>NC_069657.1:23696439-24321022 GCF_027244095.1 Hemicordylus capensis | reverse complement strand
AATTAGGCCTTCCTTTCATTCTCAGGCTGCTTGGATGACATAAGCCAGGGCTGCAGAACTTCAGATGTTGTTGGACTACCACTCCCATCACCCTCAGTGGCAAATAGGGTAGTTCAACAACAACTGGAGGGATAAAGTTGTGCATTTTTTGCTATCTTTCAAAGTAGTATTGTGCTGCCTCAACAGAACCATGGTTTTAGTATGCATGCAAGTAGCAAGCCAGGTTAATATTGGTAGACTTTGAGCCTATTAACCAGAAAGCAGTGATCACTAGTGATCTTCAGAACCACTGGGCTCGCAGGCGAGCATGGTGGTTCCAAGGCAGCTAGCCCACCTAATTCCCCCTCCCCTTAAGCAAGGTTAATGGAGCGATCACTCTGTTAAACCTGTTTTTGTCATTGTGTGCCGCTAGGGCGTGCAACAACACACAAGTAGACCCCCGACTGGTAGGCTAAAAGCAGCCTCCTGGTGCCGGGGGGTCCTCCAAGAATTGGGCGGACCCAATCCCTCGACCTGATCCCCTCAGCCCCCACCGACTCCTTGACAGAGCCAGTAGTCGTGTGAGTGGCCGCTCCAGCTACCCAGGGCTAGGGGTTTGATTTGATCATCTGTGGAGAGAGTGGGCCAAGCCCACTCTCCCCGCCAGACCCCATCTGGCGCTTCACACGGGTCATGTGAAGCGCCTCTAAATGTTGATGTATGTAACTCTAGAAGAATAATCTTGTCTATGTTGTTAGATGAATCAGAAGCATGCTGATCGTGTAAGCCAGGGATTCTCAAACTTGGGTCCTCAGGTGTTATTGGACTTCAACTCCCATAATCCCCAGCCTCAGTGGCCTTTGGTTGGGGATTATGGGAGTTGAAGTCCAATAACACCTGAGGACCCAAGTTTGAGAATCACTGGTGTAAGCAGAGAACAGCTAATACAGCCTATTTAAAATCAATGTATCAGGAATAGCTTAGTAGGGCTGTCTCAGTCTGAGAGCCAATAAAGCACTGGCTCCTCCTTTGCTTGGGCCTTTCACCTTTTCCCTTTCCCCTGCCAGTCCTACTAGTAGCAAAAAAGGGCCCTCTTTGGGAAGGCAGGAAAGAGGCCTTCACTCCTCGCTTGAACCTGGCTGAAGACAATGGTCTTTTTACCTAATGGGTTTAATGTCCATGTATCACCAAGCTGAATGAACAGATTTTGAGAGAACTGCAACTATGCTGTGTTATTCTTTGCGTGTTAGAGAATAAAAATCATTTAACTTGCGTGGATGTTATCTCGTTTGAGTAAACTGCATGAAATCGTCTGATGTTCAGAACAGATATAGATCATGTTCATTATATAGATTGTATGGAAGGTAGTAAGCCCATTTTGTTGTTGTACTCCAAAGCAGAGTGGCCACTAATGTTGCAGGTTCCTAATGGCCTCCGTGCCTCGCTGGGGATTTACACACCCCAAGGCTAACACTGGATTTCATCTGAAGCAAAACTCAAAAGTCGATTTTCAGATTGCCAATCATCAATCAAATGGATAACTCATTAAAAGTTCTGAAAATGGTTAGGGGCTTATGACTGAAACCTGAAGGTCTGCAGCCAGTCAGCAAAGACAATACTGACCTAGATGGTCCAATGGTCTGACTCGGTATGAGGCAGTTTCCTAAGTTTTGCAAGTTTCTTTAAGTAAGTCAACTTGGGCTTTTATCAATAAAAGCCAAGTCAATGCTGTGTTTGAAAGGCTCAAAAGACTGTCTCAGGTGAAACCAGAACAGATGTTGATCAAGGAGGCAGGGAAGAAAGGGGAAACAGATGTCAGGTGAGAGATCAAAGTGCCACAATTTGTTTTGTCACAGCCCTGGAGCTCTGTGAGAGCTGAGAAGGGAACATGCCAAGGCAGAAATAGATGAAAGTGGAAAATTTAAAGCAAGTCTGTAGCATCTGTGGAACTTAAATAATAGAGATTAAAGAATTGGTGAGCTCCTGGCAAGAATGCAAATGGATCTTGGAGGGATGGGGTTGCATACCTCCCGTGTGAGTGTCTGTGCATATCTATCTCAAAAAATCCATCCAGTATATTTGTTTCAGCCGTTGACCATAGCAAAACATGAAATATAATCCTGAAAACAATGGCCCCTTCTGGACAGTGTTTTATTCTACCATCATTGCTTTCTTTTATAGGTGATATTGATGTCAGGCCCTCTCAGATTTTTTCTTTGCTATTAGCCCTCCAGTGGGGAAATGACTTGACTAGCAAGCCAGAGGTTGTGGGTTCGAATCCCTGCTGGTATGTTTCCCAGACTAAGGGAAACAGCTATATTGGGCAGCAGTGTTTTGGGAAGATGCTGAAAGGCATCATCTCATAGTATGCGGGAGGTGGCAATGGTAAACCCCTCCTATATTCTACCAAAGACAACCACAGGGCCCTGTAGTCGCCAGAAGTCGACACTGATTCTATGGCACGCTTTACTTTACTAGCCCTCCAAACCATGAAAAAAACAGTGAGGCTGTTCTCATGAGCAGCCAAAACTGGGCTAGGGCAGCTAGGCCCGGACTTACTGCCCGTGAGAACTGCCTGAAGCTGTGCATTGTAGGATTTCTGGGGGCTGGGATGACCCCCAGTCCCCAACATCCTGGCCCCTGAACCTCTGTGCTGCCTGGGGCAGCAGCAGCTCTTTCTGGGCACGTGATCCATGCACTCAGCAACCCTACTAGATCATCTGTGGGGAAGCTAAGTTGCTGCAGCCTTCCCTACCACCTGCCCTCTGGCCTGCTCACTGGATTGTGAGAAAGGGCTCAGTGTTTTTTAAACACCACTTTTGTGCTGATGTCAATATGGATGAGGAAGTTGGCAGAAAGGGGATCCCATGTAGAAGGCTCATTGCGCAATCTGGCATGGAGTTTTGCATTTCCATTTGATGAGGACAGGAAGGTGGTGACCCATGAGAGCACCCAGAGGCATGCCTGTCCACCCAACTCCTGGAACAGTTTCACAACAATGTGTGCAGATCATGTTGGTTTTATTTTGAAAACCGATGACCCAAAAGTGCAATCTCCCCACACAGCTCATAAGATCTTTAAAAGTGTGGCTCTGTGCATGTGTGCAGTAGGCTCCCTTGCTCTGCATACCTGAAAGTCCAGCCAAGAGGTGCGCACACACACACACACACACACACACACACACACACACACACACACACACGTTAAGCACATAGATAAATACAGAAACATACAAATAAATTTATAAATACATTCTAGATACATGGGTATCTTATTTATTTATTTATTTATTTATTTATTTATTTATTTAACACATTTATATGCCGCCCAAAATGCAAGTCTATGGGCAGTTTACAGCAAAATAATAAAAACAGATAAAAAGATCAAACCATTACAACAATTAAAATTTTAAATTTTAAAAACAATTAAAAACACAATTAAAACAATATCTAATTAAAAGCCTGGGTGAACAAACGTGTCTTGACTGTCTTTTTAAAAGTTGTAAGAGATGGCGAGGCTCTTATTTCAGCAGGAAGTGTGTTCCAAAGCCTCGGGGCAGCAACGGAGAAGGACCGTCCCTGAGTAGCCACCAGATGAGCCAGTGGCAACTGCAGACAAACCTCTCCAGATGATCTCAATGGGAGGTGTGGTTCATTGCAAAGAAGACATTCTCTTAAATACCCAGAGCCCAAACTGTTTAGGGCTTTATAGGTTATAACCAAAACCTTGTACTTTGCCCAGAAACCTATCGGCAGCCAGTGTAGATTTTTTAAGATATGAGTGATATGGTCTCTCCGAGATGACCCTGAGACCAACCTGGCTGCCGCATTCTGGACCAACTGCAGTTTCTGGACTACGTACAAAGGCAGCCCCAAATAGAGCGCATTGCAATAGTCAAGTCTGGAGGTGACCAGCAGATGTACTACTGTTCTGAGGTTATTTATCTCAAGAAATGGACACAGCTGGCGTATCAGCCGAAGCTGATAAAAGGCACCTCTGGCCACTGCCTCAACCTGGGACACCAGGGAGAGGTTTGTGTCCAGAAGCACCCCCAGACTGCATACTTGTTCCTTCTGGGGAAGTGTGACCCCATCCAGAACTGGCAGATCAGAATCATCTCCCGAGTTCTGACCCCACACAATAAGTACCTCCGTCTTATCTGGATTCAGTCTCAGCTTGTTACCTCTAATCCAGCCCATCACTGCCTCCAGGCAGGCATTTGGGGAGGTGATGCCTTCTCCTGATGATGTTATGGAGAAAAAGATTTGGGTGTCATCAGCATACTGATGACACCCTGCACCAAATCTCCTGATGATCTCTCCCAGCGGTTTCATGTAGATGTTAAACAACATCGGAGACAATATGGAGTCCTGAGGGACACCATAATAAAGTTCAGTTTTTGAAGAACATTCCCCATGAGACACCATCTGGAATCTTCCTGAGAGGTAAGAGTGGAACCACTGCAAAGCAGTATCTCCCACCCCCAACCTGCTCAGATGGTCCAGAAGGATACTATGGTCGATAGTACTGAAAGCCGCTGAGAGGTCCAAAAGGACCAACAGAGTCACACTTCCTCTGTCAATTCCCAATTGGAGATCATCCATCAGGCTGACCAGCAGTCTTCATCTCATAGCCCACCTGAAAGTTGGTCTGAAATGCGTCTAGATAATCAGTTTCATCCAAGAGTGCCTGGAGTTGAGAGGCCATCACCCTCTCAATTACCTTCCGCAACCACGGACGGTTGGAGACAGGCCTATAGTTGCTCAACTCTGAGGAATCCAGGGCAGGCTTCTTAAGAAGCGGTCTAATAATTGCCTCCGTAAGACAAAGAGGCATCCTGTCCTCCCTCAGAGAAGCATTTATGATCTCTACCAGGCCTTCTACAACAGCCTCCCTGGCAGACGATATTAGCCACGTCGGGCAAGGGTCAAGAGAACAGGTGGTAGGCCGCATCGCTCCAAGCAGCTTGTCCACATCCTCATGAGTCACAAACTGAAACTGGCCATCAAGAGGCCAGGGGAATGCAACCTGGCTTCCAGAAATCTCTTAATACTGCTGGGGATTAATACTTAATATTGGGGGATTTCCATGCAAGCCAGGCGCTCTAGGTGCCCAGCTCTGTGGCTGGCCAGGCTGCAGGCAGTCCAAGCAGACACAAGATCCGGGTACCGAGGCAAAAGGGCACACTTGTGGCCTTCTACCTTGTTAATAGGCCAGGGAAAAGCCTCGGGCTAGCCGGCGGGGCAATGTCAGGATCGAGACCAATCCCAGCATTCCACACAAGCACCCAGGTGTGCAACCCTGGGTAGGGCTACTCATGTGAACAGCCTCAGTAAGTTGCAGCTTCAAGATAGGATAACTCTGATAATTTCAGAGCAAATAAGCTGTAATAAGATGTAGGATGGAAGAACATGCAAGATTCATGCTTACTGGAACTAGCTTTAATTGCAGTGAATGACATTCCTTGTGAATTGCAGTACATTTCATTTATTTGATATGTTTCTGTGTACTTTTCTGCTAAGTAAACTTTCAAAGCAACTCACAGAGTGCAATAAAAATATATATGATCTTTTTATGTGAATTAACAGGAGATAACACTGGCTGATTTGGGCAATACTTTCCCTATCGGTCTCAGTGCATGTGTTGAGGACATGTATGCACCGTGAGCATGCACTAGGGATTTGCAAACTGGTTCTGAACTGAACCGGTTCAACATCGAACCAGTTCGGTTCAACAGCTTAATATCGAGCCAACACCCCCACCCCCCAGGTCAGGGGGTTAAAAGGTGCTTTTTTAAAAAAAAGTAATTAACTTACCCCCTCTGGGGAGCACGGCGGTGGGGGCTCTCCGGATGCTCCCCCTCCCGCTGCTGACCTTCATTACAGCCCCAAATCGCCCAGTTCATGTGGTCTTTGGCCCATTCTGGGCCTGTCCTCCATCACGGTGGCCATTTTTGAGGCTGGTGGTGGGGAGGAGCCTCCAGAGGACACACACACCCCATGGCCGAAGCAGCACTCCCTGGAGGGGGTAAGTTAATTTTAAATTATTTTTTTTTTACATCACAAACCCCACAAACCAAACCAGGGGGTTTGAGGGAGTACAAAAATGAACTGGCCCTGTCTGGGTCTGCTTGGGACTCGAACGGAACTGGACCAACTGTTTTTGTGCATCCCCTTAGCGTATACCCCCCACCCCCACCAGTACTCCGTTCAGTGCACTTTTCCGAAACTGAATGGAGGAGCGGGAGAGTTCATCCAAATCACTCCTCTACACACACTATGCATATTATTTTAAACTGTCACAGCCTCTGAAGCTCAGTGAGTGTGGAGAAGGGAAGTTGCCAAGTCAGAAGTAGATGAAAGTGGAACATTTAAAGCCAGTCTATAGCATCTGTAGAACTTAAATGATAGAGACGAAAGGAGAAGTGAGCATCTGGCAAGAAAGCAAATGGAAGTTGAAGAAAACTGGAGGTGGATGTATGTATGTGTGTGTCTGTGTGTGTGTAAAAAAATCCATTCGATTTATTTGTTTCAGCCATTGGCCGTAATAAACATGAACCACAATACTGAAAACAATAACCGGTCAAGATGTAAGAAACAACAATAAAGAAATCCCACCAAGTAACAACAGTCCTGCATCAACACTGCAATCATAATGTATATAATTATGCATATGTTTGTATATGTATGTATATCTATTTAAAAACACTTTTCTGTTTGTTTCAGTCATTGTCCATTGATATTTACAATTATCCAAATTATGATTACATGTGATTCGTTCCACTCCCCATGTGATTATGTGGCCAAGAAATTTAGGACCAACAAAAGAGCCAGCATAGTGTAGTGATTAGAGAGTTGGACTAGGGTCAAGAAGACCTGAGTTCGAATCCCCATTCAACCATGAAACTCACTGGGTGACTCTGGGCCAGTCATGTATCTCTCAGCCTAACCTACCTCACAGGGTTGTTGTGAGGATAAAAATAAGCATGTGCGCCACTCTGAGCTCCTTGGAGGAAGAGCGGGAGATAAATGTTTAAAAAAGAGTACTTTTTCAAACAACATATAATCAACCTATGGAACTATCTGACACAAGATGTGGTGACAGCTAACAGCTTAGATGGCTTTAAGAGGGGTTTAGATAAATTCATGGAGGACAAATCCATCAATGGATACTAGTCTGAGGGCTAGAGGCCACCTACAGCCTCAGAGGCAAGATGCCTCTAGATACCAGTTGCAGGGGATTAGCAGTAGGAGAGAAGGCATGCCCTCACCTCTTGCCTGTGGGCTTCCCAGAGGCATCTGGTGGGCCACTGTGTGAAACAGGATGCTGGACTAGATGGGCCTTGGGCCTGATCCAGCAGGGCTGTTCTTATGTTCTTATGTGGTGTCAGGACAGTGTCCCAGGTGGTGACATGTGAATCCATGTTCCCTTCTTACAAGATTCAAGTGGCTTTTGCAAAGCTATTGAAAAAGCCAACAAGATTCAAGTGGGGCCATTTAGACCTGTCTCAGCCCATTATCAATCATACAATGATATGCAGCTTTCCCCCCGCTGGCGCTCTGTTATTCAAGGCTCCTTTGGGGCGGCAGCACACCCCACTGCCACCCTGTCCCCTCTTTGCCCGGAAGTACCTAGCACATGCGCGCACGCTGGACAGGTGTGCGTGCACACTGCACTCATGCACACACACCAGGTACTTCTGGGCAGCAGGTAGGTTTGCTGCCACTCCAAAGCAGCCTTGAATAATGGAGCAACGGCAGGGGGAAAGCGGAGGGAGGAGTAAGTGCACCCTCCCCCGCCCTTAAAGTCTGACACCACCACCCTCGCCTCCGAACCACCCGCACCCGGTTCTGTGCACATCCCTAGCTGTAAGCATGGAGAGTGCAGCAGTGTTAGGCTTCTTGGCACATCAGCACCAGAGTGGGGCTTGCTGGAGCACCCTTGGGATGCCGTACATGAGTGTACCCCAGCTAAAAGAGTAAAGAGGCACCGTTTAAAAGTGGTGATTCTCTTATATTTAGCAGGGGGAGAGCAACTGGCCCTATCCATCCCCAGCACAGCATTCCTCCAGTGGTTATTGCTGGCGTCTATCTTATATTTCTTTTTTTAGATTGGGAACCCTTTGGGGGACAGGAAGCCATTTCATTCATTCCTTCCTTCCATTCATTCATTTCTCAACCGCTTTGGGGACTTCTGTTGAAAAGTGGTGTGAAGGAAGGTGGTACAATCTCCTTGTCCCATGGAAAAATGTCTTGTATTATATAGCTGGTCTTTATATAGGGTCAAAAGTTCAGTTGTGTTTCACTTTTGGTTTTTGGCAAATCTGTCAGTTGGACTTTGGAGGGGGAAATGATTTTAAGTGATGGAGGGAAATTTGTTTAATTCTGCTTGGCTGAACTGAATAACTGATGGGATGGAAGAAGTGTATATATTGGGGGAAGTTTGAGAGGAATTCTGTTCAGTGGAATTGAGGTGCTGCAGTTGAGTTTTAGAGCTGAGTTAAGTTGAAGAGCTGCTGGAGTGGAGCTGCTGGAATCCAGTCAAGTCAGGCTGAGAGAGTCTGCAGGGTGGGGAAGGAGCTGGCAAAAGTCTGCTGGAAGAAAAACTGGAGAAAGAAACCTGGGAGAGAACTGAGCAGAGAACTGGTGGTTGCTGGAGACTGCTGGAGTTGCTCAGCCAATAAGCCAGGACCAAGAGCCGAAATCACTGAAAGTGGGAAAGTAGGCGGGCTGGATTGTGCCCCAGTTCCTGTGCGATCCCCTGAACAAAGAAGTCTGTCCAGCCAGCCAGAGGAAGAAAAGAGAGATTTCGAAGGAAGAGAGACTTTGAAGGATAGAACTGAGCAGTGTTAAAAAGCCTACAGCTTGTTAGTTACCCTGACTTGCTCTGTGAGTATTATTTTGTGATTCTCTGTAAAGCAATGTTTTAATTGGAACTTTTGTTTTTAGTTAAAACTTTCTCATTAATATAGTAGAGCTTGTTGATTGACTCTACCCCACACCTATAGGCCTTCCCACTCTACTAAGGTTTGGTTAGGGTTTTTTATTTCCTGGAAGGGCTCCTGGTGGCGCAGTGGTAAAACTGCCACCCTGGTGGTAAAACTGCTGCCCTGGAAGAGCCCCTGGTGGCGCAGTGGTAAAACTGCCGCCCTGTAACCAGAAGGTTACAAGTTCGATCCTGACCAGGGGCTCAAGGTTGACTCAGCCTTCCATCCTTCCGAGGTCGGTAAAATGAGTACCCAGAATGTTGGGGGGCAATATGCTAAATCATTGTAAACCGCTTAGAGAGCTCCGGCTATAGAGCGGTATATAAATGTAAGTGCTATTGCTGTTGCTAAGGGCAGTTGCAGAGAACTCAGCCTTACCAAAGGCCCACTTGGTGGCAGCGGTGAAGGAGTCAGGAGAACCAGATGGCTGTTCCCCACACTTGTTAGTCTGGTGGGATAGCAGGGTCCTCCACAAGTGATATATAGATCTTTGTTGTATTCGTATAGCCCCCCCAACCTTATTTGGGGCATGTCTGAAAAGGGCTTTAGTCATTCCTAAATCAGTATGTCATACACACTTTAGGCTGGTTTGTGGCTTTCTTCTGATAAAGCTTCTCAGTAAGCACTGAATATCTTTTAGTACCAGATGAGTCAAATGTTATAGATTGCATGTGATACCACTACAAATCTCTTATGACTGCAAGCTGTAGACAAAAAAACACACTAGTAGTCCATAGAAAACAAATGGGAGTTAAGAGTTTTAATTCATTAGGAAAAAAGAAATCAATGGTGTTTTTATTCAAGGACTCCAATCTTTGCTGTGCACCTGGCAGGCCTATTCAGTTTCAAATCTGGTGGTAAGGAATTATGCCTCTTTTCCTTTTTTTGAAGTGAGACTCCCTGAGAGCCTATGAATATAAAATATACCCTATCATAACTCAGATAAAGTGGAAAGAAGACTATAAAGCAGAATAGTTTGGGTAATGTAGTGGGGACATAATCATGCTGCTAAGCTCCTATACATTTCCTTGCAAGGATCACTTATTCTAAAAATCCTTGAGTTGCAGATTAAAGGAGGCTTTAATCATATTCATAAGAGGGAAATCTCATTTATCCAGAATTCTTCTCTGACAACCAAATAAAATCAACATTCTGTGTATTTCGGATATCATTTATTTTGCTCATTGCTATTCATTAAGTGCCAGTTTGAATGAACGTGAAAGGAGTATATCGGCTTTGGAGACCTATAGCATCTCCTATATTACGGTTAGCAGAGGCGTAACTAGGGAAAACGGCGCCCGGGGCAAGCACTGAAATTGTACCCCCCCTCACTGCGCCCCCCGGTATGTATCATCATTGCATCATAATTCTGATGTTTGAGATACAAGCCAACCTCACAGGGTTGTTGTGAGGAAAAACCTAAGTATGTATGTAGTATCATACATACTTAGTTAAGCACTTTCCCCCATATAATTCAACGGGAGAGGCTTATATTTATTTATATACATGTGGAGGCTCATTTGTTCATAGAAAAAAAATAAATTCCTTTCAGCTCTCCTCATTTTCTCCATATCACTTTCCTACTAACAATACATATTCATATGTTATGGTGCCCTCCTGAAGAGAATTCTGTTCAGTTTCACTTTATAGTCACCAGATTTTTATGCAAACATATCTTGGGGAAGAAGAGAGAACACACGCCCACTTCACACAATTTTTCACCACACACAATCCCTTCTGCCCACACACAATCCCTTCTTTTTGGCGCCCCCATGTGACCAACCAGGGTGGCGCCCGGGGCACGTGCCCCCCCACCCCCCCTATTGTTACGCCTCTGACGGTTAGATAGACCATCAGAATGGTAAATTCTCCCTGCAGCCAACACCCATAAGACCGTATTAATTAAAAACAAACAAAAACACCTGCAATCTGAAGCACAGTCACTAGGAAGTACATCCAACTGAAGTATCTTAGAAGTGGGAGATCTTCTCACACGGCTCTTGGGGTTATTTTCTAACAATGGGAACATAGGAAGCTGCCTTGTACAGAGTCAGACCATTGGTCCATTTAGCTTACTATCATCTACATAAACTGGCAGTGGCCTCTCCAAGGCAGGAGAGTAGCAGTGGCCTCTTCCAGGCAGGAGCCTCTCTCAGTCCTATCTTGGAGATGCCAAGGAAGGAACCTGGGACCTTCCACATGCAAGCATGTAGATGCTCTTCCCAGAGCAGCCCCATCTCCTAGGGAATATCTTACAGTGCTCACACATGAAGTCTCCCATTCAAGTGCAAATTAGGGAAGACCCTGCTGAGCAAATGGAACAAAAGTCAGTCTGGACCAGTGTCTAGTGAGTGGAAATTGGAAATTTCAAACTGTGAATTCAAATCTTTCTTCTGCCATGGGACTATTGTATAAATGAATATGATGCAGGCAAGTGTGTGCTTCCTGCTGCATTTATTTTTCTTCCTCTCAAAGTTCAGCAAGGGGTCAGGTTTATTGTGAAGTACTTAAATATATGTGTTTGTGTTCGTGTGCCAGTCCATTTGGCCCCAGTGCTGCCAGTTGTATGAGAGTTTCTTTTTTTGCCTGCTTAAGAAGCAAGATAGAATTGTTTAGCACTTGACAGGAGGAACAAATGAGTCACCCAATTAAACCAGTTTCCTGTAATAACACAGGAAATTGTTAAGAGGAGAATACTGTCAGACTACTAATTCTGCAAAGAGGCAGCAAGCTATTTGAGGCAGCTTTTGACTCCATAAAAAGTTGTCTGTGTCTGTAAAACTGGACGCCTTCGGACGTAATATGGAATCGTGGGTCCAATGGACCAACGGTTCCATGCCCCCTCCCCCTGCTCGACTGTTCACATTCAGATGCCCACATTCCAGTCAATGATTGGCACATCTCCATGTTTGTTTTTGCCCGGTTTGGCCACCCTACTTTCCTGGGATCACTGATAATCCAGGCTCACTTCTCCCACAATTCCCCGCGGTGGCTGATCTGCATACACCGCAGCACCAGTCCAAACCCAGGAAATTTGAATAAGAGTAAAGATCTATCCCCTGTCCCGGTGTTTTCCTTAGTCTGCCCATCCGGTAATGCCCAGACATATGGAGCGGCCACTGCTCTTTGGGAGTATGAAAGGGTTGCCTGGAGAGGAGAATGTCATGGTGTACATGTTCTATTATTTACTAGAGAGACCATGGTAGGGATGTGCACGGTCCGGAGAAGTCCGGACCGGCACCGAAGGGGGGCCTTGTTTTTAGGGCGGGGAGGGCTTGCTTAGCCCTCCCGCCTCCTTGCCCCCGCCAGCGCCCGTATTTAACATTATAGGGGCGCTGGAAACCAGCCGCCCCCCCCCCCCGCCGCCGCCACCGCCGCCGCCGCGAAATCACTCTTAAAAACATCCAGCCCTCCCTCCCTCCCAGCTAGCTGCCCGCCCGCCCCCCCACCCACCCACCCACCCACCCAGTCGCTCACCCGGTCGGTAGATACTAAGCGAGAGGAGCTCCAGCACAGAGCTCCTCTCGCTAGGAAGGCCTCCGGGAGAATGGTGGCTTGCGTGCGCGCGCATGCGCGCGCCGCAAACCACGCCGTTCTCCGGAGGCCCGGTCTACCCGCCGTCTACCCGCCGTTCTACCCGCCGTTCTCCGGAGGCCCGGTCTACCGCTAGCTGGGAGGAAGGGAGGGCTGGATGTTTTTAAGAGTGATTTCGCGGCGGCGGCGGTGGCGGCGGCGGGGGGGGGGGGCGGCTGGTTTCCAGCGCCCCTATAATGTTAAATACGGGCGCTGGCGGGGGCAAGGAGGCGGGAGGGCTAAGCAAGCCCTCCCCGCCCTTAAAGATATACCCCCCACCCGGACCCGAACCAGCCCAGTCCGAACCGGTCCGGCAGTTCGGCCATTCTTTGGAATGGCCGCCGGACCGGTTCGGGCACACCACTAGACCATGGGCCCCACACAATTGGGGACGCAGTGCACTGGCCCTCTCATGAGAGGGCTAATCCTCGGGCAGCAAGCTGACATGGGGGCAGGAGTGTGCTTGGGTGTTCCTGGACTGCTTTGCCAGGGTCTGCCAATGCAAGGGCATCCTTGGTCACAGTGGACCAGACCCCAGGTTCCCTTGCCCCCCGCTATACATATTCCCTCCTAGGAAGTAATAATGATCCTTTCCAGGAGTAATGGGAAAATAGTGCCCCTCTGCATCTCCCATCACCAGTAATTGTGCCTATGCAAGACAATTTTGCTGTGGAGCTCTTACGAGGGTGGTGGTGCATTTGCTGTCAGGAGAAGGGCTTAAATTCCATTCAAAGATATTTAAATGCCTTTTCCCTGCCAAGGGCAGGTGGTCCATTCCCAAAAGGCACGCTCTCTCTCGGCACATGCCCTTGAAGACTGCGGCTATTGGCTGCCACCCTACAGACGCTTTGACCCCTTGCCCACAGTCTGGTGACACGAGCACTATGGAGCTTGCTGGGATGCGGCTTCGGGGGACCAGGAAGAGGGAGGGACTCCCTTGCCCTGAAACCGGAGCCTGCCAGGCTATGGCTGGAGAAACGTATCTGATGTGATTCACAGTTACAAAAATTAACCTCTGGTTCGGCTACCCATGGTTTGCTGTTATGTGCAAATGGGGCCAATGTCTCCTTTATATTCAGTTCTAAAGGGATACCTTGGCCAATGAGAGAGTTTGTTACCTCAGGCAGCTAGAACATTCCATTCTGTATCTACCTAGAGATGACCAAGAATACTATTTTACCACTTTCCCTCCAAAACTCTGCAGCTGAAAACCTTTATCTCGGAGCTGCTTGTCAGAGGTATTTATTTTATTTATTCAACATATTTTAATATTATTTATTTAATTATTTATTTGGTTTATATACCACCCTTCCAAGGTAGCAACATTTTTAACCCTTACAGCACTTGGAGTGGACGCAGAACCAGAGAAGTTCAAACCAAATGACAAACCATTAAAAAAAGTGGGAAGGGGGCCATTCTTTCACACTCGAGAGCTAGCACAAAGAAAGAGCAAACAGAGAAGACCAAGGAAGGAGCAGGATTGGTGGTGGGGTGGGGGAGAGGAGTATTTTTGAAGTAATATAAATAGTTGATGACTGAGCCCGGGCTATTGTGCTTTTAATAGCCTTGAAAGCTGTTAATATAGGCTTAAGAATTGTCTTCTCCATCTTTAAAAGTGCAATGAAGGGGTTGCTATGGTGACCAAATCTCTCTCCTTTAGAAGAACTTGAAAACTATAGCTCTATGATTATCTCAAGAGATGCAAGAGAGAGAGGGAGAGAAACCAATCCTGCGTATGACTTTCCATATGATCCACAACACTGTTTAGATATTAGTATTAATGAGGGGTTTTAAAGTGTATTAACAGGGGCGTGGCAGCCATTGAGAAAGGAGTGTTGTGTGTGTTTGGGTTGGGGGTGGGGTTAATTTAGAGTGCAGCAAGAGTAGAGACACCTTTAAAAAGTAGTGATTCTCTTATATTTAGCAGGGGGAGAGCAACTGGCCCTATCCAGCCCCAACACAGCATCCCTCCAGTGGCTGTTGTTGGTATCTGCCTTAAGTTTCTTTTTAGATTGTGAGCCCTTGGGGACAGGGAACCATTTTATTTATGTTCTATTTATTTTTCTATGAAAGCTGCTTTGTGAACTTTGGTTGAAGCGCAGTATATAATAATAATAATAATAATAATAATAATAATAATAATAATAATAATAATAATAATAATTAGTAGTAGTAGTAGTAAATTGCAATGCCCCAGCTTTTCCCTGCCCAACTCCTGGGCTAGGTTACTTCTGGTCTTGCAGCCCCACCAGGAGAAAAACAGCTGAGGTGAAGTGATCTCAGGATTTCCCCCCACCTGTCCATGCTGTCCTCTAAACCTCAATCCTTCCCCCAATTGGTGCTTTCCCTCCAGAATGCCTTTGCCCCACACGGTTTCTCCTGATGGGGCTCCAATACAAGAAATATTTCTAACCAGTGGGGAAATGGCTGGGGAGCAGCCATCTGGGGGCAAAGCATCTGAATGGCCCCCTTAGGTACTCTTTTTAGGTTGTCACATGCGAGTGCATGATTTATTTATTATTTTATTTATTTATTCAATTTCTATACCACCCTTCCAAAAATGGCTCAGGGCAGTTTACACCCTGAGAAATAATAAATAAATAAGATGAATCCCTGTCCCAAAAGGGCTCACAATCTAAAAAAAAATTCATAAGATAGACACCAGCAACAGTCACTGGAGAGATGCTGTGTTGGGGATGGATAGGGCCAGTTACTCTCCCCCTGCTAAATAAAGAGAATCACCACATTAAAAGGTGCCTCTTTGCCAAGTTAGCAGGGGTTTGATTGGTCTGAAATGGAGGACTCAAGGGCTGGGTTTTGTGGATTTAATTAAGGGCCCTTTCTATCTCACCCCCACCCATGATTTGACCACTGAAGGCTAGTTCAGATGAACAGTGGCCCCACAGCAGCCCTACGTGTGATAACATTGGCCTGCCCCAATGTCATTCAAGCATGCGCTGACACAGTCGTGGCATGTCCTTTACGACTACTGTGATAAATATTTATATACTGCGTTTCAACCAAAGTTCCCAAAGATATATAAAAATAAATAAATAAATACATTTTACTCATTTGAGAGGGCTGCTGTGGGGGGATCAAAGGATACGAATGTGGATACGAATCAAAGCTTCATGTAGAGAGGAGATTTGGGTGATCACCCCTCTCTTGTGATTAAGGACATGCTGCAATCATGCTGGCATGTCCTTGAGCGATGTCGGGGTTGGGTGTGTTCATGTGTCAGGCTTACGTTACTCTTTGCCCTTACGTTATTGTGTGTTGGGCTACTGCAGGGCTACTGTTCATCCAAACTGGACCTGGGCGTTGGAAGGTCCAGCTGCCTCTTCTGGCTGCCCATGATGTCTTTTCAGTCCCTCACACACAGAGAGAAGGCTTTATATTAATTCAACACAACCCAAGTTGGCTGTCACATCTAGTTTGCTCCTTCTACTGATCATGTCTCTCTGTCAATCAAATCTGTCTCTCTACTTCTTTGTTCCATTTATCGTTTTTCCTAAGGCAACTGCCGTGCTGGCATCAGGAGAATTCCATCGAACTCTAAATTCTGATCCAGCAAATGTCTTGCATGCCGGGATGAAGTTGGACACACACAGCTTTCTGCCCTTCAGTTACATATCACTTGATAAACCATAATTGCAGAGACATGCTCCCCTTTTCTATTTGGCTGCACTGAAATGAATGAGCACAAGTCTTATGAACTCATGGCAGCTTAAGACGTGGCACGTTTCTACAACAGAAAGCACTTCCATTCATGAAAACTGGTAGTGCGTTGCCATGAGCAGGGGCGGAAGAAGCCTTTTGCCGCCAGTAGGTGGGCAAGGATTTTCTGCCCCAACCGGTGCAGCAAGGAGGGTAGGGGTGGCAGGAGGAAGGAAGGCTCCCCATTTTCCCACTAAACACCACTGCAGAGGCAGGATGGGGGACAGTGGCAGTGGGGAACTGGGGAATGAAGGGAATGTCCCCCCGTCCTTTTACATTACAACACCACTGCCTGCGCGGCAGAATTGGGCGGCAGCGGCTACAGCGGGGAGGATTGTGTTGAGGGAGAAAGTTCCCCCATTTACCTTAAATCAGCGTCTGCTGTCTGCCAGAGCATGGAGGAACCATGCTCCCCTCAAGAAGGAGGAACCATGCTTTCCAGCTCCCCTCCTCACTCCCAAGTGAGTGCATGCCCCCAACGCAGCCAAAGTCCAAAACGGGTTGTGTCGGGGGCATGCATGGCATGCACTCACATCATCCATTTGTGTGGTGATGTTCACCAGGGCTGCAAGGAGGTACACTGCATCCCCGCACCAATGCTTTTGGGGAGAGTGTCGGCAGGGGGAGAGTCCCGGGACAGGTAAGGGACGTGCCCCTTAAAAGACCCACCCTTCCTCCCTGGAGTGCATGAACTAGTTTGTGCACATCCCTAGGGCATAGTGATCTGTGCTGCTCCCATCAGCACAGGTTGTGTGGGCACTAGGGGTGTACATGGAACCGGTTTTGCTGGCTTGAATGACAGTCTGGACTGACTGCAGCCTTCTGTGCACAGAGGCCTAAACCGGGCCACGGCCAGTCCGGACTGTCATTTGGAAGGTCGGTGGGGAGGGGGTTGAAGGAGCCCCCTCCGCCGCCTCCTATGTATCTGCTGCCTCCACCACCTCAGCTGTCCCTGGCACCTTCATTTTTAAAGTAAAGGATCCCCCTTTCACCTCCCTCCCCTTCTGAAGCTAAGGAATCCCCTTTACTTGTAAAGGGGAATCCTAGCCAGATTCCTCTTTGCAAGTATAGCCCCTCAGCCATCCCGCATCAGTTCTTCGAACTGGAGCTAGTCCAGTGCGAACTCAGACTGGAACCCCCACTTCGGGGACTGGTCTGGTTTGAACTCGGACTGCCTGAACTGGGCCTGCTTGGACATCCCTAGTGGATGCACAGCTTGCACATCGAAGAAGCAAAGAGCAAATGTGGGGGGAGGTAGGTTGAACCCTGCCTCCCTCCTCCCCACCCATCGAACTGCCTGCCCACATGTTCATGTGACTAGCCCTATGTCTGTTCCACTGTGTGTTTTTGCACTTCATGTTCCGGTTAAGCAGCAGGCTTCTGTGCCTGTCTCGTTAGTTGAATGAGAAGCTGTGTTCTCAGCAGATACTGCACATTATATATGTATATTTGGAGGCCATTTTTCTTACAAGGGCTTTCCAAGTGGTGTATAAGATAGAATGCAATGGCAAGAAACTGACAAAATTTGGGGGTGTTTTGAACACACCACATTGATAATCTACAAGCTGCAGTGATTCTCCAGTGTGTTTCCAGTCAGAATTCAAGGTGCTGGTTTTGACCTTTAAAGTTCTTTATGGTTTAAGGTCAAGGGAGCCAGCGTGGTGTAGTGGTTAGAGTGCTGGACTAGGACCAGGGAGACCCGAGTTCAAATCCCCATTCAGCCATGATACTAGCTGGGTGACTCTGGGCCAGTCACTTCTCTCCCAGCCTAACCTACTTCACAGGGTTGTTGTGAGGAGAAACTTAAGTATGTAGTACACCGTTCTGGGCTCCTTGGAGGAAGAGCGGGATATAAAATATAAATGATGATGATGATGATGATGAAGAAGAAGATGTTATCCAAAGGAACATCTTCTCCCACTTCAATATGATCTTTCAGATTCAGGTGGTCAAAGACCGAAATAAAGTATTGATAGATAGAATTTATTTATTTATTCAATTTATATGCTGAATGTATACTGAAGGAAGCTGGATTGGAAGAAGATGAGCATGGTTTTAAAGCTGGAGGAAGAAACTGTGCTACACTGATGACACCACTCTGATAGCTGAGAATGCGGATGATCTATAAGCTCTAGTAATGAAAGTCAAGGAGCACAGTGAAAAAAATGGGACTACAACTAAATGTAAAGAAGACTAATCTAATGAAACTAAACCAGCCTCAGAATTGATAATGAAGACATTGAAGAGGTGGATAGCTTCTGCCTTTTAGGATCGACCATCAACAGTAAAGGATCCAGCAGTCAAGAAATATGCTGCAGATCAGCACTTGGTAGGGTTGCAATGAAGGCCTTGGAAAGGATATTTAGATGCTGTGACGTGTTTATACCTACAAAGATTAGAATTGTTCGGACAATGTTTTTCCCATTACACTCTATGGATGTGGACTTTGAAGAAGCAAGATAGAAAAAGTATTGATGCTTTTAGACTTTGATACACTTGCAGGGACACATATGGGCACCTCAAAGCCATAGTTTGTGATCATGTCACCCACTCCAATTCAAGATGGTGGATGCATGAACATTTGTGGTACGTGGGCTAACTTGTGATCCACTTAACCAATTTGAACAAAATTTGGTACAGTTGTAGGGACATATAGGGAAATCTCAATGACATAGTTGTGATGATCTCATCCATCCCAATTCAAGATGGTGGGCACGTGAACATTTGAGGTGCAAGTGGGAACTGATTTGAACCAAATTTAGTACAGCTGTAGGGACACATAGGGAAACCTCAAAGGTATAATTTGTGATGATGTTATCTACTCCAGCTGAGGATGGCGGACACTTGAATGTTGGAAGAACAAGTGGGCTAACTTGTGAAGATGGTAATTATCAATTAAGATTATAGTTAAAGGAAAGTAGGCAGATTAGTTCCTACTGAATCTGTTTAATAAACAGAAGTAACAGAAAAGTTTGTTTATTTATCTTCATTTATATACCACTCTTTGTCCTGTTCTGGTCTCTAAAATGTTAGAGGGCATGCCTCTATTTGCTTTTTCTGGAGGCCAGTGTATGTTCCAACTGGGATGATTCTACATATTATTCCATTTTTAATAAGGCAATGTAAATGGACCCGCTCCTGTTTTCCATTGGAGCAGCTCACTGGATCAGGCTCTAAGAGACCTTATTAAGGCCATCCTCCTCCTGGGCTGTGTGCTTGAGCCATCAAATAATTCCTTGCTCTTAGTTATTATAAACCTGTTTTCCTTGGCTGTATTAATGTGAGGACAGATGGCAGTTAAGCAGATATAAGTCCCACAAGGGGATGCTTCATCTCTTTTCTTCATTCCATGCATCAACTGCCATTATTACAAGAGCCAAGCTGATTGCTGCGCTGTGCAGAGTGGATATTCTTCTTCTTCCACATCTTTATGGCCACCAGCTTTTATTTAATTATTTTTTACTGCTGATCTGGAGTACTTCCCTGTAAACCTGATCTCCTTTGTGATGCTAAAATTAATAAAGCTGTTCTGGGAGCATTACTGTTTCTGATATGTGTAAGAGACGAATATATCAAGCAGGGCGGGGGTGGGGTGGAATTACCATAGCACCTCACAGGGTACAGAACCTGCTTGTAAGGCTTGTGAGTCTCTGCAGTGAGGAACCACACTGTGGCGACTCACGATCACCAAAATGGGGTTAGCGGAGCACTTGCTCCACTAACCTCATTTAAGGGGAGGGGCAATTAAGCAGGCTAACTGCTGGGAGCTGCATGGCTCCTGGAGGTTTACATACATGGGGGAAACCAGGGTGGGTTCTCTTAGCCCCATTTCCTCCACACGTGTGAATAGCCTCTTTGTCTTTCCTGAATCTATTTCCAGTCAGTTTCACTGGGTGACGCTGAATTCTGGTGTTGTGAAAGAGAGAGACAGAACCTTCTTTCCCTTCACCAACATGATGGAGCCAGTAGTCGTGCGGGCATCTGATCCAGCAGCCCATGGCTAGCCTGCGGATTGTCTGCAGGGAGAGAGGGCTTGACCCACTCTCCCCACAGAACCCCTTAAGGCTCTATACACTGATCGTGTGTAGAGTCTCAAAAGATACAAAAGGAAGTGCTTCACAGAACACTTCATTCATTTATATAATTCACAGCTACAAAACATAATGGTGATCATGGGCTTGGCCTTGGACAGCTTCAAAAGAGCCTAGACAAATTCACCAAAACTGCATCTAACAGACCTTAGTCGCAGTGGCCACTGGAACGTCCATCTTCAGACACCGTGGTTGGCAACTTAACACGTTTGCACTATGAACAAAGTTGTACTACTGCAACAAGATCACATACCTGCACGGAATGCCTGGGATTTTTGGAATGGCATTACTGCACAAAAATTCTGTGCTAAACAGGGCAGGGAAATAAATCTATTTCTCCATGACAACATCATCAGGAGAAAGCATGTTTAAATGTAACTTTGAACAATAAATAAATAAATAACCTCCCTAAATGCCTTGCTTGGGGCAGTGATGGGCTGGATTAGGATTCACATTCAAACTGAGACTGGATCCAGATGAGGTGGAAGTACTTATTGTGCGAGGTCAGAACTTGGGAAAGGATTTTGAGCTGACAGTTCTCTTCCCCTGAAAGAACAGATATGCAGTCTGGGCGTGCTTCTGGATCCAAACCTCTTCCTGGTGTCTCAGGTCGAGGCGGTGGCCAGAGGTGCTTTCTATCTGCTTCGGCTGATATGCCAGTGGTGCCTGTTTCTTGAGATAAACGACTTCAAAATGGTAGTACATATGCTGGTAACCTCCAGACTTGACTACTGCAATGAACTCTGTGAGGGACTGCCTTTGTACATGGTCCATAATTGCAGTTGGTCCAGACTGTGGCAGCCAGGTTGGTCTCCGGGTCATCTCGAAGAGAATATATTACGCCTATACTAAAAGAACTACACTAGCTGCCAAAAAATTTCTGGGCAAAATACAAGGTTCTGGTTATGACTATAAAGCCCCAAACTGCTTAGGCCCTGGGTATTTATGAGAACGAGGTTCTTCATATGATTAGTGTGAAGAGCTGTAAGGAGGTTTGCGGGGAGAGCGGGCTTAACCTGCTCTCCCCACAGACGATCAAACAGCAGCCCTGGGCAGCTGGATTGGCTGCCCACATGACTGCCAGCTCCATCATAAAGCTGGCAGGAGCTGCAGAGATTGGGGGCCACATGGCCCCCGGAAGTTCCAGGATGCCCCACACAAGTGCACCAAGTTTTCTGGAGAGATCCCCAAGCCTGGGAGGCTGCTTGCAGCCTCCTGGTCAGGGGGTCTACTTACGTGTTGTCGCATGCCACGGCGTGCCTCTTTGCCCAGTTAGCAGGAGGCACATTGCACTTGCATTTAGATGTCTGTACACATGTGCATGCTTTTTTGTTTAACATGCTAAACAATTCCAGATGAAATTATATTTTTCTTTTTTTGCATTTCTGTGAAAAATACGTCAGCGAATCCGCCTCATTCATATTTACTCAAAAGATAAATGCTACCATGCTCAATGGGATTTACTGCTAGGTAAGGCCAGCAACTTCAGACTATGTAAACCACATATCTCTGTGACCTGAGACCTAGAAGCTTCCGTGCATGTGCCGGCCTGCCTTCACGAGGGCCTTTAAAAGGAGAATCTGAGTGCAAGCCCCTTCAAATGCAGGGAACAGTTAGAGCAGGCCTGCTCAACTTAGCCCCCCCAGCTGTTTTTGGACTACAACTTCCATAATTCTCAGCCACAGCAGCCAATAGCCAGGAATTATGGGAATTGCAGGCCAACATCTGCAGGAGGGCCGAAGCTGAGCAGGCCTGAGTTAGAGAATGTACTATTGTAAGTGGATAGAACATAATGCTTGTGTTTGAATGTATTCATAATCTGTACATTCTTACAGATCTGTATGTGCATACACTGCACAACAATGGTACATATGTTGAACATAATTTTGATTAGGTTAGGATGCCACTGAACCCCCAACTGCTGAAAGGCAATTTCAGAGGAAAGCTGTAGTTTAATGCCCTGCTGAGGCACTTCTCAGAAGCATCTAGTTGGCCTCTGTTGGGGGAAATGATGCTAGGCTAGAAAGATCTTCTTATGTAGGAATGTCCAGAAATCAAATTTTTCAAATGATTTGTACCTGAACTGAATCACCCTCTTGATTTGTTTTGGGTCCAGATCTGGCCAACTAGCACAGGGGCTATTTGTTTTGTCCACAAATCTCTCGGAACAGGTAGATTCAGGTACAAATTGTTATCTATCTATCTATCTATCCATCTATCTATCTATTCGATTTCTATATCGCCCTTCCAAAAATGGCTCAGGGCCATTTACACAGATAAATAATAAATAAGATGGATCCCTGTCCCCAAAGCATTCACAATAGAAAAAGAAACATCAGATAGACACCAGCAACAGTCACTGGAGGTACTGTGCTGGGGGTGGATAGGGCCAGTTACTCTCCCCCTGCTAAATAAAGAAAATCACCACGTTAAAAGGTGCTTCTTTGCCAAGTTAGCAGGGGTACCCAAATTGATTCACAAAGATAGCAGGCGCAGGCAGCGATTCTCTCAGCAGCAGGAAGGGGGTGAAAAAAAATTCTCTTCTCTTTTCCTCAATCAGGAAAGCAGGAACAAGAAGCAGAGAATCCACAGCGGGCAAGCAAGGTAAAGCTATGCTCTTCTGGCTCTCTCTCTCTCTCTCTCTCTCATCTCCCACGAGGTAGAAAGGCAGAATGGTGGCTGGCTTTCTCCTTAAGTACATTTGAAAATCCCTTCTTCGAACTTCAACCACCCTTGTCTCTTCTTTGACCCTTCCCCTAGCCAATGCGGGGTCAGTCACCCCTGGCAACACAAGCTTTGAATGGAATGAGCCAATCTGGAACCAGGGGGGAATCACCAGCCAGTCGTTGCACACTATAAGTCACCAATCTGAAGCTTGGGAGGGCGGGATTTAAAAAAAAAAAAAATTATTGACACAAAATGGACACAGCAAGAGAGATATCCACAAAATGGAGGTCTGAATTTACAAATCTTTCAGGTCTGAAATCTGGGCGATTTGTTTTGTACCCAAATCTGGCCAGCTAGCACAAGGGCAATTTGTTTTGTCCACAAATCACCCCAAGCAGGTAGATTTGGGTACAAATTATTTTGTACCCAAACTGATTAGCATATCTTTATCTCTATTCTTATGTTCTTAAACTTTAATACATCCATATGGGAAACCTAAAATACATATTAATTCAAAAAAGCCAAACAAAATCCTAGGGATCAAGCAAAGACAATACATTATTCAAGGTTTAACACCCTCCCTAATGATTGCTTCAATCACATAGTACTCTTTGTTGTTCTCTTTGTGTCAGGTGTTGAAGTTGCAGGCAAACAGATAACCCTCAGCTAGAAAATGTGCTTCCTCCTTAATGAAGGAAGGTGAAATTCTCCAGAGAAGTGTAATTTCAGCAAGTATTGTTACAAAATATTAGGCTGGTAACATAGCACTCCATTGCTCAAAACAATCTGGGGAATTCTTACAGAGGAACATAGAAAGCTGCCTTATACCGAAACAGAACATTGGTCAATTGAGCTCAGTATCGTCTACACAGACACAGTTACTTCTCAAAGGTTGCAGGCAGGAGTCTCTCTCAGCCCTATCTTGGAGATGTCTTGGAACCTCCTGCATGCAAACATGCAGATGCTCTTCCCAGATTGGCTCCATCCCCTAAGGGGAATATCTTACAGTGCTCACACATATAGTCGCCGATTCAAATGCAACCAGGGAGGACCATGCTTAGCAAAGGGGACAATTCCTGCTTGCTGCTACAAGACCATCTTTCTCCCATGACCACCAGCAAGAAATATCAACATGCAGAAAACTACTTTGCTCCTCAACCTTCACTTCTTCAACCCTGTAGATAGATTATACAATAGGGAAACTTTGGGTGGGTTCATACAACTGCCAGCTGGTCTCGAAATGGGGGGAAAGATGGCATGTGAGGTCTGAATGCCATCAAGATTCTTCACTCAACATTCTCCTGACTTCCGTAAGCCGAAATCTGGAAGTTGGGCAGAGAATCTTGGGGAAATGTTGGGTGGAGAACACAGGAACCAGGCCTGGTTGGCTTCAGATGCCATGCCCATCAAGAGCATGCTCTCTCACATCCTGACATTTTCCCCATGTCCAAACCAGCCAGTAGTAGTGTTAACTTGCCCACAGTCGATGAGCTAGGACCACAAATTTTAGCCATCACCGTTACCATCTCAGGTACCCACAGTGATTTTTGGCAATGTCTATCGACCTAGAGATGGAAAATAGGTGATAGCATTGTTGCACATACAACTTGAGGCTCTACACATGATCTGTGTGTACAGCCTAAATGGGCTCTGTGGGGAGAGCGGGCTTAGCCCACTCTCCCCGCAGACGAGCAGGGAGAATGCCCTGGGTGGCCAGATCGGCCACCCACAAGATTACTGGCTCTAGGCCAGAGCTGTTAAGGGCAGTAGGGATCAGGGCCTCCTGGACTCTGGAAGTTCCAGAATGCCCCACGTGAGTGTGAGGGCATTCTGGGGAGATCCCCGAGGCTGAGAGTCTTGTTGGAGCCTTGTGGTCAGGGGTCTCCTTGTGAGTTGCTGCAGCGCAGAGCTGTGCCGTGGCAACTTATGATAATCAAAATGGGGTTAGTAGAGCGCCCGCTCCACTAACCTCATTTAAGGGGGAAGATTAAGTGGGCTAACCGCCGGGAGCCATGTGGCTCCCGGCGGTTCTCACGACTGCTTGAAAGTGGGCTGGGCTCCCTTAGCCCACTTTTGAGCAGTCGTGTGAATAGCCTACTTGTCTTTCTTGCCTCTTCTTTAGCCATACCCCCCAAATGATTACAGTAAAATTGCAGTCATTTTTGCACAGAGCAAAAGGTTAGGGTCCGGGTTAGAGTAACAATGAACAAGTTCTTGTACTCTCCCCGACTCCAACGGGTAATCTTTGGCGGAACTTGTTCCCAATTTTCATTTTCATTCCTCTGACAGCACTGATAAAATTTTGTCATCTTTTTTTGTGTTTTTAAAACTTTTAAAAGCTTGTAAAACACCATTGCAAATTTGGCTGCTGCAGACTTGATGGACAGGACAATAAAAGCATAACACACAAAGCTGGAAGTATTGCAATGCTATTTTCCATTTCTAGGGGTATAGACCTTGTCAAAAATCCCAGTGAGCCTTTGTCCCCCATCCCCCCACTCAGAAGGTACCAATCTTTCCAGGTGGCTCATGTGCTCTCATAGATATGCTTTGAACACTTTCCTAAATCACGTTCCTATGTTTAGCTTAAAGGCTGGCAGTTCTGCTTGTCTCTTTTTGCTGGGCCTTTGCAAATCAAATGAAGTGATTGACTGATGCTTGAGATAGAATGAATGCTGGACTCCTGATTGTTTTATGCAATTTCAAGCCAAGTGAATTTTCTCTTCTATGTCCCTCAGGTAAAATTGATGTCATTACTCTGCAACTCACATTCAAACAGATTGGGTGGCTAGTCAGTTATGAGTTTCAAAATATGATTTGAGAAAAAGAAGAAGAAAACTAGAAGTCCTGGGCCACATATTTATTTATTATGTTATTTTAAAAGACATCCTAATGTTTTGTTTCAACACCATTCAAAGCGGCCAAGAAAAATATTAGCTACACATAAAACCATCAAATACAGCAAAATAATTGTACAAGAATCACTAAAACAACAGAGAAAATAAAAAATAAAACTGGCAGAGCAGGCAAGGAGAATGGCAGCTTCAAGGAAATGGGTTTGCTGGAGTACTTGGTTACTAATGAAAACATAGATATAGTGGGTGTAACAGAAACCTGGTGGAAAGGTGAGAACCAGTGGGACATAATTATTCCTGGATATAAACTCTATAGAAGGGACAGGGAGGGGAGGGTTGGGGGAGGAGTGGTGCTGTATATCAAAGAAGGGATAGATTCCAATAAGCTAGAAAACCTAAGTGGACCAGAGTCCTCCACAGAATCATTATGGGTAACATTACGAGGACTGAAAGGAAATGTGTTACTAGGGACATGCTATCACCCTCCAGATCAAAGTGCTGAGAGTGACCTGGAGTTGGAGAAACAAATAAGAGAGGCATCAAAGAGAGACAGGGCAATAATAATGGGTGACTAGGGGCAAGGAAGCTACCTGAATTTTTTCAAAGGATTTGGGCAGAGGGCTGATTTTTGGTGAAGTTTATGCATCTTTAAGGTTTTTCCTCATAAGGTAATTTATGGAGCTTTCAGCAGCCCCATAAATGCACTTGGGGGGTGCTGGGGTGGTCCAGAGCGAGTGGTGGTGTAGTGCACATAGGGTGCCAACCACCCCCATGGGTTGCTAACCCATGGGGTACAGGGTTCTGTTGTTTCTGAGGTATTCTGAGTGTGGATTCTATGATAGCAAATTAGCGTGGATTCGTGGTGTCTCATTGAAAATCTCATTTGCTATCATAGAATCTACACTCAGAATACCTCAGAAACAACAGAACCCTGTACCCCATGGGTTAGCAACCCATGAGGGGTGGTTGGCACCCAATGTGCACTACACCACCACTCGCTCTGGGCCACCCCAGTACCCCCCAAGTGCACTTATGGGGCTGCTGAAAGCTCCATAATACCTTATGAGGAAAAACCTTAAAGACGTGTAAACTTCAACAATTCACCAGAAATCAGCCCTCTGCCCAAATCCTTTGAAAAAATTCAGGTAGCTTCCTTGCCCCTACCCGGCACTACCACCAACCCCACACCGCTCTAGGCCACCCCTTCCCCCTGATGTGAAGCGATACACCCTCCATTATACCTAATGGGGGGAAACCTTAAAAACGCGTAAACTTCAGAAATTCACCAAAAATCAGCCCTCTGCCCAATCACTCTGCAATTGGGTGGTAGCCTCCACCCATAAGGCACTACCACTCCACCCCACTCTTTTGGCCCAGATTCCACTTTATGCCCCCGATCTGCCCCAAAGACACTAAAACTTCAAAAATTCACCTAAAAGCAGCCCTTTGCCCAACCCCCCTGAAATTTGGGTGGTAGCCTCCACCCATTGGGAACTACCACCCCACTCCACTATTTTGCCCCTGGGACCCGTTTTTTTATCTGAATCGATTCGGATTTGGATTAATTTGGATCCGAATCGAATCAGGGGTGATTCGGATGGGCCATATTCGGATACAAAACAGAACAGGGGTGTTTCGTTTCGGATCCGAACCGAAACACCGAAAATCCGAATTGCACACCCCTACTTTGCATGTGTTTCGATTATAACACCCATGATGCAGTTTCTGAAAGTTTCATTTACACACATTTAAGAATTAGCCAATAAATTTATATGTCAAAGGGGGTGACAAATTGGGTTATAGGTCATCAATGGTCAAGATTCTTTTGACCAATCAGTGTTAGGGAGAGTGGAGGAGCAAGTTTGTGTGAATGACTCCACAATTGTACTTAAGAGAGGGGACCGGAGACCCGGTTTGGGGCAGTGAGCGGGAAGAGCGGGCTAATCCCACTCTCCCTGCTCACGAGTTGGCAGGGAGCCCTGGGTGGCAGAATCGGCCGCCCACACCATGGCTGACTCTGTGACGGAGCTGGCGGGGGTGGGGGGAGTGGGGGGCCGTGTGGCCCCCGCAAGCCACAGTATGCCCTGCGCAATTGCGCAGGCCATACTGGGGAGACCCCCGAAGCCGGGAGGCGGCTTTTCGCCTCCCGGCCAGGGGTCTACCTGTGAGTAGGTGCGGCGCGAAGGTGCGCCATGGCTACTCACGATCGTAAAAAGCAGGTTTGTGGAGAGCTCGCTCTGCAAACCTGCTTTTTACCAGGGGTTCTCGAGTGGGTTACCCGCTCAAGAACTACCGGGCTCGGCTGCGAGCCCAGTGGTTCTTACGGTCAACAAAAATCGGGCTAGCCTCTGCTAGCCTGATTTTTGTTGATCGTGAGAATCGCCCCAGGGTCTGTTAAAGGGTTAAGGAGAGATACAATTAAGAACTAACTAAGGAGAAAACAAGCGAGAAGGAGGGAGAGGAAGTTGAGAGACCCAGTCAGAGAAAAACTTCAAGGTACAACCACAAGAAACAGGAAAAGGTATTATAAATCTCAAGCTGAAAACTTTTGCTTTCTAACCAAACCATTCTCACAAAATGCTTAATGTGTACTGACTGAACTTAGAGACCTCTTTTGTTTCTCTTATTAAAGACTGCCTAAAATTAGGGTAAGAAATAAATACTGTTAACTTTTTAACTCTTTGTCAGTGTGCTTTCATGAACCTTGGGGAACAAAAACAAGCCAACCTTTAGCAAAGAACCTGGATTGCCTTTTCGAGAGCCTTCAAGTTCTTCATTCCTCTTTTATGAAGGGAGAGTTCTAGGGTATCTCAAATTTCTTAGAAACTGAAGGATTATTCAGCAACAACACCATTTTCTCCTTTTCCTTTCCTACCCTTTTCCTCCCCCACACTCTCTACAGGGTTCTCCTTGGCACAAATCTCCAAACAAACAAAGAAGCAAACAGGAAAAGATTACTTAACAGAACACAACAGGTTGCCCTATGGAAAAGAGAACAGGGCTCCTGTTCCTTTAAGCGTTGGGCAGAATAGTTGGATAGCTGAAGCTTCTCATGCAGGGGAAAGAAAAGCTGCACCGGCTGAAATTCCCTGTTCTATGTAATTATTGAAAGTACAGAAGACCTGTCCATATAGCAACCCTTGCCCTGCATGCACACAGGTTTGCAGTAAAATACCTGCATTCAGCACTATGGGCTCCCTTGTTTAGTGATCTATGGACTGTCAGCCCTTTGTGAGATTGTGAGCCCTCTGGGGGACAGGGAGCCATTTTATTTTATTCTATCTCTCTATCTCTCTATCTATAGCACTTTGGGACCTTTTCTTGAAAAGTGTTATATAAATATTCATCATATTTGTATTTATATTTATGGTGCATCACCTCACTCAGCCCTTAATACTGGGTTTTTCAAACTTGGGTCGCCAGAAGGCCATTGTGGCTGGAGCTGATGGGAACTGAAGTTCAGCAACTTCCTTGGACCCAAGTTCAAGAGCCCCTGCCTTAATGCCAGCGTGGTGTAGTGGTTAGAATGCTGGACTAGGACTGGGGAGAACTGAGTTCAAATCCCCATTCAGCCATGAGACTTGCTGGGTGACTCTGGGCCAGTCACTTCTCTCTCAGCCTAACCTACTTCACAGGGTTCTTGAGAGGAAAAACTTAAGTACATAGTACACCACTCTGGGCTCCTTGGAGGAAGAGCGGGATATAAAAAGTAAATGATAATAATAATAATAATAATTAATGGATAGCTGCACAACCAGTTCCGATAGTTCTAAACACGATTCAGAAAAATGTGGGGGCTGCAGTCTCCTCCCCAAACTGTCCTGTCAATGCTGATTTTACCAACCATCCATTAAAGGGTGAGTGAAGAGGCCAAAGCCACCATGGATTGCCACCCACATAACCCTGGGTGGAATATTTTCTTTAAAAAAGAAATATCTTAAACTTACAGAATTAAAGTAAATATCATACCCAATGGTGTTAAGAAAAAGCCAATCAATTAAGAAAGGTTAAAGACATGATATATTTCTGCTTGTGAATTGAATATATAGAACGTATGAACCATATAAAACAATTTTACTGGTAATGGATGCATGCATTTTATCTTGCAAAGTGACCTATTATGTTTGGAGGATTCCATCCATCAAGGGGACCCAGTTGTGGGAGCTGGCTTTTGTGCATGAACAACTCTTGCTGAATTGTTCTTACTGGATATCATTGTTGACTCTATAAATATTAAGAGTTTCATTTCTTTCCCACCTTCTTGCTGCCAAAAGTTACATTCAGATACCACTCCTTGACCTTAATTCAGAAACTTTAAAAACTGACCAAAGAATCCTCCGATTTCTCCATCCCCAGCTGACATTCTGAAAGCTGTTCTTTGAAATCATAGTTTCTTCCAAGAAGACTGCGAAGCTATTCACACATGTGTGCAGGGCCGTCCCTAGTGGGGTGCAGGGTTGGGGGTGAATCAGCATGTGTGGGGCCTCCTTAACATTTCATATAATTACAGAATCATACTGATTGATGACAAACAGTGTAAATAGTATGAGTGAGCTTTTTGGACATGTCCAACCAGCTTGAACATATAATGCATTTCTAAAGAAATAAAAATAAAAAGCACAACACATGCTTCGCAGCTCTCAGAACTTCTGGGCTGCAAATCAACTTGAGCATAGTGCATTCATAAATAAATATATATTATATATTGTTTGTTCCAGAAGTTTTTGTAATTTTCTGCCATGAAACAAGCCACTTATAGGATTTTTAAATGGGTATTTAAATGGGTATTTTAAATGGGTATTTTAAATTCAATTTTTTAAAATTAAAAACCAACAATTTGTCCAATCCACTTCAATTTAAATATACATATTCCTCCCATATCCCTGCCCTACATCTCTGCTCAATGCCAAAGCCCCATTCCAGGTCATCCCAGGTGATCTAAAGGTTGGGCCAGAAAGGGGTGTGTTTTACTCTTTTTATGAAGGCAAAGGGCAGATTCTTTCATACAGGGGTGGAATAATGGTCTAAGAGAGTGGCTTCAGTTCTAAATATTTTTTTAATTTTCTGCCATGAAACAAGCCACTTATAGGACTTTTTTGATGGAGATATATATATATATACACACACACACACACACACACACACACACACACACACACACATATAAAAACCAGGGGTGTATCTAGGGAAAATAGCGCGTAGGGCAAGCACTGAAATTGCACCCCTGACCAAACATCTGACACCCATCTTTCAGATAACCTTACCATAATATCCGCTCAATACAAGTTCAGACACTTTCAGGAGAAACAGGTTGTAAGCAACACACACACATACAACCACACATGTGGCACATATGAGCCAGTCGCCCTCTCAAGGAAACGCAGCACATCCATGTGCTGGGCATGCCTCCATAGAGCTAAGCAGTGAAAGCTATCTTTAGCAAATGATCTGCCACCTTGGCACACCTCACTACAGGTTGCTGCCTCCAAGAAATTCAGAGATAGTTTTTTTCTGTCCAAACAGCCTTTGCCTTAAAGGGAGATGGTTGCAATGGGAAATCCTAGGGGCCCCAAACAATCTGAAACTATCCAGCAGCTTACAATAGGCTTGGATCCAGCAGCCTGATCAGGAAGAAGGTGGAAGTTGCAGCTAGCCACAGAACAGCAAAACAGTGTGATATTCGAATCAGAAAAATGGTGTCTTCCACACTGCAAAGGTTTGGTAAAAGGTTGCCCCTGCCCCATCCTCTCAAGTACCTGGGTCTAAAGGGAAAAACAAAACAAAAAACTCAATTATATTGCATACATATTCCATTTCCTATCTGTCGCTATGACAGATACTAAGGTAATAAGAGCATATGGCCTGTGATAGTGTGCATTGGATGGAGGACAACAGCCACCTTCATAGCATTACAACCCTTTCAAAAGTGAGCTCTGCCATAAATGAACCAAGTAGGCACACAAATATGGTGCCTTGGATAAGTTACACCTCCCTTGTTCAATACAGAGGCAGGCAACAGGTAGACTGGACAGTAAACTTTATGTCTATTTTATCAAATGCACTAGTCAATCAGAATCACAGCATGACTATTCAATGTGTCTTTTAAAAATAATTTTGTTCAAAGTACAAAGGGAGTTGCATTGATTTTTTAAAAAAAATACATTCTAAAATATAACTTTTTTAGAAGGCAAGGAAACTTGAGCAAATCTACTTGGGATGTGCACAGGCAATAAAAACCCGAGTACAACTCAGCTAAATTGAAGGAAATAATTTGCAGCATGTTAACCATTTATTTCAAAAGACAAGCCATTTCTCAGTATGGTAAGACTGCAGAACACTGGGATGGCAATACATTGCAAATGCAACATTTCTGGGTGTGAATTCTTATAACAGTTTTTTTTTAAAGCACCACACAAGTTAAAGGCAGGCACTTTCCAAGTTTGAAATCCCACAAACCTTGCAATCAGATTGCTTGACAAATATGCAGATAAAGATAGAGCTCTGTATAGAGAATTAAACAGCATGCAAGTGAATATTTCCAATTTATTCCTTGCCTTCCCCCCCTTCAGTTTTGCCAGTTTACAAGGTATTAAACCAACATTGTCTTTTTAGGGGATGTTTTGTCCACTTACGTTTGTGCCATTTATATCTGTTTTTTAAATGCCCGGGTCCCTTGCCAACAACTTTGCATTCTTCTGCCTCCCTAGATCAGGGAAAAATCTAGACATGGGTCTCACAGAGGCCATTTGAGCATGTGCGGTGGCCATTTTTGTTTTCAGTGGCCTTTTTTAAAAATTAAAAAAATGGCTGCTGCACATGCTCAAATTGTCCCTTCGAGGTCCTATGCCTTGCCAGGCCTCGCAGAGGCCTTTTGAGCATGTGCGGCAATCTCCAAAATGGCCGTCACACTGCTCTTTGTAGGCCCAAACAGGCCTGAAAATCAGCCTGGGATGGGCTGCGGTGGTGATCTAAGAGGCCGGTAGGGGGAGGGGAGCCTTTGCAGCCCCCCCCCCCCCGTGGCCTTTAGAAATCCCCCAAAGGGGCTACAGGTTAAAAAAATAATAATTTTTAAAAAATCTGCGAATTTGGGAGGGGGTGGGGGGCAGCATAGCACTTCAGGCTTCACAGAGGCCTGCATGGAGGCCTCTCTGGAAGTCCCACTCACTGGCCAAACAGCTGAGAGGTGGAGAGAGTTCTAGCAGCTTCCCTGGGAGCCTTTCAAGTTGCAAATCCACACAAAAGATTGGCTCCAGCTGGGCTGTGCAGGGGGGAGATAAGTGACTGGGACTGGGGGAGAGAGGAGGGCAGACTACACTGTAGTGTGCCCAGAGTGTGCCCCGTCTGTGCCAGCACGAGGCTTGAGGCAATCGCCCCGGTCGCCCCGCCCCAAGGACTGCCCTGCACACATGAAAACCAGGCTAAGGAAGGCCAGCCCTGTTTTGCATGTGCATGTGTACCACTGGGATTGGATCTGATTTTGGCAGTGCCACAGCAGCAAACCTGCCTACAGAGCTACCCTCCAAAATGAGGTTATGAGACCAAGTGCTCTTGTAACCCCGTTTCTTTGATTGTCTGCTAGCCCTGGCTTCTTGTAGCCAGGGCTGGCCAGTTGCGGGGCTCCCGATCAGCTTCGGGGAGGGGAGGGGGATCCCCATAATGCACCACACACTTGAACAGTGCTTTAGAGGAGCTCTGGGGGCAGGGCAACGTGGGGCGATGCGTCCAGTACCCTGAGCCTTGGAGCTACTGGCAGCAGCCAGTAATTGTCTGGGTGGGCAATTCACCTGCCCAAAGGGAGGAACCGGATCATCTGCAGGGAGGTAAGCTTTTTAAGGCTTCCTCCCCACTAGCCCTCTTGACCTTTTTTACTGCTCATGAGAAAGGGCTCAGTATCCGGTTTCCCCAAGGAAAATCTCCTGTTATCAAGGGTTTTCATCAGAAGCTGTATAAGTCATCAGTTATTTAATGGTTCGAAAATATCACTAGAATTGAAAAGAAATGCAAGACCACCTCATTTTTCTGAATCACCTTGGATACATCCAAAGGCAGTCAGCTAATCATAGGTTACATTGACATGACTTATGGTGAATAGCGAGAAAATTGTTATAACGCAGAAGTTAAGCTACTTAATCTTCAGAAAACCAGAAGAATACAAGGATAAAATAATAGGAACAGGAATAAGCGCTAAGTGCTTGAAATGTGGAAACCTGATTCTTGATAGTTTTTCTTAGTTAAAAAGGGGAAAAGGTTTCATGATTTGTTACTCTATGTAATTTGGAGAGGAGAGCTGAACTCGTAGTAGCAAGCATGACTTGTCCCCTTAGGGTCTGCCCTGGTTGCATATGAATGGGAGACTTGATGTGTGAGCACTGCAAGATATTCCCCTTATGGGATGGAGCCACTCTGGGAAGAGCAGAAGGTTCCAAGTTCCCTCCCTGGCTTCTCCAAGATAGGGCTGAGGGAGACTCCTGCCTGCAACCTTGGAGTAGCCGCTGCCAGTCTGTGTAGACAATACTGAGCTAGATAGACCAATGGTCTGTCTCAGTATATGGCAGCTTCCTATGTCCCTATGTTAAGCGTCTGCAAATTTAGAGTTTGCTTTAAGCTTTGTAGTTGCATGTTGAGGCGATTCACACGAGCAGCAGAAACCAGACTAAGGGAGCCCAGCCCAGTTCCTGCTGCTCATGTGAAGCAACAGGAGCTGTGTGGCTCCCGGTGGCGGTTTGGCGGCAAGCCCACTTACAAAGTCCACCGGGTTTAACCCGCCTTAACCCAGGTTTCGGGAGCGAGAATGTACAAAAACCAGGTTGAAATATCGTAAGTTCATTCACACAATCGAAAACTGTGTTCTACCCGGGTTTGGGAGCTGTGTATACTCCCAATTTTTGATTGTGTGGAAGCAAGGTGAGAGTAAAACCTTGGTAGAAGTGATTGTGTGGAAGCAAGGTAGGGAAAAAAGCTACCCAGGTTTTCCTCTAACCTTGCTTCCACACAATCAAAAATTGGGAGTACACACAGCTCCCAAACCTGGGTAGAACACAGTTTTCGATTGTGTGAATGACCTCCGTGTGTTGCTGCAGTGTGGTTCTGCGCTGCAGCTACTCACGAGTAGCCACCCAATCAGGAAGCTACAACAAGCCTCCTAGAGTTGGGGGGAGGCTCCCCACAAGGCACAGTGCACTTGCCATAAGGCACTTGTGTGATTCCTTATGGAACTTCGGGGAGCCGGGAGGCCCCCAAACTCTGCCACCCCCAACGGAGGTGGTGGAGCCAGTAATTTTCTGGGCAGTCAATTTGGCCACCCAGGAAGTGCTGCCTGATCATCTGCGGAGAGAGCAAGTCAAACCCACTCTCCTCGCAGACCCCATTTTGGCTCTATACATGGATTGTGTATAGAGCCTTACTGTTGATATATAATTGGCCACTTAAGAGAAACCAAGTGGAACACTAGGAAAAGGAGGAAAATAGCAGACTCTAGAGCAGTTGTGTTGGAGCCTTGAGTGAGAATGATGGTGAGGTCATTTCACACAATCAAGAACCATGTTCTACCCGGGTTTGGGAACTGTGTGTGCTCCCAATTTTTGGTTGAGTGGAAGCAAGGTAGGAGGAAAACTTGGGTGGAACTGATTATATAGATGCAAGGTAGGAGTAAAACCTGGGTAGCCTTTCTTCCTACCTTGTTTCCACACAATCACTTCTACCCAGGTTTTCCTCTTTCCTGGATTCTCTCATTTCCTACCAGAAAATCTACTCTCAGAACACCTCAGACATTGGACCGGGTCTCACGAGCAGTGAGACCTGGTTTAGGGCGCTGAGCGGGAAGGGAGCCCTGGGCGGCTGGATCGGCCACCGACACGATGGCCAGCTCCGAGATGGAGCAGGTAGGGGTGGGGGGAGCGGGGGCCGCGCTGCCCCCGGAAGCCCCAGTATGTCCTGCGCAAGCGCGCAGGGCATACTGGGGAGACCCCCGAGCCGGGAGGCTGCTTTTAAGCCTCCCGGCCAGAGGGCTACTCACAAGCAGATAGCCCGGGTATGCAGAGCGCTCGGTCCGCAAACCTGAGCTAAGGGGCAGGCTACAGGAGTGGGTTAGCTGCTCCAGAACCACCGGGCTTGGCTGCGAGCCCAGTGGTTCTTATGATCACAAAAACTGGGCTAGGATTTTGTGATCGTAAGAATAGCCCCATTAAAAACAGCAAAACTCAGTGCCCCATGAACTTGTCGATTTGGGGATGGTTGGCACTCTATGTGCACTACACCACAACCCACTCTGGGCCACCCTGGTGCCCCCCAAGTGGAGTTATGGGGCTGTTGAAATTCCCCATTGGGGAACCACCTGACCCACTCTTCAGCCCTCCAAACCCCTTTTCTGCCCTGAATCTGCCGGAAAGACATGTCCACTTCAAAAAAGATTTAAAAAAAAAAACACCCCTTTGCCCAATTTCTTTGGAATATGGGTGGTAGCTTCCTTGCACCCATTGGGCACTGCCACCCACCACAACCCACTCTGGGCCACCCTGGTCCCCCCCCCCCGGGGAGTTATAACTAAGGCTGATGAAATCCCCATTATTCCCTATGGGGTAGAACACAAGGATGCATGAACTTCAAAAATCTTTTAAAAATCACCCCTTTGCCCAATTTCTTTGAAATATGGGTGGTAGTTTCCTTGCACCTTGCTGGGTAGGAACAGCTACCCAGGTTTTCCTCTTACCTTGCTTCCACACAACTGAAAATTGGGAGCACACTCAACTCCCAAACCTGGGCAGAACACACTTTTCAATTGTGTGAATGACCTCTATGGGTGCTTTCTTTCTCTACCCAGTGTGAGGCAGAGAAAGAGGCACCCAAACAGAGCTTGAACAAAGCATCAGCTGAGAACAGTAGAGGGAATGTGCAGACCTTCTTGCTGATAGTGGCTACGGGCAGAGGGGAGAGGGGAGGGCAAGCTCCTGGCGGCCCAGTGACAGCCATTCCCCCATGCTCCATTGTAGCCATGCACCTGGTTACAAATGGCATTAAGCCTGGCACACCCATTCAAATGCTCGTGTCTCAAAGTTTAATGGTGATAGTTCTTTACCTGCTTCAACATGAGGAAGGTGTGTTCGCCTGAAGCCACTAATGCAGGCAAACTGACAAAAACACTCGGTGCAATTGAGTATGGGGCTATTCTTACGATCACAAAAATCGGGCTAGGGAAATCCTAGCCCGATTTTTGTGATTGTAAGAACCACCGGGCTCACAGCTGAGCCCGGTGGTTCTGGAGCAGCTAACCCACTCCTGTAGCCCGCCCCTTAGCCCGGGTTTGCAGAGCGAGCGCTCCGCAAACCCAGGCTATCTGCTCGTGAGTAGCCACAGCGCGGCTCTGCGCTGTGGCTACTTGCGAGTAGACCCATGGCTGGGAGGCTTAAAAGCAGCCTCCCGGCTCGGGGGTCTCCCCAGTATGCCCTGCGTGCTTGCGCAGGGTATACTGGGGCTTCTGGGTGCCGCATGGCCCCCGAGCTCCCCAGACCCTGCCGGCTCCATTTTGGAGCCGGCCATCGTGTGGGCAGCCGATCCAGCCACCCAGGGCTCCCTGCCTGCTCGTGAGCGGGGAGAGCGGGCTTAGCCCGCTCTTCCCGCTCAGCGCCCTAAACCAGGTCTCACTGACCCTTTGAGCTCAAGACCCAAGTCCTATGGTCATCCTGCCCCCCCCCTGATTGGCCCTGGTAATGTATTCCAAATAAATTCTCTCCCCAGGAGGCTTTACAGACAGGGCTTCTACCCCAAATCTTTTGGGAATTATCTCTGGTAAGAGATACCCTTCTATTACAGCAGAGTGCACAGAATTACAACACAGTGGAGTCTGCCCAGGCATGTGTGTATGCTGAGAGTAAAAGAAACTTGGAGCCAGTTCATAGTTTCAAATCAAAATAAGGAGTCTTTATTAGTGAACTCCATTCTAGATAGTAAAGTGGAGAGATAGGATCTCTAATCTATCTAGCTAGCTGGATGCAGAGAGATTCCGCATCTCTGCACACATGGTGCAGGGAAAGAGGAGCGTGGGTGTTGCAAGGGAGAAGAAAGGGGAATGAGGAAGAGGAAGTGGCAGGATGGAAGGAAGTCCCTAAGAATAGCAATCTACACACCAAAGGGATAGTGTCAGCGCAGTAGAGAAGGGATGACCAATGTCTTGACCTCTCTAGCCCTCTGACGCACTAGTCTGTCCCCCTCTGTCATTGAGACATGAGACACAGCAAAGTCCTTCACTTCCAACAAAATCTCCTTCAGAAGAGAGTGTGTGCATTCAAACACCAGCCAAACTTACCCTGAAGTCTCTTTGAGATCCTTGGACCCACTCCACACACAAATTGGGCTTTGTTTGCTTTGCGAATTCTAGCTTATCTCAAGGTATTTCTGGGTTTTTAAAATGCTGGTTTTAAGCTACTTTTCCTGAAAATGCCAGAGCAAATAGGGAGAGGCACTGAGGCAAAATCATTAGCATGAAAAGAAGGATACTCTCTTTAGAAATGCAGATGCAGCTCTTTAGTACTTTCCTTCACCATTGGCTAGAAGGAAAACACAGATGCATGCCATGTGAACTTGCAAAAATAAAAACCAAGAGCAGAGGGGAGGAGCTGCTCCCCTCGATGCTGCGAGTGTAATTCAAAGTGGCTTCACTCAAGATTTACCCCGCAGCATGAAGCCATGTGCAAATAACTCCCAGGAAGTGAATGGCAACACAGAGAAAGGGGGAAAGGAAGAAGCAAATAACCAGACAATGACAGAAAGGCATTCATTGTCAAAAGTGGAAATTCAGGTTCAGCAGCAAAGCCATGAGAAAAATGTCGCCTTCCTTTTCCTCCTTTCAGGACCGTCTGCAAAAATGATTGAAAAGGGCCACCACGGTGGGGTGCCTTGAGCTCTTGGCATGTGGCCGCAGATTAAGATGGCAACAACAGAGCTAACTGCCTGGGGTTTGTTTTACGGCCGCTGGCTCTGATTTAACAACTGCCAAATCTTCCACCCAGTTCCCTTGGCACAGCATTGTGTTGATAGTCTGAAATTAATGTCAGGCATTGGCAATCAAGCCCAGAATAGCACACTGTTGGGAGATGAAGGCCAAAGGGCAGCATGATGCATCTGAAATGCAACTGCCATTCAGCATGTCCTGTGGTTCCCTTGTTATTGAAATGCTAAGTGTCTGTGACATGCTGGGGACTCACAAGGTTCAGTTTTGCAAACGGCAAACCTCCTCCATCAAATCGCTAGCTTTATCTCAATCACATGGAGCAACCACACATTGAGGCTCAGTTTAACCCCCTTTCAAAGGGGGCAGCCTCTGCATGCACCTCTGTGTGACAGCAGCATCACGTTCCCAGGCAATGCCAGCAGAAAAGAGACGTTGCATCTTGCTCAGGGTCGTACCAAGGTTGGAGTGGGTCCAGAGACAAGATTTTAAAATGGGCTCCTCACTGCCTTCCTCTCCTTCTCCCGGCCCGATGTCTCCGCATGATCCAGCCAGTGTTAAGCACTCTTACATATCAATTTCAACAGAAGTTAAAGTAAGCCTTTAACAATTAGCTGAAATAAATGGATTCTGTATGTGCTTCATTTTGACAAGCTCGTGCTTTTTGTTTCAGCAATGTGTGAGAAACATATTTTCCTAAATAATTTCCTGACTTTTAAGACATTATTTCTGAACACTGAAAAAACAGTATTTAATACACCTGCCATAAAATAAAAATAATTTTATTTTAGTGTGCTTTCACAGACTGAGGTAAAAACACATCCTGCACCTACAGTTTAAACATAAAACCTACACTAGTTACATCCCATATTTGGTTTTATAATGGCTCTACCACTTTTGAATCAGACATGAACATTCCTACAATAGCCCAATAAAAGTTTGATGACCAGAAAAGTTTCCCCCCACCCCCACTAACCCCTGCTAACTTGGCAGAGAGGCACCTTTTTAATGTGGTGATTCTCTTTATTTAGGAGGGGGAGAGTAACTGGCCCTCTCTACCCCCAGCATAGTACCTCCATCCAGTGACTGTTGCTGGTGTCTATCTTATGTGTTGTTTTTTAACTATGAGCCCTTTGGGGACAGGGGTCCATCTTATTTATTTATTATTTCTCTGTGTAAACTGCCTTGAGCCATTTTTGGAAGGGCAGTATAGAAATCAAATTAATAATAATTAATTGATTAATTGATTAATTGATTAATTAATTAACTGGGGTCTCATACTAACCAAGGAGTCAGGCTCCATGTCTCTACTCCAGGAGCCCCTGGTGGCGCAGTGGTAAAACTGCAGCCCTGTAACCATAAGGTTACAAGTTCGATCCTGACCAGGGGCTCAAGGTTGACTCAGCCTTCCATCCTTCCGAGGTCGGTAAAATGAGTACCCAGAATGTTGGAGGCAATATGCTAAATCATTGTAAACCGCTTAGAGAGCTTCCAGCTATAGAGCAGTATATAAATGTAAGTGCTATTGCTAAGTGCTATTGCCACTCATGAACACATATACACCAGCGCGCCGCTCTCACGGTGTTGGCGGCTCAATCCCCGCACGGAGCTCCCTTCCTGCGAACTGCCTCCTGGAGGACCCTAAGTGTTTCTTACAGGCAGCGAGTCCTTTTCTCTCTAGCCAAACCAGACGCACGCTGAGAGGAAGCGCCAAACTCAAAACATGACCAAGAATGAAATGCTCCCCTGCCGCCCCCAAGTGCATTAACAAGCAGGAAGCAGAAGCCAGCAAGGAAGAGTTGGCATTTGCATGCGTTGGCGGGGGGATTGATTTAGGCTCTCTGCCATCAAACGGGATCCTGCTCTGCTTGGGAGGATGATGAGGGCAGAGTTAAAGGGGAAGGTCCTTCTCTTTGCTCACACTCTGCCAGTGCCAACCCTGAAGGGATGGGAAGGGATTCAAAAGTGAAAGCGCCACTTACCTTCTCTGACTCAAAGTAGCTCTCTGACGTGCAGGCACCTGGCGCGGTTGGCAGGAGAGTGAGTGATGCAACTGAGATCCCTTCCTCGGGTAGGAAGTTGCAAGGGAGCAACAGTTGCAAGGGAACAACAGCAGGAGAGGAGGCTTGGCTTCATCTCTTACCTGTGGGCTTTGCAGAGGGATCTGGTGGGCCACAGTGGGAATCAGGATACTGGACTAGATGAGCCTTGGGCTTGATCCAGCAAGGCTCTTCATATGTCCTTATGTTCTGTCCCATGAGTTTCACAGGTGCTCCAGCAAGCATGGAAGAGTGCCGACAGCACTGCCAACAATCCAGACACTGGAGCAGCAAATCCTGGTGCTTCAGAGTCTGGGATGCTTTGGCAATGGGCATTCTTCCGCTCTTCTTGCGGGCCCAGGGACTCCAGAGCAGGGAGTACTCTCAAATGAAGGCACGGAGGCTATTTAGGATAGCAAAGAGCGAGACTGCAGAGGAAATGGAATGTGGCTGATGGCTAGGTCCCTGGAGAGGGGCTAGCCTGGGAATATAAGAACAGCCCTGCTGGATCAGGCCCAAGGCCCATCTAGTCCAATATCCTTTTTCACATAGTGGCCTACCAGATGCCTCTGGGAAGCCCACAGGAAGGACCTGAGGGCATGCCCTCTTGCAGTTACTCCCCTGCAACTGGTATTCAGAGGCACCCTGCTTCTGAGGCTGGAGGTGGTCTATAACCATTGATAGACCTCTCCTCCATGAAGTTATCCAAACCCCTCTTAAAGCCATCCAAGTTGTTGGCTGTCACCACATCTTGAAGCAGATAAAGCTTGAAAGACAGAGGAGGAAGGAGGGTTCTACATTATCTGCTCCCCTCAGATACTGAGTGAGAGGATGAGGGGTGGGGAGGGGAGATCGAGAGCAAAATGGAAACCTGAGACAGAAGCCTGCTTCATCAACTCCATCCCCACTAAGTCCTCCAGAAGTAATAAAAAAAAAATCCCATAGTAAACAAACTCTTAGCGTAGCTGAGAATATGCCCAGTGAGGTGTTTCCAAGGTGTGAAGCCCTCCCACAAATTTTGCTCATAAGAACATAAGAACAGCCCTGCTGGATCAGGCCCAAGGCCCATCTAGTCCAGCATCCTGTTTCGCACAGTGGCCCACCAGATGCCGCCGGAAGCCACAGACAGGAGTTGAGGGCGTGCCCTCTCTCCTGCCATTACTCCCCTGCAACTGGTACTCAGAGGCTCACCACATCAAAATCATGTTATTGTCTTCTGCAGTTCATCAGCATCCCTTCAGATGAGCCGGGGTCTCCAAATTCACTCACATGTTGCTTTAGGTTGAAATCTCCACTGAGTTTTTCCTCTGTGGAAATTCAGTGGCAATTACCATTACTGGGTAATTCAAAATGTGCTTACCCTTACACCAACAGAACCTGATGGCCCCTTTTCAATTTTGTACATCATCTAAAATGGGCAATGTTCTCCCTCTTCATTGCATGTTATATGAATCCAGATGAAATATGGTGCCTACGAGACTCATACTTCTCAAGGAGACTGTCTTTTCTTCATATCTTTTTCAGGTTCAGAGTATAGAGACCAAGAGTGAGATTAACTGTGCAAGTCTGTGAATATCTCTGACAGCCTTTGTGAGATGCATTTGCCTGAAGTTACGATTGTGATGGAAGAGATAATTGAGACATAAGAAGTCTCTTCAAGAAATGGAATCAGAGCTTCCAGCTGCAACAAATCTGAACTGATGTCTAGGGGCTATTTTTGTTCAGAGTGCTTTAAAAAAAAGTAACAAGAAGTTGACTGGTCCTCTGTGCTCAGCACTGCATAGACAATGGACTGTGTGGATATATATATATATACACTATGGGAAACACCTATATCGATCAGCAGCAATATAGGAAGATGCTGAAAGGCATCATCTCATACCGTGCAGGAGATGGCAAGGGTAAACGCTGACTCAATGGCACAATGGCAGTGAGCTGACGTACATCTTGTAGAGGGTGCTGCACAGAGAGATGGGGCTCCAATTACTGTGGTGAGTGGGGTCACCTTTCTTGTGGGCCAAGACAGTCATGGCCTTCTTCCAGGCTGTGGGCATGCGTCGGAAGCTGGGGGAATAACTACCATTAGGCAAGGGGAGACAGTTATCTCAGGGCCCCACTGCCTCAAAGGCCCCCCCAGAGGCACGTCACATGACTCCCTGCCCACTCGTGTTGCACCCCCTATGAATTAATATCGAGTCTCTTGGAGATTGGCAGGAGCAACAACAACAACAAATATTTACATACTGCTTTTCATAAAAAGTTTCCAAAGCAGTTTACATAGAGAAATAATAAATAAAATAAGGTGGCAGAGAGTAAAAAAAGGGTTAACTTTTCTCCCAGCCCTATTGGTTCTCCTGGCGTCTTGTGCTCCTCCCCCCGTTTGGAATTTGTATGTAACTGCAGAGCTGAGGAAGCTGGGTGTTGGGCTGGTGATCTTCCTCCAAGAACGAAAGTAAGAAGACATGTTGTAAAAATCAACCCTTTGCTGTTTGTTTTGTTTGTTTGTGATTTGTTTCCCTTGGTTAAGCTGCCATGTTGCTCACTCTCTCCCCCCACCCCCATGAACCATGTGTGTGTTGTACATGTGAGAGAAGTCTCATCCTGTGTGTGTGTGTGTGTGTAGTGTGTGTGTGTGTTGTGTGTGAGAGAGAGAGAGAGAGAGAGAGAGAGAGAGAGAATTCTTAAGCTTTAAACCAAACAAAACATTTTCAAAGTTGCCAAAACTATTCTAGTGCAAACTTGTAAGAAAACCCCTCTCCATCCCAACAGTATACCTTGTTGTGAGGAAATTAGTTAGTGCAAAAGTTTTTAAAGCTTTGAAAAGAATGGGGGGGGGGCGCGTGTTCTGACAAAATGAATCTGTTTTTGTTTTTGTTCCTTTTTATTCCCGAAGTTACACTGCTTATAGCTCTAATCTGGTCTCTGTGTGTGTTGCTTTCTCCCCCCCCCCTTAAAAATATTTATATGCTGCTTTTTTAGCAACAGAGTTCTCACAATGGCTTAAATAGCAAAATATGAGGAAATGGTTCTCTTAACATGTTTCCCCCTTTAAATATTACTATTTTATTTTATTTTGCTTTGTGCTTGTAGCATGCTTCCTCACCAAAAGTCTATTTTTCTACTGTGTACACTTGCTTCAAAATAAGGCCTTGCAAATCAGTTCACAAGAAACTCTTTATTAAATTGCATATGAAATGATTGGTTGTCTTTAAATTCTGCAAAATTGGGGTAATTCCATATATGACATTCTGCTGTCCTATTTGAAATCAAAATAGTGGCTTTTCTTTCTGTAGTGTATAGACACACTATACATTGTATATATACTGTAGTATATAGACATATACTATAGTTGCATATTTTTTTTTTCATATGATTTTCTTGCTTAAATGAAATGTACTAAATAAAAGATCAAACTGAATTGCATGCTGCTGTGATTGGGGGAAAAACACTATTTGAATGTGCTTCTGAGTACATGCTTAGGATTGGAGTGCATGTGGCTAAAAGTCGTGTGTGTGTGTGTGTGTGTGTGTGTGTATCAGAATGACACACATGCTGTTCTTCCTCCAAAGAGCTCAGGGTAGTGTACATGTTCTTCCTCCCCACTTTTATCCTCACAACAATACTGTGAGGCAGGTTTGGAGGGGAGAGAGAGTGTCTCAGCTAAAGTCCCACAGTGAGTTTCATGACTGAACGGAGGACACAAGTCCCCCAATCCTAGTCTTGACGCTCTAATCACTACACCACACTGGTTCTCAGCTGTGTGCATAGGATACAGGAGAAATCTGATGCCGGAGAAAAAGGAGATTCATTTTTAGCTGTGAGGCAAGCTAGTGGGTAGGAGAATGTTGAATACTTTTAAGAGAGCATGAAAGGGTTTCATTATCAAAATGTGGGGAGGCTGTGGGCCCAAGCCCTGGATCTTTTAAGTACCTATCAACACCTTTGTAAGGGAGAGAGGAAGACTGATAGGATTTTCCATGCAAAAGCTGGTATTAGCAGGAATGTTCTGAATTTCTTTTAAAAATAGGAAAAAATCAATCTTTCCCTGAGTGTATTTTAGAGCAAAAAGTATTGAATTCAGATAATTTAAGTGGTGGGGGGGAGGAATAAGAGAAAGAGCAGGAGGAGGAAGATAGGTGGTGTGAGGTGGGTGCAAGGCTATGTATGGCTCACCAGAGGTGCATCAGAATTTAATCTGGCCCACTACCGAATTTTAGTTTGACACCCCCTGGCATAGTGCATTTGCAAGAGAAAATCCAAGCCCCAATATTTATATGGCCAGGGGCGTATCTAGGGTAGGGCAGGCAGGGCACGTGCCCCGGGCGCCATTTGAAGGGGGCACCATTTTGTAATTTTTTTAAAAAAAAATTAAATGGCTGCTGAAAACAAAATGGTCACCGTGCATGCTCAAATGGCCTCTGTGAATCCCTAGGCCATGCCAAGCTTTGCAGATGCCATTTGAGCATGCGTGGTGGCCATTTTGTTTTTAGGCAGCCATTTTTTTAAAAAAAGATTATTTTTAAAATGGCCACCGCACATGCTCAAATGGTCCCTGCAAGGCCCTAGAGGCCAGCGGGGGGTGGGAGAACCTTTGCAGACCCCCCATGGCCTTTTGGAAGCCCTCCAAAGGGGCTACAGATTAAAAAATTTTTAAAAAATAATATAATATAAGACACTGTACACATATTCAGACTGGCACTATGTACAGAGAATCAGGGCTTGTGAATACTGAGCTGAAGCTTATGAGCTAGGATTGTATTCATTTGCTCTTACTTTGCTTCTTGTGATAAGTGAGTTAAATGTGATGTCTTAATAATATGGCTATTAATGGTGAATTTGTCTTTGAATCAGTGTGAAATCCTTAGTATTAAGGCTCGGTGGAAGTTTCTTGCTCTCTTTCTCTCATTTTAACTGTCTTTCTGAAATACTAGAATATATTCCAAGCAGTGACACAGTTTACTCTGCGTATCCTTTAATTATTTTCAGAGTATCTGGGAAAAGTCAAATTCTCCATTTATTTTTAAAACTTATGTAATGGTGAAGCTACAATGCATAGTAAAGAATTAGAGAGGCAATTTTAGTTTCCCAAGTACACCTCCACATAGTATTTGGGTATTTCATGAGCTCCAGCATACTGAAATTTGTAGTTTTCCAGCATTTTTTTTGGTTGGCTACGTCCAGTGTTAAATAGTTTTTGAAATATTAAAAGATTAATGAGCTCGACTTGTATTTTTGAGCTGATATTATGGTAAAGTTATCTGAAAGATGGGTGTGGGATGTTTGCACAGGGGGCGCAATTTCACTGCTTGCCCTAGGTGCTATTTTCCCTAGATACGCCTCTGTATATGGGGGGTGGATCTTTTATGGGGGGAATTCTTGTTGCACCCCCTGTAATTTCCTGCTGGATCTGTCCCTGTGAACTAGATTCAATGTGAACTAGATATTCACCGTATTCATAATGGGGATGTGAGTGTGAGTGCACTATATATTTTGAAGTCTGTTTGTGTATATCAGTGCCCATCTTAAAATCTTGTCTCTGGGCCCATTCCAACTTTGCTATGCCCCTGTCGGAAGCACTTGCAGGAACGGAAGATGGCAGCCAGCACCAGACAGCCTGGGTTGTGTTGCTTCAGCAGGCTGTAATGGATGCTGCCCTTTCCAAGCGCAGTGTTGGCTCTTCACAGTCTGGTGTCAGCTTCTTGTGGGGTGAAGTCTCTGGTCGGGGAGGTGTGAGTCTTGAGGTGAGGCAGCTGGGGCAGGTTGTCAGGACGCCGGGTGTCTCTCTGGTCATCTCTGTCAAAAAGATCAATCAAGTGGTGAGCTTGAGGAGAGCTGGTCCCATAGAGGAGAGCTGGTCTTGTGGTTGCAAGCATGACAGCCACAGGGTGGCTGTGAGGACAAACGTAACCATGTACACAACACTGGGCTCCTTGGAGGAAGAGCAGGGTACAAATGAAAAAAAAATTGAAATAAATAATGTATTGATTATTTATTAATACATTTATTCTAAACCTGTAGATAATTAATTAATTAATCAATTAATTTTATGTATTGATTAGCCACCTCATAAGAATTGTTCTCCGATTCCCTTCAGGCACACAGCCTCAATATTTCGTAACCCAACGCAGTGTCTGCAGTTTGTCTTGCAAATTTTTATGTCCTGTTGGCTGTGACAGCAGATTGTCACTGTATAATAAGACCATTATGTTTAATCGAGTAGTAAATGATTTAAATCAAGAATATATAGAATTACGGGGGTTTGGTGTAAGGCAAGCAGCTTCGTGGACAGTGTCGCTGCTCATGGGAGACTCTTTTAGAGATGGGCAATAAAATAATCTACCTTAATGTGCAATGCCAGTGTTCTGATTTATACTGGCTTTTAGCTACAGATTTCCTGACAAGCTTCCTCTTTCACAGCCATGTCATGCTCTGATTTATGATTTCATTTTTCCTGATATGGAAGACTATGCTAATTAATTTAAATGCTCCGGACTGGACTCTTGGTACCTCTATCTGTTCCCTTAAGGCTATGACAAACTTCCCTTTGATTTCCACATACACCAGAGCTGACATTAAACTGGCTGCAGGAAGACAAATGGGTGATGATGTCCTCCTTCTCCTCCTGCATAAAAATTTACCAGAATCGAAAGGCAACTGATAATAACATACCTTTTCCCTAGATCTATAACCTGACCTTCAGTTGTATGGCAGACACGTACGAAGAATGTGGCACATTAGGTTCTGTGTCTGAATGGATGAAAAAAGACCCTTGAAGGCATATCTCAGGCTGAAAAATAGCAGCCGCATTGAGTCTGTCTGTTACTGTTTCTGCAATAGATTATGGGAGAAAACAGCAGCAGGATATATGAGTCCAAGTCGCTCTGTTTCAAAGAATTATAGCAATGGCTTATGGATCAGTAGCTACAACAACAAACGAAGGCGGTACATTGAGTTAAAGAAAATCACTGATGCTAAAAATACTGGCTTACAAAAGAACATGCAAAAAAAAAAAAACCCTGCTGGATCAGGCCAAAGGCCATCCCGTCCAGTTACCTGCCTCATGGAGTGGCCAACCAGGTGCACCTGGGAGGACTGTGAGCAGGGAACAGAGGGTCACACTCCCATTGGTGTTTCCTTGCTCCTGCTGTTCATGGGCATGGCCCCTCCGCGCTGCACCCTGCTAACTAAGCATAAAGGCACCTTATATTTAGCAACTGGCCCTATCCAACCCCAGTACAGCATCATGGGAGAAGAGCTGGTCTTGTGGTAGCAAGCATGACTTGTCCCCTGTGCTAGGCAGGGTCTGCCCTGGTTCTGATTTGAAAGGGAGACTGCATGTGGGAGCACTCTAAAATATTCCCCTTAGGGGATGGGGCTGCTATGGGAAGATCATCTGCATGCTTGCATGCAAAAGGTTCCAAGTTCCCTCCCTGGCATCTCCAGACAGGGCTGAGAGAGACTCCCTGCCTGCCGCCTTGGAGAAGCTGCTGCCATTCTGTGTAGATGATACTAAGCTAGATGGACCAATGGTCTGACTTGGTATATGGTAGCTTCGTATATATGTATGTGCCCCTCCAGTGACTGTTGCTGGTGTCTGTTTTATGTTTCCTCTAGAGCCCTTTGGGGCAAGGAATCATTTTTCAAATTTATGTATCCATGTAAACCACTTTGAGCACTTTGGTTGAAAGCAGTATATAAATATTCAGAGGAGGATGTGGTGCTACTGCTTCTGCAGCACTCACCAGCCCATCAGCACTCGGAGTGACAGTGGGAGGGTGTTTTGTGTGAGTGACGCTGTGCATCTTTATCAGAATCCTTTAATATCTTCTATACTGTGCTGGATATATATATATATATATATATATATATATATATATATATATATATATATATATATATCTGTCCTGTTTCATTTTATTTCTGGATTATATTTACTGTTTTACATTGTGATTCAGGAAACAGATGGTGCTTGTCCCAAAGGGCTGTGGGTTCAGAAAATGCCTGCACCAGTTCCCCAGCAAAACCCCAAACTGCTGCTGTTCAGCTTTAGTTACACACATGCATTACAGACTCAGGAAAAACAATAAGGGGAGAAGAAATCTGGGTTTTGCAGCCAACCTGGCAAACGGCATGTGACTCAGGTTACAGCTGCTTGGAAGAGTAGACTGCCAATGGTCCCTTACCAATGCCCCGTGTCTGCCAAGCAATTTCTCTGTTTTACACAATAGAACAGCATGACTCAGAACACCAGCTTTTCCTAGAACTGGAAAGGTGGAGTATACATTTATAAAATGTCACAGAATACTGTTTGCATCCCTGGCCATTCTTGGCAGGAATTTTCCTTTGCACCAAGCAATAGCATGATGCTGTTTATTTTATTTTATTTTATTTTATTTAGTGCATTTATATACCACCCTTTACAAAAGGTCCTTGGGTGGTTCTTCATTAAAGTCACTGATTTATGTCTCTTCTCCCAACACCTCTTCTGAATTACACTGAAGAAGAATCTAGGGATATTCATACATACACACATTCATTCATTCATTTGATTTCTATAATGCCCTTCCAAAAATGGCTCAGGGCAGTTTACACAGTAAATAGGATATGCAGATACCTGCATAAGCTTGCTTCATTATCTTTATTATTCTTTTTCTATATAAACTGCTTTGAGAACTTGTCAAAAAGTGGTATATAAATAGTAATTAGTAGTAGTAGTAGTAGTAGTAGTAGTAGTAGTAGTAGTAGTAGTGGCTTGCATAAAGTGCAAAGTTCTGGGCACATTGCCATGAAATGTGTGTGCCGTTTCACAAGAGCATTATTTGTGCAAATGCAACAAGACGTTCATGTAAGAACTAATCTGCCTACTTCCTTTCACTATAATCTTAATTGATAATAACCATCCTCACAAGTTAGCCCACTTCTGCCTGAAATGTTCATGCATCTACCATCTTGAAATGGGGTGGATGACATCTTCAAAAACTTAGCCATTGAGGTGTCCCTATGTGTCCCTACAACAGTAACAAATTTGTTCCAAATCGGTACAGGCATTGCAAAGTTGATAGGGACACACACACACACACACACACACACAGCCTTGTGATCTCATAAGCTTGCTTTCCTTTAGGAAAGTAAGCTAAAAATCGCACAAATGCAGATGTCCAACAGCTGGCCATTATTTCCAAAGGCCATCCTTTGTGCAGGAATGTTTGCACAATTTCTGCATTTCTGCAAAGGGTGCTTTTGTTCAGCTATGCACCCATTCCATTACAATGCACAGGGAACTTTGCTCTGTATGAAAGGCACTAACACTCTCTTCTATATATTTAATTATCTTAGGTGTACCTATCGCTAATCCCATGTGTGGCAGCTCCCACAATTAGTGCTGGGGACTGAGTGGGGGGGAGAGAAGCGGTGGCCCAGTGAACGGCTGGCTGCCAAGAGGGGTGGGCGGGGAGAAGTGGTGGCCTGGTGAATGGCTGGCTGAGAGTGGGGGTGGGGAGAAGACAGGGGGCCAGAGGACAGGCAAGCAGCCCTGGCAGGTGGGCAGCCAGACTGGCAGGGGGGGAGGCTGGCAGACGGGCGGCCAGAGCGGCTGCGAATGGCAGGTGGACCCAGCAGGCAGGCGGCCGCAGCAGTGGCAAATGGCAGGCAGGCCCGGAAGACGGGTGGCCTGAGCAGCCGCAGGTGGCCAAGTGGCCGCGAAGAGCAGGAAGGAAGAGGGGGGCAGGGAAGAAGAAGAAGAAGAAGAAGAAGAAGAAGAAGAAGAAGAAGAAGGCTGCAAGCAGGGGGAGAAGAAGACGGGTGGCAGGGAAGTATGTGGTGGGGGCAGGCAAGCAAAAAAGCGGCAGGGGTGGGGGGACTAGGGGCACAGATGCCCTGCGCCGGATCAGCTAGTTATTCTTAATATTATTAAATCACATTTCAAGAGAAAAGGTCACAAATTTATTTCTATAGGAAATCTAAGAAGAAAATGTTTTCTGGTCTTGTGCAGGGGCATAACTATAATAGGGCAAGGGGAGACAGTTGTCTGGGGGCCCACTGCCTTGGCCCCACCCCCAGAGGGAAGTCACATGATTGACACCCCCCCCCCCGCCGCCCACCACCTGGGCTTCCTTCTGTTATATTCATCCTCCGAAATTGATGTGAGTGTTAAGAACTGGAGCTACCAGAACAGCATGTTTGAGGTGGGGGGGATTTTAAAATCTTGTCTCTGGGCCCACTCCAAGCTTGCTATGCCCCTGGTCTTGTGGTAGCAAGCATGACTTGCTCCCTTAGCTAAACAGGGTCTGCCCTGGTTGCATTTGAATGGGAGACTACATGTGAGCACTGTAAGATATTCCTCTTAGGGGATGGAGCCGCTCTAGGAAGAGCATCAAGGTTCCCTCCCTGGCAGCATCTCCAAGATAGGGCTGAGAGAGATTCCTGCCTGCAACCTTGGAGAAGCCGCTGTCAGTCTGTGTAGACAATATTGAGCTAGATAGACCAATGATCTGACTCAGTATATGGCAGCTTCCTCTGTTCCTATATTCCTACATTTATATTTCCCCCTTTACCAGATGTGTACAGTTGTCTGTGTATAACTAACCCATGAGTTCTCAAATGTGGATCTCCAGATCTTGTTGGACCACAGCTCCCATCATCCCCCGCCTTTTGCTGTTGTGGCTGGGGGTGATGGGAAGTGTAGTCCAACAGCATCTAGGGACTCAAGTTTGAGAATCTTTAAATTAACCAATAGGGCTATCAATGGTTGTTAGCAAAATATATGGTTCAAAAGGATCATTTTCAAAAAGTTTTTTTAAAAAAGAAACTAGCTAGGGTTTATATCCTTTAAAAAAAAATACTGCATACAGACTGGGTTTCATTTCCTGGTAGTGCAAAGGATGAAATTCCACTAAGGCTGCTGGAAAATGCCCTTTATAGCGACTCCTGAGTACAGCACACACATTTTAACATTCTTGCTGCACTCTATGCTTTGCCAAACCTAGTGCTGTATATGGAAATACATCTAGAAAAACAAGCAGAGCTCTCCTAAGCCAAACAGAAATCTAATTATTGGAGTTACAATCTTTTCTACCAGAATGATATCATCCATAACAGTATGTGGTTGCCCAGGAATGTTTTGGTATAAGGCAAGTAGGTAGAAGTTTTGTGTGTTTTTAAAACTGTTTTGTAACACAAGAATGTGGGGTCATCTAATGAAACTGGTCAAGTGTGAGAGGGTTCTGGGTAAAGCCCTCTGGTCCCCACCCCATTGCTGCCACCCCATGTGAGCTTTCTAGATGGTGGTGGTAAAAGGCTATGGGGGGTAGAATTTATTGGAGATGGAGTTCCAGTGCATTGACCTTTTGCACCAACTGTCCCAATGACCACTAAAGGCACTGGCAGTAGAGGTAGCTAGTGATGGTCTCCTTACCTGGCCCTGCTTTACCTCTACTCTATGACCCCTGCCTTGACTCCTCAGGCATTTCCTGAGATGAGTGAGAATCCCTTGCCTTCCTCTTAGAGAGCAGATGGAAACATCTCTCTCTCTCTCTCCCCCTACATATTCATTATGTAGCCTATAGGATTGGGTCTTTCCTATCCAGAGGGTACTTCACCAATAAATCTACTTAGCATTTAGATTCTACAAGAATCTCCACAGGTCTTCTCTAAATAGCTGCAACAACTAAACTCTGCATTCTACTCTGTAACTGAAGTGGCTAGTTTCTTTAATGCTCTGCTAATTAATCACAAAACCCATCACAGGTAAATTACACCCTCCAAGAGAATTTGAAGTGAGAGGAAGGATGAAAATATTGAAGTCATTACTTGGCTGGAGCCTTCAGTGTTAAGTTGCAGGGAGAGCTATATGATTCAAATGTCATATCTCGCCAACGTGGGACATTTCTGTTCACAGATATGAGTGTGATAAGGATTTTTCAATGTTGTTTTACCAGATTGTTGAGACAGCCTTTTGCTTGCTAAAGTGGCTTTTAGCCAGGGTTCCTATGGCTATTTACATGCCATATTTAGCAATAGTGCTATAGTATTTATTTATTTAATACATTTTTATACCGCCCAAAACACAAGTTCTCTGGGTGGTTTACAAAACAATAAAAACAGCCAATAAAAGATTAAAACATTTCAGCAATTAAAATTTAAAATGTTAAAACTATTAAAACACAATTACAATATCTAATTAAAAGCCTGGGTGAACAAATGTGTCTTGACTGCCATTTTAAAAGTTGTAAGAGATGGGGAGGCTCATATTTCAGCAGAAAGTGTGTTCCAAAGCCTTGGGGCAGCAATGGAGATGGCCCGTCCCCGAGTAGCCACCAGATGAGCCGATGGCAACTGCAGACGAACCTCTCCAGATGATCTCAATGGGCAGTGTGTTTCATAGCGAAGAAGACATTGAGGCGGGTGTCACGATCCATGAGACCTGCTTTTGTTAAAACTGCGGGGAGAGCGGGCTAAGCCCGCTCTCCCCGCAGACGAGCAGGCAGGGATCCCTGGGCAGCCGGATTGGCCACCCACACAATGGCTAACTCCGTGACGGAGCTGGTGGGGGGTGGGGGGAGTGGGGGCCACATGGCCCCCGCAAGCCCCAATATGCCCTGCACGAGCGCGCAGGTCATACTGGGGAGACCCCCAAGCCGGGAGGTGGCTTTTTGCCTCCCGGCCGGGGATCTACTCATGAGTAGGCATGGTGCGAAGCCGCGCCGCGGCTACTCACAAGCTTAAAAAGCAGGTTTGCTGGAGTGCTCGCTCCGCAAACCTGCTTTTTAGCAGGGGTTCTCGAGCGGGTTACCCACTCAAGAACCACCAGGCTCGGCTGCAAGCCCGATGGTTCTTACGACCAACAAAAATCGGGCTAGGCTCTCCTAGCCCGATTTTTGTTGGTCGTGAGAATCGCCCCATTCTCTTAAATATGCAGGGCCCAAGCTTTTTAGAGCTTTATAGGTTATAACCAAAACCTTGTACTCTGCCCGGAAAGTTAGCGGCAGCCAGTGTAGATCTTTTAAGATGGGAGTGACATGGTATCTCCGAGATGACCTAGAAACCAATCTGGCGCCATCATTCTGGACTAACTGTAGTTTCTGGACTACGTACAAAGGCAGCCCCACATAGAGCGCATTGCAGTAGTTAAGTCTGGAGGTGACCAGCAGATGTACTACTGTTCTGAGTTCATTTATCTCAAGAAATGGTCGCAGTTGGCATATCAGCCGAAGCTGATAAAAGGCACTTTGGTCACTGCCTCAACCTGGGACACCAGGTAGACTTTTGTGTCTGGAAGCATCCCTAGACTACATACATGTTCATTCTGGGGAAGTGTGATCCCATCCAGAACAGGCAGATCAAAATCATCTCCCGAGTTCCGGCCCCGCAGCAGAATAAGTACCTCCATCTTATCTGGATTCAGTCTCAGCTTGTTACCTCTCATCCAGAACATCACTGCCTCCAAGCAGGCATTTAGGGAGGTGATGCCTTCTCCTGATGACGTTGACATGGAGAAATAGATTTGGGTGTCATCAGCATACTGATAACACTCTGCACAAAACCTCCTGATGATCTCTCCCAGCGGTTTCATGTAGATGTTAAACAACATCGGAGACCATATGGAGCCCTGACCATACCGAAGTTCAGATTTTGAAGAACAGTCCGCGAGAGACACCATCTGGAATCTGCCCAAGAGATAGGAGAGGAACTACCACAAAGCAGTGCCTCCCACCCCCAGCCCCCTCAGACGCTCCAGAAGGATACTGTGGTTGATAGTATCGAAAGCCGCCAAGAGGTCCAAAAGGACCAACAGAGTCACACTTCCTCTGTCAATTACCAATTGGAGATCATCCATCACAGTAGAAGGGTTGTTGTTTTTTAAAGCCATATAACCATGCATTCAGAGACAGAAGCAAATATCAAGTTAAATATAAAAAGATATTGACCAACCATTAATGATGAGACTTGGACCTCATAGGAACATGGGAAGCTGTCTTGTATGGAGTCAGACCATAGGTCCATCTAGCTTAGTCTTGTCTACAGCACAGACTGGCAGCGGCTTCTCCAAGGCTGCAGGCAGGAATTTCTCTCAGCCCTATCTTGGAAATGCCAGGAAGGGAACTTGGAACCTTCTGCTCTTCCCAGAGCGGCTCCATCCCCTAAGTGAAATATCTCATAATGCTCACTCATGTAGACTCCCATTCATATGCAACCAGGGTGTACCCTGCTTAGCAAAGGAGACAAGTCATGATGGTTACCACAAGACCAGCTCTCCTCATTTTCAAATCTCTCTAAAATCATGGATTCATAACCAGATTAGTTTTTCACTAGCACATTGAGACACATTGTGCATATTTATGCCATCTATGGAGCGGCATAAAGTTGTAGTGCTCTGTATCATTGTGCAGCTAGTAGATGTCCTTTTCCAGTTCATATTATTATTATTATTATTATTACATTTATATCCCTCTCTTCCTCCAAGCAGCCCAGAACGGTGTACTACATACTTAAGTTTCTCTTTCACAATAGCCCTGTGAAGTAGGCTAGGCTGAGAGAGAAGTGACTGACCCAGAGTCACCCAGCTAGTATCATGGCTGAATGGGGATTTGAACTCGGGTCTCCCCGGTCCTAGTCCAGCACTCTAACCACTACACCACACTAGCTCTGAGTGTTTTACAAGGCTGCACAACCAGTTGAGAAATACATTATGCAACCATGGGAAGACAGGAAGCTGCCTTATACCAAGTCAGGCCCTTGGTCCACCTAGCTCAGTATTGTCTACATTGGCCAGCAGTGGCTCTCCAAGGTTTCAGGCAGGACTCTCTCCCAGCCTGCCTGGAGATGTCATGTGCTCCACTGCTGAGCTGCAGCCCCATCTGCTGCTGTGAAAACTGGCAACACCCTTGCCCTAGCACATTAGTCTGGATGTAGTAGATCACTGTTTCCCCAAAGGACCCCTAAAATCAGAACATTAATTTATATTTATATTTATTTATTTAATACATTTCTATACCGCCCCAAACCAAAGTCTCAGGGCAGTTCATAACTATAATTTGAAGGAGAATGTTTATAAATGGGTCTTATGGTGATCAGTGACATCTGGCGGGCCACTGAGTGAAACAGGATGCTGGACGAGATAGGCCTTGGGCCTGATCCAGCAGGGCTGTCCTTAGGTTCTTGTTACCTGAAACCTGAAACCAGGCTCTAGCCTGACGTGCTTTTGCCCAATTAACATGGCAGGGTGGAAGGTTAATATATCTTTATTGTCTGTGCAGAGGAGTAAACTTTCAAAGCCAGGGCACCTTTTATGCTCCAGGAAGAGGTTTTATACATTCCTCTTTTGAGCATTACAGCATTACACTTTTGATCACATAACAGGCTGTTCCCACCCACCCCCACCTTTGTTCGTCAATTTATGTTAGCATTAGTAACTTTTAAAGAGCATGAGTTAGTACCAGGGGCGTAGCTATGATTGAGCGAAAGGGTTCAAAGAACACAGGCTCCTGAGGGCCCTCCAGATCCACCCCTCCCTATTTTCTTCATTATCTCCTTCACTCTGGTTGGGGCCACCAGAGAGAGGGATGAACTTAGCCCCCTCTCCCTAGCTACGCCCCTGGTTAGTACATATCTTTGCCCAACAGCCATGAATACCTCGCTTTCCCTTATCTATAGATAGAGCCACTTCTGCCCAAGCAGCATCTGGACAAATGTAGGTGACATTCGTTAGCACACTCACTATCCCTCTGTAGTTTGCTTTGTGTATTGGTTATCTCCTGCAGCCACAGAACAAAAGGCCATTCTCCTTCTTTATTATGGGAAGTAGGGGTAATTCACACATTGTTGCAAGCAAAAGGCTTAGCTAAGCAGGCAGTTAAAGCAGTCATTTTAACTAGTGACCCTACATACAGGGGAGGGGTAGTCTGAGGTTCAAAATGGCGCTGCTTAGGCTAACATTCTTATTAACACCAAAAATGCTTGGTTATATTTATGCAAAGTAAGATGACAAGTGTTGGAGGTGTGGACATACTGGTGTGAATATATTTCAGTTTTTTTGAGAATGTCCAAAAATAAGACTTTATTGGGCCCAGCAGATTATCTGTTTCTCCTAACTTTCCCCAAACATTGATGTGCCCTTTCGAGGGCTTGTATGAATGCTCTCCCTTCAGAATTCTTGGCTGGTAGATACAATAGAATCCCAGCTGAACAGAGATATTGCCTCTGTAACTCTGATGAGATTGAATCAGTTGCACATTATTATTATTATTATTATTATTATTATTATTATTATTATTATTATTTCAATTTCTATACTGCCCTTCCAGAAATAGCTCAGGGCGGTTTACACAGAGAAATAATAAATAAATAAGATGGCTCCCTGTCCCCAAAGGGCTCACATTCTAAAACGAAACATAAGATAGGCACCAGCAACAGTCACTGGATGTACTGTGCTGAGGGTGGATAGGGCCAGTTACTCTCCCCCTGCTAAATAAAGAGAATCACCACGGTAAAAGGTGCTTCTTTGCCAGTTAGCAGGGTGTGTTCCTGTGGTGTGTCTTTTATGTAGACCTTAGGCGAAGGTTAATTGACTCTCTTTTACATAATCTGCCAGGTCAATCGGATGAATTCTACACCAGATATCTGCTAATAGATGTGAATTCATCTATCACACACACAGTGGCAAAATTATGTTGTTCTGCAATACGAGCTCGTCTCATTCTGCTCGGTAATGGCTAGATTCAATGTACACTTATGTTATTAATATGGTTATGTTTAATTTTTTATGTTGTTTTAGATGTTGTGTTATTGGTCAAAGACCATAATAAAGACTGACTGACTGTCTTTATTGGTCTTTGAGTGTTGAAGAAAAGACTGGAATATACACTGTAACTATCTTTCAACCCACTAGTTCTGCTTTTTTTGGTAATATTAAGTCAGCAACATTGACTGAAGGCAGAAAGCTAATTATACGTCTGTTGACAGCTGCCAGATTATCAATTAGCAAAAATGAGCAAAGCATCAATTGACCAATGGTGTTCGATTGGCTGACAGAAATCTCAGATGTAGCTTGTTTAGTAAAATTGATCAACTTTGTAAAAGTTAGGGAAGAAAGACAAATGATGACAAATTTGTACAAAAATGGAGTCTGTTTATTTCATTCTGGAATAATAAAACACAATACATTATACAATCACTATTTGCTTTATTTGGAACCATCTAAAATCAGAACATAAATGATGCAGGGGGAGGTTAGAATTGTAAGCTTTACTGCAAAAAGGAAGACATTGTATTGAATACAGTAATTTTGGCTGAATACATGGAAGATGCAATATAGGATAATAGCGGCCTATTATATTGGAATAATTTATTTTGGCATTAATGTTAACAACCCCCCCCCAAAAAAAAAAACACCCCACCACCCCGTCTACAATAAAGCTTAAAGCTGCTAACTGGAGTGAGAGGAGGCTGAAATTCTTTAAATTTATGTATTCATTTTGAAACTTTTATATTCTGCTTTTCTGTTTACACTGAACACCCCAAACAGCTAACATAATAAGAGTCTACAGTATCTATGCAGGAACAGATGCAGTCATAACCATTAAGCAATCCCCAGTAGCAGAAAACAATCACACTGAAACAAGACTAATCTCAAAGGTCCTTCAGAACAGAAGAGTTTTTACTGACATCAGAAGTTGTCTGTGCATGCCAAGGGTCCACATCCACACCTGTCAGAGGGCCCATCTGGCTGTGCTAACCTCAGGACTCCTCAGTGGCAATAGTGCCAACTGGGTTTTCTCCCCCAAAGCCCCTGAAGCCTTGCAAGGATGTTTGGGAGAAATCCTATTGGCCAGTGTGGAAGGTCGGTGGGAGGAGAAGGAGATGAGCAACTTGGCAGCAGTGACTGCTGCTTCTCTTCTTCCCATCCACCATCCCCTTCAATGAATGTGTGTGTGTGTGTGTGTGCGTGCACGCGTGGGGTGGGGAGGGGCTGCAGCAGCAGCTCCAATTCCTCCTCAGTGGAGGAGAGCTGGTCTTATGGTAGCAAGCATGAATTGTCCCCTTTGCTAAGTAGGTTCCACCCTGGTTTGCATTGGAATGGGAGACTGCATGTGAGCATTGGAAGATATTCCCCTTAGGGGGTGGAGCTGCATGCTTTCATGAAGAAGATTCCAAGTTCCCTCTTTGGCATCTCTAAGACAGGGCTGAGAGAAAGAATCTTGCCTGCAACCTTGGCAAAGCCACTGCCAGCCTGTGTAGACAATATTGAGCTAGATGGACCAAAGGTCTGACTTGGTATAAGGCAGCGTCCTATGTTCCTAAGCTCTTCCCATGGGGAGAAATGGAGGAACTGCGGCCACCACTGAGGACTCCCCTTGCTCCCACCCATCATCTCTGGTAAGCCTGGGGAGCAAAAGGCCCCAATGCACCATTGGGAGGTGCTTGTCTGAGGCCTAGGCTTGTCTGAAGCCCAGGCTTGCCCTCAGCCCTCCCAGAAACCTGGAGCTAGCAATGGTTTTTACAGTCCAGTAGAAAAAACCAGGAGTGAAGGTGCTAGGTAAGCATTCCTGTGAGAAAGAGGTCCAAAGCCTGCTGGACTAAAAGGGCCTTCTAGTCTATGGGCCACAATAAATGGACTGACTGACAGTGACAAAAAAAGGCCTGCCCCAGCTAGCTATTATTTGAAGGCAAGGGATGCTGAGGAGGATGCCAGCTGAAGGCAGGTTCATATGGGAAGAATTTCAGTCTCAGAATCTGCAAGAGGATGTGGTCATTATCTCGCTGCACCAGTGAGGGTAGGGTTGCCAGCTGTCCTGCACTGTGTGGGATGTCCTGCATTCCTAGGGAGAAATTATTGTCCCATTCAGGACTCAATTTCTCCCGCTTTTTTACCACTTCAAAAAACTTTTTTAAAAAAACTTTTAAAGCCGCCACTGAGCGGCGGTGGCACTGGATTGCGTGCCAGCCTGTCTGCCTCATTTGGAGGAAGGAAGGGCTGAGGAAGGCAGTCTTTCGCCGCCTTCTCTCCCGACTCCCTCCCTCAGTCAGCGACAGTCTCTCAGTAACTCACTGTTGAGCGCTGCTGCTTGCTTTGCTTTTTCAGTCTTCAGTCATCGCTCGTGCCGTCCCTCCCAGCGAGCCTGCCCATGCCCCTGCTCCTGCTGCCCCAGCCCCACAGCCAGCCAGAGTAGCTCAGCAGCGGGCGGCAGGCAGTCATTCAGATCGTTGGGGAGGCAGGAGGCCACTGCCCTGCGGCACCGCCCTGCGCTGCTCAGTGGCAGCTTTAAACAACGGCAACAAAACCCAGACAAGCCAAGGTGGCCACGCCCCCAACTCACCATGCCAGAGTCCCCCGTCCCAATTGCAGCCAACAGAATGTTGGCAACCCTAAGTGAGGTTGTTATCGGCCTTCAGATAATTGGCATATCTGTTGGAGATGGAGTTCCAGTGCATTGACCTTTTGCTCCAACTATCCTAATGACCGACCACTAGCGGCATTGGGAGCAGAGGTAGCTCAAGAGGGTCTCCTTACCTGTCCCTTCTTTGCTCTATGACCCCTGCTTTGACTCCTCAGGTACTTCTTGTAGTGAGTGAGTCCTTTTCCTTTCCTCCTAGAGAAAGATGGAAACATCTCTCTCCCACCCCCTATCTATCCACTATGTAGCTGTTAGGATAGGTCTTTCCTATCTCAAATAACAACGTTTTTAAGAGAACGTCTTCTTCGTTTTGAACCCCACCGCCCATTGAGATAATCAGGAGAGGTCTATCTGCATTTGCCACCAGCTCATCTGGTGGCTACTCAGGGACGGGCCTTCTCCGTTGCTGCCCTGAGGCTTTGGAATGCACTCCCTAGTGAAATAAGAGCCTCCCCATCTCTGACATCTTTTAAAAAGTCTCTAAAGACACATTTCCTCACCCAGACTTTTAACTGATATTGTTTTGATTGTTTTAATGTTGTTTTTAGAATATTTTTTTAAAATCTTAAATTGTGTTTTAAATTTCTTGCTTTTAAATTTTTTGTTTTTGTTTTTAATTAATGTTTTACTTTTAATCTTGTTGTAAACAACCCAGAGATGTAAGTTTTGGGCAGTGTAAGAATATGATTGATTGATTAAGAAATAAATAAATAAATAAATAAATAAATAAATAAATAAAATGTACTTTGCCAATAAACCAATTTAGTTTAGGCTCTACAGTGATCTCCATGCATGTTTCTTAAATAGCTGCAACCAACTAAACTCTGCACTCTGAAACTGGAGTGGTAGCTTTGCTTCCTTGGTGCTTTGCTAAATGATCACAAACCCCAGCACTATCTAACTCAGTACTGGCTCCACTGACTGGCAGAAGCTCTCCAGGAGTTTCAAGCAGGGGTCTTCCCCAGATCTACTTATGCCAGGCAGTGATGCCAAGCAGATGCTCTGTCTGCCCCTGAGCTATAGCTCCACCCCCACCCCCACCATTAATCACCCAATCAAGTTAAAGCACCAACAGCTACTGTAGCAGGGTATAAGTCTACTTTCGTACAACACAACACAATGCAACACAATAAATAAATAAGATAAGATAGATCCCTGTCCCCAAAGGGCTCACAACCTAAAAAGAAACACAAGATAGACACCAGCAACAGTCAGTGGAGGTCCTGTGCTGGGGGTGGACAGGGCCAGTTACTCTCCTCCTGCTAAATAAAAGAGAATCACCATGTTAAAAGGTGCCTCTTTGCCAAGTTAGCCAAGTTGTGCAGAGGCGCTCTTAACCCTTCACTTCCAGGCCAAGGTCCAGGGCCTCCACACCCCCTGGGGGCCCTCACCCCCCCTCCCAATCCTTAGTCTGTACTGGGTTGTGTGGTCACAGCACCTCCAGCCTGCTCTGAATTGGGTGGCCAAGCGTGACCTCTGCTTCAGAGACAGAGGGGGGAGTGGGGAAAGAAATGTGTGGGATGAGAATATGTTAAGTTGCCTGTGGAAATGTTTCTGTTAATGCATATTTGCATAATATACCTGTTTAATATAAATATATAAATATATCTTTTATATTTATAAAATTTGTTGCTATTTTTGCCCTCAAGAACCCATGTGTTAAAAATACTGCATGTGTCACAGTGTGTGTGTGCAAGGGGATGATGCTTAACTTGTGGAGAGGGGAGCCTTTAGGTCCAGGCTCCAAAATTTTCTAGGTGCACCTCTGATCATGTGCATTCACTAATCACATGAGGAGAGCTGGTCTTGTGGTAGCAAGCATGACTTGTCCCCTTAGCTAAGCAGGGTCTGACCTGGTTGCATATGAATGGGAGACTTGATGTGTGAGCACTGTAAGATAGGAAACAAAGGAAACTGCCATATACTGAGTCAGACCATTGGTCTATCTAGCTCAGTATTGTCTTCACAGACTGGCAGCGGCGTCTCCAAGGTTGCAGGCAGGAATCTCTCTCAGCCCTATCTTGGAGATGCTGCCAGGGAGGGAACTTGAAACCTTCTGCTCTTCCCAGAGCGGCTTCATCCCCTGAGGTGAATATCTTGCAGTGCTCACACATCAAGTCTCCCATTCAGATGCAACCAGGGCAAGTTGCATCAAGTCTCCCATTCAGATGCAACCAGGGCAGACCCTGCTTAGCTATGGGGACAAGTCATGCTTGCTACCACAAGACCAGCTCTCCTCTCCTAAGATATTCTAAGATAAGATAAGATATTCCTCTCAGGGGATGGAGCCACTCTGGGAAGAGCAGAAGGTGTCAGGTTCCCTCCCTGGCAGCATCTCCAAGATAGGGCTGAGAGAGATTCCTGCCTGCAACCTTGGAGAAGCCGTTGCCAGTCTGTGTAGATGATACTGAGCTGTGTAGATGATACTGAGATGATGGACCAACGGTCTGACTCTGTATATGGAAGCTTCCTATGTTCACCAGGGGCATGGCTAGGGGAGAGGGGGCCCGTGTTTATCCCTCTCCCCGGTGGTCCCTCAGAATGAGGGAGATAATGAAGAAAATAGGGAGGGGTGGAGCTGGGGGGCCCTCTAGAGCTTGGGGTCCCGGGTTCTTTGAACCCATCCGCTCAGTTATAGCTATGCCCCTGCTAATCATGCACAAACTCCAAGCTATATTGGAATCAGTGCAAAGTCTAACCATCTTGAGCAAATGACCACATACTTGCCATTTCATCATTTTAATGCATAGAACCAAAATTAGTGAGTCAACAAGAATTAGCTTTGGGGGCATGTAATAATATGCAGGCCAATCAAGCTAGAGCAAGCTAGAGTCTCAGAAATGTAAAAGGCACCAAGGGTGTTGAGCTAGGCCCAGGGAGACCCAAGTTCAAATTGCCACTCACCCATGAAGCTAACAGGATGCCTATGGGCCCGCCCACTCATTCACAGTTGCTTTGACTTACCTTGCAGAGCTGTTCCAAGGATCATAGAGGGGACCTTTTCTGCTGCCTTAAGTTCCTTGGAAGGAGAGCAGCACAGAAATGTGACTAATAACAATCGCACCAGCCCGTTCTAAAATCACTGAGACTAATTAAATCTCTGTGGTCTTGTTCACTTTAAAGCAATGAAACTGGATTGAATTTTTGGTTTAAGTGATTTATGAATCATAGCCAGAAAATGAATGACACTCATATGCTACATTTTCAAGCAAAATTGTTATTGTACTAAATCATACCTTTTAGAATGAGATGAGTATTGGCATTTGCATTACTGTTCCAGAACACAACATGAGGTTCAGCTGTTAAAAATAATCATCAGCTCTTCACTGTTATTGGGTCTTCTTGAGTCCCCTCTTGCTTGGCAGAGCTCCTGCCAAAGAAACTACTTCACAGTTCGACTGACAGCATGATGTCCTGTCATATTATATTAAACCCAGCCAGCTAACAGGCCACTCTGCAATGTGTGGATTGGTATAGAATCAAACTTTATTAATATTAGTATTAGCACTGTGCCATCTTTGGGCCTGGTGCTTTTCAGAGTACAAGGAGACTGATTCTTCTCCTGAGGAGCTTCCAATGTAAAATTCAACATGGGGAGGCAGTAGAGGAAGGGGAGGGAAGATGGAGGCAGGGGAAGTTATATTTCTTTGCGTGAGTTGCATGTATTTCATTATGGCAGAGTATGGAGATGAAGGTTGGAAGAAGGAAGCTCTGGAGGCATTGCACAGGTGTTCTGGAAGGCACTTCCTGGCATAAAGGGCAGCAAGTGAGAACATGGGGGCTGATATTAGGCATACGTATAGTTCTGCCCTCAGACATGGAAGCAAACAAACTTCTACAGTTACTGATGGTCTTTATAGGAACATAGGAAGCTGCTTTATACCATGTCAGACCATTGGTCCATCTAGCTGAGTACGGTCTAAAAGAACAGCAGCAGCTTATCCAAAGTTGCAGGCAGGAGTCTCTCGCAGCCCTGTCTTGGAAATGCCAGGAAGGGAACTTGGAACCTTCTTCATGAAAGTATGCAGGTGCTCTTCCCAGAGAGGCCCCATCCCCTAAGGGGAATATCTTACAGTGCTCACACACATAGTCTCCTATTCAAATGCAAACCAGCACAGACCCTGCTTAGCAAAAGGGACAATTCATGCTTGCAACTAGGGATGTGTACAGATTGATTTTTTTTATTCAATTTGTACCCGAATCAAATCACCCCCAATTCGTTTTGAGTCCAAATCTGGCCAGCTAGCACAGGGGTGATTGGTTTTGTCCGCAGATCACTCAAAACAAATAGATTCAGGTACTAATTATTTTGTACTGAAATCAATTTGCACAGATAGCAGGCGCAGGCAGCGATTCTCACAGCAGCAGGAAGGGGGTGAAAAAAATCCTCTTCTCTTTTTCTCAATCAGGAAATCAGGAACAAGAAGCAGAGAATCCACAGCAGGCAAGCAAGGCAAAGCTAAGCTCTTCTGGCGCTCTCTCTTTCTCTCTCTCTCTCTCCTCCCACGAGGCAGAATGGTGGCTCGCTGGCTGAGCCTCCTTAAGCACATTTGAAAATCCCTCCTTCAAACTTCACCCACCCTTGTTCTCTCTTTGACCCTTCCCCTAGCCAATGCGGGGTCAGTCACCCCTGGCAACACAAGATTTGAATAGAAATGAGCCAATCTGGAACCAGGGGGGAATCGCCAGCCAATCGTTGCACACTGTAAGTTACCAATCTGAAGCTTGGGAGGGCAGGATTTTCAAAAAAGATTCCTGACACAAAATAGACACAGAAAGAGAGATCTCCACAAAATGGAGGTCTGAATCTACAAATGTTTCAGGTCCAAAATCTGGGCGATTTGTTTTGTACCCGAATCTGGTCAGCTAGCAAAGGGGCAATTTGTTTTGTCCACAAATCACCCAAAACAGGTAGATTTGGGTACAAATCATTTTGTACCCGAATCGATTCACACATCCCTACTTCCAACCACTCTCCTCCTGTATCCTCACCCTTGTTGTTCTAACTATGATCATTTAGCATCATATCTCTCATTTGTGGCACCTTCTTGAGTGCACACATAGTTTTTGATGGAGAGTGGCTGGTGTGTGGATGTTCTGGATTCGACATATGCTCTATTCAGTTGTTCTCAGTGCAAGTGGAAAGAGGGGGACCAGGAGCATGCTGGATAGCTATGCCCCTGTACCAACAGACTCTCTGACATGCTCTACTGAGTAGCCTTTTTTCATGCAGTGGCAGCAATAGCCACTGCTTGATTTCATACATGCACCTGTACATGCGCAAACACCTCTGCCAGCTCCTCCTTTGTTCCAGAAATAGGTGCTGCTGTGAAACAAGCAGTGTATGCACTCTTCTCCCTCTGTAGAACAATTTCAGTACTCTAATGCCCTTTCCTCATTTGCACTTCCATTTGCTCCCCCTTCTCATTATCAAGCAAGCAGCAAAGGAACGGGGGAGGCGGGGGAGATGGCAGCAGCAGCAGCAGGAAGGGGTGGTATTTTGCTGAATGGTGGTTGTGCCACTACTTGGCAAACAGCTGATCAGATCGCAGAGGGAGCTGAGGCAGTAGGGTGCATCTTGCCATCCCCACAAATTTGCTGCCTGAGGCCTCACCGTGCCTCATGAAAGGAGTGCCCCCAGCCCCCAGGCAGCAATAAGTGGCAGAAAGAGAAACACACAAGTACAATATGGACACATGTTTTTTGTTTACTAGTAGCAGCTTCAGGGAAGGGGGACCAGTTTAGACTGGGGCCACAGCATGGGGCAAAAAGGATTCACCCCTCTGTGCTATGGTCCTGATCCAAATTGGGTCCCTGCAGTGCAGTGCTGTCCTTACTGAGCCCTGGCGGGATGCAAGGCCTGGGTCAAATCAGCCAGTGCCGGGCTCCGTTCTAGTTAATTCTAATGGGGGTTAAAAGAGCAGGGCCCGGGGCTTTCGCCTTGCTTGCCATGCCCTAAGGATAGCCCTTCTGCAGTGCCTTGTTACAAAAGAGAAAGGCTTGGGGAGGAGATAAGAGAAGAATTGGGGAGCTGTTTAGTTTGATCCCAAGTTCTTCGCAAAACCCTCTCTGGGGAAGGCATCACCCTGAAAAACAAAGCCTTAAAGGAAAATGTCTCCTTTGAAAGCTATACTTGTTCATGGGGGTGGGGGACCACTCTGAATCTTACGCCCACTTACTGTGCCAATTAAATCTTGCAAGATGATGTCCTCTTGATCCACTTCAAGGTGCTGGCATTGGCACATTGCTTTGTGGATGTGGGTGCCATCATTCAGTACGGTTGGGTGGGGGACAGGTTTCAAATAAGCAAGAATGTAAAGAATTGCTGGTGCTCATCTCCCACTCAAGAGGTTGATTACAAAAGTGTTGGAGATGACAGCACAGTCGCCCTCCCATCGAAGAGACTGCGGCAACTGAGAACCCTATCATGAAGGTGTAATTATGTTATACTTCTGTGCTAGTTTAATGATGCTAAGACAAGTATAATTATAATGTGTATTAACCCCAATTTGGGGGGAGGGGGAATGCTTGAAGCGTATTCCGTGAAGGCTGGAGCTGGCGGAAAACTTTTGTTACTGTAGATGAGCCCATGTTTTTTCCTGTTGATGCAACAGAATTACCACTTACGCTCCCCAGATGGTGTCAAATTACAGACAGGAGTTAGAAAGGACATTTCAAGGGCTCTTTCATATGTCAAAAATAATAGGATAGGCTTATCATATGAATTTAATATTAAAAATTTCGGCCTTCTGAGGAAGACAAAGCACACTGTTCATATGAGCCCTATTCAGATATTATGTTGTATGAGTGCACAGATGTCTGTACACATGTATATGCTTTTGTGTGGACGGCTGAACCTGGGTTCATGTTAAAAGCAAACATGGGTTTGGGCCTCCTGAAATGCAGGATACAGATAGGGCAGCAGAACTCCAGTTAACAAGGCTTCTGCTCAACACTGCCACCAGTGGGGATTCATTATATTGCAGGACTCATCCAGCCTCCAGGCTCTATACTGGCCCCGCCCATAGAGACCTGACATTGGCCCCACTGCAGACAGGGAGGATATAAAAGGCTTCCTGTGTGGGAAGATCTTTGCTTCAGTATTGAGGAGGAGTACTAGTATTAGTTCTTCTTCTTCTTCTTCTGTTTGTGACTCCTGACTTCTGTCTGACCCTCTAGCTCCTGGTGACACTGACTACTTTGCTCCCCTACTTAGCAAGTAGTGTGAGGAGAAGTGTTCCTTGCTAACTTTGCAAATCAGTCCTGAAGAACGCTGATGGCAGTCAGAGGTCATCTTACACTGTTTGCACCCCAGTATCCACTATGAGGTTACCACCTCACCTTGCCTCATGGAAGAGCTGCTGCTGCTACCTCCCTAGAAATAAGAAAAGAAGCATTGCTAAGAACAGGGAACAGAGTTGCCTTACATGTGGGAGACCTACCTTCACATCTCCCCACTGAAGGCCTGTTCTAATCTGTTGTGAGAGCAGCAAAAACTCTCTGAGATACTTTTGTACTTAACTGTCTGGAAGATCCAGAGCATAGGATCATAGGAAGCTGCCATATACTGAGTCAGACCATTGGTCTATCTAGCTCAGTATTGTCTTCACAGACTGGCAGCGGCTTCTCCAAGGTTGCAGGCAGGAATCTCTCTCAGCCCTATCTTGGAGAAGCCAGGGAGGGAACTTGAAACCTTCTGCTCTTCCCAGAGCGGCTTCATCCCCTGAGGCGAATATCTTGCAGTGCTCACACATCAAGTCTCCCATTCATATGCAACCAGGGCAGACCCTGCTTAGCTATGGGGACAAGTCATGCTTGCTACCACAAGACCAGCTCTCCTCCAAACACCTTTGACAGTTGCAATCTAAAATATCCAAACACTCAGCTTGTCCTTCAACTTAGCTCACTCGCCATGCTCTTGAGATGATGCATTAGCTAACAAACAGTGATGCACCTAGGAATTTTGAGAGCCCAGACCAAAAATGCTTTGGAGGCCCCCTCCCTCCCATGAGGCCCCCCTCCTCCCACGAGGCCCCCTTCCCTTGTGAGCTCCCTCCCTTTAGGGAAAACTGGAAACTTTTTAAAAGCTGCACTTCACAGCACGCCCACCACTCTCCTGTCCATGTGGGCCTCCAGTTGACCTAGGGGCCCTCCCCTGCAGCCCCCCCACTGGGTCCCTGCCGCCACACAGATCTCTTTCATGTGTGCCACCATGTGCGCAGCCGGGGGATGGGGTGTATGACAGCCGAGCACAACTCCTCTATGGCGGCCTGCTGGTGGCCTGAGCACGGACGAGCCGCTCCCACACTTGCAACTCGCACTGCACAGGTGAGTGGGAGCGGTTTGCCTGTGCTCAGGCCTCCAGCAGGCCTAGACAGGCCCACCAGCCTGGGAGGACCAGTTAACTTAGCCGCCACGGAGGAGGCCCACTCAGCTCTCTCTCCCCGCTCCCGGCCGTGCACATGGCAGCACTCAAGAAAGAGTTCGGCATGGCAGGGGTGAGTGCAGGTGTGTATGTGTGTGGGGGGGGTGCAGGGAGCTCCCCCCTCCAGGATATTTGGAGGCCCCCTCCTGGTGCTGAGGACTGGACTTCATCCTGGACGTCCAGTCTGAAGAGCACTGCTGCTAACAAATGCTTCAAAGCAGTATGCATATTAACTGAAACAAAGTTTTGCAAAACTCCTGTAAAACTGCTTGAACTCAGTCATGCTGACATGAAGCATTCTGCCATAAGTTCTCACTACTACTGAAAAAGGCAAGAAGATGTGACAGCCAGGTGACAGCATGATTGTTTTATTTATTTTATTTATTACATTTATATCCCACTTTTCCTCCGCGGATCCCAGAGCCTGTGAGCTACCCTGTGAGGCAGGTTAGCCTGAGAGATACATGACTGGTCCAGTCACCCAGTGAGTTTCATGGTTGAGTGGGGATTCAAACCCGGGTATTTCCGGTTCTAGTCCAACACTCTAACCACTACGCTATGCTGGCTCTCTGAGCACAAAATCTACAGCACAGTCCAGATCCTAAAGACCTGACCCTTTATTATGGACCCCAACAGCTTCTTCCATGCAAGCAAGGCAGGACCAGGTCCAGTCTTGGAGAACCCTTGTCAAGATGCCCCTCAGTAGGCTCCCACTAGACTTCTACCCCATCCCTTTCATTGCACAGAGGGAGCAGGCAGGTGAGTGAGTGCCTGCTCATACAGGGTGTGCTTGCGTGAACAATCACTGCTGGAAAGGGGATGGGATAGAGCTCAGGATGGGCCTGCAGTTGAGGGCTGCACTCCACCTGCCTGAAGACTCCTGCCTGAAACCTTGGAGAGCTGCTGCCAGTCAGTCCTGGGCTAGATGGACCAATGGTCTGACAGTGACTCAGTATAACCCATGCCTTAGTCACATCACGGCTGGATTACTGTCATGCGCTCTATGTGGGGCTGGAAACTGCAAGTAGTGCAAAATGCAGCAGCTCGGATTTTATCTGGAGCTGCCTGCTGGGATCACATCACACCCATTTTGAAAGAGCTGCACTGGCTGCCAATTTGTTTCCGGGTCCAATTCAAGGTGCTGCTGATGACCTGTAAAGCCCCTAAAGGTTTGGGCCCAGATACCTGAGGGACTGCCTGCTCCCAAAGGTTGTTGCGCGCTTGACGAGGTCATCGGGGGGGGGGCCTGCTCCGGGTGCCAACAATGATGGAGGCTCGGCTGTCGTGCACATGGGACAGGGCCTTCTCTGTTGCTGCCCCCAGACTCTGGAATGCTCTCTCGGTGGCTATTTGCTCCTCAGTCTCCATCCCAGTTTTTAGAAAGCGTGTTAAATTTTGGCTTTTTACCCAGGCTTTATATGATTTTTACTATTGCTGCTGCTTTGTATATTTTATGGTTATACTAGCTTAACCTGTGCAGAGCATCTGGACGCTAGTACTTGATTGCTCCCCTCACCCCCTGCCATAGCCCCCCTCACCTCAGAGATCTCTCCACTCTCACCTGAACTGCTCTCCTGCTCCTCCTCCATCATCTGGTTGCTTCCATCGCCCTCACCCCTCTAGGTCACGGCTGCAGCATTGCTGGTGCCTATTGGCCAAGCTGCGGCCCCCTATCCCCAGAGACCTCCTCACCCTCACCTGAGCCCCACTCCTCCCCACAGGAGCAGCAGTAGCAGTAGCAGCAGTAGCGGTTGACAGTGCCCTTCCTCGCTGCTGCCATCACCATGGCCACTCGTTCCCCTCAGGCTGCTGACAGGCCCGGGCCCATCCCTTGCCTGCCTGCCACTCTCCACTAGGGATGTGCATGGAACTGGTTCGGCGGCCCTTTATGTGCATCAGGGACTTCCAGCCATATCTGGCCAATGGGGGCAACGAGGCGGCAGGGAGGTACACTGCCATCCAATCAGTTGTCTTACTGAAGGACGCCGGTGGGGGGAAAGCGGCGGGAGGGGTAAGTCCACCCTCCCCTGCTCTTAAAGCGGCACCCCCACCTCCTTTGAACCAGTGGAACCACCAGTTCTTCAAACCAGTTCTTTGCACATCCCCAGCAGAGAGTGGCAGGCAAGGGACAGGACTGGGCCCGGGCCTGTCAGCAGCCTGAGGGGAACAAGCGGCCATGGTGATGGCAGCAGTGAGGAATGGCACGGTCAAACGCTGCTGCTGCTGCTGCTCCTGTCCTGTAGGGAGGAGTGGGGCTCGGGTGAGGAAGTCTCTGGGGATAGGGGGCTGCAACGCTGCAGCTGCAACCAAGAGGGGTGAGGGGGATGAAGTAAAGGGATGGAGGAGTGACCAGGAGGGGTGAGGGCGATGGAAGCAACCAGATGATGGAGGAGGAGCAGGAGTGCAGCTCAGGTGAGGGTGGAGAGAGATCTCTGAGGTGAGCAGGGCTGTGCAGGGGGTGAGGGGAGCAATCAAGTACTAAGTACGTTGCCTCCCCAATCAGCTGTCTTACTGAAGGAAGGCGGTGGGGAGGAAAGTGGCGGGGGGGGGGGTAAGTGCACCCCCACTCTTAAAGTGGCAACCCCCGCCACCTTTGAACTGCCCCACCATGTTTCTGTGCACATCCCTACTCTCCACCAATGGCCTCAGTAGCCCCAAACAACAGCAGTGGTTGACTGGGCCCTTCCTTGCTGCCAATAGGTGCCACCATGGCCACTCATTCCCCTCAGGCCGCGGACAGGCTCAGGCCTGTCCCTCATCCTCCCTTCTTTCTCTCTTCCTCTCCCTTCTTTCTCTCTCTCTCTCTCTCTCTCTCTCTCTCCCCCACTTTCTGAGTTAACAGATCTTGTTCATCTTGTTTCCTCATCTAATTCACACAATGGCAGCCTCCTTCTCCTGAAGGGGCTCTTTCCTCCCTTATGACCCTTCTCTCCCTCTCTTCACAGACCCTGCCCACTATCCTATAGATCTAGATCTAGTTCTAGATCTAGCTATCTACCCTGTTTCCCCGAAAGTAAGACCTACCCCGAAAGTAAGACCTAGCAGTAATTTCTGATGTACCACTAATTGCCCTAGTGCATTTTTGGGGGCTAAAATTAATATAAGACACTGTCTTATTTTTGGGGAAACACGGTATCTATCTATCTATCTATCTATCTATCTATCTATCTATCTATCTATCTTCTTCTCCTCTACAATCAAGAACATCTTCCGACCAGTAACAGTTGCATTTCAACTGACCTTAACCATCATAGGCTCCTCCCCACCCTCTGCATATGGAATCCCCACTGCCCCATCACCATGGTGCTTCTGTTCTCACAGGCTCCTCCTCCCTATCTGCATATGGAATCTCCACTGCCCAATCAGCACGGTGCTTCTGCTTGAGAACTCTCATGAGAGCTGCCACGCACGAGATTATCCACAGGTACGCCTTAGAGAATTATATATATGGATGGATTGTGCTTGGTTTTTAATCTCTTAATCAGATCTGTATTTTTATATTCTAGCTAATATTTTAATTTTGTAATTTCTGCAGTTTTGTTTTAACTTTTATGTGAATCGCTTTGAGATTGTTTTAATGAAAGGAGGTATAGAAATTTAACAATCAATCAATCAATCAATATAAGGCAGCTTTTTATGTAATGGGTACCAAAAGCCACTGGCCATCACCTTCGATGTGGGGAAGAGGAGAGAGTCACCACAAGCTGCAAGAAGCAACACAGCACTGAAATGCAGGGAGGGGCTCCCCACAGCTTGGGACCTAACCCTTTCTTAAAGCATAATTTTCACTACTGCCTTAAACCTAAAGATAGAGGACAGACAACTGTCGATGCTAGTGGATGTAGGAAACTGGCATAATGTTATTTTTCATGTTTCTGCACTAGCTGAAGAGTCTGCACCCCCTATGCGAACCACTTAACTATCAGCAGCAGAAGTTTCAGGCCATTAGAGAACTAATGGCTAAATAAAGACTTTCTGAAGCACCGTCTGTGTCCAGAGGGTTACTGAAATATAAATGCGTAGGTCTCTCATCTCCTCAGTAGAAGAAGAAACTGGGACTTAAGAAGCAAATTCATTATCACTTACTTATTTCCGCATGCTAATGAATCCATCATTCCCCATGCATCCAGCTTCATATTCATCACAAGGGAGAGCGGCTTCTTTGATTTCCCACCATCCTCTTTTTTAAAAATTCTCTTCTCAATATCAGGCTGTCTTCTCTAGGCAGGCATATTCTCCCCTTATCTTTTGTTCATGCAATGTTCACATGAAGGCGGCCTCTTTCAAAGCTACCTGGAGGCCCATGGGATCTGCTTTCCCTTAGTGCAGTGGTTCCCAACCAGGCTTCCTCCAGATGTACTACACCTCCCATCATCCCCAGTTACAATGTATTGGTATCCCATCTACTGGGTCATGTGCATGCATGGCACACACATACACAGGGGTGAACCAGTCAAAGGAGGTTTTTCCCATCTGATCATTGCCCCATCATGTGTCAAGATTAGGAGGCAAAGACCAGTGCGGTGGTGGTTGGTTCTATCCACAGGGATGTGACCATCACTTGCATAGCACAGCTGCATGGGACAGCACCATGGGCAATAGCTGCCCCATAACTGTGTGTGTGAAGAGGGTCAAAAATAAAGTGTAATGGCCTGCAGCAGTGGCCCAAGAAAGCAACAATAGGAACACAATTTTGTACCGATCCATAAGCTGCATGTTTCAGGAGGGTCTTACTGGCTGGGTGCCCTGAAGCTTGTGGAGAAATTATAGGAACCATCTAAGAATATTCTTGGTTGTCTGTCCTTGGGAGGAACCTAAAATCCTCTTCCAGTTTCACTTTGGAGAGATTTTGGTTCCTGCCCTGAAGCTTGCTGCTTGCGAGCTGGAGACATCCACATCCAGCTGTGGAGTACAGCAGGGGCTCCCAACTGGGTGTACTCCAGATGTTACTAAACTACAACTCCCATCATCCCCAGCTACAATTTATTGTGGCTGGAGATGATGGAAGTTGTAGTTCATCAACATCTGGAACACCACTGGTTGGGAACCCCTGAAATAAAACATGCAAAACTCCATGGCCAAAATACCATTGCAGCTGGGGATGATGGGAGTTGTAGTCCAACACCTGGGGACCCAAGTGAGGACAAATAATAAATGGTCTGGATGCTCCCTCTTTATCTTGCATCAGATCCTCTTTGAACCATGTGATAAGATCCTCTTTGCATCAGATCCTCTTTGAACCATGTGATAAGACTTCTTCTGTGTTAAATTCCCCACACCTGCCCCAGTCCACAGAGATGTATATTCTGTTGTGTGAAGATTTTCTGCATAACTAATAGTCTGATGAGCATCACAAAATAACCCTTTTGCAGTGAGGCTGATGCATTTAAAAAAAGGTGTGAAATTAATGTGCTAGTAATTAGTTTTCAAATGCATATGCTTCCATCTTGGAGCCATTATGCAAATTCAGTCCAAGTCTGAATGAATTAAAACATTTGAAAATACTCTGCTCTTCTTCCTTTGTCAAAACTGATTTTCACCACAAATTACTTATAGAAAGACTCACTTAGCTTTTATTCTGTCAGGATCATAGGGTCATCTCATACATATTTTTTGTTATTGGTTGACATTTGCCCACTAGAATTTTTTTCCCCCTCCTTGCAATAGTTTTTCTAGAGGAGCATTGGTGAATACCAATCAGGATTTGTAAAAACATCCATTATCTGTTTAAGGTCAGCATGTCATTTTCCAAATTACAAATACTTTACCCACTGAACTGGAAGTCTTGAATTAATGCATGGCATCTCTATTAATAAACAAACTCTTGCATGCTGAGAGCTGAAATTTATTTCGGAATTGACTGGATATATGACTTAATAATAAAATATCCCCATGGCAAATAACTTTGTAAATGAATGCCATTTCTTTTCTTAATTATTTTTAAACATGAATTGTATTATGGAGGGGGAAACCATGCATGGGATTACTAAATGTGTATTTACAGTTACATCAGGATCATCAAGAAAAGAAAAGGAAGTAATGGTTGATTGAAGATAACAGAGAAACTCATGAAGATGATTTTCAGGACAGTAGGTGATAGACCTATGTTCATAAAGGACCGTAGCTTAGTGGAAGAGCATCCCCTTTACATGCAGAAGATCCTAGACTCAGTCCCTGTTTATTTCCAGGTAGGGCTGGGAAACACCCACCTGAAATCCTGGGGAGCTGTTGCCAGTCATAAGAACATAAGAACAGCCCTGCTGGATCAGGCCCAAGGCCCATCTAGTCCAGCATCCTGTTTCGCACAGTGGCCCACCAGATGCCACTGGAAGCCTACAGCAGGAGTTGAGGGCATGCCCTCTCTCCTGCCATTACTCCCCTGCAACTGGTACTCAGAGGCATCCTGCCTTTGAGAGCAGGATGCCCTCACTACACTACAGTCAGTGTAGACTGTACTGACCTAGGTGGACCAATGGTCTGACTCTGTATAAGGTAGTTTCCTATGTAACCTCTCCTTGGTCTGCCAGTGACTGTGCATCACGATGGCTATGTGAAACCTGTGCACACATGGTATGCCACTAAATACTGGCTCTTAGGGAGCAACTGCAGCCAGAACAGGTCATTGTCTTCAAGTCTTTCTTGTGTCAGAGACGCACACCCCCCCGATTGGGGCCCTAGAGAGTCCTCTAGTGATGACTCCTCTGAGGGCAATCCAGCTGCATGACCCAGAACCTGTGTCTGAACCATTTCCTGATCCAGAAACCCATCTATCACCAGAGACCATCCCCTCAGAACCTCAGATGCAGACACAGAGGTCATGTCTGTGCAAGCGGTGCACGAGGGCAGCTGGGAAAGAGTGCTACTGGCGTGCAAAGATAGCTGGGAGGAGTGCCACCGATTCAGGAAGTGGTGATGCGTGGCGGAGGAGCAGGTATGCTGCTCCGTTTTAAAGGTGCTGGAGATGTGCTGAGAATTCTGCTGCGAATTGTGGTTTGTGCACATCCCTAGTTGAGTGTGAGAGCGCCGGCATCTCTGGGGGACCCCTGTGTTCACCACTGCAGAGCCGGGACCCAGCTACAGCAGTGAGGATGGAGTGCTCACCTGGCAGCTCACAGGCAGATCTAGGAAAGGTCTCCTCAAGAGGAAAGGCCGCCTCAGCTGAGGACCAGGCTCAGCTGTGGGAGATGAGACTGAGTAGAGCCAGGAGATGGATGGAGACTTCCTAGCTACTACTTAGCCTACTACCAGGGGCAGAGGGAGGCCAGCGGTGGCCTGGGTTCTGTCACTGCCACAGCCCCTTTGCCCCGCCCCCTGTATCTGATGTCAGATTCAGGGAACATTTAGCCACACCCCCTGCCTCTAACATCGGACGTGGGGGCATAGTTTAGCTCCTAAACAGGGCCGCATGGAGTTAGATCTGCCAGCACTGTGTTCGCAGCACAGCACCTTGAATTGGACCCGGAAACAAACTGGTAGCCAGTGCAGCTCTTTCAAAATGGGTGTGATGTGCTCTCACCAGGCAGCTCCAGATAAAACCCTAGCTGCCGCATTTTGCACTAGCTGCAGTTTTCAGATATTCTTCAAGGGCAGCCCCATGTAGAGCGCGTTACAGTAATCCAGCCTTGACATGACTAAGGCATGGGTAACTGTGGCCAGATCTGCCTTCTCCAAAAAGGGACACAGCTGGTGCACTAACCGAAGCCGTGCAAAGGTACCCCTGGCCACACCGCCTCCACCTGAGCTTCCAAAAGCAGAGCCGGGTCCAGTAATACCCCCAAGCTGCGTACTTGCTCCTTCAAGGGGAGTGCAACCCCATCCAGAACCGGTAAAATCTCCTCATCCCGATTGGCTCTCCTACTGACCAACATTACCTCCGTGTTGTCCGGATTCAATTTCAGTTTATTAGCCCACATCCAACCCATCACGGCCTCCAGCCCCCAATTCAGGACATCCACTGCCTCCCTAGGATCAGATAACAAGGAGAGATAGAGCTGAGTGTCATCCATATATTGCTGACAACTCAGTCCAAATCTCCGGATGACCTCTCCCAGTGGTTTCATGTAGATGTTAAACAGCATGGAGGACAAGACCAAACCCTGAGGAACCCCACAGGCCAATGGCCATGGAGCTGACCAGTAGTCCCCCAGCACCACCTTCTGGACCCTCCCTCCAAGAAAGGACCGGAACCACTGCAACGCAGTACCTCCGATTCCCATACTCGAGAGGCGGCCCAGAAGGATACCATGGTCGATGGTATCAAACGCCGCTGAGAGGTCCAGCAGAACCAATAGGGACGCACTCCCTCTGTCTAGTTCCTGGTATAGGTTATCCACTAGAGCGACCAAGGCAGTCTCAGTCCCATATCCAGGGTGGAAGCCAGATTGAAAAGGGTCCAGATAACCCATTTCATCCAAGACCCTCTGTGTATGAAGATCTTGAGGTGCAGTGATTCCCAGGAGTAGAGAGCCCTGGTTTCCAGCCACTCCAGAATGGCTGCACCACCCATTGGGGGCTGCGGGTAGGGGTGCACATCTCTACATTGGCGGGTGGGTTGGCAGGGCGCAGGTTTTGACAGTGGCTTGACGGCAGTTGCCGAGACCAGGAAAGCAGTTGCCCAAGTACCCGTCACTGCAGCTTTCCTGCATGGAGTATCCTCCCCAACTCCCCTTAGTCTGCTACTCTCATGAGGGAGCAGTCCATGGGGTAATGGGGTGCTCTTCATCATGCATCGAGAACAGCACCTTGTACAGCACGAGTCCCATCTCGTACAGTTTGCATTAGTGCCCCACAGATGGTTCTTCTCAGGAGGAAGACTTAGGGATCAAATATTCCCACCCGGGGAAGGGGTTGGGTTCTCCTACCCCATCCTTTCTGTGTGCAAAATAGAACTTGGCTACTCCAGCTTCCCTGATTGGGGTTGCCTTTTGGCTTCCTCTCCCCAGTGCCATGAAGGGGTGCCTTACTTGTGCTGCCACTTGGGGTGTTTGTGCTTGTGGACTTTTGACCATAAGTGGCTGTGCAGCTTGACAGTCTGGCCAGTCTGGGATGGGGCGTATTGGTGTCCCTGTAGCCTGGCAACCCCATAGCTGCACAGCTGACAGGAGGGGCGTGGCTGGTTTCCTGAGTGGCTGCCAGCGAGAAGTGCCGAAAGCATGGAACAGCCACATCCTCGGGTGGGGCTGCACCCCCCCCCCATGATTAGATTTTGGAAATGGGCACTTAACCGCGTTTATGGCTGAGTCTGCCTTTGGCGGACAGTTTGGCAGCAAAACTGCAGCTGTTGGTGGCAAAGCTTAGAAAAAACCTTGGGTCAGGTTCCAATTGGAGTCTGGTGGGGCAAACTAGAGTTAACTTCAGACAATTACCCGCCGTTTTGCGCGTTCGGGCGCACTACAGTTACAAACTCAGGCAGCTTTAACTGCAGTTTAAATGTATGTGTGAACCAGGCCTGCATCGAGGGACCCTCAGGACCAGATTGGCAGGCACAGGGGAAGTAGAGGAAAGAGAACATAAGAACAGCCCTGCTGGATCAGGCCCAAGGCCTATCTAGTCCAGCATCCTGTTTCACACAGTGGCCCACCAGATGCCTCTGGGGAGCCCATAGGCAAGAGGTATGTGCATGCCCTCTCTCTTGCTGTTACTCCCCTGCAACTAGTACTCAGAGGCATCCTGCCTTTGAGGCTGGAATTGGCCTATAGCCACCTATAGGCAGAATCAGAGAAAACCACCTCTTCTGTGAACAAGAAGACTGTTTAGAAGACTTGTCAGACAGGTCTGGATATTGCTCACTCATTGTGTGTGGGACCAAATAAATTGTGCATATTGTATCAAATAAAATATAAACATATACACTTGGGGGTGTGGATACAAGTGGTGGCCAGTAAGCATTCAGTACAGTGGTGACCGGTATTGGCGGATATATGTGTGTGTGGGGGGGTAAATGAGCCTCAGGTAAATGACCAGCCTGCAAACAAGGGGTTAACACCACGGCTGGGTTCATCAAGGGAGAGTGAGGCATCCAGGACAGGACAATAAATAAATTGTACATAAGTAATAATTAATACAAAGCCATCTTTTCCCATTTTCCTTCACTTTGCTGAATGAAAACAAGAGTTTGCGTTGAAACCTTTGGTGGAGTGATGCTCCGTCATCATAAGGTCCTTCCATGAAAATTCTTGTGTGAGCACAACAATCTCTCCCATCCCTTCACAGGGCTTCAGTGTATGGGGCTCCAAAGTATGGGGCGCATTGGGAGTCTCCAATGACGGAGCCCCACTCCACTGAAAGTTAGAATCGAAGCTAGTGTGCTCTGAAGACACATGACACAGAATCCTTGCTGAAGGAGGCTTGGGTCTCATGGGAGGTTGCTTAGGGACCATGTGTATTTATATCATCTTGAGTCCCATTATGGAAGATAGGTGGAATATATATGTAATTAATACACTAAGGTTACGCTGATTACAATCTAAGAGCCAGGATTTGACCGGCAGCTTTTGCTCAACCCATTGCCATATCCCTCCTTGCCTCCCCCCCCCATTTTTTTGTTAAATGCAGCCTGACAGTTACCATTTTAATGCATTCCTCTGAAATGCAGGAAAAGTTGAAAACGTTCCTGTCTCTTTTCCCCTTACTATAGGGATTCACTTGCTCCAGTTAATGTCAAGGTCTGCAGAGAAACTGGAAAATGCTTAACAACTTATTCCAATGAATTCGCTACCTGAAATTATCAGCTAAATGCAAATAGTTCCACAACGTTATGGCTTATTTTTAAAATGCATACCCCACCTTTCTCAGGGATGATTCAAGGTGACTTGCAGTAATCTATACAAAAATAAATAAAAGCAATAGAATACAGTCAGTCTAAATAATGAAACCTGCGCCAGCATGGAGGAGAATCACAATCAAATCTTACCATTTCATACAAGCTGCAGAAAGACTGGTTGAAAATGAAAGGTCTTTATCCTTCCCACCACCCCCGACCTCCACCAAAAAAAAAAAAAAAGGGACTTAAAAGGAGGGTATCAACTGGATTTAGTAGGGCAAAGTTCCACAAGGCAGGAACCACCACTGAGAATGCTCTCTCTTGCACTGCCACTTGGGGAGAAGAACTGGTCTTGTGGTTAGGTAAAGGTAAAGTGTGCCATCAAGTTGATTTCGACTCCTGGTGCCCATAGAGCCCTGTGGTTTTTGTTTGGTAGAATACAGGAGAGGTTTACCATTGCCTCCTCCCATGCAGTATGAGATGATGCCTTTCAGTATCTTCCTATATCACTGCTGCTCGCTATAGTACCAGCGGGGATTTGAACCAGCAACCTTCTGCTTATTAGTCACGCATTTCCCTGCTGCATCACAAAGTGATCAGCAAGCATAAATTGTTCCCTTTGCTAAGCAGATTCCATCTTGGTTTGCATTTAGATGAGAGATCACATGTGAGTGCTGTAAGATATTGCTTTAGGGAATGGGGCCACAGCTCAGTGGAAGGGCAGAAGGTCCCAGATGCACACCTTGGCATCTTCAGGCAGGACTGGGAGACACTCCTACCTGAAACCTTGGAGCGCTGCTGCCAGTCATTGTATTGAGCCAGATGGATCAATGGACTGACTTCGTATAAAGCCTGGTATAAAATAGGAGTGCTGGTCTTGTCGTAGCAAACATGAATTGTCCCTTTAGCTAAGCAGGGTCCACCCTGATTTGCATTTGAATGGGAGACTACATGTGAGCACTGGACGATATTCCCCTTAGGGGATGGGGCTGCTCTGGGAAGAGCATCTGCCTGCTTGCATGCAGGAAGTTCCAAGTTCCCTCCCTGGCATCTCCAGGTAGGGCTGAGAGAGCCTCCTGCCTGCAACCTTGCAGAAGCCGCTGCCAACCTGTGCAGACGGTACTGAACTAGCTGGACCAATGGTTTGACTCGGGAAAAGGCAGCTTCCTCTTTTCCTAGCGTCCTGTGTTCCAAATGAGCCTTTGATGGAGGCACCACCCAGGTGGGCCTCCAGTAAAATGTTAATGGAGTCACAGGGAGGTGTATCTTAAGCTAAATCCAAATCTAAATCTAAACAATGCTGCTTATTCATAGCTTGATTTTAATGCAGGTTCTGTACTCTGTACTCTGACAAAAGGGGACAAAAGGAAGACACTCAATATTTGGGATGACATCCAGGAGTTCCCCTCCCCCTCTCCACCGCTGGCCTCCATGATGTGCCAAATCACTCAGTTCAGGCTGTTTTCAGCCCATTCCAAGCCTCACCCCCTTGGCAGTAGCCATTTTGGAGGCCACCGTGCATGCCCAATGAGCCTCTGCATGCCCAGAAGAGGAGAGCTGGTCTTGTGATAGCAAGCATAACTTGTCCCCTTAGCTAAGCAGGGTCTGCCCTGGTTGCATTTGAAAGGGAGACTAGAAGTGTGAGCGCTATAAGATATTCCCCTTAGGGGATGGAGCCGCTCTGGGAAGATCAGAAGGTTCCAAGTTCCCTCCCTGGCAGCATCTCCAAGATAGGGCTGAGAGAGATTCCTGACTGCAGCCTTGGAGAAGCTGCTGCCAGTCTGTGAAGACAACACTGAGCTAGATAGACCAATGGTCTGACTCAGTATATGGCAGCTTCCTATGTTCCTATGTTCCTCTGCATGGCTGGGTCATCACTCAGAACTCACATACACACACACACACCCCCCCCAATGGCCAGGAGGTTTGGTCCAATACCAAACTGAACTGGTGTGTGTGTGTGTCCGGTTTGATATCGGACCGAACAGGTTCAATGTTGAACCTGTTCAACATTGAACCCGTTCACACAACCCTACTGCTGCCCTGTGATGTAGCCCCATTGGAGACATTGGCCTGTGTGCAGGGTCACAGGCACTACTGTGCATTTCCCTGTGCAGCACTTCAGCCACAGTTTGGCAGGTGGAATTCAGCTTTTTCGGTAAGTGTGTGTCTCTGTTCAACTCTTGATGACAAAACTGATGTTTCAGAATTGCAAAATCAAGCAAGGTGGAGCCCGGATCCAGCAACCGTGTGTGCAAACATTCATAGGACCTCAAAGCACGAGAGATGGGTAGGTAGATAGTTTAAAATATCCGGTTTCTGTTCATCCCTGTAGTGTGGTGCTGCAGAGATGGGCAGGGACACGATCCTGGCACTTTCCCCCTCCAGGGTCTCAGCAGGGATGCAAAGCCCTTGGCTTTCTACATGAAAATAATAGGCTGCTCTTGCTATTCCAACAGTTTGTTACATCACTGAATCTTGGACTATGATTGATTTTTATTACCATTCTTTCTGGCTTCTGTTGCAAGGAGTATCCTCCACCCTTTGTGGCTGGCATTCCAGATTGTACGTTTGGGTGAATAACCACATAATATGGTTCACACTCTGTAGGACTAGGAAACTACCCTTGACTTCTTGAAACAGAACCCCCCGCCCCCACAATTACAGCATCTGTTTAAGGGGGGAAATTGGGGTGAGCTTGGTGATGAGCCATGGCTGTTGGGGTAGTGGAGGCTGTCATGAAAGGAGCCTTACACCACTGAAGCTGACAATAGATATTACACAGGAACACAAGAAGCTGCCATATACCGAGTCAGACCATAGGTCCCTCTAGCTCAGCATTGTCTACACAGACTGGCAGTGGCTTCTCCAAGGTTGCAGGCAGAAATCTCTCTCAGCCCTATCTTGGAGATGCCAATGAGGAAACTTGGAACCTAGATGCTCTTCCCAGAGTGGCTCTGTCCCCTAAGGGGATTATCTTACAGTGAAAACACTTCTAGTCTCCCTTTCGTATGCAACCAGGGTGGACCCTGCTTAAGCTTAAGGGGACAAGTCATGCTTGCTACTACAAGACCAGTGCACTTCTCAAGAGCTTACAGCGTTTCTAAAACATGGATGGAGCTGCTCTGGGAAGATCATCTAGGTTCCAAGTTCCCTCTCTGGCATCTCCAAGATAGGGCTGAGAAAGATTCCTACCTGGAACCTTGGAGAAGCTGCTGCCTGTCTGTGTAGACAATACTGAGCTAGATGGACCTATGGTCTGACTCAGTTTATGGCACACCTATGTACCACACAGAAACCAGTCTTGTGAGAAGTTGTCTACTTATTAATTCTAGCATGTGCAACAAGGTGCGGGGAGAAGAGTCCCACTTACCCAGACCTCATGGTTATCAACACCTTAGGAACATAGGAAACTGCCATATACTGAGTCAGACCATTGGTCTATCTAGCTCAGTATTGCCTTCACAGACTGGCAGCGGCTTCTCCAAGGTTGCAGGCAGGAATCTCTCTCAGTCCTATCTTGGAGATGCTGCCAGGGAGGGAACTTGGAACCTAGATGCTCTTCCCAGAGCAGCTCCGTCCCCTAAGGGCAGTGCTCCCACACATAGTCTCCCATTCATATGCAATCAGGTTGTACCCTGCTTAGCAAAGGGGACAAATCGTGCTGGGTACCCCAAGACCAGCTTCCCTCCTCATAATGTGATATTATGGGTCACATCCGACTACAAAGTTCTGGGAAAGAAGGGGAGTGACTGTGGGGCTCAGACAGCATCCAATCAAATCCAAATGTAAAACAGCAGCAGATCTGTATAGGTTATCTGGGATCACTACATGATTCTCTGCATCCCTACCTTATGTTACTGCTATACGCATGATGCCCTATATGGTGATGTATAGGAAGAGAGCCGGTCTTGTGGTAGCAAGCATGACTTGTCCCCTTAAGCTAAGCAGGATCCACCCTGGTTGCATAAGAAAGGGAGACTAGAAGTGTTTGCTCTGTAAGATATTCCCCTTAGGGGATGGAGCCGCTCTGGGAAGAGCATCTAGGCTCCAAGTTCCTTCCCTGGCATCTCCAAGATAGGGCTGAGAGAGATTCCTGGCTGCAACCTTGGAGAAGCTGCTGCCAGTCTGTGTAGACAATACTGAGAGAAATGGACCTGTGGTCTGACTCAGTATATGGAAGCTTCCTATGCTCCTATTACTATTACTTCCATGAGGTCGTTTTCACGACCAGCTTTACTCAGGCTAGTGCAGCCCTGCCTGGATAGAGCTGGTCATGAGAACCGATGGGAATGGTCCCCAGATCATGTGAGGGGATGACAGGTAAGCTCCTGTCTTCTCCCAAGTCCTAATAAAATAGGTCATGAGAATGACCTCCATGTGTTACTATCAGAATTGGGGCTACCGAAGAGAAAATTGAGCAGTGGGTTGGCAACAGTTTTGAAATGGGCATCTATGTGTTTCTCCCCAGTAGCCGTTTGAGGGCAATTTTCATTAGAGGAATGGGATGGGGAAGGAGTGAACACCCAGCCCTTCTCCCAGCACCACAGTCCCAATAGGATTCGGGGTTCTTCATTCATTCTTATTAATGGCTCTGCCTTTCCAAAGCTATCTTCAAACAATACAAAATACCGCTACAAGCAAGTAAAAAAATCTAGCCCAAGCAATCAAAGTAAATAAAACAGCAGAGATAAGCAGAATATCAATATAATGTGGCATCAAAGGGTGCCATGAAATTTCTTTAAAAACAGCGGGAGATCCAATCGTGGGTCACATCTAATTGTGCCCTTAGCAACCAATTGTTCTCAGTGGTCAGGAGGAAATGGATTGAGGCTGAAAAGGAAAGACTTAGGTTAAACACCAGGAAGACTTTTCTAACAAGAACAATAGTTAGGAAATGAAGTCAGGCTGCTGGAAAGAATCTCAGAGTTGGAGGAAGAAGGGGCGATTGACTTTTATTTGCTTATGGGATGCAGCGTGGGGGTGGGGAGACGTCTCCAAAAGTGGGAGAAGGAACATAACCTCCATCTCCAGGGCCTGTGAAATAAATCCATTTCTAATGGAAGTGGTACCCTCATGAATGGCAATTTGCTAGGTTTTGAAATAAGAAATGCTCTAATGGGTCGAGGTCGCACTAGGATGTCCACTCTGATCAATTTGTCTGTATTTTTGCTCTAATCGTTTCTTTGCAGGCATACCTAGTGCCAACTCACCTTCACACATAGTGAAAAGGCAAACACAACAGCCTTGGCTATTTCCGCCGCCCCTAGCATGCTGCAAAGACAGCACAGGAGAGTGTTATATCACTTCTATTTTAAAATACTCAAGGCTGCTCATATTTGAAGTTATTTAATTAACAGTCATTTAATTATCTAGAATAAAAGGAAAGTGCTTCAGGAGGAGAAATGGGAAGGAGTGGCACATATCTGTTAGCAGAGTGATTCCCGTTTCTTCTCCTTCTGCCTTTGGGGCATGCTAACTTGGAGGCAGGGAAGTGGGTGGATGGATGGATGAGAGGATGGCAGAATTTAAGAGTGAAGACTCTAAGCCCTTTCCCACGATCAGTGAGAAGGGCTTGGTGGAGGGAGGCGGGGAAGGCTGTTCAAACTTACCTTCCCCGTAGACAATCCCTCATTGCTCCCTGGGCAAGCAGATCACCCACCCAGATGACCACCGGGAGCCCCCAGCAGCGTGGAGGGTCGGGGACGGGATGTGTCCTCCCAGCCCTTTGAAATCCCATAATGCACCAAGCGGGTGTGTGATGCATTATGGGTGTCCCAGCAGCGACCGGCAGGCACCCGTTGCTGCTGCAGTGCCAGCTAAAAGCAGCTAGCGCTGCACACGAGCAGGAAAAGGGAGCAATCACTTTAACCTCATTTTAGAGAGTGGCTCTGCAGGTAGGTTATGCCACCGCAGAGCCACCGGCAGCCACTCAGATGCTGTGGCTTCACATGCACAGGCAAGAGCCGGCTTAGTCCGCTCTTGGCTACACGTGTGAGTAGCCTCAATGATGAAAAATCTAAGCTGCATCTTAGCTTGGGAGTCTTAATGCGGATATCGCATTGAAGGTGAGCATTATGAATGTGCTGGCTTCATGACCTGCAGGGACCAAGGCCAGCCCTAGTGTATTCTGGCAATGTCTGGCCCGCCTGCAGCCCGCCCCCTGCCAAGAATTGCAGAGCTCCATCTTGAACCTGAGCTTCCCGTTTCTCCATCTTTAACGGGAGTTGCTCATCCGCGGGAATGAATGGCCAGCCCAAGCAGATGACTAGCCCACACTGGTTTTGTCTACAGTGCGAGAGAGAGTTCCCACCAGTCTGTTATGGTGGGCAAAACTCTAACATGTCAGAGATGAAAAGATGCTGCTGTAAAACTGGAAATCCAGTATGAAGCCATTTCTCTCTGGAACTGGATGCTGAGGCAGGCAATTCCTATTCAAGAGGAGGAGCACCGCTTATGACACTAACTGCTTATTGGGGACTGAGGTGCAATGAGCAAAGAAGACTGTATTCTGGGGTGCAGGTCCTCTGGGGAGCAGGGTGAAGTATTACATATTACAGTCTTACGCCACTGTGCAGTACCCCAGGGGCCAGTCCTGTCAGGGACATATTTTGGGGTGGTACAGAGCACTTCAGAGGGAAGGGAAGACTGGGGAAAATCCCTTTCTAGTCAATCAATAATTTTGTCAGCCAGAATGGTGCAGTGGCCACAGTGTTGGACTAGGACTGAGGAGAGCTGAGCTCAAATCCCCACTCAGCCACGGAACTCACTGGATGACTCGGAGCCAGCCACAGAGTCAGTCCTTCTTCACAGGGTTGTTGTGAGGATAAACATGGCCACATATACTGCTCTGGGCTCCTCGGAGAAAGAGTGGGATATACCAGTAGCGGCCAGTGAGGGCACTGGTGGAGGGGTGGCGAGAGGCACCTTTAAGAGTAAATGAATTGGTGCTTGCTTACCTCTGCTCTTGCCGCACCTGATCACTGTTCGGAGAAGCAGGTGAGTGGCGGAGGTGACCCCCTGCCGCAGGGGCTGTGGGGCAACACACTGCTTCTCCGAGCAGCATTCAGGTGGAGAGCAGAGGTAAGCACCAATTCATTTACTCTTAAAGGTGCCTCTCGCCACCCCTCCACCGGTGCCCTCACTGGCCGCTACTGGGATAGACATGTAAAAATAAATAAATAAAATTAATTCAACTAATTCATCAATTAAACATCACAACCCTAGTTTTGGGCATGTAAGAGTGCTGTATGCATCCTGTTTTAATCCAGAATGGTGCTGTGGAGCTGTGTCCCTGGTATCAGAATTTGGGGAAGACTGCCCAACAAGAACTCTCACATGATTTTCCTTAGACGTTCATAACTCATTTCAAAGTAAACGACAAAGTAAACGAGCTTGTTATTGCAAGACCCCGGCAAAGTTTCTCCCTATTCTTTCTTGGTGTGCAAAGAGAGAAGTTTTAAAGGCACTTTCCATTTAGAATAAGCTGCAGTTTCCTGTTATGTATGAACTAGTATTTAGAACAAACTGCAGTTTCCCAAGTTTGAGCATAGCAGGAAAGTGTGGTTTGTTCTAACTGTCATTAGGTCACAAACCAGGATCTGAAGGTATAGTTGGATCCTGGCTTGTTGGAATGAACAACAATTTATTGAAAATCGGAAGCTTTAAATCTCCTCTGCTCATGCAGAGAGGAGGAGCAGAAGGGAAGGGGGCAGCTTGTGTGTTTGAGTTGAGGCTCTCTGTGGCTCATTCATAGTAATCTAAGCCTTGAGTTGAGGCTCTCTGTGGCTCATTCATAGTAATCTAAGCCATAATTGTATTTCTTTACATCATAAGCCAGATTTATACAGTCATCTAAACTATGGTTTAGATCAGGCTTGCACAACATGGCCCTCCCACTATTTTTGGACTACAATTCCCATCATCCCCAGCCATAGTTGCCAGTAGTCAGAGATGATAGGAGTTGTAGTCCAAAAACAGTGGAAGGGACAAAGTTGTGCAGTCCTAGTTTAGATGACCATCTGAACTCAGCCCATGGGGAAATTGCCAGTTGGATAAAACCTTGGGAGAGCAAGATTGTTCCAAACTGGATCCGAGGCATATATTCTTCATTTATTCCTACAGTCACTGTTGCTGGATAACTATTTTATTTTATTTTTTCGTATAATGAGCAGAGGAGGCTCTTGTTTCTAGATTTTCTTCTTGAATTCTCTACGTAGTTTGCCTGAGGTGTTACAGTTGCCATATTAATACATTTCTATCTTCTTCTGAAATCAGACCAGGCCCTGCTCAAATAAATCTAAGACGCTTTTGGAGCAGTGTTGGGAATGGCGTCAGACACCTACATTGCCGTGGGAAGTGACAGCTTAGCTCGAGTTACAATGCTGATGTTTCAATTGGTGTTTCATTGAAGATATGCCCAATGCATGACAGCCAAGACAGCAACTTTGCTCCAAACTAGCATTTCTCCTCTCTTGGCAACATATTGTCATAGTAACCAAACAATCAGGTCATCTCAACCTCAGTCTGTTCTGTGGGCAATAAATCAATGGTAGGGTGTGGGGGTCACAGCATCAGTGAGAGAATATGCTTTGTATTGCTGGCTTGGGGACCTTGTCAAGGTCCACAATTGTTTTACAACAATCCTGCAAGGTAGGACATTATATTGCTCTTTGAGGTCATTTTCATGGCCGTGCCGGGGAGAGAAGGTGGAGAGGCAGGCTCCTCCCTGCCTCCCGCACACAATCTCCCTGCCTTCCTAAGCTCTTCTGCTTGCCTGACATATGATTGGCGCTGTGGTGAGCAGCAGAGCTGGGAGCTAGAGGAGGAAGTCCTCCAGCATCCCACAATGCACCACTGCTGGGCGCTCTTGCCACCTGGCTTTGTGCACTCTCGGGCTGCAGTCAGCCCAAGCATGCATATGGCTGGGGACTGGGATAGAAGAGTGCACTCATGCCCGTCTACCTCAGTAATAGTCCGAGGCAGGAAGGGGTTCAGGCTACCCAGTGGGGCAGCTCTACCCAGGTAGGGCTGTGCAAGCCCATGTCGGGCTGCTGCCCTCACAGTGTTGCAGACGAGGGCTGAGACGTTTGTTTATTTTATGTTAATATCTCTAGGCCTCCTTTCTGCCTCAAAAGGGCCTTCAAACCAGCTTCCCATTTTAAAATGGCAACAAAACAATAATTTTAAAAACCCTGAAATAACACACACACTGCTCACTGGGCAAAGAGGCACCTTTTAAAGGGGTGGTTCTTTTAGCTTTAACAGGGAGGTAGAGATCAGGGATGCCACCTAATGGCACAGTGGGGAAATGGCTTGACTAGCAAGCCAGAGGTTGCCGGTTCGAATCCCTACTGGTATGTTTCCCAGACTATGGGAAACACCTATATTGGGCAGCAGCAATATAGGAAGATGCTGAAAGGCATCGTCTCATATTGCGTGGGAGGAGGCAATGGTAAACCCCTCCTGTATTCTACCAAAGACAACTACAGGGCTCTGTGGTTGCCAGGAGTCAACACCGGCTCAATGGCACACTTTACCTTTACCTAGAGATCAGGGGCACACACCTAGGTAATTCTGGAGCCCGGACCTGAAGGTCTTCAGATCCCCCCTCCCACCCTGAGCTTGAGGGCTTGGGGTCAAGTCAAATCTTTTCTTTTAAACCTTTTCCAGAGCGCTGATCCTTGGCAAGGATGGGAGCTACCAGTGGGTGTGCAGGCACTTGGGGGAGGGAGGCAAAGCCCAATCTGTCATTTGGAAGGCAGGCGGGCTCAGAGAAGGAGCTCTGGCTGCCGCCTCTCCCGAGTGCCTGCATGCCCGCTGGCAGCCCGTTCCTACTGCACAGCGGTGCTTTTTTAAAAGTTAAGAAGAAATATTTTCCTTGCCTGGTGGGCATGGGGCAATGGCGGGGCTCTGGGGAGGCCCCCCCCCCTATTATGAGGTCCCCAGAAGACAAGAGGCCATGGACCGAATCCCCATGGTCCATGGCTAAGTGCACCTCTGGTAGCAATTGTTTCCTTTCATCTCAGCATAACGTCTTTGCTGGTGACTTGTTGTGTGTGTGTGTGTGTGTGTGTGTGTGTGTGTGTTGTGTTGATATTTTTTACGAACAAATTTAGAAACCATTTCCCTCCCTTTCCTTTGAACTTCCCCTCCTGCAGTAGACCTAAATAAAGTACATGCAGAAATACGTACCAGAATCAATAAAAGCAAGAAGATAGTGGGGTGGAGGGTGGAACATGCAGTTTTATCACATTCAAAATAATAACACTCCAACACTTGAATATGATCCCGGAGCTTACAAATTGGTTATCTCAGCTTTGCACGTTGTTAACATTCCAGATTGTGTTCTTCACGGCACTGTTGTTGACACATTTGTGCTAGATTAATTCATAAAATGAGATTGGAGGATGTGGCAGTTGCTTACTTTCCTACAGAGGATCTTAGGTAAACGGAAGATGGCTGGGTGGTGACAGGAAGCAAGTCACTGGGTGGCGGGGTGGGTGGGCGGGAAAGTGATACAACTCAAGTGTTCTAAATCTTGTGCCTTAAGAATAGCACAAAGATGGCTTTTTGCCAAAGGGGGAGAAAGAGGTCTGTGCTGTTGGAAGAAGGATCACAACTGGGCTCCCCAAACCTGAATATTATTGCGGATAGAAGACGAGTAGGTGAAGAGAGAACATAGGCATGCAAAGTGTTTTCAACATTTGCAAACACCATGCAAATGAACATTTAATTAGTTTGTGAGAGAGCTGTTCAAAGCCTTTGAGTATGAACTGATTACAGATGCAATGATTCTTGGCTGCAATTAACTGGATGTAGAAATCATAAGCACAGGGAAGGACAGCAATATGTTGATGGTTCCAAGTGGGAGAGGAATGATTTGGGCTGTGCAGGGGAACTGGGAGTAGGAGATGATAGGGACTCTGAAACTGGAATTGTAGATAACTGTAGCCCTATCCATGCATTGGGCCTCTTCTCAAGAGCAGTGAGAAGGGCTCCAGATCAGGCTGCAGGGGCAGCGGTGTAGACATACCTTCCCCGCAGATGACTGCTTCTCCTGTGCTGGACGTGCTCCCCACACGCCGAGACGATTCCCCACACGGCCAGGCAGCTGGGAGGGTTGGGGGCTGGGATGTGTTGTCCCGGCCCCCGGATATACCATCGTGCACCGCACGAGTGCGTGGTGCATCCTGGGGATGCCGCCTCCCCGAGCTCCCCACAATCTGGCAGTCGTGGCCACAAGCAGCCGCGGCTGAAAGATGATTTTAAAAAACACGGGCTTAAGGGAGTACTTGCTCCCTCAACCTTGTTTTGAAGGGTGGCCAGTTAGGTGGCTTTGCCACTGTGGTGCCGCTGGGATCAGCCCAATCCCAGCGGGTCACATGCACATGCAAAACCGCTCTGGGCTCCCATAGCCTGGTTTGGCATTTGCTTGTGAATAGCCTCATTATGTTCCATACATCCAGCCCTGACATAGGCGTGTGGGGAATTAGCCTATGTCAAGGCTGCACAACAGCTGCTGGACATAGGAACATAGGAAGCTGCCAAATACTGAGTCAGACCATTGGTCCGTCTAACTCAGTATTGTCTACACAGACTGGCAGCGGCTCCTCCAAGGTTGCAGGCAGGAGTCTCTCTCAGCCCTATTCTGGAGAAGCAGGGAGAGAACCTGGAACCATCTGCTCCTCCCAGAGCAGCTCCATCCCCTGAGGGGAATATCTTGCAGTGCTCACACATCAAGTCTCCCATTCATATGCAACCAGGGCAGACCCTGCTTAGCTAAGGGGACAAGTCATGCTTGCTACCACAAGACCAGCTCTCCTCTCCAGACAACTCCTCCCAGGAGAGCTGGTTTGTAGCAAGCATGAATTGTCCCTTTGCTAAGGGGTTTGATCTGGTTGCATATGAATGGGAGACTATGTGTGGGAGCACTGTAAGATATTCCCCTTGGAGGATGGGGCTGCTCTAGGAAGAGAACTGGCATGCTTGCATGCAGAGGGTTCCAAGTTCCCTCCCTGGCATCTCTGAGAAAGATTCCTGCTTGTAACCTTGGAGAAGCTGCTGCCAGTCTGTGTAGACAATACTGAGCTAGATAGACCAATGGGTCTGACTCGGTATTTGGCAGCTTCCTATGTTCCTATCCTGAACTATCAGCCACTGTGGCTAGGGATGATGGGAGTTGTAGTCGAACAACAGCTGAAGGGTTGAAATTGTGCAGCCCTGTTCTGTTTACAGCATGTGCATGTACAGATCTGTACACATGTAAATACAAGTATTCACACATTGTGTTCAGTGCACATACAGTAGTATACTTCCCATCTGTACCCTGCCTTTGGAGAAGCCTGCACCCAGGCTCACTTTTAAAATGACTACATGTATAGTCATTTACACAAAAAGATGTATATGTACACATGCACCTTTATGCACTTACAACATAATGAGGTCATTCATACAATTTTTAAAAAGTGATCTACCCAGGTTTGGTTGCTGTATGCACTCCCAGTTTTCAGTTGTGTGGAAGCAAGGAAGGAGGAAAACCTGGGTAGCTTTTCTGGGTACCTTGCTTCCACAAAAATCACTTCTACCCAGGTTTTCCTCCTACCTTGCTTCCACGCAACTGAAAACTGGGAGCACGCACTGCTCCCAAACCCAGGTAGTTTTTGATTGTGTGAATGACCTCCATGATTTTTGGACTGTTGAGCTAAATGGACCAACAGAAATCTTTAGAAATGCTGAGTTAGCTTGTAATGGAAGACTATTCTCCAGCAGCAGGGCCAATTTATTTGATTTGGGGATTTGACATCCACTTTTCAACTCAAGAGACGATCTCAATATATTGTTCTCCACTTTGAGGTTTCATACCGAGTTGAAAAGTGGATTGTAAATCCTCAAATCAAATAAATTGGCCTTATGTGATCCAGGAGGACAATCTGACAGCAGAGAAAGCTGTGTTAGGTCGCTGCACCGCGTGCTGGCAAAAATGCTGGCATGGAGACAGGGTGGCCACGTGGAAAAGGGGACAGGGCTCCTGTACCTTTAACAGAGGCACAGAATTTCTGCGGGTGCAGCTTGGCATGCGGAAGAAAGGCAAGTGGCAGCTGCTGGCATTCCCTCTTCTGTGCTCTAGAGACGGGAAACCTTTTCTCTCTTCCACGGGGCCCCCTGGGAGGAGGCACCAAGCTGGAGCAAAAGGTCGGAGCGTTTGAGAACACCCGTCAGCCGCCGTCTAGCGCATTTTGTGATCTAATCCCTTTTGTGAGTGCAGAGCGGGCGGGCTGCGTAAGCGCTGCGGGGCTGGAATTTATTGTGCCCCAATAGCAGAACTTCCCCGCAGCCCATTTGTGCGGGAATCGCCTCGTGCATGTCCCGCCTGCGCCGCTCTCTGCTGCCATCTCCTGGCCGGGTTAAGCGGACGCGCCCTTGTCTTTGTCCATCCCACAGCGATGTCTGGATCCTGCCTGCGTCGCGCGCAGCCTGGAGCAAAAAGGACTGTGGGGGCGTGGCCTTGAACCCCGGACACAAAGTTTTGATTCTTTCTGCCTCCCCTCCCCCTCCGAGGCCTTTTTTCCCTCGCGTGAGGGCGGCCGGGGATGCGCACGTGCGCTTGGCAGCAACAAGTGAAGAAGCTGAAAGGGCGCGCACGCAGCAGCAGTAATAAAACTAGGGGAAAGCAGTAACACACACACACGCCCCGTTTATATATTTTGTTCGCTCCTCTCCAGTTTTCCTCCCCCCCCCCCTTTTTTGTCACCTTTCCAGATTGCAGCAAAATGGCGTGAACGTGAGAACGCTCCCTGCCCGGCGCCTCCTTCCCTCATCAGAATGGAAGAGGTTCGCCCTAGGTGAGGAGGGGATTTGCACATATTCCTCCGGCAGCCGCTGCGTAAGAAGAACGGCTGGCGCCCTCCCCCGCCCTCCGTCCGCTCCCCTTCCTGGTAAACCAGCACGACGGCGGCGGCAGAAGCCTGCCCGGACGCATCCAATGTAGTTGGTGGTGGGACAGTCCTCCTCGCTGAGCCTAGCGTGCGCGCGCGTTGCCCTCCCCAGGCATGTGTGTGAAGTAAGGGGCATGACCGCCTTCTCCAGCCGCCTTGGAGGATGGATCTCCAGACTGCCACATTCATCTGCTGCTGCTGCTTCTGGCCGCTCATCGGGCTCCCTCATGCTCAAGGTAGGGACTTGGGGGGATGTTGTGGCACCCACCTCAACTGCGGTTTGGGGCTTGCTCCCCACCCCACCCCCGCCCCGCTAACGTTACTAGATCTGTTTCGGTACTGCTGAACAGGCTTTGCAAATAAGCAGCGCGATCCTAAGCATGTTTACCGAGAAGGAAGGAATTCCTGCTGATTAAGGAACCCGATTCCGTGCACAGGATCCTAAGCTGGTTCCCCCGTCTTTCTCTCTCGATGGGGATGCAATTCTGGCTTATTCTCTGCGCTTAGTTTCATATCTCTCTGGAGCCTCGGCCAGGTTCTTTGGAGTTAGCCTTGTTCTAATTTGTTCCCATTCAGTTTGAGCGAGGGAGGGAGAATGCAAATGAATGGTTTGTGTATTCATAGGAGCATCTAGAGCCAAGCATTTCTGGCTGTGCAACATGCATGTGTGCTGTGCGCGCGCGCACACACACACAACACCACATCTATATTACTTGCATCAGCAGTACTTAATAAAAGGACTCTACTTTGCAAATGCAGGCGATGCACTCTTTCATGCCTATCGTCAGTGGGGGTGCAGGGATTTAATTGATCCAGAACTTGTAACCCCCCAAACAAACTACAGCTGTCAAAAGTTCACAGACTTCATCGCAACCTTGGCAAGGGGGTTTTAAACACAAGCTTTCCTAGAGCAAGCTTCTACACATAATGAAAAAAATTCTTCAGAATGTATCGATCTGCTGTCATGGCCACCTTTCTTTCTCTCTTCTCCATCCCTGGCTATGGTGGCTCATTCATTTGTACTCAGCGCCTAATTTAATTCCTGCTTGGTTAAGGTCATTAGTCGACAGACACGTTCCAATTAAGACTTCCACCGAGTTGGCAGAGAGTCATTTGAAAACATTCACCTTGGCTAGAAGTGGCCTCTTTAAGCCTTTCAGGTGCTGCAAGATTCTTCTCTCTTGACAGATGGATCTCGTGTATATATTTTCATCATTCAGGGTATAACTTTTGTGTATGATATTTATGCTTTAGGGCATGATCCATCCAAGATTGCGCACTCTTAAGTCTCAAATTTCAGTGGGACAGGTGTAAGCATATTCTTAACTCTACTGCTGATATCAACAAGACTTAAAAGTCCTGAATGTTAACTGGATTGTACTCTAGGTGCGTCTGTTTTGGCAGAAGCTAGGGAAAAAATAGTATAGACCCCAGTTGTGTTAGTTGTAGTATATATAACTTTTCTAAAAGTCGGAGAAAGCTGCTTTGTACTGAGTCAGATCATTTGCTCCATCTAGCTCAGTACTGTCTTCACAGACTGGCCATGGCTTTCCAGGGTATCAAGCAGGGGTCTTTCCAGAGGAGAGCTGGTCTTGTGGTAGCAAGCATAACTTGTCCCCCCCAGCTAAGCAGAGTCTGCCCTGGTTGTATTTGAATGGGAGACTTGATTGTGAGCACTGTAAGATATTCCCCTTAGGGGATGGAGCCACTCTGGGAAGAGCAGAAGGTTCTAAGTTCTCTCCCTGGCAGCATCTCCAAGATAGGGCTGTGAGAGATTCCTGCCTGCACCCTTGGAGAAGCCGCTGCCAGTCTGTGTAGACAATACTGAACTAGATGGACCAGTGGTCTGACTCAGTATATGGCAGCTTCCTATGTTCCTAGCTCCACCTGGAGATGCCAGGGATTGAGCCTGGGTCCTTCTGCAGGTGTTCTGCCACCGAGCTACAGCCCCATCCCCAAATTGTAGTGTTTGTGGTCTGCTGTCTGGGGAATCCATAGGTTAAATTAGTCCAGAGACACCCTTGTCCTTAAATCATATATTACATAGGTACATAGGAAACTGCCATATACTGAGTCAGACCATTGCTCTATCTAGCTCAGTATTGTCTTCATGGACTGGCAGCGGCTTCTCCAAGGTTGCAGGCAGGAATCTCTCTCAGCCCTATCTTGGAGAAGCCAGGGAGGGAACTTTATTTGATGGTCTTAGTCTATATATGGTTTTAATTCATCATACCCAGTACTGGCAGCTGACATTTTTGTCTGTCTTGTAGTGAAATTATGCATGTTCCTCTGCAATCCTCTGCACATTTTCTGAGAGTAAGCCCCACTGAATGCCATGGGTTTTATCCCAAGAAACCTAAGATTCCTCAGTCGCATTGAAGTTAATGGGACTTTAGTCATGACTGACTCATCTCATTGATTTCAATGGTGCTTAACCATCACTAAATTTCTTGGGAGAAAAACCCAGTGGGGCTTACTTCTGAGGGAAAACGTTTAGTCAGCTGTACTTAAGAGTCATATCCCCCCCCACACACACAAACCCAGTCCTATTGGTTTCAGTTTTGTTATTATTTTCTTCTATTATCTGGTCCCCATTCTCGGATTCCAGATGATTTTGGACTACAGTTCCCATCATCCCCAGCCACAATGGCCTAATCCTGAGCTTCATGCTGTTGAACACTGGGAATGCAAAGAGTTTGTGTGTGTGTGTGTGTGTGTGTGTAAGAGTGCTTTTTATGACCATCTATGAGCCTCAATGCATTCCCTATCTTAGCAGTAAGATTCTTTGCCAAGAAAATGGGTTTAAATTTCAAACATAGGGATAAAATTGAAGGATATCAATGGGAAATGATATCTTGCACATGGATTATTTTACATACCTTGAAATAGATATCACCTTTGTTAAAATTCTGTACTTTGACAGGGCGATGTTCATAATTCAGAAGCTTCTAATGTTTGTAACACCTGGAATACTTTAAAAAAGTATAAGTGAGAGATCAACTTATTATACCTATATCTTCATAAAGTACAAGGATGCTTATGAAATGCTTATATTGGCAATATCACCATTCTGAAGGAGGTTCTTAATTTTAAAATATAAGGATTGTTTATAACTCTGGCATTATGGTGTTGTAAATCTTATTTCAGGCATTGATTGCAAACCTGGTTGCCATCCAGTAAATGGGTTTTGTGAAGTTTCAGATGAATGCAGGTAAACTAACTCCTGTTGTTTCAATGAAGCATACTTTGGGCTTTGATGTGGTTTTTCAAAGAACAAGGGTGTGAGAATAATTTATCTGAAAGTGGGATTCTGCTGTAGTCTTACTAAGGAACATTAACAGGAAATTACCAGTACAGAACAGAAGATAAATACCAAGTAATAGGCTAGCTAATGCATTGATAAGAACTGTAACATGATTCACTCAACTGAAGAATCCAATAATAGGAATACAGATTGTTATATATAATAATTGTATATTTTCCACACAGTGCATAATTAATCTACAGAATTCTCTGCCACAGGATGTGGTGATGGCCACTAGCTTGGATGGCTTTAAAAGGGGCTTAAACAAATTCATGGAGGGCAGGTCTATCAATGGCTTCTAGTCAGGTGGCTTTAGGCCACTACCAGTCTTGGAGGCAAGATGCCCCTAAATACCAGTTGCAGGGGAGCAACAGCAGGAAAGAGGCATGCCCTCATCTCTTGCTTGTGGGCTTCTCAGAGGCATCTGGTGGGCCACTGTGGGAAACAGGATGCTGGACTAGATGGGTCTGATCCAGCAGGGCTGTTGTTATGAAAAATCCATGATATTTTAAAGACCTTTGACCATGCCTGGATGTGTCTCAGACAGGAGTTCTCAAGCCTAGGCCCCCAGGTGTTGGACTACCATGGCTATTGGACCACAATGGCTATTGTGGCTGGGGATGATGGGAGTTGTAGTTTGATATCTGGGGACCCAAGTTTGAGAATACCTGCTCTAGGAGTCATACTGTAGAAAGTTAGTGTGAGGTGCAGATTCAAGATATGACCATTTGGGAACTGCATAGAAATATTTGAGATCTTCTTCATAGCATTTATTTCCTCCCCCCACCCCACCCCTTTCAGTCCTCTATAGCTCCTCACAATCAAATCAAGCAGTGACTTTGGGAAGCTCATTGATTGTGCTTTCCAAAGCAGATTTGCCAAACAAAACAAACAAAAACCTCTTTGCCTAGCTTCTCTCTTGCCTTGTGTCTCCTTTGAGGTGTCAGCCTGGTTGGCAAGGGCCATTCTGTGATCAGTGTATCCCTTTCCCGGGTTGCGTGCATGGAAGCTGTGTCAGACCATGGCAGTGTGTCTGTGAAGAAGGATGGATCGGCAGCCTTTGTGACACAGGTTTGTCAGAAATTGTTTTGAGGCATCCGAATGAATGGTTACAGCCCCATCTGGTGCTGAAGCTATGCAATAGTTGTGATCATGTTATGAGCATCGAACATTGCCACAGCTCTTTGAACCAGCGGTGTTGGTTGGTTTGATGATGCCCCAACTGATTACTGGATTGAGCGAATACTTCTGTGTATTACTCTCTCTCTAGCTGAGGGGAAGCAGCAGCCATGCTACAGAAAGAATGTATAAACTGGCTCCAGTGAACATGTGATAAAATTAATATTCAGCTCCTGCTCAGTTGTTATGATAATCCTATCCATGCTGAGCTGTGGTTAGGGCAGAATGAGATGTCTATATTCTGGAAATATAGCCTTTCCCAGCGCTTTCTCCATAGAGTTCTTAAGAGAGGGCTCCATCTCTCTTAAGGTTCTCCCCATAGAGGAGGTAAGCACAGTGGGAAATGGCTCTCACATTGGTTTGTTGCCAACTTGGCCCACACTTGAAATATAGTGAAAATCGATGGCTTAAGCCCTTTAATGTTGAATGGAAAATAAAAATTGGATCCTCTCCAGGTTCAGTTCTTGGCATTTCCAGATAGAAGCTCTCAGGTAGCAGTGTTTGGAGGAAAACTGCTTGAGATCTTGGGAAACTGCTGCTAGTCAGAGTAGAAAATACTAGACTAGATGGACTGCAGGTCCAACTTGGTTGAAGGCAGTAGGGATGTGCACGAACCTTTTGGAGGCCCTTCTGGGCCTCCAAACAGGTTCAAACTCTGGCCGGTTCAGAGGTGGGAGAGCTGGTTCGGAGGTGGGACAACTTTAAGGGTGGGAGAGAGTGCACTTACCCCTCCCTCTGCTTTCCTCCCGCCAAGTCGAGGTGGCAGCATACCTCCCTGCCACCCTGTCCCCTCCTTGGCCGGAAATGCCAGGTGTACGTGCGCAAGCTGGGCTCACTCACGTGCACATCAGGCGCATAAGCAAGCGCAACATGTGCATGCCTGGTGTGCGCACACACACCTGGCACTTCCAGCCAAGGAGGGGACGGGGCGGCAAGGAGGTCTTTACAAACAGAGCGCCAGCTGGAGGAAAGCGGAGGGAGGGGTAAATGCACCCACCTCCATCCTTAAAGCTGTCCCGGCCCCTGCCAGTTCTGTGCACATCTCTGGAAGGCAGCTCCCTATGATCTTCATATATTTATGTAAATAAAATTGCAAGATTAAAGGAAAAACATGTTGTGATCATAAGTATCTCTCTCTCTCTTAAAATACAGATATACATCCATGCTCTTCAAAACCTTGTACAAGTAATTCAACTTCTTGCATAGAAACTGGTGATGGTGGATACATTTGTGTGTGCGCTCAAGGATATACAGGAAAAAACTGCCACGTGAAAAAGGGGCCATGTATAGTTAATGGGTAAATATGGATTTTATCTCTACATTGATTGATAAATACATAAAGCCTTTTATTTTTAATAGCTAGTGATATGCACGGACCAGTCTGGACGCCATTTGGAAAATCTCCGAACCAGTCCGGACATGAGGGCGGTTCAGCGGTTCGACACCAGGGTGGGGGTTCCTTTAAGGGCGGGGGTGTACTTTCCCCTCCCGCCACTTTCCCCCACCAGAGTGCGTATTTTGGAAAGCATTTGGGGCAACAGGGTACCTCCCTGCCGCCCCTTCCCCCGGTTGTCTGCAAAAGGCTTCAGAAAGGGGGGAAAGTGGCAGGAGGGGTAAGTACATCCTCCCCCTTAAAGGAACCCCCATCCCAGTGCCAGACCACAGCCCCACGGTTCCGTGCACATCCCTATTAATAGCCTGTCTTATGCTAACACCCATGAGTGTTGACAAATTAGATGTTACAGGTGGACCTCATCACACGCAGTCGCGACACCTGTGGCTTCACGTATCCGTGGTCAGATAATGGAGACCCAACCTTGGTATACGCCTGGTTTTTTAAAAAAGAGGATCATTTTCTGTGCACCATTTTGCTGAGAGGAGCCGTTTTGTGGCTCCTTTGTGGGAGGAAACTCTCCCTCCCCCAATTCTTTTATGGGAAATTGGCTGGGTTATGGAGGGCATTGCTGGACAGCTGGGGACCTGGAGAGCACGTCACATTGCTTTTTTGCTCCTATTTCTGTTTTTGTTTAATTTTTGTTTTGTTTGCCATCCAGGAACCTAACCTCCTCATTCCCATTCACTCAATGTTTTGTTATCTGCAGTTGTAGGGTAGAATGGAACCACAGTGGATAATGAGGTCCACCTGTATAATTAATTTAGAATAATTATGTTTGTACAACAGCAGCAACAGTTCTCAAAGTGGTTAGCATAGCAAAAGGAATGAGCAGTTAGTTCTTTGTCCCAAAGTAGCTGCTTTCTAAAAAGAAATCCAAAGGAGACACCAGCAATCACCACTGGAGGGATGCTGTGCTGGGAATAAGGACAGTTGCTCTCCCCCTGCTGATTAGAGAGATCATTTGAAAAGGTGCCACTTTACCTGGTTAGTAAGGGACAGACATGATGGGAGCAGTCCTGTTCATTCATCTGCCTGCCCCATTCACATCCAAAGTGAAGAATAGGAGGGTTTTAACTTGGGGGGAGGGGCGATCTTTCATTCACTCTAATTTAAAGCTTTGCATGCCTGTAATACATTTTGATGTAGAAGGTCTCTTTATATAATTATGCTATTGTAGGTAAAATAAAAACCTAAATTAAAATGAGATCTACCATTTTAGTAGTTCTTGAACAAGCAACTTTTCTGAGAAACTCCAACTATAAATGTGGAGAATTTCCGGGGTCCCTTTCTGGACTTGGGGGGGGGGCACGACAGATTTTCTAGCACTGACTAACTGTTTTCTATTAAATCCGGTGGTGCAGCCTCCCTTCAGGAATCGTTGGGAGTGCCACTCAAAATCATTTTGTGTGCTACAAGTTGCCCACCCCTGTTCTAACTTTTGCAGTAAAAAGAGTACGCAGGTGAGGGGAGTGAACCCCACCTAACCTTATCACATTTTGTTGCTTTATATATTTCCTCCCCAGTCTAGCTCGCTTTTCATCTTGGAGCCAAGCTGAGAGAAAAGATCAACACTGTCCCATTATAAAGTTTAAGATATACTCTGTTTCAACCGCTTTCCACTCCTTGGGTGTGAGACTGCTCTGAGGCTTGCTATCCAATCTTAAGGTGACAAGAAGGTCATGTGCACGACCGTTGGTTGGGCGTGGAGAGCTGGCGAGGGGGAAGGTACTCCCCACCCCCGACAATCAGTTGTCTCCTCTTCGGTGCACACCGCCGCATGCCCACACAATCTGCACTGCTCTCAGCAGTGTGGATCGCTGGAGGCCAGGAAAATGAGTCCTGGCCTCCAGGTATCCTGCAATGCAACAAATTTGGTTCAAATCACTGATAGGGACATAGGACATGGGGACATAGGGACCTAGGAAGCTTCCATATACTGAGACCATTGGTCCATCTAGCTCAGTATTGTCTTCAGACTGGCAGCGGCTTCTTCAAGGTTGCAGACAGGAATCTCTCTCAGCCCTGTCTTGGAGATGCTGTCAGGGAGGGAAATTGGAACCTTCTGCTCCTCCCAGAGCAGCTCCATCCCCTGAGGGGAATACTTTACAGTGCTGACACTCCTAGTCTCCCTTTCATATGCAACCAGGGTGGACACTGCTTAGCTAAGGGGACAAGTCATGCTTGCTATCACAAGACCTCCTCCTCTCCTCTCTCCACAAGACTAGCTCTCCTCTCCTCTCCTCTCCTCTCCAGCTCTTAATCCCCCATGAGTTGGGCATTCTAAGCACCTGACTACTGTAGGCACATACTACCCCAGCCCTGGGGTTGAGGATGCACCCACGCCCTCTAACCCAAGTTAAGGGCTGGTTTAAAAAGTCGCATTTGCAGGGGCAGAAGCATCAAGATCTGGAGTGATTCTAGCACTCCACACTCCCAACTCTAGTCTGGGTTGGGCTGCTCCTGGGAATAGCCTCAAGAAGTTAGTCTGGAGGGAAGCGCTGCATAGGACACTCGGCCAAGATTTATTTATTTACTATTTATTTGTTCGATTTTTAGACCGCCCTTTCAGAGTAGCTCAGGGCAGTTCACAAATATCATAAAACAGTTCAAATCAATCAGTGATCGGGAATAAAAATTTAAAAAATACAATAAAACAGCTAAAAAATAAAACAATTCAAAACCTTATAAAAACCCGATACATTAAGAACCCTTTAAAACAATTTAAAAATCCTGGAAGGCCAGGCCGAACAGGTAGGTCTTTAGGGCTTTCCTAAATGCCAATAAAGAATACAAATTACGGATTTCTGCATCATAAAATAGAGATCACAGAATAATGTTAGTTAGCACTGATGAATACAGCTCAGTACTCGGGATACTCGCATTTTATATTGTACAAGCATACAGGTATCTGTAAAGGTAAAGTGTTCCGTCGAGTTGGTGTTGACTCCTGGTGACCACAGAGCCCTGTGGTTGTCTTTAGTAGAATACAGGAGGGGTTTACCTTTGCTATCTCCCGCACAGTATGAGATGATGCCTTTCAGCATCTTCCTATATCGCTGCTGCCCAATATAGGTGTTTCCCATAGTCTGGGAAACATACCAGCGGGGATTTGAACCGGCAACCTCTGGCTTGCTAGTCAAGTCATTTCCCGCTGTGCCACTAGGTGGCTTCACAGGTATCTGTACTCAGGTATTTATCCACATTTATATATACTGCCCCATATATACTGTAAATCTCTGGGCAGTTTACAGGCTAAAAGAGCTACACTGGAAGATCTACACTGGCTGCCAATAGGTTTCCGGGCAAAATGCTGGTTATAACCTATAAAGCCCTAAACAGCTTGGGCCCTGGGTGTTTAAGAGAACGCCTTCTTCATCATGAACTCCACTGCCCTTTGAGATCATCAGGAGAGGTCCATCTGCAGTTTCCACCAGCTCGTTTGGTGGCTACTTGGGGACGGGGCCTTCTCCATTGCTGCCTCAAGGCTTTGGAATGTGCTCCCTGCTGAAATAAGAGCCTCCCCATCTCTGACAGCTTTTAAAAAGTCTTTAAAGATGCATCTGTTCACCTAGGCCTTTAAATAAATGTTGTTTTAATAGTTTTAACACAGTTTTAAAATATTGTTTTAAAAAATTTAAATTGTTGTAATGTGTTAACTTTTTCTGTTATCATTTTGTTTTAACTAATGTTTTAACTTTTTCTATATTTGCTTTGTTGTAAGTCGCCCAGAGATGTAAGTTTTGGGCAGTATAAAATATGTTAAAGAAGTAATAGAATAAAAATACAAATAACCACCAAAACGTTACATCATGTAAAACAATTTAAAATAACAATCAAAATTAAAACTTTAGAACATTATGAACTACTACTACTAGGGATATTTATATACCACTCATCAACCAAAGTTCTCCAAAAGGTTTACATAGAAAAACAAACACATGTATAAGGTGGCCCCCTGTCCCCAAAGGGCTCACAATCTAAAAAGAAATATAAAGTAAACACCAGCAACCGCCACTGAAGGGATGCTGTGCTGGGGTTGGATAGGGCTGGTTGCTCTCCCCATGCTAAATATAAGAGAATCACCACTTTAACAGGTGTCTCAGTTAGCAGGGGTAAAAGTCTGAACTAAAAGCCTGATAAAATAGGTCTGTTTTCAGGAGTTGCTTAAAAACAACCAGAGATGTGGAGGTTCTGATTTTGTTTGGGAGCGTGTTCCAGAGCCCTGGGGTAAACCTGGAGAAGGCCTGGTTTTGGGTCTCCACCAAATGTGTATGTGTTTGTGTGAGTGACACTGCATGCATTTATTATACCCTTATTAATTGGGCAAAGAGGCATCTTTTATATTTATAAGGAAGAGAGCAACTGTCCTTATCCAAGCCTAATGTAACATTTTTGCAGTGACTTTGGTTGGTATCTACCTTGTGGTGATGGTGGTTTTTTTTAATACTGTGAGTCCTTTTGGGACAGGGAACCATCTTAGTTATTTATTTTTCTATCGAAACCATTTTGAGAACTTCTTTGCTTAAAAGCGGTATGTAAATATTTGTCATAATAATAATTCATTGTACAATTGAACCTGGGGACTGGACTTCTCAGTTGTAGGATACAGATTGTGTTTACTGCTGTACAATAATTGTGTATAGATCAACAATCTATGTGCACTGTATACAGATTGTACGTGCATACAACATAATGTCTGACTTGCCCTACGTCCTTTCTGAGTTTTATAAATAAACAAAGGATGGTGCTCACACTTATTTAAAGCAGACATGGGCAGACTTCAGGCTGCTGGAATCCTGGCTTTGTCCGCCAACTGGAGCCAGAGGGGAAATAATGGATTCTGAAGCTGAGCCAAAATCAAAATGGCGGCTCAGGATGAACCAATTACCAGCTGCATGAGACTGGGATGATCCTCATGTAGGAATACAAATCTCCATCTGAGTTACTAAAAATCAGGGATTCTAACACAAAACTCTAAAACTGTACAGCACTGCTGCCCAAAGACCTGGTCAGGGATGAGCAATTGGTTTTCCTATTTTACAGACGAGAAACACAAAGGCTAAAAAATAACTTTCAGGTTTGTTTTTTTTAAAGCAAATTATATCCATAGAGCTGGCTCAAAATTTCAAGGGGCCCTTGGCATGCTGGTCTCAATGGGTCCCTTCCTACCTGAGTGAGTGCCCTCTGCCACCATCCAAAGGCTATGGGTACACTGGTGGTCATGTGGTTCAGCAGTGGGCCCTCAGCAGTTGCCGGATGATGTTAGTCCTGTGTGCATTCTTAAGCATAAAGTTCCATTTTACAGATGGGCCATACTGAGGCTTAGCGGGATACAAATTTCCCACGCATCAGGCAAATAAGTGTGTATAGGATTGTTGCTATTATTTAAATAATTGGGAGTCTTGCTGATCTATTGCAAATCACCTAGAGATCTAGGAGATCCTGATCTATCTTCTGCCTTCCCCTGATTTAAAGTACTGTGAGATGGGCTGGGGGTTGTCAGCTGAAAGTAAGTGGCATTCTTACACTGTCAGGCTCTGTCACAGAAACTATGCCTTCGTGAGTTTGACGGGAAGATAAGATGAGAAAAAGATAGCTGTGAATCATGGTGAGGGCTTGGGATAATCTAAATCAATCAGTTTATTTGTTTTGCCATAGCCATAACAAAGAGATTTGACTCAAAAATTGGGTAGTTAAAAGAATGACATTAAAAAAGCGGTTCACTCAAGCAGAAACAATGGCTCCGAATAATGCAGAACAATTAGACAAGACTGCATAGGCTTGCCACCTACTTGGATGCTAGAAACTCAAAAGCTGGCTAATTTTCTTGTAACGTAAGGCCTGGTATTGACTAACAAAAAAATTGCACAGAACTCCAGAGCCCTCCCAGGATAAACCATAAGCGATGGCCAAATATATCCTGTAAGCCACTGCAGAAATTACAACAAAATCTTCCTCCTCCCCAGACCCACATGGACAAAGATGTTCTGCAATAGGAATTCTGGCCATATTGCTGGCATAGCAGATGGTAAACACTGAATCTGTTTGTTTGTTTATTTTCAATTTCTTTAAACCCCTTCCAAAGATGGTTCAGGGCAGTTTGCATTAAAACAGCCAATGAAAGGATTTTCCTAAGACTTATCTCTGTCACGTTTGATAAATAATCTGCTTGGAATGAGGAAAAAGAAAGATTAGGACGTGTTAATCTAAATCAGAAGTACTCAAACTTGATCAATATTCAATACCCATCATCCCCAGCCACAATGGCCAAAGGTGGTGATAGGCGTTGTAGTCTGGCAACATCGGGGGACCCATGTTTGAGAACCCTATGTTTTTTTTTTTAAATACCAAAGAACTGATTTGTGCATTTTCCCCACCCTCCCACCCTTTGTCGTTTTGACCTGCAGCTCTCCCTGCCAGAATGGAGGAACCTGTGTGGATGAAGATGGCTTTGCATCTCACGCTTCCTGTCTGTGCCTCTCTGGGTTTACCGGCAATTTTTGCGAAATCGATATTGATGACTGTGAGCCATACCCATGTGAAAACGGAGCAACATGCACAGATCTTGTTAGGGGCTTCAGCTGCCACTGCCCCACTGGGTATGGTGGCCTGCTGTGCAGTCACCGTGTCACCATCTGTGCTAGCAGCCCATGTGAAAACGGTGGGACCTGTTTCCAGCACCCTGAAGGAGCATTTGAATGCATTTGCAAGCCACACTTTGTCGGGGCCACCTGCGCTTCCTCCAGCAGAAACGCAAGTGAGAGCACAGAAACTAAACCCAGGCCAAATTCCCATCCACGTCCAAAAGCTCACCACAAGCCAGTCCGCCCACGAGAGCAGGAAGTCCTGACCATAAAAGAAGAGACCATCGAAAACAGGCCCTCCTTGCTCAGTAAGAGCCAGGTGATCTGCTTCATGGTTCTAGGCTTGCTGACATGTCTTGTTGTGCTGGGCACAACCGGGATCGTCTTTTTCTCCAGATTTGAAACATGGGTAGCCAATGCCAGATACAGCCATCTGGTGCGCAAGAAGAGAGATTGCTTCCTGAAGACAAACGATGGTGAGAATCTTTCCGTTAACATCATCTTCCCCGAGAAGATCAAGCTGACTAATGACCATAAAAGCTATACAACCATCTAGTCTCTGTCCATAGCCTTTATATAGTGACAAACACCATCAAGCTTGCATTACTTTTGTTGTACTTATAATGGTTGGCTTTTAATTTTTGCTTATGAAAGCAGTTGCTGCTTTGGGACCTGTTGTCAGATAGGAATTGTATTGTACTGCTGTGGCCCTCGTATTAACTTGGTAACTAACTAATTTCTTCCCCCCTCAAAAACAGAGGAAAACTAAGTTCATCTTCCAAGCTAATACAAGGCTCAGAAAAATCCACACGCTTTCCACCCTTCAACCTCCTCTAAATGCACCCTTTACTTGCCTTCCTGGCTGTGCTAGCAGATGGTGAGCAGTGAGAAGGGGTTTCTCCCTTCCATTTCTGCTATCCGGTTCATAGTATGTCAGAGATGTTTTCCCCCTCCTCTCTGCTCTTCTGACCTGACATCCTGGGCCATTAGCGTGTCAGGAAGAGAGGTGTGGTGGCTGCTGGGAGTTGTAATCTTTGCACCCTTGTAATTATACAAACTACAATTCCCAGCAGCCACCACTTCTTCCAATGCATTGAGAATTCAGCATGTCAAGTCAGAATGACAGAGGGAGTGAAGAGGAAAAGAGCCTCCTTAGTTCAGTGCTTTTCCTCTGGCAGGCCATTACATTGGAAAGGAAAACCAACAGAACTCCACTCACTGTTGCCGCTGCTGCAGAAATGAGTAAAAGGTACATTTTGAAGAGTTTGGAGGGCTGGTGGGAAGAAGGTGGACTTCTCCAAGAACGGAAATGGCCCTTGCGGGGCTATGGAAGTTTGCCCTTCCTTGAAGGAGGCTTTTTCGTGCCCCTTGGGTTGGTTTCCAAACCCAAGCCAGGAGAACTTTGTTGACATCTCTTTTGGAAACGAATGCAATTTGACTTACTGCTTCAAAAAGACAGGTGAACCTTTGTGAAATAAGAGAACTGTTGTCCTGTGTAGCATGTCTGGAAAGTGTGTTACTCCTAAATCACTTACCAATGCTTATTTTTAATAAATAGTAATTAAGGGCTAAATGGATTTCTCTCTTTTCAAGAGTCCTTGTTATGCTTTATTGACACTGACCTGGGACGGGGCTTTAGCTCAGTGGTAGAACACCTGTTTGGTATGCAGAAGGTCCCAGGTTTAATCCCAAGTGTTTCCAGGTAGAGCTGAGGAGGACTCCTGCCAGAAACCTTGGAGAGCCACTGCCAATCCGTGTAGATAGTACTGATGGATGGACCAACGGTCTGACTTGGTATAAGGCAGCTTCCTATGTTGACTTTGGCTCTGACTCTGGTTCAGACACTTATTGAACCCTTAGATGTACACATCAGGTGGTATAAAAATATGATAAGTAAGTACTACACTGGTGCTCTAGTTCACACATTGAATATTGAACTAGATGGTTTCTTTTGATGGTTTCCCAATGTGTGAACTGCACACTGAACTAGATGGTTCCCTTTGAACCACACACTGAACTAGCGGTTCCCCTCAACCAGTGGCAGCCAGTGGGACAATTTGCTAGGCAAAATCATATGCCATTTGCACCTCTGGAGCTGACCATTGTATGGCAGTCAAGTGGGGAGAAAATCCCTAGCCTTCCCTTCAGGCACTTGGAAAGGGACGATCTAGGCACCATGTCATCCAGCATCCTGTTTCCCACCGTTGCCCACCAGATGCCTCTAGGGAATCCACAACCCCTCACCTGCTGCTGTTCCACTTCATCTGGTGTTTGGAGGCATCCTGCCTCTGAACCTGGAGGTAGCTTTAGCCTATAGCTATTCATCCACACTAGCAGTTGACAGATGTGTCCTCTATCCAACCTAAGCAGAACCTCTCCAGTGACAGTTGCTGGTGTCTCCCATACTTTTTACACAGTCTACTTTTTAGTCTACTTTTACACAGTCTACTTTTTAGACTGTGAACCCATTGGGATAGGGAACAATTTTTTCACATTCCTTTTACTATGTAAACCTCTTTGGAAATTTTATTCTTGCAAAGCAGTATACAAATATTCAAGATAATAATAAAGTGGAGTACAACATGTGCCTTACATATGTATGCATGAAAGCCAGTCAGTTTCTCTCTTCAGTGTTCTTCAACCATTCTAAAGTGAATCTTAAGTCCAATTGTAGAGGTTGAATTTGGCATCTTAAGCACTGTTTTAATTGCTGTTAATGTAAAGCCCCATCTAGCTAAATGTAAGCATTTTGAATTCCCACTGATTTCAATAGTGGAATTAAGTGCCTGCAAATCTTTTGTGATAAACAGCCTGAAGCATCTTAACAACTAATAGATTCATTGGGGCATAGCCTTCGGAGAGAGCAAGAGCCTACTGTGGACTGTTGTGCGTTTATTGAAACAGTGGGACACTTCTGTTCAATGGTCTAATACAGATGTTCTGATAGAATCTGTGATCTATACAGATTCAGTATAGCCTTTAGGAATGAAATAGAGGATCAGTATCAGTGCAAAAACCGATGATGAAAAGATATCTATTCCGGTGCATCTTGGGGGAAAATCTTGATGAATATTTCCACTTGACTGCCTGAGAGAGATGTGTATCTTGCCCAAGCCCTAAGCAGACTTTCACCTCTTTCCTCATCTGGTGCAGAGCAAAGCTAGTCTTGGGTAAGCTTAGCAATCATGGGATAAGGGGACAGGTTCGTGTGTGCACTGATAACTGGTTGAAGGACAGGAAACAGAGGGCATGAATAAATGGACAGTTTTCATAATGGAGGAAAGTAAGAAGTCGGGTTCCCCAGGGATCTGTACTAGGACCAGTGCTCTTTTACTTGTTCATATATGATCTAGAATTTGAGGTGTGGAGGATCCACCACGCTATGCTACCATAAGACATTTTATTTATTTTTATTTTACATTTTATATCCTGCTCTTCCTCCAAGGAGCCCAGAGCGGTGTTCTACATACTTAAGTTTCTCCTCACAACAACCCCGTGAGGTAGGCTAGGCTGAGAGAATCTCCCTAACAATTATCTGTTTAACTGCTGCCACCAAGTAGACTTTTGTGCCTTAGACTGAGTCTACCACAACAGCCTTTCAACTTCTATCACAAAACAAACTTTGGTAGTGTAGTGAGGCTTATAGTAGTGGGGTGGAGAAGCAGAAGCTACAATTTCCCTTTAGAGATAAACAAGAAATTTTACTGTGCAATTAGTTCAATTAAAAGTTGCTTCACAGATTTAGCATATAAAAAAACCCATCAACCAAAAGAGCATAAGGACTAGACAAAATGTGGTCAAAAACACATCCACTAACCTGACTCTCACTGTACCATACCTAGAGTCCTTGACGGTCACCTTTAGCAACTCTGGCCTTTCCTTAGTTCAGCCTCAGGTCTTGTTCTTTCCAGTTCTTAGTGATTTCAGCTCCGCAGAGATGATACCACTCTGCCAGTGATTAAAGAGCTCTGTGCCAGCAATTCTTCAGTTCTATAGTCTCTGTCCAGACTATCTTTCTTCAAGTTTTCAGCTTTGACTGCAGGCTAAACTCTTCTCTTTTCACTCTCCCAGACTCCAACTCTCATCTCGCTCAGACTCCAACTTCAACCAACTTGTCTCACTGAACAGCCCTTCTATATATACACAAATTTTGCTCCAACAGTTTTTTAAACAACCCAATCAGTGTAACTCAAAGTTCCCCCCATTTTTCAAAACTTCCCTTCCCTCCAAAACCAAACTGTCAACTGATATTCTTAAAGTGAGACTAAAGTACAGCAGGCATGAATTCTTGACCCTGCCAGTTTTTTCTAACACAGGGAGGCTATTTTCACCCACTGTGGAAACTGGGTTAAGGGAACCCAGCCCGGTTTCCTGCTTATCTGCAGAGAGAGCGGGTCAAATCCGCTCTCCCTAAAAACCCCATTCAGGCTCTACACCCAGATCCTGTGTAGAGCCTTAGGGACTTTCAAGCATTTTATTATAATAATCTATTTACATTAATGATGAGGTTTGTGCATCATAATGCAAATTACAATTCATTTATAATACATGGGCTTATTTATAAAAACCAAGAGGTCTAGGCCTCGTTCTTCCACATGAGGTAAGCAGCGGAATGGCCAAATTTGCAGATGACACTAAATTATTTAGGATAGTGAAATCCAAAACAGATTGTAAAGAGCTCCAAAAGGAACTCTCCAAACCGGGGGAGTGGGTGACAAAATGGTAAATGCGGTTCAGTGTTAGCAAGTATAAAGTGATGCATATTGGGGCAAAAAACCCCAACTTCACATATACGCTGATGGGGTCTGAGCTATCAGTCACTGACCAGGAGAGGAATCTTGAGGTGGTGGTGGACAGCTCATTGAAAGTGTTGGCACAGTGCACGGCAGCTACGAAAAGGCAAATACCATGCTAGGGATCATTAGGAATTGGATTGAAAATACAAGTGCTAATATCATAGTGCCCTTATACAAATCTGTGGTGTGGCAACATTTGCAGTACTGTGTGCAGTTCTGGTTACTGTATCTTAAGGAGTACATTGTAGAACTGGAAAAGGTGCAGAAGAGGGTAACCAAGATGATCGGGCCTGGAGTACCTTCCTTATGAGGCAAGGCTACAGCATCTGGGGCTTTTTAGTCTGGAAAAGAGACTTCTACGGGGAGACATACAGTCACCTAATTACGCAGTGGAGAATTGAGAGGTTGCTGGTTCGAATCCCCGCTGGTAGGTTTCCCAGACTATATTAGGCAGCAGCGATATAGGAAAATGCTGAAAGGCATAATCTCGTACTGCGTGGGAGATGGCAATGGTAAATCCCTCATGTATTCTACGAAAGACAACCACAGGGCTCTGTGGTCGCCAGGAGTCGACACTGACTTGGGGAGACATGATAGAGCTGTATAAAATTATGCATGGAGTAGAGAGGGTGGACAGAGAGCAAATTTTATCCCTTTCTTACAACACTAGAACCAGGGGGTCATCCCATAAAACTGATATTTATTATATTTAACAATCATTAATAAATTATTATTATTATAAAGTTTATTATTATTAAGATGCCTCTAAATACCAGTTACAAGGGAGAGGGCATGCCCTCACCTCTTGCCTATGGGCTCCTCAGAGGCATCTGGTGGGCCACTGTGTGAAACAGGATGTTGGACTAGATAGGCCTTGGGCCTATTCCAAGGTGTGGGACTGGTTGTAAGGAGAGCTGTTATTACCGTATGTTTTTGTATATTCTGAGCTATTGGAATCAGATTGACCAGTCTGTAATTTCCCAGATTCTCTTTTTTATTCTTTCCTCATGGAAAGTAGCTTTATGAGATCACCTTCCTGTCTGTCCATCTCTGTGTGTGTCGCAGTGCCTGGACTTATTTGGACCAAATTTTGTACAGTTGTAATTGCACAGTTTTGACTGACTGATTGATCAATCAAATTTGTAGTCCGCCTCTTCCATCTCTGTGTGGTTTACAACAATATAAAACAAATCAAAAATGAAAACCTTAAAACAATTTAAAACCACAGTCAAGTTTAAAAGCTTGGGTGAAAATATGAGTCTTTAGGGATTTTTTAAAGGTTGTCAGAGATGGGGAGATCATAAGAACATTAGAACATAAGAACGGCCCTGCTGGATCAAGCCCAAGGCCCATCTAGTCCAGCATCCTGTTTCGCACAGTGGTCCACCAGATGCCGCTGGAAGCCCACAGGCAGGAGTTGAAGGCGTGCCCTCTCTCCTGCTGTTACTCCCCTGCAACTGGTACTCAGAGGCATCCTGCCTTTGAGGCTGGAGCTGGCCTTTAGCCCTCCAACTAGTAGCCATTGATAGACCTCTCCTCCATGAAGTTATCCAAACCCTTCTTAAAGCCATCCAGGTTGTTGGCTGTCATCACATCTTGTGGCAGAGAATTCCATGAGTGGCTTGCACAAGTGGGAGGCTCTTATTTCAGTAGGGAGGAACTCCCACTGCCACAAGTGGGAGGCTCTTATTTCAGCAGGGTGTGCCTTCCAGTTTCTCAGGGCAGCAACAGAGAAGGCCTTTCCCTGTGTTGGCACTAGATGGCCCGGTGGCAAATGAAGACAAATCTCCCCGGATGATTTCAATGAGCGGTGGGGTTCATGGCAAAGTTGTAGTGACAAATACGCCTCAATGGTATATGAGATGAAATAAGAGTCTCCTCATCTCTGAAAGCTTTTAATAAGTCTTTCAAGACATATTTATTCACCCAAGCTTTTAAATTAGAATTTTGGTTTGAAATTGTTTTGTTTTAATTTTTGTTTTAAGTTGTTGTAAATCACCCAGAGATTCAAGTTTGGGCTGGTGTACACATATAATAATAAATGAATAAATGTGATGATGTCATCCATCCCAGTTCAAGATGGCAAATACATGAACTTTTGAGATGAAAGTGGGCCAACTTGTGAACTGCCTTACTGATTTGCATCAGATTTGGCATACGTATTAAGATTATAGAGGATATTGTGACCTGCCCCCTGCACCAGTGAAGTTACTGGTGATAGTGTCTAGGATGCCATTGGATAGTCCTTAATGGGAATTAATGGTTGGGGCATTTACAGAGATGTTTCTGGAATACTGAAAGGTCTGCAGATCAGAACCGAGGTGTGGGGCTAGTTGTGAGTGAAAAGACCCTGCAGTATTGCAACTTCAGGGTGAGACAGAGAATGAGAGACAGAGAGGCTGCGTCAAGAGCTGAGTGAATGCATCTTTGGGGGTGTCTCTTGGGGGAACTGATGTGAGGTAGCAGATTGTTGTATTATATCCAGTATCTTTTATGTTTTGTTGTTTAGAAGTTTGTCCCAGTGAGGATCCTGTAGAGAGTGTGTGTATGGGGGTGGAGTCAGAAAGGGAAAGGGAGAGAAAGGAGGAGGAGCAAATAGAGTTGTTTCTGAATAAACTCTTAGTAAATCCTATATAAGATTCCTTTGTGTTTGTGAGGGAAGCAGCTATAAAACATAGACTTGTTGCCTGGCAAGAGTGCATATCTTCCACCTAGGAAGCTGCCTCATATTAAATCAGAGCATTGGCCCATCTCATTTAGTGTTGCTGACTGGCAGTGGCTCTCCAGTGATTCAGGCAGGAGTCTCTCCCAGCCCTACCTGGAGATGCCAGGGACTGAATCTGGAACATTATGCATGCAAAGCAGATGCTCTACCTCTGAGCTTCACCCCATCCCCTAACAGGTATATCTAACAACAGATAGGACTGTAGTCACCCATCCAAATGCAAGCCCAAGGCAAAACAAGGGAGACAGTTCATGCTCACTACCACAAGACCAGCTCTCCAAGTCACAGATTAGAGAGCTGGCATAACTCTCTAATGGTCTCTCTTTCAAAGAAAGCTAAATCTGATTAATATTGCCCAGAAAACCTCTCACCACTCACGCAAGTGTGAAGCAAAATACAATAGCTGACATAGTGTGTGATGTTCCATGTGCCTTTTAGTGAAACATGCACACAGCTGCACAGGAGTGTGTTAGTTCCAACACAAAAATGGCACGAATGCAGTTGCATGATGGACTGCCATTGGAAATTTTATTTTGTTTTTTATTTTATTTAAAATATTTCTATACCCCCCCAAAACTTGTGTGTCTGAGTGGTTTACAATTAAAATCATTTAAAACATTAAATCAATTAACAAAATTATTTAAAACATCAAAACATTAAAAACCCAATATTAAAAATATTAAAATTATAAATCTAATTAAAAGCCTGAGTGAATAAATGTGTCTTCAAGCCTTTTAAAAACTTGCCAGAGAAGGTGAGACTCTTATTTTAACAGGGAGTACATTCTAAAGTTCAGGGGCAGCAACAGAGAAGGCCCATTCCCAAGTAGATGCCAGACGAGTTGGCAGCAAACACAGACAAACCTCTCCAGGTGATATTAACAGGTGGTGGGGCTCATGGCGGAGAAGACATTCTCTTAAATACCCAGGGCCTAAGCTGTTTAGGGCTTTATATGTACCACCATTTTGAGGCTGTTCATCTCAAGAAACAGATGCAGCTGGCGTATCAGCCGAAGCTGATAAAAGGCACCTCTGGCCACTGCTTCAACCTGGGACACCAGGGAAAGGTTTGTTTCCAGAAGCACTCCCAGACTGGGTACCTGTTTCTTCTGGGGGAGCGTGACCCCCATCCAGAACTGGCAGATCAAAATAGTATCCTGCGTTCCCACCCCGCTCAATAAGTACCTCTGTCTTATCTGGATTCAGCCTCAGTTTGTTATCCCTCATCCAGCCCATTACTGCCTCCACGCAGGCATTTAGGGAGACTATGCCTTCTCCTGATGATGTTGACATAGAGAAATATATTTGGGTGTCATCAGCATATTGATAGCACACTGCACCAAATCTCCTGATGATCTCTCCCAGCGTTTTCATGTAGATGTTAAACAACACTGGAGACAATATGGAGTCCTGAGGGAAACCATACGAAAGTTCAGATTTTGAAGAACAACAATCTCCAAGAGGCACCATCTGGAATCTGCCCATGAGGTAGGAGTGGGACTACAGCAAAGCAGTGCCTCCCACCCCCATCCCTCAGACACCCCAAAAGGATACTATGGTCAATAATATCGAAAACTGCTGAGAGATCCAAAAGGACCAACAGAGTCACACTCCCTCTGTCAATTCCCAATTGGAGATCATCCATCAGGCTGACCAAGGCAGTCTCCACTCCATAGCCCACCCGAAGGCAAGTTTGAAATGGGTCTAGATAATCAGTTTCCTCCAAGACAGCCTGGAGCTGGTAGGTCACCACCCAGCCACAGAACTGTTTGTACAATTTTTGCATGTGCGCACGAGCGCTCTTGTGAAACTGTGCACATGTTGAGTTAAATTAACGGAACGTTGTGCCATGTGTCAGCCAATGTTTAGAAAAACTTTTTCTTATATTGTTTATGGATTCTAACAATGCCCACTGGATGGCAGTATTTGAACATGAAACCCTCTATGTCCAAGCAAACTGGTTTTGATAACAGAACATACAGAGGGAGATGGGGATGTAAACTTGCTGAAATTAACTCTATCATTCCTGCTAAAGAAAAACAGGGCCTTTCCAGGTGACATTTTATGCCATAAAGTAAATGTGCAGCTGGGGCTTCCTTCTTCTGAAACGTCTTCGTTCCCTTCCGGAAAAGTTGGCAGTCCCCAAATAGTGCTGTCCGAGCAATTCACACAGACCCTGGAGAGCTGGAGAAATGGAATAGCAGCTTATAAGAAGCTGCTGTTTAACCAACATGAGCTTGTTGGATGTACAACAGAATCCTGTAATATAATTGTGCCTTGCCAAACATCCCCATCAGCTGCCATGTTGGAGGCAGAACGTAGGACCATAGGAAGCTGCCATATACTGAGTCAGAGCCTTGGTCCATCTAGCTCAGAGACTGGCAGTGGCTTCTCCAAGGGGAATATCTTACAGTGCGCACACATCAAGTCTCCCATTCAAATGCCACCAGGGTGGACCCTGCTTAGCTAAGGGGACAATTCGTGCTCACTACCACAAGACCAGCTCTCCTCCACATCAGGTGAAAAAGGTCCTGAAAGTAGGGGAGATCCAAGAAGAGAAAAGTCTTAGATGCAGGGGTGATCCAAGACATTTTGCTGCCTGAGACTAAGAAGCATACAATGCCCCCACATCTGTGGATGGGGGCTCAGCATTCTCAGATCATGCTGCTGAGGCTGTGGCAGTGGCAGGGAAGCACTCCCAGAATATGCCATCAAGCCGGGCAGAGGCACAGGGATGTTCCTAGCTTGCATGGGAGGGGAAGAGGGGAAAGAAGAGATGTGCACTAGTAGGACATGAAGAAACTGAACATGCAGTGAGATGATAAAGATGGCAAAGAGGCCCATGGGGTGGCATGCAGAACTGTAAGGGGAGGGGGGGAATTGCTAGAAATTGTGCAAGACTCTTGCTCAATCTCTGAGAATTCTCCTCTCACCCTGTAGCCCCTGAAGTACATCCCACCAGGTCCCCCAATGTTCAGGAGAGGCATTTTGGAGGACACAGGAGGCCGTTACAAGGAGAAGGAGGAAACGTCCTTCCATGTGCATTTCCTAGGAGTTCTGAAAATGAAAGGACAGAGTAAAGGGGGTTCTGGAACCTTGGTGCCACTATGGAAAAGGCCCTGTCCTGGGTGCTCCATCCCCTGGTATACCATAAATGGAGATGGTCTCCAAGGGAGATCTCCAAAGAAGATCCTGAAGGTCAGGCAAATTTGTAAGGGGAGAGATACTCTGGACCCAGGCTGTTCAAAGTTTTAAAGGTCAAGATCAGCTTTGAATTGCATTTAATGTATACGTCTTTGTGGTTTTCTACTTTATAGCTATGATTATTAGGATATAGAATTTTAACCTGAAATGTTTGTGGTCACTTAGGAGTTTAAACAAATAATAACTTGATTGGAACAACACATGTATTTAGTCCTGCTTCCTGGATCTGACTTCTTAATCCTAATCCTCAAAAAACCATCTAGGGAGTTTTTGCGCACCTATTTTCCGCTTTTAGAGCAGGGGCTTTGGGTATTGCAAGCTTTGTAGCAACAACTGGTCTCCGCAGCAAGGTTTCCAAACGGAGTTTATCTGAATGTTCCCCCAGGTTCACCTAACATAAAATCTAATTGGTTGCTTTGGCTGTCCTCCAACAGAGTGAGTTATCTCATTTTCAAATGAGACAAAACAGTGCCTTGGCACAGTTGCTTGCTGGATGGGGCTGCCTTCAACTTGCGGAGGAAGTGAAGCACATTCAACAGGGAAGATATTGCAATAAAAATGATCGATGTTCATGATGACTTGAATATTACAGTGCTAGGACCTAAAAAGAGATCTACATTTTATTTTGGTTTAAAAATCCATGGCAACGTACTTATTACTTTCCCTGTGGATGTATTATTGAAAAAGAAACCCCAGAAGTAAACAGAGCTGTGCAGCACTCATTTTATTCATGGTTTAAAAAAACAACAGGCTGGGGTATTTGTGTTTTGGGTATCCGCTACACACTCTTGCCAATTGGATACTTTTTTAAAATTTGTGTCAGATAGCTTGTTATTGTCCGGGTAAAATTTCTTGTTTTGGAGAGGGCTTCTGTCTCTCTCTTACGCACACATGCACATGCACAGATATATTGTTGATACGTTAATCAACTTATTAACATATATCCCATATGTCTAATTTAATTTATGTTAAATTATACATATGGGATGGATAGATATGAGAGAGAGAGAGAGTTTAGTTATAGTTATTTATTATCTATATTTATTATTTATTACATTTATAAACCACCCCATCCAGAGGCTCTGGGCATTTCTTAAGATTGTTGCTTTATAGAGAAAAATCATTTCTTAAGTTGCATTGTGTGAATTTAGCAGAATATTGAGAAACACAAGACTGCTTAAAATGTATCTTGTACTTACTGAGCAAGAGGTGAGAAAGAGTGCAAGCTTCTTTCAAGTTATGCAAACTACCTACCTTATCAGAAATAAAAAGCTTAAGACAGGGCTCTCAAACTTGGGTCTCCAGATGTTGTTGGACTGCCATTGTGGCTGGGCGTGATGAGAATTGTAGTCCAATGTCTGGGGACCCAAGTTTGAGAACTCCTGGCCTAAGGTATAAGATGCCATAAATATCAAACCAGCAATGCTCAGAAGCTATATTCAAACATGGGCAGCAAAGCTCAGATGCTATATTCCTTGCACCACCAAGGCAGCTCTCAGGTGACGAGTGCTATCGGATATCAGCTGCACTGCAGCACCCCCCATATAATGGCTGGAGTTGGTATTGCAGCTCTTCATCCTGAGAGACCTGTAGGGATGTACATGAATCGATTTTTCCCATTCAATTTGTGCCCAAATCAAATCACACCTGATTTGTTTTGTGTCCAAATCTGCCCACACCACCAAATCACTCCAGATTCAATTCGGATTTGATTGGATTTGGATTTGGATCAGATCAGAACACTTATAAAGGTCCGAGTGGCACCAAATTTGGTTGGTGAGTAGGTCCCCATGGGTGCCACCTACCACCCAAATTTCAAGGCAGCAGGGCACTTGGTTGATTATTAATTATTTCTTTTATTCTTTTAGTGATTTTGTATATTTCTGCCATAGGAAATAATGGGGATTTGAAGTTGCCCTATCCTAACCCTAACGTGGATCCCCAGCTTTAATTTTTTTTTAAAGCTAAGCTCTAGCCCTTGTAGAAGTGGAGTTGTGGATCAAAATGTGTAGTCACTATTTTTCAAGTGTTTGGGTTCTTTGGTGTATAATAACTTTTCCTCACAATGAATACCTATGAGGATTCATTGCACACCTTCATTTCTTTTGTTCATTTTGACTGTCATTGGACAGTGCCAACTGTCAACTCCCATGTGCCAACTACACGCCCCCCCGCCCACACACACACTTGTAAGGCAGTGGGGTACTCAGTTTATTTATTAGGAATATTTAAGTGTTTAGATTCTTTGGATTAGATTAGATTAGATTAGGATAGTGTTTGGATTCTTTGGTGTTAAATAAACTTTTCTTCATAACTTGGCTAACTCTGCTAACTTGGCAAAGAGGCACCTTTTAATGTGGTGATTCTCTTTATTTAGCAGGGGGGAGAGTAACTGGCCCTATTCACCCCCAGCACAGGACCTCCAGTGACTGTTGCTGGTGTCTATCTTATGTTTCTTTTTAGATTGTGAGCCCTTTGGGGACAGGGATCTATCTTATTTATTTATTATTTCTCTGTGTAAACCATTCTGAGCCATTTTTGGAAGGGTGGTATAGAAATCAAATCAAATCAAATCAAATAAATAAATAAACAAATGATCCCTATGAGGATTCATTATATGCCTTCATTTCTTCTGTTCATTTTGATTGTCATTGGACAGTGCCAGCTGTTAACAACCATGTGTCAACTATAACCCCTACACACACACACACACACACACACACACACACACACACACACTCTCAATTTATTTTTTAGGAATTTTTGAAGTATTTATATTCTCTGGTGTCTTCATTATACACCTTCATTTCCTCTGTTCCTTTTTATCTCACTGCTTTGTGGTTGGGGGTATTAGTGGTATCCCATGTGCCAACTACCCCCCAACGCGCAAGCCACTGGGTACTCAGTTTATATTTTAGGAATTTTTGAGGTGTTCAGATTTTTTAGTGTGTAATGAATCCTCATAGAACAGTTCCCTGTTCAGAACAGACCACAGGAGTCTCACAAACGTTCCTGACCCAACAGGATAGATGAAGCAGCCGCTCCTCAAGCATCTCGGCTGTTCTTAAGTCCCACCTCAAACTGGCTCTTGGTGCTGACTCTGTGGTTGAGGGAACAATGCTGGGGAGCAGAAAGCGGCTTCTTTCGTCTCCTTTTCAACAGTTCAGTCTCTGACCTCCTTAATCTCACTCCATCTCTTTTTCCTCACAAAACATCTCCCTCAGAATTCTCTGCCACACAGACACGTTCCTACGGAAACCCACTGGAGCCAAAATTAATTCAACACACACCCCCAGGCAACAGAAAGCTGCACATAATTAGGGTTACCCTTGCGTGTGCTAGTGCAACACGTTTGCACAAGCCCCGCAATAGTATGGGTATCAGTCAGTGAAAGCCACCTCCCGGCTCCAGCGGTCTCGCCAGCATGCCCTGCATGCTTGCGCAGGGCATGCTGGAGCTTGGGGGGTGATCGGCCCCCACTTCCCCCCCAGCCCCCGCTGGCTCCATCACGGAGCCGGCAATCATGCGGCCGGCTGATACGGCCACCTGGGGTTCCTGCAGAGATAGTCTGAGGGAAGAGCAGACTTAGCCTGCTCTCCCCGCAGTATCGGCAAAAACGGGTCTCATGGATCGTGAGACCCACCTCAATGTGTCAAAGGCCCGAAACAACATGCCAAACCCCCAAAGCCAGGGTTTTTTTACCACACTGTGAAAGGAAGGACAGATGTCTGTCTGTACACTTTATATATGTCTTTGTATAAATGAGTATACCTGTGTTCATTTTAACAATGAAGCTGGGTACAGGCCCTTCCAATGCCCTTCACAGGCCTTTCAAATGGTGCAGAATCTGCAGATAGGAAGCTTTCTGCTGTACCTCTGTTCAACATAATGTGTGAATACAGGGGCAGAGCACACGTGTTCAAAGAACCCAGGCCACACCTCTGCCCCGCCCCCTACCTATGATGTTAGATTCAGGGGGTGGGGCAGGGGGGCTGCAGTGGTGGGCAAACACGGGCTGCTGCTCAGGGGCGTAACTATAGGAGGGGCAGGGGGGGCACGTGCCCCAGGCGCCACCTTGGTGGGTCACATGGGGGGCGCCAAAAAGTGGCTCAAAAAGTGGCAAAAAGTGGATTAAAAAGGATGGCATGAATAAGGAGTCTTTAGCACTATCACCCTAGTCCCTCGAATTACTCTGGAGTCCCTGGTTTTCGGTTTGTTAAAATACAGTCACTCACAAGGGAAAGTCAGGAACAGAACCAGGGCGTGAGGGAAGGGCATCATAATCATCATCATCATCATTGCATCATAATTCTGATGTTTGAGATACAAGCCAACTCCACAGGGTTGTTGTGAGGAAAAACCTAATGTAGTATGTATCATCATTGCATCATAATTCTGATGTTTGAGATACAGGCCAACTTCACAGGGTTGTTGTGAGGAAAAAACACATGTGTGTCAGTCAGATGTATGTTGGGGGGCGGCGGGGGGGCACGATGGGGGGGCACAATTTCAGTGCTTGCCCCGGGCGCCGTTTTCCCTAGTTACGCCTCTGCTGCCGCTGGCCTCCTTACGGGCCTGTGTGAGTAACTGTACATGTGTCCAGATTTGTATCTGTGTATACTGTACACAACTCCGATTCAGATGTTATGCTGTACAAGGGTACCGAAGTCTATAAACTCGTGCATGTGTTTGCTCCCCTGCTGAGTGGGCAAAGAGGCACCTTTTTAACATGGTGATTTAGCAGGGGAAGAGAAACTGGTCCTATCCATCCCCAGCACAGTATCCCTCCAGTGGCTGTTGCTGGTGTCTATCTTATGTTATTTTTTAGATTGGGAGCCTTTGGGGGACAGAGATCCATCTTATTCATTACTTCTCTATGTAAACCAGTTTGGAAACTTTTGTTGAAAATTGGTATATAAGTATTTGTTGCTGTTGGTGGTGGTGGAGTTTGTGTGAATGGCTGTACCTGTGTTCATTTTAAAAGTCAACCTAGATACAGGCCCTTCAAATACATGGTGCAGGTAAGAAGTGTACCTGCATTCTGTAGGTACTTCTGTACCTGCATTCAACATAACATGTGAATGACTGTACACTACACTCCTTGTATGAGTGTTGAACATAACATGTGAATAGGGTTAATATCTTATCATACACAAAGTTGCATACACAGATTAAGTTTATTATAAAATATATACAAACAAAAAGCATGTTAAGGAAACACTAGATTTTTGCTGCAGCAAAAAAACCAACAACCTGTTTCAAAGACTGGATGGCGAAGAAGAAGAAGAAGAAGAAAAGGAGGAGGAGGAGGAGGAGGAGGGTGAGGGTTAACTCTCTGGACATTACTGTGGCCAAGTCATGATAACTGAGGAAGGTCCTTAGGCTCAGCCAACGAATATGATGAAATTGGTAAGGCATTCCCAATACCAAAGAATCTAGCAGCAATGTAAGATTCTCAAGCAACATCTGGGGACGTAAGGTTGAGAACTGCTAGTATAGATCAATAATTTCTCTGCTGTCATGGCAATGCTAAGAATTTCTGATGAAAGAAGCAGTGAAGAAAAGAAGACTTAAGGTTCTGCAGCATGACTCCTCTAAGAACAACCACCTACATTCTACACTCCAGAGTCAAATCCATGTCAAGAATGCCCAGGTATAGTATGACCATCTTCAGTAAGGGAGCCAAGGTTCCATTACCAAAGACTTGACTTTTCCACAGATTGCATCTCTTCTGCCATTAGTTTAGAAAGCCTGCAGATGTGTTTGAGAGTTTTAAAATCTCTTCATGTCTTCTGGCATCTGTCACCATTCTCTGTTCCTCCCTGCCCTGCACAAGAGCAAAACATAGTATCTGGACCTTTTTGTGCCTTCTGCAACAAAACATGGCTAAGGCTTCCTATGCCCAGAGGGTTTTTCCCTTCTTTTGGGGTGTTTTGAAAATTACAAACTTTCTGTATCACAACAACACCTCTCCAGATCTCAAAACACTCTCCACTTTGACATGTCTAGTGAGAGATGTCACTTGCTTCAATTTTTAAAAATGCTTTGTTATCCTCCCTTGTTACAAAAATTGGCCTTACAAATGAACAGAAAGCCCATTAAAATCCTGTAAAGGGAACATCAGCTATTAAGAACATAGGAACAGCCCTGCTGGGTCAGGACCAAGGACCATCTAGTCCAGCATCCTGTTTCACACAGTGGCCCACCAGATGTCTCTGAGAAGCCCACAGGCAAGTGGTATGTTTATGTCCTCTCTCCTGCTGTTGCTCCCCTGCAACTGGTACTCAGAGGCATTCTGCCTCTGAAGCTGGAGGTGGCCTATAGCCCTCAGACTAGTAGCCTTTGATAGACTTGTCCTCCATGAATTTACCTAAACCCGTCTTAAAGTCGTCCAGGCTGTTGGCTGTCACCACATCTTGTGGCAGAGAATTCCATAGGTTAATTATGCATTTCACACATAATTGGGTGAAAAAGTATTTCCTTTTGTCAGTCCTAAATTTCTTGGCAATCAGTTTCATGGGATGACCCCTGGTGTTATGTAAGAGGGAGAAATCTATCTATCTATCTCCACTCTCTCCACACCATGCATAATTTTAGACCTCTATCATTTTGCCCCTCAGTAGTCATTTTTCTAAACAAAAAATACTTAGGTGTTGTAGCCTTACCTCGTAGGGAAGGTACTCTAGGCACTTGATCATCTTAGTTGCCGTCTTCTTCACCTTCTCCAGTTCTATAATGTCCTTTTTGAGGGAAGGTGACCTGGACTGTAAAAAGTACTCCAAATGTGGCAGCACCATAGCTTTGTATAAGGGCAATGTGATATTAGCAGTTTTATTTTCAATCCCCTTCCTAATAATTCCAAGCATGGCATTGGCCTTTTTTCACAGCTGTGGTGTACTGAGTTGACACTTTCAACGAACTGTCCACCATGACCCCAAGATCTCTCTTCTGGTCAGTCACAGACAGCTCAGACCCCTTCTGTGTATATGTGGTTTCTTGCCCCAATATGCATCAGTTTATACTTGATGCTGCTAACATTGAACCACATTTGCCATTTTGTCTCCCACTCCCCCAGTTTGAAGGGATCCTTTTGGAGCTCCTTGCAATCTGTTTTGGATTTCAGTACCCTAAATAGTTTGGTGTCATTGCAAATTTGGCCACCTTGCTGCTTACCCCTACTTCTAGATCATTTATGAATAAATTAAAAAGCACTAGTCCTAGTACAGATCCCTGAGGTACCCCACTTCTGACTTCCCTACATTTAGAGAACTGTACATTTATACCTACCCTCCGTTTCCTGTCCTTCAACCAGTTACTAATCCCCACGTGAACCAGTCCCCTTAACTCACAACTGCTAAGTTTTCTCAAGACTCTTCGACGAGGAACTTTGTCAAAAGCTTTTTGAAAGTCCAAGGATACTATGTCAACTGGATCACCTTTATCCACACACCTGTTGACGCTCTCAAAGAACTCCAAAAGGCTGTTGAGGCAATATTTACTTTTGCAAAAGCCATGCTCTTTGGTTCTTCTTCAGCAGGGCCTGTTCTTCTAAATGCTTAAACATTTTATCTTTGACAATGCTTTCCATCGATTTGCCCAGCACAGACATTCCGTTAACTGGCCTGTAATTTGCCAGATCCCCAATGAATCCTTTTTTGAAAATTGGTGTTACATTGGCTACTTTCCAGTCCTCTGGTACAGATTCTGAATGTAGGGATAAGTTACAGATTTTTACAAGGAGGTCGGCAATTTCACATTTGAGTTCTTTAAGGACTCCTCAGGTGGATGCCATTTGTTCCTGGTGATATGCTAATTTTTAATTTTTTTTCAGACGGTTTAGAACGTCATTTTTTATCACCTCTATCTGACTCAGTTCTTTAGTTTCTGTCCCCAAGAAGCTCAGTTCAGGCATTTATTTCCCTGTGCTTACCTAATGTGGAATGAAACCACCACCCACCCACCCCACCCCCACTCTCCTTCTCTGTGAAGAAAAGCTCTTGGCACTAGTTGATCTTGTTTGAGAAACTGAAGGTTGGTTGACACAATAATCAAAACCAAGGGAGGAGACAGGTTACCTATACTTGCATGATCATGTGAACTCACAAAAATTCCTCCATCCTATGTTGCTCAAAGCAGAGTAACCCATCTTTCCTACCCTGCTCTTAACCAAGGTACTTGCTGATCTCATTTGAGAAACTGAAGGCTGGTTGACACAATCATCAAATCATCACAATCACCTACCTTGATTCTATGGTTGTGTGAACCCTCTTCTACCTTCTTCTATGCAGCCACTGGAACCCGGTAGACTCTCCCTTGCATGGAAACAGTAAAAAGCTGTGGCTACAGGGGCTGCCACCCATGGACATGCCACTCTGCAAAACACACTCTATGATCATGGAGCTGGAACCATTTTTGGCAGGGCTTAGTCCACCTCCTGCACCTTTGTTGCCAATGGGAGAGCAGCTGCTGATGTCATGATGCTTTCCCAGTAAAGCATCCTGGAAATGTATGCAAGGCCTTGGAGGACATCCTATGGAGGGGCAGGGCTTGCAACCCGGTTTTCCCACACCTGGCTTAATTGTGTGTTTCATGGGTTTGCTAATCCAGAGATTCTGGTCATGTACTGCTAATGCGGTAGGAGCTCTCCAACCCACCCTCAAATGGTCATGTGAACAAACTTTGAATTAGGTATCAAAGCTCAATTAAGATTATGGATGATGCAAAGCTCCGCTTTTGATTTCTTCACCAAATTCTTAGCCAGTGAAACTGATGGGGGAGCAAGTTTACAGAAGGCCCTGAGAAATTCTGAGAAACATCTCAGCCCACTGACAAGTCACTATTTTTGCTGAAAAGTCTCAGAATGATCTGAACAGGTCCTGTTCTCAGACTTTTGATGTGCTTGGAATTGGGAGAATGAAATTCTTCAAGTTTCATGAGGGTGGCTTACTGTTAGTGGCAGTGTAGGTGTCTTTGAAGAAAATAAAATAAACTGCACCCCTGAAGGTGGTGTTGGTGACAGCAATGATAGGATTATACCTCTTCCCAGCAACCAGCCCTGCCCAGTCATCATTCCCACCCCCCACCCCCTGAATGCCCTGGGAATTTCCCTGGAATATCCTTATTCCAGGAGCATTCCAGGAACAAAAATGGCGACTTCATGGAGCTGGCTGCTGGGAAGAAGCCTGATTCTTCCAATACTGCTTCTCCTGCCACCTATAAAGGCACAGCATAAACCCAAAAGAAAAACAACTGCCGTTACCACCATCAAATAGCAGTGTGCCACTTTCCTCTAGGTTTTAGAATACTGTCTTGCCTTCCCCTGAAATTTCTCCTGTTTTGTCGTCACCCGCCCCCTGCCTTGAATATTTGAATTTCATTGGAGTTTCTTCTAGAATAATTTTTGGTTCAGCTCTAGCACCAACAGAATTTTTTACAGGTATCCAGAGCAACTGAAAGTAAAGCCTTATTCAGACGTTAGGAGAAAGAGGCTGTATGTGAGTACGCCTGACCAATCACACAAACACACACGCACACACCTGACGTCACTCACAATTATTGCATTCATTTGAAGGGGAGAATGCTCTAAGCCTACTGATTGTGGAAGTGTGTGTGTGTGTGTGTGTGTGTGTGTGGAGTTGATTCTGAAAACCTGGTTCCTGCAAAACCCCACAAGGGTTGTGCCAATTCTGTGCTGATCCTTGTCCAAATGACAGAGTGTTTGAAAGCAGATTCCATCCATCAGCAACTACAGAGGGGACAGAGTCCAAAGTAACAGCTGTAGTGCAGATACTACTTCACCCCCACACATGTTCAAATTGGTGCTTCTTTCTCTTTTCAAGCTGCAGTCCTTTGCTCTTTGACTTGGATAGAAGCCCCATTGAACATCATGGCTGACACCCCTACTAAGGAAGCCTGTGTATAAGGAGGCTCTGCAAAGATGCACCAGGAGCCTATGTGCAAGCCCCATACCTGCCAACTTGTCCCTATTTTCCCATTCACCTAAATGGGAAAATAGAGACATGTTGGCAGGTATGAAGTCCCTTGGTCTCCTGTGCATATGATGCTGCACAAGAGGGCTAAGACCTCAAAGGGCTGCTTGCCCTCTGGAGTGCCAGTGATGTGTTTCTCATCTTGCAGAGTTCTTCCAAAGCTTGGCAGCACTCAGAAGTCTTAGCACTTTTGCACAACAGCACACATACAGAGGGAGTGGGCGGAGCATTATGTGTGGGCTCCTGGTGGGCCCACCACCACAGAGTCTCCTTATATCCATGCTTCATTAGTCAGGATGTCAGTCACTGAATCTTACTTCTAAGTACATATTCATGAGATCAGGTGGCACATTAATTAACATTATAGAGAAAAGTACAGGAAAATAGAACTGCTTTCTCTCCCACTATAGCATTTTTTGTAACCCCTCAATGGGGGATTAACAGTCAATATTAACTGACGTTCTCCTTCAGGCAGCTGCTGGAGCAACGTTCTCATAGTGTTTCAGTACCTAGCTTCTGTGATTCAGCTTGGCTTCAGTCAAGGTACTGGTTCCCTGCACTCAGAGCTGCCTAAAATCTGTGGGGCACTGGTACCCCTTCCTTGTTGGAGTAGTTTTGTAACCCCACAATGGGGGATTAACAGTCAATATTAACTAACATTCTCCTTCAGGCAGCTGCTGGAGCAACGTTCTCATAGTGTTTCAGTACCCAGTTCCTGTGATCCAGCTTGGCTTCCTTTAAAGGTACTGGCTCCCTGCACTCAGAGCTGCCTAAGATTTTTGGGGCACTGGAACCCCTTCCTTACTGGAGACCCTGGCTTAGCCCAGAACATGAGGCCTCAGTACTCAGGAGAGGGGGAAGGCTTAACACTTCATAGACTATTTAAGCCTTTGTTCCTTGATGCCTTTTGTTTGTGCATTCTCTGAGGATTTCTGACATGCACTGGGAATCTAGAGTGCACTACAACACCTTCTCCCATTTCAGAATTCACAGGAGAGACACAATTTTTCTTTCCCCCGAGATAGAGTTTGGTATTTTAATGGGGTTTTGCTACACTTGGCTGTAGTCAAAGAAAACATTGACATAGCCAAGAATGATGAAGAAACTGATAGGAGGATCACTGTTAACTGTTCTTCTGTAAATGTGGCTCCCAGCAAATATTCAAAGGGTAGTCTCTTAAGATAGTCTCAGCTCCATTAGGTATTTGTCACTTTATCATCTCTCTATCAGGGATCAGCAATCTTTTTGTTGAAGTCACACGTGGTAAATGCAATTAAGTTCAAGGGGTGGACTGAACAAGAACTCTTATGGTGTCTGGGACCCGCTTCAGACCATGCTTTATTTAGACTCAAATCATCTATTTCCCCGAAAGTGTTCAGCCTCCCATCTACTATGCTGTCATGTTTCTGGATCAACCATCTCTTTGTCGAAGTCACAGATGCGGCAAATGCAATGTTTAAGGGATGGGTGAAGCGAGAACATTATATTTTCTGGGACCTGCTCCAGCCATGGTTTATTTGGACCGTAATCATCAGTTTCCCCGAAACTGCCCAGCCTACCATTTACTTATTCTGTTCTGTTAATTGACATTGAGGCGGGTCTCACAATCAGAGTGTGCACAGAACTGGCTGGTCTGGTTCGGTTTGAGTCTGAACTGGACCCAAACCAGACCAGGTCAGGTCAGTTCGGTCCGGCACCCCCTTGAACACCCCCCCTTTTCAGTTAGGTCTAGGGGGATTTCATGGAACTTTTACACACAAAATATGTTTTGTAAAAGGCCATGCAGAGGCCCATTGTGCAGGTGCAGCAGCCTCAAAAATGGCCACTGACTAGATTGGGCCTTTTTTAAAGGAAGGAAGGCTGGAGGGGGAGGGGGAACATCCACAGACCCCTCCACCTCGGAGAAGCCCTCTGGAGGGAGTAGTTTTTTTGGTAAAAGATCCCCAAACCCCCAAATGATCCCCAAACCCCCAAGTGCCAGCGGGTTCGGTCCAGGGTCGAGCCAAACTAGGGTGGTGGTGGTTTGGCTTGACCCCGAGCCTTCGAAGTGTTTCAGTTCCAGAACTGCTCCCTACCAAGCAGCAGCTCTCCAAACAAAGGTGCCAGAGAAGAGTGAGGCAGACTCCAAAAGAGGCAGAACTAGCAAAGGACTTATTCCTTTCAATCTTCACAACTTTATACTAATAATATATTAGGAGACTAAGTACTTGACTAGTTAAAAGTATTTATTGACTTGCATTGAACTCTGCTTAAACAGTATATATAGATACACAACAGTTGCATAGCAGTACGGACCAAACACAGAAGAACATTTCTCACGTCTGCATCTTTCCGGTTCTCTTTCATTAGGTTACAAAAAGTGCAGGGGCAAGGGGTGGGTGGTGTGCTGGTGTCTGCTTGTGGACAAAGAAGAAGAATATTTATATATCACTCTTCAACCAAAGTTCTCAAAGCAGTTTACATAGAAAAATAAATAATACATGAACAAGATGGCCCCCTGTCCCCAAAGGCTCACAATCTAAAAAGAAACATAAGGCAGATACCAGCAACAGCCACTGGAGGGATGCTGTGCTGGGGTTGGATAGGGCCAGTTGCTCTTCCCCTGCTAAATATAAGAGAATCACCACTTTTAAAAGGTGCCTCTTTGCTCACTTAGCAGGGAGCTAATTTAATAGAAAAAGCAATTTAGAATATACTCTGATATAGGAGAGAGGAGCAGAGAGCAGTGGGGGGAGCAACTGTCCTTATCCAACCCCAGCACAGCATCCCTCCAATGGTTGTTGCTGGTCTCTACCTTATGTTTCTTTTTAGACTGTGAGCCCTTTTAGGACAGGAATCATCATCATCATCTATTTATTTATTTTTCTGTGTAAACTACTTTGAGCACTTTTGTTAAAAAGCAGTATCTAAATATTTGCTGTAGCTGTAGATATTGTTGGTGCTGTGCCTCAATTGCAGAGTTAATGACTTGTACCCCACAATGCTGGCTAACGCTTTTTCATCCAGACTTTGCTCATCCGCATCTGGCTGGTCAGGGGGTTCGTTAATTGCACTCCACAAACCCTCCCTCCATAGGTATATTTGCATTTTTAGGCTCCAAGCCAAATAGTTTTTCCCGTTCAGCTTGCTCACCGGGATGTAGAGGGTTTGTCCACTTGCCATTGTCCTCACTTCAATCTTCACATCACTAGGGGTACTTCTTGTTTCTTCTCCCTCTTCACATTTCATTTTGGGGCACAGCAGAAGTGTGCTGGGCCCATAACCTGTTGGTGCTGTGCCTCAATTGCAGAGTTAATGACTTGTACCCCACTAGGCTTAGCAAAAAACACCCCAACACAGGTAACTTTCAAACTGAAGAATATATTGTGGTAGAGGACACTTACATGATATATCAGCTCAGTAAGTCCAGTTACACGTAGGCATATATATACATCAGGCACATAGATACAGCATAGGTATAGCAGCCGGGTGGACCACAGTGGTGCAGCATTTACCACTGTGGACAGTTAGCTCTTCTTTGAGCCTTGTTCTTATACTGGCTTTGGCCAATCACTCTAGGTCAGTACTTGAGCCCTCATCACCTGTCAATTGGCCTCACATGTTGCCAGTCACCACTTCCTGCAACCACAGTGACTTGCACTTATTACTTAAAGCTATACACACATCAACATCTCACAGTGATATATCTTGACAGATATGCTGTAGTGTGATTGAGGAATTTTTATTGTGGGGAGGAGAGGAATTTTGCTGCAATCCTTATAACAACCCTGTATTAGTATATCGTCTCCATATTGCGGCTTCCTTAAGGTTTCTGAGTTCATGGCAGAAGTGAGATTCAGACCAGGCAAATCCTAATTCGTAGCTCAGTCTCTTAGTCACTGTGCTACACCCAATGCCTCATGGAAATACAGAGCCATGATTTATTTACTTTGTTTGTTATTTGTTTGTTTGTTTAACATATTTGTATACCACTCACGACCAAAGTCTCTAGGTGGTTGACAGCAATAAAAACAAACCTAGATATTTTAACAATTAAAACAACAAAAAAGATGTGTTTTTAAAAGAGCAAATTAAAATACCCATAAAAACTACCAGGTAGCTAAAAAGCTTTGATTTAATGCTAAATCATAACTATACATCTGTGGAAGGGAAACATTAACATGGAATGAGATGCTATTGACCAGCGACCCAATGGGGGTACTGAAGTCACCCAAATATGTTTTTTTTTAAGTATACAAAGCTGATTTTTTTTTTCATTTCAGCTTATGAAACAACTGAAGAACACAATTAATGTGTCTAGACTCTAGGTTTACTAAGGACCTCGAAAAAAAACAAGGTCTACAAATAAATATAATGGCTTACATCCTGACTAATGAAGAATGCATGCTTCAAGCTCCTACAGGCATGAGCAGTAGTCCTCGCTCTGTGTTCTGGGTCATCTTGTGTGTGCTGCCTGTTGTAGTGTGCTGCCTGTTGTAGAAGGTGGGCTAAGAGTTTAGAGCACTCCCTGCACCTCAGCTGTGTTTTGCAAGTTCAGAAACATATTGCTGACCCACAGATATATGTTTTCTGATCTTACAGAGCAGTTCTGGAAGGCTGGGAGTGTTCCAAAGTCTTAGGCATCATCTGCAACAACATGCAGGCAAAGGGATCCAGGAAGTAGGGCAGGGGATCCCTCTGCATGCCTGCAGGGGCTTGGAGCACACTACGGACATTCAATTTTATTCACGTGTGAATCAATTCATATGAAATCAGGGCAATTTGTGTGATTCTAATATGAATCAAATTGCCCTTGAAATAAAAGGATCGATTCACGTGAGAGCTGAATTTGCCCCGATTCAATACAAACCAATCAATGTGATGTGAGTGGCCATTTTGGTAGGTTTTCTCTCCTTGCTGATTGGTTTTCTGGTACTGGCATCCGACTGGCAAGAGATCTCCTTGGTTAGCTTGTTGTCATTTAAATCAAGTGTTCTCATGGGCAACTGTGCCCCCATTGGCTGGGGAAAGGAACGAGGGAGGGGCACAAACAAGGAGGGAATTTCAAAATGTTTTCAAAAGACCTGGGAGGACTTTGGTGTGCCCTTGAGGAGGATACAGGAGAGGAGGAAGGAAGGAATTACTGAAGTTTTGATTTTGTGGTTTCCTTTTATCTGAACTGAGTATAATATGCTGTGCTATTGCTGGTTCTGCTGGACTGACAAAGGCAGAACTTGGGTGCCTTCCTTCCTTCCTTGGTTTGTGGTTTGGTTTGTGTTGTGGCATTGGACAGTGGCTGCTCAGCTCTGTGTGTGTCTCTCTGTGTGTGATATGTTATTGGTGATTGCTGTGAGATGAGCCCCATGTCTTCACTCACTGCTCTGGTCTGCTCTGCAATCTGCATTGCAAGTTGTACTCACTCAGTCAAAATGTGGCTGAAGATGTTGCTGTAATCACCCAGGCTTTTAACTGAGCTGGTACTTTTAACTTAACTGGTACTTACCCAGGCTTTAAATTGGCATCATCATCATCATCATCATCATCATCATCATCATCATCATCATCATCATCCTTCCCAAGGACCTGGGATGGCTGAATTTTATTGTCAATTGTTATAGGTATCGTTGCAGAATATAGGCTGTTCCCAGTAAAGCTGCTTTTTGTAATTGGCTGATGGTGATTTCTGTGGCCCCTGTGGTGTTGAGGTGCTCTTCAAGGTCTTTTGGAACCGCACCCAGGGCGCCAATTACCACTGGGATTATTTTGGTCTTTTTCTGCCACAGCCTTTCAATTTCAATTTGTAAATCTTTGTATTTGGTGATTTTTTCTATTTCTTTTTCTTCTATTCTGCTATCCCCTGGTATTGCTATGTCGATTATTTTGACTTGTTTTTCTTTCTTCTCGACTACAGTGATATCTGGTGTATTGTGTGGCAGATGTTTGTCTGTTTGTAGTCGGAAGTCCCATAATATTTTTACATCTTCATTTTCTTCAACTTTTTCAATTTTATGGTCCCACCAATTTTTGGCTACAGGTAGCTTGTATTTTTTGCAGATGTTCCAGTGTATCATCCCTGATACCTTGTCATGCCTTTGTTTGTAGTCAGTCTGTGTGATCTTTTTACAACAGCTGATTAGGTGGTCCACGGTTTCATCTGCTTCTTTACAAAGGCGGCACTTGCTGTTTGTGGTGGATTTTTCGACTTTGGCTCTTATTGCATTTGTTCTTAGTGCCTGTTCTTGTGCAGCCAGTATTAAACCCTCTGTTTCTTTCTTCAAGTTGCCATTCTTAACCCATTGCCAGGTCTTGGTGATGTCTGATTTTCCACTTATATTGTGCAAATTTTGACCATGCAGGGGCTTCTTTTTCCATTTTTCTGCTCGGTTCTTGACTTGTTCTTTCTTGTAGGCCTGCTTTGTTTCATTGGTGTTGAATAGTTTCGCATTATTGACCATTTGAAGTGCATCTTTTTCACTGTCCTTGATATATCCTTCAAGGCCTCTTTTCTCCTCCTCTACCCTTTGATGGACTTGCAGCATTCCTCTTCCACCTGAGCTGCGAGGGAGGTATAGCCTATCGACATCACTGCGGGGGTGCAGAGCATGATTGATTGTCATGATTTTCCTGGTCTTACGATCTAGCGTCTCTAGCTCTGCCTGGGTCCAGTCTATTATTCCTGCAGTGTATCTGATAACAGGTATAGTCCAGGTGTTTATGGCTTGTATGGTGTTTCCGCCATTGAGTTTGGACTTGAGGATTTTTCTAACTCTCCTGATGTATTCACTTCCCATTTTTCTTTTAACTTCAGTGTGTGCGATGTTATCCGCCTGGAGAATGCCCAAGTATTTGTAAGGTTCTTTCTCTTCCAGGTTCTTGATCTTGCTTCCATTGGGCAGTTCTATTCCTTCTGTTTTTGTTATTTTCCCTCTGTTCATTATTAATGCAGCACACTTGTCTAGTCCAAACTCCATTGCTATATCGCTACTGAATATATGGACAGTGTTTAGCAGTGATTCGATTTCTGACTGGGACTTTCCATACAACTTCAGATCGTCCATGTACAGCAGATGGTTAATTTGACTTGATGTTTTAGATGTTTGGTATCCGAGGCCTGTTTTGTTTAGTATTTGTGAAAGTGGGGTCATGGCGATTACAAACAACAGAGGGGATAGTGAGTCCCCTTGGAAAATGCCTCTTCTAATGCTAACCTGTCCAAGTGTCTCGCCATTGATTGTTAACTGTGTACTCCACATGCTCATTGCTTTTTTTATAAATATCTGAATGTTTTTGCTGACACCAGTTGTTTCTAAACATTTTAGTATCCATGTGTGAGGCAATGAATGGAAGGCTTTCTTGTAGTCAATCCATGCAACACTTAGATTGGTTTTTCTTCTCTTGCAGTTTTCTAAAATCATTTTGTCAATCAGCAGCTGGTCTTTTGTGCCTCTGGTGTTCGGGCAATTTCCTTTCTGTTCAACTGGAAGCTGTTTGTTAGTTAATAAGTGTTGCATCACTTCATCTGCTATTATTCCAGTTAATAATTTGAACATGGTTGGCAGACAGGTTATCGGTCTATAATTACTTGGAACTGCACCTTTTGCTGGGTCTTTCATGATGAGATGAGTTTTCCCAGTTGTTAGCCATTGTTCAATATCACCTCCTTGCAAAATGTGATTGAACTGTTTTGATAGTTGTTTATGAAGGCTTGTTAGGTGTTTAAGCCAAAAGCCATGCAGTTCATCGTCGCCTGGAGCAGTCCAATTTTTAATTTTCTTTGCTCTTTCACTTATTAATTCTGGTGTTATTATTAGAGCTTGCATTTGTTGGTTACATTTTCTGACCTCTTTTATCCAGCCTGCTTTTTTATTATAATCTATTGGATTGTCCCATAATTTCCCCCAGAATTGCACTGTTTCTTCTTTATTTGGTGTTTCTATGTTTCTTGCAGTTTCTCCTATGCTTTGGTAGAAACGTCTCTGATTCGACTGGAATTGGAGATTCTGCCTGTGTTGTGTAGTTCTGGCTTCATATCTGCTAATCTTCTTTGACACTGCTGTTATTTGCTGCTTTATTATTTCCAGGACTTCTCTAATTTTCCTTGAATCTAGGTGGTATTTTTGGATGAGATACTGTTTGGTGTTTTCATTCTTCAGCTTCTTGTCTTTCATATCTTTCAATTTACTAGCATCTGATCTAAGCCTGGAGATTTTATTTTCTCATCTAATCTTCCATTTAGGTGATGTACTACTTTCTTTTTTGACAGGTCCATTGATCTTATATCCGAGCTCTTGTGGTGTTGTTGTTGTTGCTGCACTGTACATTAGTTGGTTTATTTCTTGCAAATTATTGGTTGTTATTTCTGCAAGTGCAGCATTGACATCTTTTAATACCTGAGCAAGTTGTTTTTTGGCAACTGTTTTTAGAGCTGGAAGTCGAACCCTGATGGTTGTTTGGTTCATGTGCTCAGTTATTTTTTGCTTTAGTTCTTGTTGCTTTTCTGTTAAACGGCATTTGGGTTTTTGAGGTGAAGGCAAAGGGGAGGTTGCCTGGTTTTGATGTTGAAACAGTTCAGCAACAGTGGCATCCTCTATTTCCAACACCTCATCCACCTGCGCCTGAGCAACTGCTTCAGTTGGTGGTAATACTTCTTCCATATCTCAAGCCTGTGTTGCTCTTTGCAGTTCTTCTAGCTCAACTCCTGTGAATAGTTTATTTCTTATTATGAATCTTCTCTGGTCTGCTAGCCTTTGTTCTGTTATTTCTGTATCTGGATGCTTCTCTTTCCAAATTTGGTACATTCTTTTTAAATAACCTCTTCTAGTTGGACTAGACTTGTAATAGCAGATCATTATTTCCTTGCTGGCATTTTCCGTATATTTTTTTCGGTTAAGCGACGTTTCTTCCAGTAACTTTGCTGTCTTCAGCCCTGGTTGCTCAACTGAAGATCCTGAGCCCTGTTGCCCACTTGCCACCAGATGTCCAGGGACTCTAGCACCTGGCGCGGTCCTTGTTGACCCGGGCGACGACCAATCCGGTATAGATTTATTAAAGTTACGTCTCACCATATTGTTGATGGGAGAGGTACTCTTTGTCTGGCTCCTCTGGTGAGACCTGTCCAGTATGGTTGGACCTCTGGCATAGCTCTCACCTTCCTCAGAGCACACAAACCCCACAACCACGCCAAGGTAGTGCCTCACTGGCTCAGTGCCTTCTTTTATCTCCAACAGAATATTAGCCTTCCGCAATAAAAATAAATGGAACAGTGAGTGTATTCCTGAGCCTCTTCAGACAAGTACCAATAACTATCCATTAATGAATAGCAAGGAGAAACATGCCATTAAACTGTGCTTCTAATTTGAGAGATAGGATTGTGAGAGACTGGGTTTTTTTTTAAAAAAATTCTCTGTTCATTTAATTTTCAAGAGTTTCATAAGAGGCTGGTGAAAGTTCATCCTTGCTTTGATGCAACTCGCATTGGCCTCATTAACAGGTATGAACTCATTGTTTGGTACAAGTCCTTTACTTTCAGCTCCGGAGTACACATTCAGCTGCTTCGCCTCCTGACCTTCTGATGGTTTGGAAGAGCTTTTTAATTAGCCACATTGATTACAGCCCAACAACAAAGTAGCTATGCAGAGCTTCACTCTCAGTCTCAGTAGAGGCTCTTTATTGCCTTTTTAGTACTCACAACCCAGATTTGGAAGGATTCTCTTAGGACATTAGCTGAGTGGCAGAAAGCGCACAGTAAAATCAAAAGTAGAGCACTTTGTTCTTGATAGGAATAATACAAGTAAGGATGTGAGGACTCAGTTGAAACAGGAAAAGCTTCTTTATTGTTTTAACTCTACTTGAGCTGCAGAAGATCTCCAGAACAAAAAAGCAAACACACACTGAGGCTGTGCACACGACCATTTTCTGTAAGCAGGGAGGGCACGGAGGGAGAGCAGGGCAGAGGAAAGGTCAAGCTTACCTCCCCACGAGACGATTTCTGTCAACGTGTGGGATGCACTGCCGGCGTGCGTATGTGATCTGCACAGCTCCTGGCAGTGGGGATTTTGGGAGGCCAGGAAAATGAGTCCTGGCCTCCAGGAATCCCTAAATGCACTCCGTAGGCAGTGCACTGCACTGGGAGGTCCCCACATGTGTCAGGCACTCTAGGCGCCCTATGCTGTTTGTGCTCAGGCTGCGTGCAGCCCGAGCAAATAGACAACCCTGCACCTGGGGTAAACGGCACATGCGCACCCTTTAACCCAAAGCCCGGGGTATATTTCTGGGCTTACAGGGGAGGCAGTGCCAGCCAGGATTGGTCTCCATCCCGGCACTTCACATGGACAGCCAAACCCAGGCAGGCCTGCTCAAGCCTGGGTTTGGCTGCTTGTGTGTGAACAGCCTTACACACTGCTGGCTTAACACTCCCACTCTTTATAAGGCCCTTGGCCCCTCCCCTAGGTAGGATCACATTTTACAACACGCCGCGGCTATTCCCACAATCGCCCCAAAGCGGGCTAAGGGAGCCCAGCCCCCTTTTGGATGACCGTTGTGCTGCAACGGGAGCCACACAGCTCCCTGGCAGCTAGCCATGATAAATCCCCCTCCCCTTAATAGCACTTACATTTATATACCGCTCTATAGCTGGAAGCTCTCTAAGCGGTTTACAATGATTTAGCATATTGCCCCCCAACATTCTGGGTACTCATTTTACCGACCTCGGAAGGATGGAAGGCTGAGTCAACCTTGAGCCCCTGGTCAGGATTGAACTTGTAACCTTCTGGTTACAGGGCGGCAGTTTTACCACTGCACCACCAGGGGCTCCTTAAACGAGGTTAACGGAGCAATCAGTCCGTTAACCTTGTTTTTTGCTCGTGTGTCGCCGCAGCGCATGGTGACACACGAATAGACCCCTGAACAGGAGGCTGCAAGCAGCCTCCCGGGCTTGGGGGTCTCTCCAGGATGCCCTGTGTACTCACGCGGGGCATCCTGGAACTTCCGGGGGCCATGCGGCCCTGGGTCCCTGCAACCCCCGCCAGCTCCATGATGGAGCCGACAGCCATGTGGGCGGCCGATCCAGGCTAAGCCTTATTTATTTTCATGGCCTATCCTATTTAACCCAAACCTGGAATTTGCCTTATTTAGAGCTGCGCGTACTAGGTTGATATTATCATTGAGCTATCAACTATGATTCCAAGATCTCTTTCTTGGTTAGTCACCAGCAGCTCAAACCCCATCAGTGTATATATGAAACTGGGTTTTGGTTTTTTGCCACAATGTGCATCACTTTACACTTATTTGCACTGAACCACATTTGACATTTTATTGTCCACTTACCCCATTTGGAGAGATCCTAATAGAGAACTGAGTGCATTTTGTTGATATATTTCTTCATTAGTGTGGCCCATTTATCCCACCACACTTCTTGTTAAGGTCTCCCAAGACCCCCTCTTACACTGACTTTTGGATACTTTTATTATTTGTTTCTTTGTCATATTTATCGCCAGTCAGCTCTGATAATATCCTCAGTACCCCACTGATACCCTCATTGCAACTACATGTTAAGGTGCATCAGAGACTGGTTAGTAACCTAAAACCTACTGGTTTCAGGGAACCCTTTCATATAGACTTGTACACCACAGAAACTGTGTTTGTAACACAGGATTCTGGGAAGAATGTAAACCACCCAGAGAAGGAAGGAAGGAAGGAAGGAAGGAAGGACTGCCCAGCTGGATCAGGCCCAAGGCCTATCTAGTCCAGCATCCTGTTTCTCACAGTGGCCCACCAGATGTCTCTGGGCAGCTCACAGGCAAGAAACGAGGGCATGCCTTCTCCCTTGCTGTTGCTCCCCACAACTAGTATCCAGAAGCATCTTGCCTCTGAGGATGGACCACAGATAACAGACTTGTAGCCATTGATAGACCTATCCTCCATGAATTTGTCTAAGCCTCTTCTAAAGCCATCCAGGCTGGTAGCTGTCACCACACCTTGTGGCAAAGAATTCCATAGATTAACTATGCACGTTATGAATAAATACTTCCTTTTGTAAGCAAGCAAGCAAATCATCTAAGGCACACATTCAGTTTTCATGGGATGCTGGCCAAGTCTGTTGTGCCTCACTGTCATTCTGTGTGGGCTAAAAGTACAACCAGAACACACAACACTCTTCCGCAACTAGATATTGCATAGGAATATTGGTAGTGGACAGAAAGCTGTTTTTCATGGAATCTTGCCCACTCGTTATTTATATTCTCTCTAAGGAGGACCTGATAAGTTTCTGAGGAACCTTTGGGTTTCCTAGAACAGTTCGAAAACTACTGACCTTGGCAGTACTTCTGTCACTCTCAACAGATCCTTCAGAATGTCATGGTTGCATTTATGGCTTTCCTCTTTATTTGCTACATTTGTGTATTACCTTTCCATTAATGCAGGGGTTCCCAACCTTTTTAAACAAGAGTACCCCTCCTATCACAAGCCTTCAGCTCAGGTGCCCCTTGGAAACTGTGAGTGTGTGTGTGCGCACACACACACACGCATACATGAATTCAAATGTTTGTTATGAAACAGGTTCTTGGGTCAGTGGCAGGGGTGTCGGGACAATTGAGCAAGGGTGGACGATGGTCCCTCGGCTGCCAGCCAGCCAGCCAGCATTTCAATGAAACACTGACTGGGTAGGATGGGAGGAACGCCAGATGCAGGGGTGTGGCCAATACAGGGGGCAGGGCCCATCAGCCCAAGCAGAGCTTTCTCAGTCAGCGGTTAAATCACTGACTGGAAAAGGAGCTCCCGGTCAGCAATTCCATAAAGCGCTGACTGGGGAAGCTCTGCAGGGACTGATGAGCCTCATCCCCGGTATTGGCCATGGACGTCAGATGCAGGGGGTGTGGCTTGGCGGACGCATCCGCTTTGCGCATGCGCGATTTGAAACCCTAGGGAGCGGGGGAGCCTCTGAGGGACTTTGTCCTCTGGCAACGGGCAAGCTTCTTCCAACCCAGGTCACTGGCTTGCATCCAGACTAAGTTACGCATGAATATGCCACTGAAATAAATCCACTTAAGTTACTCCCATTTGAAGTAAATTTGTCCCATTAATTTCAATAAAGCTGCTTATGAGCAGCGCAGCTGTAGTTTGGGGAGGCAGCAAGGCCATGCTTACCCCACCAGAGGTAGACCATGTCACATGGCCTCTCTGTCTCACCTCCCGCTCTGCTGTGGCATGGCCGCGGATGGTGCCATTATGGCAGAGAACTGTGCTCGCTACCCTGCAAAGTGTCACTGCATTAAGATTTATCAGTATCATATATTCATGCTTTGTTGTCTGGCCTTAGTTGCTAAGGTACCTCCCTGTAGAATCAGCAAAAGGTGGGGGAAACTTGCCAGATTCAGTTTAGCTGAGCAGGTTGTTCCTTTCCCAAGGTTGTTCAACCACTTGAGCCATCAGCATTTAATACAAACACAGCGGTTATTTCTCACTGCGGCTAATTGTCCACTCCTGGACTGAAGAGAAACGATTCTGGAAAGAATGTCTCAACTCATCCCAAGTAAGGGACCTAAAAATAGAAGAACAAACATGAAAAATGGCTTGCTTTCCAAAAAGGACCTCCTTCAATAATTGGGCACTTTCTTGAAATGGAATCTTGACCTCGGGAACCCCATGCAACACAAAGGATCCAAGGATTAGCTTTCCAAAGTATTTGCATTTATTAGAAACAAAAGCGCAAGGGAAGATTTTTGGCAAAGAACTCCAACATGCTTTTCTTTATCCAGCAGGTAGGAAGTATTTGACCTAATGCAAACCCAGCTGTTGGGCGACAAGAGGTTCTATTTTGTGCCGCCTAAACAAGACATTTTAATCAAAGCAAATCCTTTAAAACCTTTCTTCAGATCTAAAACTTTCAAATGTTCATTTGTAAGCAGGAGAGACTTGCTGATTTAACTATGTGTGTCTTTCTCCAAACAGAGAATATTTTTCCCCTTTTTGTATTGATTATCCATTATTTAACCCTTTACAGATAACATTGCTATTGTATCTCTGTTTCAAACTTAAATTTGGAAACAAATATGGAATGAAATACTTTCCTGATACATGCCACCCTAGGAAAGTGGGTTAAAAAAACAAACAAACCCTGATGCTAAGCAAAGAAACTTGCTAGAGGGAGATGTTTTGGGTCCTTTTTTTAAAGGTCTGTTTACAAAAAAGGAGCTCAGTTGTATTTCTTGGGATTGCATAGACAAATCTGAAAATGCAACTGCAGTTTTCTGCCCTAACTAATGTTTGCTCCATTCAGCAGTCAGTGGCCTGGTTCAGACAATCATTTAAATCTAAGTCTAATGTGAGTTACTGGCATTTGTGTGATTCCCACACCAAGGTGGTAATTTTGGATTCAGCTTGGGCTGTAAAGCACCTTGACATGGGTTCACACAATCATGCTAATGTCGGCAGCCCACACTAAGCCTAGATTTGAACGGCTGTGTGAACTAGGCCACTATTTTTCCATCTAGGCCAGGGGTGACCAATCTGAAGCTCCCCAGCTGCTGTTGGACTACAGCTGCCAACACCTCCAGCTGCAATTTATTGTGGCTAGGGTTGACGGGAATTGTAATCCACCACCACTCAAAGAGCCTCAGGTTGGCCACCTCTGATCTAGGCTATTTGTTCTTAACCGTTGTGTGCACTGAAGGATTTACTTGCTTTAGCCATTTTGGCTGAGGATGATGGGAGTTGTAGCCCCCCAAACATCTGGGGACCCAAGGTTGTGAACCCTAGCTTCAGCCAATGTCCTGACTTGGTTTTACCTCAGCTCCTCTCTTGTTTGCAGGCAGATAAGGAAGAATGAGGATGAGCTGAAAATTCCTCCAATATAGCATCCTCCAGGTATGCTCTGTATTCCACTTTCTGTCATCTCTCCTCCCCCTTCCATCCTTCTACTACTAATACTATGAATATTTATATACCACTCTTCAACCAAAGTTCTCAAAGCAGTTACATAGAAAAAGAAATAATACATAAATAAGATGGCCCCATGTCCAGTGTTCCCTCTAACAGGGATTCCCAGATGTTGTTGACTACAGCTTCCCAGATTCCCAGAAGTTGTTGACTACAACTCCCAGAATCCCGAGCTGTGGCTTTTGCTTGGGGATTATGAGAGTTGTGGTCAACAACATCTGGGAATCCCTGTTAGAGGGAACACTGCTCCTATCCTCAAAGGGCTCACAATCTAAAAACAACGCGTGCACACACACACACACAACATAAGGCAGATACCAGCAACAGCCACTGGAGGCATGTTGTGCTGGGGTTGGATAGGGCCAGTTGCTCTCCCCCTGCTAAGTATAAGAGAATCACCACTTTAAAAGGTGTCTCTTTGCTCAGTTAGCAGGGGTTAACAAGGCCCAAACCATGTTTGCCAAATGAAGATCATAGAGGAAATGAAGCAAAATGCAGCTGGAAAACAACAGGCTCTCAAGCAAGTGTGACTCTGCATATGTGACTCTGTGACTCTGCAAATGTGACCCCCCAGTGATGGCAGATCATGGAGCAGCCATGCTCCTGAACAAGAGAGGCTACAGAAACTGCAACTGGGGGGCAGCCAAAGTTCATGATGTCTATCTGTGTGTGGATGGAGTGGAAGATTTTAGTGGCAGGGACTTGCTTGTATGAGTTTCCGAGTGTCAGCCCACTCTACACAATCTTCTCGAAGATCTAAGGACACTTTTGTTGTTGTTTGGCCCCTTTTCAGTTTGTTGAGGCTGGCAAATGATCCAGTGTCTATGAGTATCTCATGAGAATTCCCTTGCACACCATGCAGACAATGCAGGATATCTGGCTAGGTGCAAGTGGCACTGTCCACACAAGGGAAACTGGGAGTTGTAGTCCTTAGGCAACATTGCATTCCCTCCCGCCACTCACCAGCGCTTGCTTCTTGCACAACTGCTTGTTAACAATGGACCATAGTCAGCCTTGGCAGAATCAAGCTCAAGTACTTGCAGGATAAGAAGCTGGTATCACTCTGGAAGAATACAGGAGCAGAGGAGTCAGACCATGGGTCCATCTAGCTCAGTATTGTCTACACCAGGGATTCTCAACGTTGGGTCCCCAGATGTTATTGGACTTCAACTCCCATAATCCCCAACCAAAGGCCACTGGGGCTGGGGATTATGGGAGTTGAAGTCCAATAACAATTGGGGACCCAATGTTGAGAATCCCTGGTCTACACCAGGGGTTCCCAATCTGTAGTACTCCAGATGTTGCTGCTACTACTATGAATATTGATAGAGACTGCTCTTCAACCAAAGTTCTCAAAACAGTTTATGTAGAATAATTAATAATACATAAACAAGATGTATTATTTTGCTGAACGAGTTCATTTTGCCAAACTACAACTCCCATCAGTTCTAGCCGCAATCAATTGTAGTGGGGATGATGGGAGTTCTGGCTCAGCAACCTTATCAGTCGCTAAGAGCCTCTGAGTCTGGCTGGTTTGCCCAACACTGGGGAGGCCATTGCCACTCAAAGCTGCTGCTTCCCCATGGGTGTGGGCTTCACCTTCACTCTAGCTCCACAGTTGTTTCTCCCCTTGCAGATCATAGTTGTAGTTAATAAAGTGTGGCCCAAATCCAACCCATTCCTTTGTGCACACTGCAGTCTGGGGACAACATCATGAAAACGTCAAGGCCTCAATGAAAGCAACATTTCCTCTACATGCTGTGTTGTGTAAGCTTGCACCTCAGTACCTCCCCTTTTTTTTAGAAATTAGGCTCTTGACCTTCCAGTTGTAAAGACAGAAAGTTATGAAGACAGCCAAGTAGAAGTAAGAGAAATGATTGAGAAAGACCAAAAGGCTCTGGATGTGGAGTGCTGCCAACTGAAAGGAAAAGTTAGAGGAAAATTATATGAGAGGCCAAGGATGTTAAAGTCTATGGAGGACTTTAGAGTTCACAAAGAATGAGTTAAAAGAAAGGGCCCAACAGCCACTACAAGTGGCCATCTGCAGGTTTCAGGCAATGTGGTCACTATAGGACTCCCCTCATCTTCATCCCAAATGTTTTTTTCATTTTGTTTTCTGAAGGCTGCGAAGGAAAGGCTGGATGGCTTCCTAATGCACAAGTTGTAGTTTAGCCAGGACATCTGGGGTTGATGCACAAACTGCTGGGTGAGATGGACTGTGTTACTAGGTAGTAAATTAGGCTAGATGGACATGAAGACCCAATCTGGCCCTCATCTATGGCTCTCTGAGAAGCCCCAGGAGCCTCTGTGCCTCCAACACACATCTCTTCCTTCTCTCCTGATTGTGATTTATGACGAGAAGGCTGGACTTGGTTGCCATGTGGAATTCATGAAGGCGGCAAGAATTGGATCTCAGCAACCAGCTATCCCGTGGCTCCATCTGAGAGAACTTGAGAGCCAATGTTTTGAAACAAAATGGAACATGGCAAGATCGGATCCTTGCTTCCTCACCGCAGCTAAGCATACAAGTGCATTTAGTACAGCTCATTAATATATATTATGAAAGTACTGTGGGGATTCGAAGGGATCTTTTAATAGATCCCACATATCAGGAGGCATAAAAATATGATAGAGAGAGAGAGAGAGAGAGACAGACAGAAAGAGAGAGAGAGAGAGAGAGAACACAGCTACCACCTTGCATATATGTTGTTCAATATTAAGAGCACACAGTCCAGAAAGTTCCACTGAAATTAACAGCACCTCAGTGCTTTGGCGACAAATAGCACAAATTATGTTGCATTGATTTCAAAGGGGCTTATACATGGTCATCATTCACTGAACTGTGTCCTTCAGTGAATGATGACCATGTATAAGCCCCTATGAAATCAATGCAACAAGATTCGTGCTACTTGATTCATGCTCTTCTCTTCAAAACAGGGTGCCGGCATTATCTTTCAGATGTTACATTTTTATTAAAGTGGGAACTACTCACAAGAGTTTGAGGAAATGTTTCCAAAGGTGTTTAGTGGTACCATAAATGGTCTCGCCTATGGATGGGGCTATAGCTCAGGGTTAGGGCATCTTCATGCCGAAGGTCCCAGGTTCAATCCCTGGCAGCATCTCCAGTTAAGGCTGCAAAAGACTCCTGTCTGAAACTCAAGAGAGATACTGTTGCCAATCAAGTGTAGACAATACCAAGTTTGATGGACCAATTGGAATGTGCACAAAACTGGGTTCCTGGTTCGGTTTGAGTCCAGACTGGCATGTCTGGGTATGCCACCCCCTCCCAATTCGGTCTGGTCCAGGGGGATTTGCAATTTTTTTAAAAAGTACTCTGCTCCAAGACTGCGGAAGGGTGGTGGTCTCCAGAGGTTCCCCCTCCCCCTGCCAGCCTCCATTATGTGCCAAATCACCCGGTTTGGGTGGTCTACAGCCCATTCCGGGCCTCACCTCTGTGGCAGTAGCCATTTTGGCAGCTGCCGCACTTGCCCAATGGGCCTCTGTGTGACCAGGTCATGCCAGCAAGTAATTTTAAAAAAAAATCGTGTATCCCCCACCCCACCCCGGAATGGCCGGTGTGTGTGTTTCAGTTCAATATCAGACCATTGGAGTGACCTGGCTTGATGTCAAACCTGTTTGCACACCCCTAACCAACAGTCTGACTCATTATAAAGCAGCTTCCTACATTTCTGTGATGGATATCTCCTGAAGTCCAACACATGAGCATATGCACTCACTTTATTAAAACAACTGGGGATTTGCCAGTGTGGTGTAGTGGTTAGAGTGCTGGACTAGGACCAGGGAGACCCAAGTTCAAATCCCCACTCAGCCATGATATTTGCTGGGTGACTCTGGGCCAGTCACTTCACTCTCGGCCTAACCTACATCACAGGGTTGTTGTGAGGAGAAACCTAAGTATATAGTACACCTTTCTGGGCTCCTTGGAGGAAGAGCGGGATATAAAATGTGAATAATAATAATTTGCTTTGTATGAAGAAGGTCCCAGGTTCAAATCCTGCCATCTCCAAGTGGGACTGGAAAAAATTCCCGCCTGAAACCTCAGAGAGCCACAGCCATTCAGTGTAGACAATACTGAGCGAGATGGACCAATGGACCAACTTGATATAAGGAAGGGGGCTATATGCCACTTCCAGCCTCAAAGTCAGGATGCCTCTGAGTACCAGTTGCAGGGGAATAACAGCAGGAGAGAGGACATGCCCTCAACTTCTGCCTGTAGGCTTCCAGCGGCATCTGGTGGGCCACTGTGTGAAACAGGATGCTGGACTAGATGGACCTTGGGCCTGATCCAGCAGGGCTGTTCTTATGTTCTTATGTAGCTCCCTGTGTTTCCATGTTTCTGTTGATTTTTTTTTAACATTTACTCTTAATTGTCCTTTCTTGTCCTCAGTGACATCAACACGTACCCAAAATCCAGTTTGGCTGAAAGCATTGTTATGTCATCCCATTCACCGTGAGATTTCTGAGGAGAGCGACATCACACCTATGTTTCTGCTCACGTGACAACAGGGAAAGGACTGGGACTCTCTATCCCTTCCCCTTCCCATCCAGCTTGATAGGCCTTTAATTAGCAAATAACACCACTAATTCACTGGCTTGCTGGATCTGGCAGTCACCAAGCCTGCAAGGGCACACAACGATTGTATGCAAAGCCCCAAACCACCTATTTGATGTCTCATTGAACTTAGTGGGACTAAATGGTTGGGAGATTTCAGTACCACTCATCATTTACCTTGTCTGACCATGTGCAGAGCGTCTATCATTTCATAATTGCATGTTCCTTGCAATTCTGTGCAGAATTAATATAACAGCCGGAACGTATGATTGCAATTAAAACTGAGGCTCTTTGGTTCTGGGAGACAATTTTCTGACTTAAGGCCGAGACAATTTTCTGATTTAAGACCATGCATGGTTCTCATGTGCAGCTTGTTACCAAGTACAACATCCACAAATTAATACCATCCATAGCTGTGACTTGTGCCTGGTTCTTTTTCCAGGAAGAACTCAGAAAGATATGAAGAACAGGCATTCATTTCATGAGGACCAATTGTACATGTTAAGTGCTGTAAGCTTCCTTATTCCATACATATATTAATAATATATTCTAGTTAGTTACTTTTACATTTATATCTCCCTCTTCCTCCAAGGAGCCCAGAGAGGTGCACATAGTTATTTTTATCCTCACAACAGCCCTGTGAGGTACATAGGAAGCTGCTTAATATTGTCAGACTGCAGCTTTACTGCAAGGCTTTAGAGCTGGTCTTGTGGCAGCATGCACAACTTGCCCCTTAGCTAAGCAGGGTCTGCCCTGGTTGCATATGAATGGGAGACTTGATGTGTGAGCACTGCAAGAGATTCCCCTCAGGGGATGGAGCCACTCAGGGAAGAGCATCTAGGTTCCAAGTTCTCTCCCTGGCAGCATCTCCAAGATAGGGCTGAGAGAGATTCCTGCCTGCAACCTTGAAGAAGCTGCTGCCAGTCTGTGTAGATAATACTAGATGGACCTATGGTCTGACTCAGTATATGGCAGCTTCCTATGTTCCTATGAGTTTGAAGTTGCCTAAAAAAACTAACGTAAAAAGTGGATTTTTAAACTCTGGATATAAATCAGGCTGCAATGAAAAACCCGAATTGTGTGTGAGGTGCTCCCCAATAGCTTGCAGGGACTTCGGGATAAATCTGGCCAAAATGTGAATGCACACTCTCCACTCCGGAAGAGACATGAGCTGAAAGCCCTGTGTGAAAAACGTCCCAGAGATGTCAGGGACTGAACCTAGGACTTTCTGCATGCAAGCAGATGTGTTTTCCTGAGCTATGACCCCATCTCCTAAGGGGAATATTTTACAGTGCAAACATGTAGTCTCCCATCCAAAGGCAAACCAAGGCAGACCCTGCTTAGCAAAGGATACAATTAATGCTCACTACCACAGTGCCAGCTCTCTATCCCAGGTAGGTTAGGCCCAGAGACAAGCAACTGGTCCAGAGTCAACCAGTGTGTTTCGTAGCTGAAGGGGATTCGAATGAGACTGCAACAGGACAGATGTGGTGTGCAGCAATGTCATACCTCTGCACATTATGTCAGATGAGAATGAGGAGGAGGAGGAGGAGGAGGAGGAGGTTGTTTCCTGTGCAGGAACCACCTTGTGCAGAAGGTCCCAGGTCTCCTCCCTGGCAGTATCTCCAGATAAGGCTGAGAGAGATTCCTGCCTGCAACCTTGGAAAAGCTGCTGCCAGTCTGTGTAGACAATAATGAGCAAGATGGACCAAGAGTCTGACTCAGTATAAGGCAGCTTCTATGTCCCTACGGCCCCAAAGGGCTCACAATCTAAAAAGAAACACAAGGTAGACACCAGCAACAATCTGCCTTGGGACTGGAACTGCCTTGGGATTGTTTTAATGGGAGGCGGTATACAAATTTAACAATAAATAAAATAAATAAATCACTGGAGGGGCATTGTACTATTGGGATTGCATAGGATAGCTGCTTTTCCATTGCTAAGTAGGAGACACCACTTCACTTTAGAAGGTGCTTCTGATAAGTTAGCAGGGGAGGGGACTGAATGGGGTCTATAGGGCACAAATGCATATTTAAGGAGACCAGCCCAACAAATACTGAGCAAACAATGTATGGCTGCTACTAGCAACAATTTTTGTAAGCCTCATGAAATAACAAGTAATTCTCTCAAACAAGCCTTCTACTTTTAGCCAAAGAGAGGAGTGTACAAAGATGCACAAGTAGCTCCAAAAAGCCACACAACCCAACCCTTATATGCACGTTTCTAATATCACACCTCCATATTGGGGTGTGTGTGTGTGTGTTTTAAAGAAAGTGCAATTCAGCTATTTAACCAGCAGAGAGCAGCACTGTTTAGATTAGTGTTCAGACTGTCTCCAGCAGCTTTAATTATTGCATCATGATATATATATCATATAACGTTTTGCTCAATACATTAAATGAAGCAGGTTCATTTTTCCTTAGTCACTGCTGTTGGATGCCAGGGCATTCCCCTGTCATGCAAAAAGTATGTAACATATATTCAATTCAAAGTCATCCTTGGTTTCTGGGCTGTGATATAGGGGGAAACTTGTAAAAATCCAACACAGACGTAACAGGAATTTTTATAAGTGGAATTTAATTGCATGTCCTTAACAAGGCTTTCAGCCACTTAAATGTTTCCGTGCAACTTCCTGAAATGGTATTTGCCTTGAACAACTTATTAAGACGGGGTTGGAAGGGAGAAGCAGTCAGCCAATAGAAACTGCTTTATGCAAATGAACATTCCCTTCACCTCTGGGAGTAGTTTGTGATTGGTAAGCATTTAACATTTATCTGGTCCTTTTTCCTTTCTGTATCTGTTTTCTGTGCCTGCTCCAGGGACTGTGCTAATAGAGCCAACCTCGGAGGAAATCACGCTCACCTCCAGCTTCAGGAGACTCATCAACAATTGGAGAAAACTAACCAGCTTCATCACAGGTCTCCCCCTCAGGGTAGTTATCACTTTATGAACAGCTAGATCAGGGATGCTCTGCTTCAGCCCTCCTGCAGATGTTTGCCTAAAACTCCCATAATCCCTGGTTATTGGTCACTGTAGCTGGGGATAATGGGAGATAATAGAAGTCCAAAAACAGCTGGGGGTGGGGCAGAGTTGAGCAGGCCTGAACTGGGTAGTTATATCTAGACAGGGAAAGGTGCCTGATCAAGAAGCCGCGGTGAAGTAAAGACACAAAAACATAGGAAGCTGCCCTATACCCACTGGTCCATGTACCTCAGTATTGTCTAGCCAGACTGGCAGCGGCTTCTCCAAGGTTGCAGGCAGAATCTCTCTCAGCCCTATTTGGCAATGCCAGGGAGGGAACTTGGAACTTTCTGCATCCATTGTGAAATAACTTCTTCACAGAGAATACTTATTGGATTCTCCAACAGAGAATGCACACCAAGAAGCAAGGGAGATCGCCAGACGATCATGAGGCAGTGCAAAGGAATCAACTAGAGTGGCAGAGAAACTTGGAGAGCTGGCATTGCGGGGACAAAACGGCAACTCAAAGCACTGAAGCGATTCAAGCTTGAATCTAGGGTGATCCGATTCGACCTCAAATCTGGCCAGTGTCCCCAAGGGCGATTCTATCCACAGTCAAGCCATTCAGATCGACCTGATTCAAGTCAAATGGATTCAGCCACAAATCAATTCACATATCCCTAACTCCCAACAGGCGGGACTCCAACAAAATCCCCCCATGTCGTTCTGGAATTATAAGCAGTTCCGATGTGCGTTTCGGAACTCCCCATCTCCATGCGGCTCTTTCTCTGACCTCTGCCCTTTCCCTGCCTTGCCCACACCCTCCCCCCATCTCCCTTCCTTATCTGGGACTCGGTGAGGGCCAGGGGCAGCAGGCACAAGGTCCTCTTTGCTCTTCTCAAGCTCAGTGGCCAACCCCTTCCCACAGCTTGCCTGTCACAAGGCTTCCCCCTCTAATCTGTTTAAGGGAACCGGGTTGGTGCAGTCACGGTGTCCAGAATCAACGTGTGGACTGCCAGGCAAGCGCTCCACCTTCATGGCTGCAGGTCAGATAGGTTTGGTGACAGCAGTGCTGCTTTGGGTCTCGTGGTGATGCTGGTGGCTCCCCAGCTGCAGGGACTGGGGTTTTGGTTCTCTGGAATAATGTTCTTCCCATAAGCCTCACCCTCGCCCAGGTGATCCATCAAGCCATGAGGAGTAGGGATGGGCTGAGAGCAGTGCACGGGTTTCTCAAATGCTGTTTCCAGCTTGGCAGAGGTTCGTTCCAGCATCAGGGAAGGACACCGCAGAAACATCTTGCCTTGGGGCCCGGCAAAATGCCATTAAATACCAGTTGCAGGGAAGCAATGGCAGGAAAGGGGGCAAGCCCTCACCCCCTGCCTGTGAGCTTCTCAGAGGCAACTGGTGGCTCACAGTGTGAAACAGGATGCTGGATTAGATGGTCCTTGAGCCTGATTCAGCAGGACTGTTCTCACTTGAAGCAGTTCCTGCAAATCAAAAGCAGCTCACAAGCCATTGGGTTACTTTTAAGCTGGCAGCCCGCTCTCCTTGTATGACATGAGTGGATATCCTACAGGCTTCTGTAATAAACTGAGAGGCCTTTGGATTGTCTCATTGTACACTGGGAATGGTAGCTGCCTAGTGCTTTAGCCTGGAGGCTGATCCTCCCTGGGGGTTATTCACACATGCCTTCATGCCGTGCTTCGCAGCAGATTAACAGATGTTTAATTTGGGGAATTAAATGGACAGATCACATAGGCTCGACTCCTCTCCGCAATCCCTGCAGATCTTTTTCTGTACACGTTCCCCCCACTTGCTCCGGGTTTTTAATCCAAACAATCGCAGGCAGAGACCTTTTTTTATTTTTTTTATTAGTTTGACAGATGGAGTGAGAGCAACACTCACATTCATGCAGGCTCCTTCTCTCTCTCTCTCTCTCTCTCTCCCCTTCCTCCTAGGTACCAACTCACCATGGCCAAGCAATCCCCTCCTTGCCCCCCCCGATCGTGTACACAGAGGGAGGTGGAGACAGCAGCTGTGGGGGAAGAGAAGAACCCAGCCATGGCTGAGGAGGTTCCCCCTTCGACTCCCTCCCCTCTGCTCGATCCCTCCCTCCCTCCCCTCTTGGGGTTGGTCGGTGTGTGAGGTGTTCATGAAGACAGCAGTGACTTAAGAGATCTGCTTCGGCCACTCATGTTCACTGCACTGAGGAGGAGATGGAAGAGGAGTCAGCACCCCTCCCAGGCTAGGTTTTTATTGTAATGTTATCTCCCCTCCTCCTCTTGCTCTGCGGCAGCCCAGCAGCAGTGGCAGCAGGTCTTCTGAGGAGGGAAAGGGTGGTCCCCCCCCCCTTTCCAGCCTCGTTGCTTGGCTTTCAGTTGGATTCAGACGGCGTTTTGCTCAGTGCTTGAGAGATGGGAAGTAATGATAGCTGGCACCCAGACTGAACTCTGTGTGTCCCCACCCTCACCCCCAGCTCTCTCAATTGCAAATCACTCAGAGCAGACCTGACCATACCCAACACAGTTACCAAACTCCCCTTCACTGAGTTTTGAAAAAAGCAGAATTACTACTATGGCCCCTCCGCACATCCTGGGAGAAGCTGTGGGGAATACCAGAAAGCTCAGGGTTTGTTGTTTTTAAAAATTAAAATTTAAAAAAGCTGCCGCAAATAGAGGATATTTTTACCCCAGACATAATTTGGGCCATGCAAGAATTCTTAATAATTCTGTTAAGAATTATTTTTAACAGTAATTCGGGGAAAAGCAGAGTTGGGTGTGTACTCATCCCTGAAAGCCCACAGAGACATTGGGGTAACTGAAAATAATATGTGGACTGGCACACTCCAATCTGGAGGGGATTTGAAGTAAAAGCCCTGCCTGTAAAGCCTCCAGGCCAAGCTGCTTGGGGGAAATCATGTGATGGCATCCTTGCTGGGGAGATCTGCAGTCCCAAAATAGCTTAGCCAGGAAGGGTCCAGCCCCCTCAGGCTGAAGAAACTGGCTATCCCTGCTCTATATAATTACAAAACAATCCAGTGGTACATCATAAACACAACAGCTGAGTCACGGAGCAAAAAAAGATTTCACCAAACACACACACACACACACACACACCAAGGAATGTTCCTGGCATTAAAACACGATTTGGTGGTGTTGAAATTTCAGCCTAGCAAAGCCGAGCATCCAAAGTAGCAAGAGCAGAAATGTTTCTCAGAAATATCGGAGTGCGTGTTCATTTTAACCACTGTCATGGAATATGCTCTCCAGCATAAAAAAGAGCAAAATGCTCTCCTGCACCCAGATTCACCATGGACAATCAGAGAATCACAGGAGTCTGGAATGGGAAGAGAACTTGGAGCTCATCTCCAACGACTGCTCACAGCACCCCTGACAGACTAGAACACAATAAAGTGCCTTCTACCGAGTCAGTTCATTGGTCCCTCTAACTCAGCACTGCCTCCAGTTGCTCAATAGTGCAGCATCTGCTTGCATGTAGAAGGTCTCAGGTTCAGTCCCTGACATCTCTGGGAGCTTTAACAGACAGCAGACTTCACTGAGGGTTTACTGTGAGGCTTTGCTGCGAGTTCAAATTTGCCCCCAAAACCCAAAGCCAAAAGTTGATTTTTTTTTTTTTAACCCTGACATGGAGCTAAGCTGCAGGAGCTTAAAGAAAGCCCAAATTGTTTAGGGAGTGCTCTCTGATCTATTGCACAGACTTCAGGGTCAATCTGGCCGATATGTAAACACACATTCACCCTCCCAAAGTAAAACTGCTGTTGGGAATGCTCCGGGTAGGGCTGGGAAAGACTCCTGCCTGAACTCTTGGAGAGCTGCTGCCAGTCAGGGTAGTCAACACTGAGTTAGACGGACCGATGGCCTGACTCTATATAAGGCAGCTTCCTATGTCCTTATGCAGATTGTCTTAGCTGGGCCTTTAAGAAAAGTTAATGTACAGCAATTATTATAGCAATTATAATAATTATGCTTATATTCAGAATTTCACTTATAGCAATTATAACGCAGCTGCGCCATTAAGACCCAGCAACAATTAATAGGCTTTACCCAAACCTGTAAGAATACCATGACATTTCATTTAATATAGAAAAGACATTGGCTTATATACTGCACAATGTTCTCTCTGCCATTTTATTTTATTTTATTTTATTTTATTTTATTTTATTTTATTTTATTTAGTATATTTTTATACCACCCCCAAACTTATGTTTCTGGGCAGTTTACAACAAATACAACAGCAATTAAATCTGCAATTAAACAGCAAATACAATACAAATACAATAGCAAATACAACAGCACCAAATACAACATCAAAAATGGCAATTAAAACATTAGAACAGTTTAAAACCAATTCACAATAAAATCTAGTTTTAACAGAATCTGCTTGCAGTGTGCAAGGGTTTTTGCACACAATACAAGAACTGTATGTACACAGTTGCGTGATGTAGTACTACTGTTTCCGATGGTCATACATTGCGCAACTGCGCCTGTGCAATTCTTGAACTGTGTACAAGAGTGTTCTAGTGGAATTGCATGCAGATTCCATTAAAAGGCAGATGGGACACTGAGCAGTATGTCAGCCAATATACATTGTTGGGTTCTGGGTGATGCTGACAATTTCTCTGTGCATCTGAGCTCTGGAAAGAATTTGTCTGATTTTCATCTGATTTTTTTCTGTCAGACCTTGTTCTAATCCAGAGTTAGCTTTTCCATAAGAACAATGTCCCAGAGTTTGCTGTGCCACCATCAAATTGTCAGAGGCTCTTTTAGCCTCCACTAACTGGCTATTGTCCTTCCAGCTGCTGTAAATAGGGAAGTAACCAGGTGCTTATGAACACACGGAGTAACCAGGTGCTTATGAACACTACTCTTCACACAGAGTAGATTGAGAAGCAACTGCTTCAGGGTCAGAGTGAGTTGGGAACTTATAAGCAGCCTGATTTCAGAGATGAACATTTGTCCCAAATTGTTTCATCTCAGGACACTCCAACCACTGTCTCCCTAGTAGAGCCATCTCTGAATCTCCCGGCTGTGTCTTGGATTCTTCAGTGGTGCCTTGGATTCCAACCCATGGGCTTGCTCAGGGGCAAGTAATATCCACATCAAAAAGTATCACTTGGCAACTGTAGATAACACTGGAGGATGAAGGACCAATAACACATTTCATCTGCTCAGATGTTACCTTCCTTCAAGTGCCTCAAGGCTGAGATAAAAGTGTAAATCTACTTTCCAGCATGTCTTTGATCTAATTAAAACCTGGATGTTTGCACACTCTGAAACTAAAGTGTACTAGGCATTCACACATGCACACAGACAGCACGAGAGGAGCTTTGAGTGTCATTTGCTACAATGTCCTAACTCCCAAGAGCTAGATGATGAAGGCTCAAGGGAACTGAGTGGCAGTAGCCCTATCCATACATTGAGGCGCGTCACATGACACTTGTGACGGGGTTCTGTGGGGAGACCGGCCTTAGCATCATGGAGCCAGCAGGGGCTGTGGGAATCGGGGGCCACGTGGTCCCTGGAAGTTCCAGGATTCCCCACGCAAGGGGGACATTGTTTAATGCTTAAAGCACACTTAAACATTAACATTTAAAACAGTTTAAAAACCCTGGAAAGTAAGGGCTCTCCTGAAGGCCAACAATGAACTCAAGCTATGGATTTCTGGTGGGAGTACATTCCACAACCCAGGAGCAGCTACAGAAAAGGCCCGCCTCTGAGTTGCCACCAGACGTACCAGTGGTAACTGAAGATGGACCTCCTCAGATGACCTTAACGTGCAGTGGGGATCATGCAGAAGAAGGCACTCTTGTGCTTGGGCATCATTAGATTCTAGGTCTATTATTGCTAACAGAGTAAGGTGAAGAGATGACCTGGATTTGCCTAGAATTTTCATCTAAAGTTGTCACGGATGTTAATTCTGTCTGCAACTCCTTTTTGATCCATTGAAAAGCCAGACATATCAGCAAATTGATTGTGCTAGGAAGGACAAAATTTTAGCTCAAAATAATGACAAATTCTCTGAAAGTCAGATTCTAAATCCAAACAGCTCATGTTGGCCGAATTCAGATGTAACACGAAACCGGAGTTAAATGGGTCAGAGGTTGGATCTCCATTACGTCCTAATTCGTACAACCGCAGTGTCGTGCTGCTTTTGGAACTGTAATAATAGAGAGGGCAGCCCAGACCTGTGCAGGGATGTGTTTGCCATATGCATGCCACAGCTCCCAGTGGCTGCCTCTCAGCCAAAGTGCCACCCCCCCACCATCCTCCTTTCTCTTCCACATTCCCTATGGTAATAGTCACGTGTGTGGAATATTTAAAGAGACACTACCCTTTCAGATTTCCTAGATTTCTGCCATGGTTGATGGGAGCTGGATGCACACACACACACAGATGGTGGAGAAAGATAGGGATGGTGAACAGTAGGGAGGCAGTCCCACCCATGAATGCACATGTCTCGCCATTTTGGACAAGGTGCCATCCGTCTGTGCAGAAACACGGGTGTGCACAACACAGTGCTGCACTGCAGCACCACACCCCAGCATGGCCCCCTCTAATCAATCACAGTGCTCCACAAAAATTCCTTTCTGCTTTCCCCCCAACACAACCATGCCCCTCATAGGACAACCCATGCCATTGACCTATCCACTCCCAACATAGGTGGCCGGGCATAGGAAAGGTGCCACCTGCTGCACAGGAGTACAACAGCAGTCACCACTGCAGGGGTCCCTGGCAGATGAGAGGTGGGGGACATGGAGTGCCAATCAGTGTTCCCTCTAACAGGGATTCCCAGATGTTGTTGACTACAACTCCCAGAATCCCCACACAAAAGCCATTGCAGCTGAATCCCTGTTATTTGTTTGTTTGTTTGTTGATTCGATTTCTATACTGCCCTTCCAAAAATTGCTCAGGGCAGTTTACAATTAAAAACAAAACAATTAAAATCAATTAACAGTTAAAAACAGATACTATACAACACCAAAAAAGAATTTACAGTTAAAACATTCAAAAGAATTTTAAAACCCTGGAAAACCAGGTTACATCAAGTTAAAAACATTTACAACCATTTAAAAACCCTGGAAGGCTAGGCCAAACAGATCGGTTTTGAGGGCTCTCCTGAAGGCCAATAATTAATTCAAATTACGGATATCAGTGTTAGAGGGAACTCTGGTGCCAATGCACCTAGAGCAAGAGCTCTCTTTTCCAGAAGCAGAACAAAAGACGTGGCCCGAGTTCAAATCCCCATTCAGCCATGATACTTGCTGGGTAACTCGGCCAGTCACTTCTCTCTCAGCCCAACCTATTTCACAGGGTTGTTGTGAGGAGAAACTTAAGTATGTTGTACACCACTCTGGGCTTCTTGGAGGAAGAGTGGGATATAACATGTAAAATAAAATAAAATAAAATAAAATAAAATAAAATAAAATAAAATAAAATAAAATAAAATAAAATAAAATAAAATAAAATAAAATAAGCCAGGGGCACAGGTGGTCATTGCTGTGCTCTCCCTGCAGCACCTATCAACTAGTTTTCTGTTGTAGAAGTGCCACCTTGCCAAAGTGAGGCTGCCACTGTGGGGATGCACATTTGAATGCCAATACACCACCACCACCCTGCCAGCGGGTTAACTCTGCATCAGAGTGTATCTGGGTGTTGGTGTAAAGACCGTGAGGAGGAGGAGGCCACCTCCACCCAGCTGTCACACTTCCCATTGTCCTCCTCATGCATTTGCCTCATGATGGTTATGAAGTTTGTTTATTAACTTCTGAACCAGCGGGGATGTTGGACAAGAGGCTTGCTGCACGAGGGGAACCTTGTCCTGTGCCAAGAATAGGGCACACATGTTGAGCCAGTGGCCCTCCAAGGCCACCCTTAGCTATTCTCGCACCCCTGCCTTCTTCCTCCCTATGAGCGCTCAATGAATCTGATGCCCACTGCTCCCCAAGAGTGGGGGGACAGATTCTGAGGAAACCCCCACCACGTAGGCTTTCCAGTGAACCTGTGAGTACATGCCCCAGAGCAGGAATTGCCACATAGTGGGCAAAGCTGCACCCCTCCTCGCCTTGCCATGTTTTTAGCAGGCACCCAACAGTAAATATAGAACCCCCAACACAAGTGTGCAAACTCTGGAACCACAAGCTTTCAAGCCCACACAGAGCTTCCATACCAATGCCCACACACTGCCAAACCCCAAAGTTTACTATTCTCCTCTCAGAGGTTAGCAAAGAGGATGTTGTCTGTCTGTTTCTTTGAATGAAGCTTGTTTCTTTATTCGTAAAATTGTTCGCTTTTTAAAAGCAGCCCCAAAATCCATTGCCTGCGGTCAAAGGGAAAGGGGGTTTCTGTCCATGCTGGGGAGGGGGCAGCACTTAAAAAACGGGGGGCTGCATGCCGATTGCAGCTTGCAATGTCTATCAAAGGAGAAGCATGGACTTCACAACAATGTCCTGAAGCAGGGTTTCTTAACCTTGGGCCCCCAGACATGGTTGGACTACAACTCCCAGAGTCCCCAGACATGGCCTTTGTGGCTGAGGATTCTGGGAGTTGTAGTCCAACAACATCTGGAGGCCCAAGGTTAAGAAGCCATGTCCTGAGGGTTTCCTGGGGGGAACAGAAAAGGTAGGCAGGTTTGCCCCTTCTTCCTATCAAGATTGCAGAGGCTTCCCTTCCAAGGAGGAAATCCATGGAACTTGGTGCATGTGGGGCAGGGCCCACACTCAGCAGGAACAAGAGTGATTGAGTCCTTTTACAACCAATTAGGGTGTTCTGGAGGGGGCCAAAACTGGGCCGTGCCCAAGTGCCTTGTGGCCGATGCTCCCTCTAACAGGGCTTCCCAGAGGTTGTTGACTACAACTCTCATAATCCCCAAGCAAAGGCTATTACAGCTGGGGAAGCTGGGAGTTGTAGTCAACAACATCTGGGAATCCCTGTCAGAGGGAACATTGCTTGTGGTGGCCCTAGAAGCAGCTGAATGAAACCATGCTGCAGGCAGGGCACAAAGAATGGAAGCCCCCTCACTACCTGGAAATGCCCCCCCCCCTTTTATTCCAGCAGGTGCACTACTCTCCCATCCATCACCACCACCCAGATGCCCTGAATGGGTGACAAGAGCAATTGAAGCTCTCACAAGAGCATGCACCATCACTCAACCTGCCTCGCAGCAAAAGAGGAAAAGCTTTATCATGGCGGGCACAGCTCCCAGCATGGTAGCCCACACTGCAATGCAGATGGTCCTAGGCACCATGGAAAAGGGAGCAATGCACAGAGCCCAGCAAAGAAGATGCTTTCTGAGGATTCTGGGGCATTTGGGGGCCCCAGGGTGCAGTAGCTTTCTGTCCAAAGGCTGGAAGGTTCTTGGAGGTCTCCAGGAGATTCAAGGGGCTGATAGTGTGCTCCAGAGCAGCTGTCAAAGCAGCCCAGAGACATTCAGCGGCCCCCTCCTCTGCTTCCAATGCCCAGCATGAAAATAGGTCAGCCGAAAGGAGCTGGGTGCTGCCAAGGTACCACTGCACCTAGAGGTCAATGGAACATGCGGACAAGTGGGATGACGAGCACTTTCGGGGCAGCTTCAGGATGTCTCAGGCAACCTTCGACTTCCTGGCAAATGAGATGGAGCCCGTGCTCCACCGGCAGGACACAGTGATTCGCCTCACGGTGTCAGCACACAAGCAGCTCACCATAACCATTTACTAGCTGACCTGCAATGTGAACTACCTGGCCCTGAGCAACGTTTGCAGATGGCATATCCACCGTCTGCGAGATAGTCAAGAAAGTGGTGGACTTCCTGGTGGAAATGTCCCCGGAGGACGTGATCTGCCTGGGTGACCCGCAGGAGGTGATGTTGAGGTTCCAGGAGAAGAGGTTCCTGAGCATCTTCGGCTGTAAAACGGCACACACGTGGAGATTTTAGTGCCCCCCACCCATGCCACAATGAGTGCTTCAGGCAGAAGCACTATTATATCATGACCCTGGAAGGTGTGGTGGACTTGATGGGCCAGTTCATGGACATGTACACTGGGGTGTCAGGCAGAAGCCATGACACAGCCTTTTTTTTTTTTTTTACCTCCCCATTTATCTCAAAGCTCTGCAGCAGTACCTGGGTAAATGTTGCACCTGTGAAGGTTGGTGGGTGATGCGGGAAGCTGGTGATATTCAGGGACCAGGGATACAGCCTTCAGGAGGAATGGTCACCCCATATCCTGCACCCAGAGATGCCCCAGAGAGGAACTTCAACCACAGGCACAGCAGCATGAGGATCGTGGTGGAGCAGGCATTTGGGAGGCTGAAGACCTGGTGGCACACCCTCTACAGCTTGCTGCATGTGGAGCACGATCTTGTGCCAAAGGTGATCATGGCCTGCTGTACTACACATGTGGGAGCAGGGGAGACATTCTGCTGGGGGAGTCCGTGGACCCACCAATGGAGAGGAGAGCTGGTCTTGTGGTAGAAAGCATGACCTGTCCCCTTAGCTAAGCAGGGTCCACCCTGGTTGCATATGAATGGGAGACTAGAAGTGTGAGCACTGTAAGATATTCCCCTTAGGGGATGGAGCCACTCTGGGAAGAGCAGAAGGTTCCAAATTCCCTCTCTGGTTTCTCCAAGATAGGGCTGAGAGAGATTCCTGCCGGCAACCTTGGAGGAGCTGCTGCCAGTCTGTGAAGACAATACTGAGCTAGCTAGACCAATGGTCTGACTCAGTATATGGCAGCTTCCTATGGTCCTATGTTCCTATGACCTAGCTGAACATGCAGAGGGCAAGGGCGGTAGCAGAGAGGCTCCTGGCAGAAACGGGGATGCTGTGCCAGTGGGTCCCCCGGCCCTTAGGGTTATCGGAGGCAGCAGGGAGTTGTGGGTGGTGTGAACTGCCTTCGCAAGCATCTCTCTCCAGCCCTTTACCTAGGCAGGCTGATGGGAAGGACACGCCACCCTTTAAACCATTGATGTTAGCATGGGGTAATCATCCAAACCTTTACCAGCAGTGGGATCAGAGATTGCAAACACCTGTCCCCGCCTTGCTAATGAAAGGGCTGTCAATATGTTAGTGTCAAATAAAGAGAAAACATTCTTTATTAAACTGTTGTGTTTCTTTCCAAATACAAGTGCATATCACCCACCTCCCACCTGACCAGTGGCGGGGGTGGGGTGGGGGGTGATGAGCAGCTTGTGGGGTTGGGTGGAGCAGGGATGGGCATGGGATCCCCCACACCACCCCAAGACCCACTATCTACAGCATGGACTGCGTCGGGTGTACATACTGCTCGAATGGCTTGCTTTTGCTCAAGCTGGAGGCGTGTCGGCCCATGGGTTCCCAGGTTCTGAGAACAGAGGGTGTGGAGGGAGGGGAAACCAAGCTATTTGGCAACCATGGTGGGGAAATGGCAAGCCCCCCCACCCCAACACCGCACACATGCAACAGAATGTTTGGAACTTTAAATTTGTTTTATTTATTGAAAGAGTCCCTCTGCCCGTGCCCACCCCGAACTCCCCTTGCAGATGTACCCCTCTGCTGCCAAGAATTTAGCCCTTGGCCCAATGTTCTGCAGCAGTTTTATTGAGATGAGATAGCTGGGAGTGCAGTTAAACTGTCATCAGTCCAAGGAAGCTGGACAGTGGAGCCAGAGGGAGCCAAGCACGATTGGCATGCCTCCTTTTGAATCGTGGCCAATGGCGGCTCCCTGGATGACTTACTTATACTCTGCCCTCAGCTGGTTGACGCAAGTGACATGTGGGTGTCTGGGATTCAGCTTCGACACCGTGGAGCAAGGAGGGGCTCCCCTCTCCTGAAACCGGAAGTTGCCAGCCCGCGATTAGATGAACGTCTGCAATGCAATTCACAGTTTCAAATTGAAACCACGGGTTCGTTAACCTCTGGTTCTGCGTTATGTGTGAATACGGCTGTTGTCAATTTAGAATCTGATCACATTTCTAGTTAAGGGATACAAACAATACCTATGGGGCTACTCACTGTATTAGTCATGTTCAGTACTGAAGACTCACAAAGAAGTGCAAATAATCATAATTTGGTAAATAACTGTTACAAATTAATCCCTCAGCTATGTCGATAATGCTTTTCTTGGATCTACAGGAAAGTGGAAAGAACCTCACCATGTCCGGGTATACCAGATGTGTTGATGTGACCTTATTTTCCACAATGCACTAAGATTTCTGCATAAAGAGTAGCTATACATCCTCCTAGTCATATGGGTGGGTGTTGCTCTGGTGGCAAACAGCAACATATCTTGCAAACGGTAGAAGTCAATCCTATTAGGTCAGATAATCCTCTTATCTAATATTTGGCACAAGGGTTGTATCCATTGTTTCCTGTAACTGGGATTCTCAGATATTATTGACTACAACCCATCATCCCCAGCTGCAATCCTTTGGCTAGGGATGATGGGAGTTGTAGTCAACAACATCTGGGGATCTCTGGTACAGGGAACACTGGTTGCATCCTTTGTATGGCTAGGGATGCTAGGAGTTGTAGTCAACAACATCTGGGAATCTCTGCTACAGGGAACACTGGTTGTATCCTATAGCTACAATAAATTGTGGGTGGGGATTATGGGAGTTGTAGTTCAACAACATCTGGAGAGCCGAGGTTGCCTACCTTTTTCCTATGTCTTTGAATAGAAAAGAAATCCAGCCATGCAAGTTGGGAGGAGTGATTTCCTGCCATCTCCTCTTCCCTCTGCAGCCTCCTGTGCCATGTGAAAATCTGATCCTGAGGGTTGTAGAGCTCTGGAGCAGGACAACATGTGCTATGTGGTAGTGCAACAAGAAGGGAGGAATGGCAAAAGGAGTGAAAAATAAACCCTCTTGCATGAGCAGAACTTTTTCCACTCGTAAGGATGTGGAGAAATCATCTCAGAAAATTCTCCAATGTCTCTCATTGGGAAGAACTCCAGAATTCGCTTCAAATTTCAGTTCTTCTTTGGTAGGAAGCCACACACACACACACACACACACACACACACACACACACACACACACACAAAAACCAAATTTCAGAAATCTGGGTTCCAGAGTTTAACCTATATAACTATCTCAAAGACACCATTCCAATGTTGTACAGGGCAGCCGTTTGTGGTGCTGGTTGACACGCAGGCCTGGTATGTAGACTCTGTGGCTGGATATAGCCCCAGCCTGCTACATATGTAGAATGTGCTATAAGATCAGGTATGCATGCACATTGTAAGCATTTGTTTGAATAATTGAAATGTAAATTCTTACATAGCCTTACACCAGTATACACACACTGCAACCTGTGATCCCGGTTTTGTGTTGTGAAGTTTACATGAGTACGGCATGGCCTACACACCACATATTCTACATACATGTGGACAGAATGCATATGGGATGCCCCACCCCCAGACCCCCTTCAAAGAAGATCTAAATTGACTGATCAGTCAGCTCATCTTGATTAAGGTTTCTATCACGGAAGGTCTGCTCTGTTCTGTGGTTCATAAATCTCCATACAGCAGAACTCCTGCCAATGGTGAATTCATGGGTCCCTTTATGAATGAACCATGTCTAAAGAACAAATGCATGAGAAACCACACTTCCTGCTGATTTCCCCTTGTGAATTCCATGAGAGTATGATCTAATGCTGTGTAAACAGCTAGGTTTGCCTGCTGACTAAAGCATGCTGGTCTTTCCTTCATGAGTCTGCACAGGAAGCATGACACCGTAGCTCAGTGGCAAAGAACACAGTTGACAGGTGCAAAATTCAACCCTGGCAATTTCTAGTTTTTCTTTTTCAATCAGAGGTGATGTAGAGAGCTGCCTTATAGTGAACCAGAACACTGGTCCATATAGCTCAGTATTGCTCTGACCAGCAATAGCCAGGAATTTGTTACAACTCAATCTGGAGAGACCAGGGATTGAACCTGGGATGTTCAGCATGTGAAGCAGATGTTCTGCCACTGAGCTATAGCCCCATTCCTAATACCAGAACTGAGAAAGACTCCTGCTTTAGAACCTTGAGAGCTCCAACCAGTCCAAGTCGGAAATCATACCCTCCAATATTTCACAGATGAAAATGGAAACACATTTGCATAATTCCTGGTCACATAACGGAGTAATGCTTCCAAAGCGATGCTTCCAAAGCGACAATGCTTCCAATGCTTCCAAAGCGACCTTCACCCATTACACATGGATAAAGGTTTCTTCCTGATGTATGCTGTATTCATTTCCCATCCAACTGGCTTTATTTCTCTGAATTACTGCCCAAGAGGGCGAGAAGGTGTTTGTTCTATGGATTAAATATAGACCTGGGGTGGGGGGAATTACTGCTCTATACTAGATTATAGATATTGGGTAGCATCCCAGTGAATATATATTGTGAATGGAAGGGAATGCAAGGGGAAGGGGATGATTTCTGCAGATCCCCTTTTCCCATGGCAGCCTTGTCTGCTTCCCAAATAATATGTCCTTAAAGACTGGGGATGCTCTAGGACATGTTTTCAGGGGTGCAGGGGGCTGCAAAGGGACGAGGGGGATCAGCAAAAACCACCCTCTTCCCCCTTAACTGAATGGAATGCTTTCCATTTGTACAAGTACAGCTGCAGAGTATGAAAAGAGGTTGTGCATGGCATGATCCCGCTATGCTTCTGCACATTTGCACTAGAGAAAAGGTCCATCCATTTCCCACTCAGAAATTTAATTGCTAGTGATGAGGAAAGGGAGCTAAACTTTGATGAATGAAAAGTAGCAGCTCTCATAATCAAATGTTTAACAAGCCAATAGGCAAGGCATCCCCCAAAAGGCAAAGGTTGATTTTCCAGAGGCTTGCCATCATAGCTGTCCTTCTCTGAACCTCTTCCAAGTAATGCCCTTCTAAGAATGCAGTGTCAGAACTGGACACAGTATTTCAAGTGAGGTCTGACCAGTACAGAAAAGAGTGGACTTTTTGTGATCTGGACACTGGCTGACATACTGCACAGCAAGCTGCACATTCAAGAGAGATGCAGGCTCGCTGCTTCTGTGCCAGCCAAGAGTCCATGCACAAACCTTGTGAGGGCAAAGGTTGCTCCATGCCTCTGAAGCTGAGTGTCACCACAGCTGTGATAAGCTCCCATTGGAAATGATGGAGGTTGTTCATAGCTGCAATGACACACAGCTTTGGAGGCATGGATCAGCCTCTGCCTTTGCAAGATGTGTGCATGAGCTCTTTGTTTGCACAGAAGCTGCGAGCCTCCATCCCCCTGGGATGCACTGCTCGCTGCACAGTATGTCAGCAACTGGGGCTGTTCTCACAATTCTAACTAGGGGAGGAAGTGTACATCAGCTAAGCAGCCGTGGGGGTGGAGGGCTTTTTGTCCTTCCTCGTTAAAGAGCTGGGTACCAACTTAGAGGATGATCTCTCCTACCTTGCTTTTTACTCACAGACTATCAGAAAATGGGAGCGTGTGCAGATACTGAACTCAAGTAGGGCATGTCTCCTACCCTAATTAGAATCCTAGGAATCTGTCTGTTATGGCCGTATTCACACGCAACGTAGAACCAGTTCCGCTCCCCCACCCCACCCCCCTCTCCTGCCTGCATTCGCATGAAGCGGAAAGCAGGCTCTCTGCAGTCAGAGAGACTACAGAGAGAAGGGGAAACTAGCTATGCATGGGTTGCATGAAGGACAACCTACACAGCCAGTCACAGCTGGAGAGAGGAAGGAGCTCCCTCCCTCAACTCCAGTTACAGCAAATGCAGCATGCAGTTCTGCATTCTCACGTCATGCTCCAGAACTCAAACCTTGGGTGTGAGCAACAAGACTCACTACAAGCTGAGAGTTCAAACTGAAGTTTGTGGCGCACAGCCTTGGGTCGCTTTCCAAACAGGACCAGGGTTGCAGGCATGCGGACGTACAGGTTTGGCAACCATTGGCCCCTTTAACTCCGGTTTTGTGTTACATGCAATTGTGGCCTGTGTTTCTGTTAATGCAGCCCAAGATCGCATTAGTCTTTTTAGCAGCTGCGTCACACTGCTGGTTTGTGTGGTCATGTAAGACACCAAGATCTTTTTCACATGTACTGCTGCCAAGACTGATCCCCCTCACCCTATATATTTATATTTTTATACCACCCGATATGTAAATATCTAGGTGGTGTACAAATTTTAATATTAAAAATCAAAGGTTAAAATACATAATAAATTTTAACTGGAAAATAAATTGTCCATTTGATCTTTTTTTTAAACCCAGATGCAGGATAAAAGAGAGCATAGCACCCAGTAAGTTTCATGGCTGGGTGGGGACTTGAACCCAGGTCTGCCCAGTCCTAATTTGTCATTATAACCTGGCACACTAATTACAATTAGTGGCTACCAGTGCACACTCAGTGACAAACTTGGTGTAATGTGTGAAATAGCAGAAGGCTTCAAAGAAGATTGGAAACCATTCTTGTTGTATCTAAAGGATAATTTCACGACTATGGACTTTATAGCAGGGTTTGAAATTTAGTAAATAAACTGCAGGTTGGGTAGATTAACTTTGTTTGTAAGGGTTTAAATTTATGTTTTGAATTATTATTATAGCAAGGGTAAACTCTATAGCTGATGATTCACGAAGAGAGGTGTGCGGGAAGTCCACTTTTGTGTATATTGTAATGAATGACAATATTATTATTGTTAAAATCAATAAAAATTGAATTTGGAAAAAAAAAGTAATGTGTGAAATAGCCTTAAGGTTCAGTGTGAAGTCTTGGTGAGCACAAGACTGAAATTTGACCCTATGGTAAAAATGGGTTTTCATCACTCAGCAATCCCATGGGCATCCCCCATCCCCATAGCTACTTGCCACAGAGAAAAGCTGGTGCAGTAAACCTCATGAATTACACAGTGTTCTCCCTGAAAAACAGAATTGCATAATATGTTGTTTTACTACTGCACGTAGTAAAAATCATTCTTAGGTTGTGGTGGAGCCAGAAAAAACAACACATGAAAGGACAAACTGACTACAAGTTTGCCGCTTTGGATATAGAAGGGGATCTGGCAAGATCCTGTTGCTTTTAGCCCATGTGTTTTTCATTTGATTTAGTTCATGTAAGGTTCTTTCAAGGGGAGGGAATCAAAACGCAATAAATCTCTGTAGGAATCAGAGCTGTATGAGTCTGAGAAACACACCAAGTAAATCAGCTTGATTTGTCCACTAAATGTGAGAGGCTTGAGAGCCTACTGAGAACTTAATTAAAATCAATGTCGAAAAATAATAATAATAAGCTCTTTGAATATATAGTTGGCATCTGAGGATGTGGAGCTTAGGAAGCATCACCGTTTCTTCCATTTCTGGGGCCCGCTTGCAATCTTTCTTCTCTTCATCCAAGACAAGCCCATAAAAAAGACATTTGGAGACATTCCATCAGCCCTTCTGCTGTCTCTTCACTTTCTTAGATTTCCCTGATAGCAGTCATAGAAATATACAGCCAGAAGGAACTTTTCTGTAGTCATGAAGTCCATCACTTGTCCATAATGCTAAAGGCACTGTGGCATTCTACCCCCAAGCCAGCTTTTACCATGTGCACTACAGATCCTCACCTCCACCACCTGATATCCTGAGCTTTCCACCCAAGGATGGATAGAGATCCCAAGGGGTAAATTATCTTGCCCGAGGGCAGGGCCACATAACCTGCACCCTCCATCTGTCCTTGGATGCCAATTCCCATAATTCCTAGCCACGGAGACCAATAGAAAGGTATGATGAGAGTTGTCGACCAAAATCTGTAGGAGGGTCAAAGCTGAGCAGCCCTGCCCTGAGGATAGATGGAACAGCAAATATCTCCTTCACATGTTTGCCTTGCTGCTAAAGTTTTAAGTTTTTAGAGTTTTTAATCTATGTTTTAAATTGTTTTAATTGTGTTACTGCTTCCATTGTTGTTGTGTTTTTAGATTCTGAACTGCCCAGAGACTCTTGGGCAGCATTGAAACATCCTAAATAAATAAATAAATAAACACATTCCAGTAATGAAGACACAACTATGATCCTAGTTATGTTGCTGGGGTGGTCTGTCCTTCTATGACTATGGGTCTTCCCAGATGGCACTTCCTATAGGGACTGCATTGCTGACAAAGCAACAGGAAATACACATACCCCAAGAAACTTCCTAGCATGGATGGAACAAATGTGGCTATTTAGGTTGATCCGTCATTCATGCCACTTTTTGTCTTACCTACCTGCCTACCTGCCTACCTGCCTACCTACCTACCTACCTACCTACCTACCTATCTATCTCTCTAATATACCAACTGACTCCAAAGGCTCTAGGTGGTTCACAAAAATAAACAAAAACAACAACAAAATAAGACAAACTATTAAACAATTTAAAACAATTTGCCTAGAAGACTTTGGAATAGGGTCTGTCACAAACCTCAACTGCCATACAGGTGTTTCAGCCCACTTGTAGCGCTCTCTCTCTCTCTCTCTCTCTCTCTCTCTCTCTCACACACACACACACACACACCTTTACAGTGGTTGGGGAAATAGGTACCATTAGAGCACAATAATAACCCCAAAGGAATTAGATATTCAGTGACTACTCAAAATGTGTTTTCTCTGGATGCAAGCCAAAGTGCCCACAAGTATCCCACCCCCTGGATTTCACAAACAGTACCCAAAACTAGCAGAAACACCTCAGACAGTAAAAGTCCTCAGCCTCTTAAATGACTTACTAAGCTCCCTGAAGAATTGTACATAATCTCTCTCTGAATGTAATAGCTACATTCACGGTGGCCACATTCACATCTAACATGAAACCAGAGGTGAAGGAATCTCCTGTTTCATTTTCAGTACATCTGAATGTAGGCAACTGAAGTTTTGCAGAAAAAGGGACCCACAGTTTGTGATTTGTACCTTCAGTTTGTAGTGAGGTCTGACGCCTGGACCTCTAGTTCCGTGATGTCAGTGTTACATCTGAACACTGGCACCGCAGTCTGGTTGCTTTGCAACTGGGTTTAAAGGAGGAAGCTCCTCATTCACTCCAGCTGCTATTGGCTGCCGGGGCTGTCATTCAGTAAAGAAGGAAGCCCAGCAGCCAGTTCCCCCTCTTCTTTGCAGTCAGCGAGACTGCAGAGAGGGAACTCTCCATTTCATCTGAATTTGGGTGGGAAAGCGGGGGAAGCGGGGAGCAGAACCATGAGTCCTTTGGCCCCATGCTTCCACGTTAAGTCCGGAAGTGGCCAGTGTCTATAATTCCAATCAATAATTGTCATGTGTTGCAATACACACAGTATTAATCACATGCAAGAATTCAAAGTGAGGTTTGTGCACACTATTGGAACTTGGGTAGGAGAAGAAGCAGCCTACCCAATTTCAGAAGCTGTAGGCATTCCTGTTTTGTGATCCCATGCAGGGGAAAAATAAGGTAGGCAGTGCTAGCAGTGATATCATGTTTTGCACACCTACAGGAGGATATGGAAGAATTCCCCAGACCTCCTAGTCCTTCGATGCCCCTACACCCCAGCACTTCTTGTGCTTATGTGTGCGCATAAGTGGGTGGAATAAAAGGGAAAACAGGGCTGTACTGAGCTCATAGGAACCCTCTCACTTGCAGGTGCTGCACCAGTGGTAGACTGATTCATGGTATGTGTGCGTGTGTGTGCTCTCAATACAATGAGAGCCAAAGGTTATCTGTCAAGACCAAGGCATGCCAAAAAGTCATGATATACATAAAAGAAAGTACATGATCTAGTCACAAGGGCTAATGAATGCACAGAGGACAAGCAGGGTCTGACCCTGATAGCCACACCCCTGATACTCATACACCTTTCTGGTCCTGGCCCTGGCATTAGAACATTCAGCAGAATAGACAATTTAAAAGAAAGGTTTGGAACTGCCCAGTGCTGTATGTGATTGAAATTTGGTTGTGCTGCTATAACACAACTGTGTATTTGGCTTATTAGAAAAGAATGCTGATGGTCAGAGACCCTGTACTCCAAGGCATCTCATAAGGTCTGGATACTGATAGATACACAGAGAAGGGAAAATGAGTTTTCATGATCATTCTGAAGCATGATCTACCACACTAGCTTAGTGACAAGGGTGGTGGCCCATGGCTAGATTTTTGGGCAGCCCCCGCTGCTGCCACTGATTCTAGCCTCCACCCCCACTTTCCCCCTCTGCTGCCCCCACCTGCCTCCCTCCCTCCACCCTCATCAATCCTGGCAAAGAGCTGGTGAATGGGCTAAAGATGTCACCATCTGGCTGCAGAGGCAAGGAATGTGTGAAACTTGGCCTGGTTTCATTTGGAGGCCTGTATTCACTGCACATGGTCACCCAATCCACTCCTGCAATTTAGCTTCAGATATTCTCTCATGGAAATGAGCTTGCTTGTAGTATTCTGCTCCCCTACCCGCTCTCCTGTCCGCATTAGGACGTAACAAACAGGAGGCTCTCTGCAGTGAAGGAGACTGCGCAGAGCAGGGGGAAGTGGCTGTGTGGACTTCCTTCTGGACTGATGTACAGCCCCAGCACCCAATCACAGCCGGAGCAAGGGAGGAGCTTCCTTCCTCAACTCCAGTTGCAGCACAGTGGGACTGTGGTGCAGTGTTTGGACATAACACTTGCACTATCAAACTGCAGGTAGGAGCTATGAAATCTACTGCAAACCAAAGATTCAAATCAGAGTCTCAGGAGGGAAAACTTGGGTTACTTTTGGGCCCAAAACGCAGTTGCATGCATTACAAAAATTTCATCCTTAGGCCCCTTCAACTCCAGTTTCACGTTACATGCAAATGGGGCAATTGTAATCAGTCACCCCCCCCCCATCAACTAACAATACAACTTGTATATGGCTTGCGTTTTTGAACTGAGCAAGCATTCTTTTGGAACAGCACATTTCCCCCTCTGGCAATAGACATTTTGTGTCTGGTTGCACATTTTTAAAAAGCCAGTAGAAAGTCTGCAGAGGAGCATCTCTGCATGCACAGCTATATATGTGCATAAGGATGCGGGCTTCCACATCTATGCATGTATAGCTGTACATGCATAGGCACCATTATGTACATGTTCTGCTGAATGCATGGATGTTGCCAGTTGGGCCAGAGGGGCACACACTGGTTCACACTATTATTCAAATCTAGGTTTGGTGTGGGTTAACAACAGTAATTGTGTGAACCTATGCCAAAGTGTTTTATTGCTCAAGAAGAACCTGAGATTCCTGCCTTGACATGAGTTCACACAATCATGCTAATGTTGGTAAACCACATTAGATCGAGATTCAAATGATTATGTGAATAAGGCCAAAGCATAGCTACTAAATAAGGCTAAGTTCTTTTTATGTCCCGTTGATTTCAAAAGGGAAATCAATTCATTTCCAGCAGAAATTGGTGTAACTTCAATGTACTTAACTTGGGCTGAATTGTGCCCAAGCACGCTTAATATACTACAGAAGAGATTAATAGCATTTTGAAATCCTTCACTAAATCCTTACCCGAACTGACACAAACAGAACAGTCCTTCCTCATTATAATTATATGGCTTGAACAACACAGGAGATGAGTGTTGCCATCTGGCTGGGATCGAAGCACTCATGCAACAAAAGGCACTCTTTAGGTTTGTGGCTGGCTATATTAAAGCATTGTGAGTTCCCAAAATCCAGTAGCACACACAGATCCTAGCCCGAGGCTTCTGCACCAGCAAGGCATCAGTGATTTGGGATATCTGGATAAACTGCAGTTCACAACAGACTTGGACCTAACCTCCCTTTGAATCCTGTTTACATATTATAAAGCAACTTGATGGAAATGAATGGCGTCATCTTAGAGGGAATATTACTGACTGACCATACTAGCAAAGATTCATCATGTGCATTTAATTCCAAACGTTATGTCACATATAACCACTGTATTCCAGTTTGGATGGAAACATATTTGTATGGTCTGTCAAACAAATGATTTGTTATTTTGTTTACATTTTTCATCTTGGAAGAGAAGTTAAAATGAACAAACATGAAATGACTTATTGCTGTGGGAGACAAAAGCCATTCCATGCAATAATAATTATGAAAAGGCCTGTGATCCCAGCTTTGTCTCTAATTTGGTTACAGATTCATATTACATTTAAAAGCCTTTAAGGAGAACAAATTTAATATTTGATATTTTACTTCTTCCTTGTTTAAGACTTAATCAGGCATTTCAATCTGAGAAATGCTGAGGCAATTAAAAACACATTTTTCAGGGAATCTATGTGCAATAGCTAATTTGCTTGTCGGAATTAAGCTCAAGTTACCACTTAAAGATTGAGAAATATTTAATTCTAGAGATCTGCATGAAACAGATTTTACATTTTGTTTCGAGCTCGAAAGAATATGCAAAATAGATGATCCATTTAATCAAAACGTCAGTTGAACTGGTTGTTTCAATGAAACAACTCAAATCATTTCAAGTGTTTCAGCCATAAGGAACAATGGGGATACTCAAAACACCACATTGTTCCCCATGGGCAGCTCCTAGGGACACCAAAGTGGTAGGGCATGATGGGTGATAAGGCATATGATCCTATGGAGGTTGTGGGGAAAGGTTAAAAATTTGTTAAAGATCTCTCGCTTGTCCATTTCTTTTATGGGTTAGTTGGTAGGTAGCACCCATCATGCCCTACCACACAACCCACTTCGATGTCCCTAGGAGCTACCCATTGGGAACAATGCAGTGTTTTGAGTTTCCCCATTGCTCCCTATGGCTGGAACAAGCGGCACTCACAGAGTGCACTGCACACAAGTTTTTCATTGCAACCCTGCCTTGAAAAACACTGCAGAAGCACACAGTAAAAGGGTATCTGCCCCTCCCAACAGAGAACAGACATTTCAAACCCAGTCCAAAAGAGCCAAAAAAGAATCACTGACCCAGAATCCAGTGCCAGCCACAGAGTCCGTACTGCAGTAAGATCATTATCACAAGTTGTTCTCTCACACACAATTATGACTCCTTACATTCCTAGCATTTCAACAGCAGCCAAAGCTGCACCCTTACTTAGCAGCAAGCCTAGCCATACACTCAACTAGAGCAACTTCAACCACATTTTGACTGAGTACATCTTGCAAGAGCAGACCAGAGATTGCAGAGCAGACCAGAGAAGTGAGTGAAGGACAAGTTAGTCCCAAGGCCAGAGATATACAATCACATCAATCACCAAGAAATATTAGAGAGGGAGAGGGGGGGAGAGAGAGAGAGCGCAGCCACTGTCTATTTCTTGCCACAACACTATCTCACAAACAAAACAAGCCACAATTCAAGGAAGGAAGACACCCAAGTTCTACCTTTGTCAATCTGAGATACAGCAAAACCAGATAGTTATAGCAGCAATAGCACAGCATATTATACTAAGTGCTGAGAAAATAAAACCACAAAATCAAACCTACCCTCCTCCTCTCTTGATGTATCCTCTTTAAGAGAAGCATAAGGGGTCTCTCTGCCTCCCAGTCCCTTTGAATACATTTTGAAATTCCCTCCTTTTGTGTTTTCTCCTCCCTCCCCCCAGCCAAAGGCAGTTGCCCAGGACAATATTTGTTCTGTATGATAACAAGCCAATCACGAAGCAAGGAGATCGCAAGCCAGTCAGAAGACAGTGCCAGAAAATCAATCAGCAAGGGATAAACAGGCCTCCCAAATGATGCTCAAAATGTTGAAACATTTCAATCAAAATGGGCCCGTTTTGTTCCAAGCCTTTTATTTAGAGGGCATTTTGTTTTGAGCTTGAAACCCTCAAAATGGCCCGTTTTGAGTTAAAATGTTTCAACGTCAAAACATTCTGCACATCCCTGTTTAATTCACAATTTACTTAGAATTTAATTGTATAAATTTGTGTTACCCTGTGAAATAAGTCTACATGTTTTAATGTTAACTCCTAGGATTCTGGCAAATATGTAATGTATTACTTCATTAAGTGGTGTTCTAGCCATAGCATAAAACCTCAGGCATGGATTGGTTGCTCTGAAGAGATGTTATAGAATGTTCATGAATATTTATCAGATGAGGAAAGGTGTCATCAAAAGAACAAGTAGATTATAATCAACAAAAGCTTATGTTACAATAAACATGTTAGTCTTTAAGGTTCACTTTAGCCCAGGCCTGCTCAACTTCAGCCCTCCTGCAGATGTTGGCCTACAACTCCCATAATTCCCGGCTATTGGCTGCTATGGCTAGGGATTATGGTAGTTGTGGTCCAAAAACAGCTGGGGGGGGCAAAGTTGAGCAGTCCTGCTTTAGCCCCATTGACATGTTATGCAGTCTTGTGCAATCTAAGTACAGTGTACACAAATCTGTATACAGGTATAATTAGTCCCATATTATGTTGAACGCAGGTACAGCAGTAAACTTCCTGTCTGTATCTTGCATTTTAGGGGGCCTACACTCAGGTTCACAAAAATGATTGTACTTGAATCACGGCCGGCTCTAGGGGATCTGGTGCCCAGATGCAACACTCTGTTGAGCGCCCTTAGTTATCATGAAAAATAAAAATTCGAAATACAATTAGTGTGTATTCAAAATTTAATACACAAAGATTTTATGTAATTATGTACATAACATTGTATATAATATAATTATGTATTTTTATTATTATTTTAATTTTATTATTATTTTGCATTTATATCCCGCTCTTGGTCCAAGAAGCCCAGAGTGGTGTACTACATACTTAGGTTTCTCCTCACAACAACCCTGTGAAGTAGGTTAGGCTGAGAGAGAAGTGACTGGCCCAGAGTCACCCAGCAAGTCTCATGGCTGAATGGGGATTTGAACTCGGGTCTCCCCGGTCCTAGTGGGTTTCAGGCAGATTGGGTGGAAGATACTGTATGGGACGGAAGTCTTAGGAAGAAGGCTGAAGATGGAGTCAGAGCTGAAGGAGGAAGGGCAGGCAAAGAGCTAAGGTGCCTGTTCCCTTTCAGGAAGTCAGTTTACCAGGGAAGAGAGTCATTGCTGGCTAGATACTGATGACCTGGGGAATGGCTACCCAGTTTTAATAGTTACTTTTTTTAAATTGTTTATCATGTTGTGAATCGCCCTGAGCCATTTTGGAAGGGTGGTATATAAATCTAATAAATAAATAAATAAATAAATAGAATAGAATACAGAGAGACCAGATTGAGGACTGGAAGAATTCAAGCAAGCCGTCAGGGAACAGCAGCCAAGCCTGTTTGAAAAATTCAAGGCTGAAGAATCCATCCCAGCTGTCAGAAGGCAGGCCTGGGTTAGAACCGTCCAAGGCCTGTGGCATTTAAAGGGATAGCACACCTTTGTCATCAGCTTCTGTTATTGCCACTTGAAAGGACAATTAGGGGGAACTGATGGAAATGTCAGTTACAGATTCAAACTGATACAATAGGAGGAGAACTGGTCTTGTGCTGGCAAGTATGACTTGTCCCCTTAGCTAAGCGAGCTCCACCCTGGTTGCATATGAATGGGACACTTAATGTGTGAGCACTGGAAGAGATTCCCCTCAGGGGATGAAGCTGCTCTGGGAAAAGCAGAAGGTTTCAAGTTCCCTCTCTGGCTTCTCCAAAGATAGGGCTGAGAGAGATTCCTGCCTGCAACCTTGGAGAAGCTGCTGCCAGTCTGTGAAGACAATACTGAGCTAGATAGACCAATGGTCTGACTCAGTATATGGCAGCTTCCTATCTTCCTATATGCAAATAATGCGCCATGCACAGTGTGGCACACAAAAACATTATATCTCACCTCCAGCCCCTCACCTCTGGCTCTGACTTTACAAGAAGTAAGGTATCCAGGATAGCTGAGAAGAGATAAGTATCTGCCTCTCAAGCTATATTATTTATGGCATATAGAAGAACAGGTTCATTTCTCATGGGGTTATGAAATCGCATGGCTCCTCTGTCCCTTACAGATTATTATTACATTTATATCCTGCTCTTTCTCCAAGGAGCCCAGAGTGGTGTACTACATACTTAAGTTTGCCCTGGATTCTACATGCACTGCATGTTTTGCATTCAATACTCTGCCATCCCCAGAATCACAGACACAGAGTGATTCCATGCCTGGTATCTCCCCATTTCACAAAACATACATCCCCCATAAGCACGCCTCCATTTTTGCTTACTGTTTTTGAAATAGGAATGATAAAGGATGCTTCCTCTTTGAAATTAGACTGTGCCTGTGGTCTTGCTCCCCCATCTCTCCTTTCTCCTAGCCCAGACAAAGCAAGGGGAGGAGGAGAGCCTCTTTCTACGCGGCTCTGGTCAAGTTTGTTTGAGAGTCCCTTTGCAAAACAAAGAGAGTCCCTTTGTTTTGACTTGATGACTTGTTGACTCAGACTGAGCCAGAGCCCAGAGGGGGCAGCTGGGAGAACAAAAGGAAGCCACCCCACCCACACCCACCTCTGTGAGTCTGTCTGTCTTTGCATTGCAATCCACTTCGGAATCCACTTGGCTGCAGAGAAGAAAGAGACAGAAAAGCCTGTTGCTTTTCTTCACGTTCCATCGGCACCTTCCCAGACTCCAGTGGGTGGCGCTCCGATGCAACGCATCTCTTGCTTCATAGGAAAAGCCGACCCTGACTTGAATGCATATACAAGAGTACAGAAAACATGTACAAAAACAAAACATGCACAGGAGAACAGATATCAGATGTTAACAGATATCAGATTCTAACAGATGTTAGAATAGAGGTTTTGAGCTGAAATCAAAGATCAGTTTGGCTGGGGGTGGGAAAGGCTTCACACAGGTGTAGCAAGGGAAAGTGGGTGCTCCCCCAAAAATATTTTCTGCTCCCCCATCCACCAGTCTTGAACATTACAGCAAAGTGTCAGAGAATAGAGTCAATGGGCTCTTCCATATGATCATGAAAACAAGTCTTAGAGGCAGTATACCCAGGAATTCCATGGTGTGAGAACCCATGGGAATCCTACAGTCCCAGCTCACTGACAGCAGAGCAACCTAGATCCTAAACCCTGCTCTTAAATGAGCCCCCACCCCACCCCAATATGGCTTGCTGCTCATGTGTCAGATTTTCTGGTTTAGACAGCTTCTGGCAGCTGCCAGCCATGTTTGTGATAGAGCACTTCAGCTACATGGGCTGCCATATCTGAATGTGCTGCTCTGCACAGCACACTCTATGTTCCTTTGATCAAAATGACTTGAATAGGGACGGGTCCACCTCCTGTCCCCTCATTGCCAACCAGAAGGCAGGTGATGACGTCAGGAGGTTTCTCCTCCTGGCATTGTGGAGCACACTGAGGCTCCTTTTCTTTTCAGCTCCTGGCTGCAGCAATGGAGAATGTGGCTGCTGTGCTCCTCTGAAAGCATGGCTTGCACAATAGGGGAAGGGTCCTTCTCAGCCCCAAACTATCCCCTTATGATTGTGTGAAAGAACCCATTGTATATTATGGTCCGATAGCTTGAATTAATTAATTCTAAAAGGCCTCTGTTGTTTTTTAAAAAGCTTCATTCACACACTTTTCTACCCTGGAAAAAGCAGCAGAGGCCAGTGCAACCAAGTAGAAGACTCCTCCAGCCTCCCAGGAACCAGGCCAATCCCATAGCTTCCTTCCTGGCCAGGAACAGGGCTGGGTGAGACAATGAAGCTATTCTCATGAGCAGCAAAAACTAGGATCAGGAAGCCCAGCCTGGTTTTTGCTGCTCATGAGAACCGCTGGGAGCCACGCAGCTCCCGGTGGCAGTGCGGCTCCTGGCGGTAGCACGGCAGCAAGCCCTCTTAGGTAGCCCATTGCCTAACCCAGGGAGGGGAAGGGGGGCTCCCAGAAATGCACTGCACATTTTTGGGGCTCCGGGGGGCAGGGCATCGCACAGCGGCGCTTCCCGGCGCCCAACCCCCGGAGCTGCCGGGCCAGCTGTGGCAAGGCACAGGCAGCCCACAGGAGAGCCACCACTCATCTGGGTGGGCGATCTGCTGCCCAGGGACCTCACCGAGATTGTCTGCAGGGAAGGGAAGAGAAACCCTCCTTCCCTGCAGTTAGCCCCGAAGCTCTTCTCACTGATCGTGAGAAGAGCTTCTATGTGTGCAGGGCAAGGGGTGAAGGTTCATTTCCCCTGCAGATTTCATCTGGCCTCTCTCCCCACCCCAGTTTTCCCTGCCACATGGTCTTGGACAGGAAGCAAGACAGCTTCCTATCCACATGGTTCTTGGACAGAAACTAGCCTGGAAAACAAACTGGAAAGTTTTGCCTAATCCAATAAGACAGAATTTTCTAAAAGGAATCTGGCCCAAATTCTGAAAAAGTTTGAAAATGTCAAGCAAGTTTTATTAATAAAGAAAATGAACTAATAAATATAATTACCTTACTTCTGTAAGTATGTAGAAACCATTGCTCCCGTAATCATATCCTGTCCCACCCTTTTGCTTGCCCAAACTACTTGTTCTAGGGTTACCCTTGCACACAGTCCCTAAAGCTGGAGTTGTGGTATGAGACAAGATAGGAACACTGAGGACTGAAAAACTCTATGGCAAGGGATTTGGGGAGGTTGGAGGTAGGAAAACTAAGTGGTAGGGAGCCAAGATGCAGAACGGTGTGAAGAAAAGAGAAGAGAATGCCACAGATGTAAAAATGATATTTTAATGAAAGGCAGTATATAAATTTAACAATTTTAACAATAAAACAAGAACCTGGAAGCATCTGGAGCTGGAAACCCTAAGGGAGCAGCAAGTCCCTAGAAGTCCCGTGTATGTGTGCAAATTGCTGAATTCCACAAATTTAGGGCTGGTCAGTCTACTACACAGACCTAAGTGATCACCTAGGACAGGGATTCTCAATGTTGGGTCCCCAGTTGTTATTGGACCTCAACTCCCATAATCCCTAACCAAAGGCCACAGGGGCTGGGAATTATGGGAGTTGAAGTCCAATAACATCTGGAGACCCAACATTGAGAATCCCTGGCCTAGGATATCAATTCTTGGGGGGTGATAAATGCCTCTCTTTCCCTCTCTAAACAGCCACTTACATGTCTGACTTGCTGGGAGTGCCCATTCATGCTCCTCCCTGGAGGAGTGGGGTGCGTGGGGTGGGGAGAGAAAAAGCCAGCATGCAAAGCTAAGCTTGCCTTGCTTTGCTTTGCTCTCTCCCCCATCCTGGACTCTTTCCTGTCCTGATGAATGAGCAGCCTTTGCTGCTCAAGTTAAAGCCGGGGATCTGCACTTCTCAGCTGGGGTGGGGGGCACAAAGCCAAACTACACCTAGGGCACCAAAACTCCTAGGACCATCCCTGCACACATTTATTTGTAGCTATGCCCAAGCTGTGTGTGCTGATTTGTGGGGGGCACCTATGTTTCAAACATAGTTGAGCAACCCTACATTCAACGAAGGGAACATAGCTCAATGGTAAAGCACATGCTTTGTGTGCTGAAGCTCCCAGATTCAATCCCTGTCATACCCAATTAAAAGGGCTGGGAAAGACCTCAGCCTGAGACCTGACAGAACTGCTGCCAATTGGAGCAGAGTTCTGGGCGACATGGACCAATAGTCTGACCCAGTAGAAGGCAGTTTTCTATGTACAGCCAAAACAGGAAATGGTAGAGATCTAGGATTGCTTGCTAGCTTAAAATATAATGTGTAGAACAGCAAGCTAAAAGCCCACAAAATGCTGTCCAGAATTTAAAAAGAATAACCAAGAGTGTTGGCTGGACCCTCCACAATGGCACAGCATGTTGTGTGGGTGGCAAACAAAACTGCCAGACATCTCTTCATTGAAAGGAAATTCCTGAATTTCAAAACACAGGCGTTCCACAGCCCAGAGAACAGGTCTCAAAACACCACTGCTTCAAGAAATGTTGGCGAACATGCGCTGCAGGCTACAGCTTCACCACAGCATCATTTGTGAAATGGTGTCCTAGAAGCTCTTGAGTTAATGGGTTGGCAAAGATTGCTTCCCTTTGCAGAAGAGAAGGAAACCACCAACTTAGCATGCATCCCTTAACCAGCACTTCTGCCAAATCCACAGGAGCCCTTCTTTGTTTGCCAAGTACCTACATAATAAATAACAGAGTGGGGCAGGGTGGGGGGATGAGAAGAAGAGTTATAGGCAAAGAAGAATGAGGTATGAAGGGACTGGAGTCATAATTTAAGAAATGCAATGAACCGACTCTCAATTAACTTACATTGATGTGCAAATCTGTCAAAAAGTTCTAAATGCTGTATACATTTTCTCAGTGGAGCATTTGAGAAAGGGACGAAATAATACCTGGGTTTAAGATGAAGGCTGAAAAGCAAAGCAAAAGCAGTGTGGAGTGGAGAAAGCAGCTTCTACGGAGCCAATAAACATAGAGGCTATGTATAGACATATCTCCTTCCAGGAGAACATAAGTGGTTTCCTAGTGTGGAGTGAGCTCCACTTTGCTCTGCCTTTGCTTTTGGCCCCTGTTGACATACACTTGGTTCCAACGGTATGTTGTACCATGCCTTTAAATCCTACCCTACTTTATTTATTTATTTATTTATTTATTTATTTATTTGAAGCATTTAATATGCCGCCCACTCCAAAGACTCTGGGTGGTGTACAGTGACATGTAAATAAGGTAACATTAAAAATTACCATCAAAAATTACATTAAAAATTGCAAACTAAAATAGATAATGGAAAGGAAATAGAGTAAACTACAGGGCAAATGCCCGGCGGAAAAGACAGGTCTTCAGTAAGGATTTAAAGACCGGTAAAGAGGAGGCTAGATGAATCTGAACAGGAAGAGAATGCCAAAGAAGTGGGGCAGCCACTGAAAAAGCCTTTTCGCGGGTCCTAGAACTTCGAACCTCTCGAAAATCAGGGACTGACGAAAGGGCCATCTGAAATGATCTGACGGGATGTAACTGGATGGGAGAGGCGGTTCTGTAGGAAAACAGGCACCAAGTCCTGCAAGGCTTTGAATGTAAGAACCAGCACTTTTAATTGAATTCAGAAGCGAATGGGTAACCAGTGCAATGACTGTTTCCTGTTTGACCCTCAGTTCAGTAAAAACTGAAGCTTAGTATGGTTGTTGGGTTCCTTTCTGTGAGTTTCTTGGGAGTTGCTTTGAAAGTCTGGAAACTCGACGAAGAGGCACCTTCCAAAGTAACAGTCCCTCTGGGAAACAGCCTCAGCCCAGCATCCATCCAGTGCCTGTTGCTGGTGTCTCCCATGCGTCTCTTTGAGACCGATAATAACATTTTCATTTTATTTCATTGGCCCACATACTGCATAGCATCCTGCAGGCTTCCCCGGCATCATGGAAGGACTCATAACCCTGTCTTCATGCAGTTGCCCAGGAGCACTCTTGCACAAGTACCAGAAATTTCACAGACATTGTTGCACAATCATCTGACTATTTTTTCCAATGGTTGGGCCACCTCACAAGTGCGTTTGTCTGGTGCTCATGCAAGGGCACTCTTGCACAACTATGTGAACACAATGTTAAAAGCTTGCAGCAGCTCCCATGCTGCTGGGAACACCTGTGGGATACTGGGCAGCATGTCAGCCTATGAAAACCACTTTGAGAATGTTTTTGTTGTTGTTGAAAAGGCAGTATATAAATATTTATAGCACAATAGAGCTGTCATCATGATGGTCACCAGGGTAGAACAAGCATCCTAACCAGCTGTGGCAGCTGTGCATTATCCTGATTTTTGGTCACGTGTCAGCAAAAACAGAGAAGAAGGGGACGTGATCATGTGGGAAGCAGCACAGTCTCCGACAGCTCTGTCCTACCCAACACTTTTACCCAGTGTATTATCAGTGGTGGAGGAAACAAATTCATGCTGGCTAGCACAAAACCAGATCTCCACTAGACACAATCAACTCATAAACCCCAAACAAAAATGACAACTTTCCTGAGCATCGTTGGAGAATACAGTGAAGACCATGGGCACATTCACACATTATGTTCAATGTGCATACAGTGTACACAGGTACAGATTTGTGCACAGGTACAGCCATTCACATGTTATGTTGAACACAGGTACAGAAGTACACTTCCTGTCAGTAGCACACATTTGAAAGGTCTGTATCCAGATTTACTTTTAAAATGAACACAGGTACAGCAATTCACACAAACACACGTACGAGTGTACAGATAACTGAACACTTGTACATCATAATGTCTGAATTGGGTTCATGAAACAGGATCAAGCAACTCCAGCATGGATGTCTGCCTTTCCCCTATGCTTCAGGCAGACTTTTGCAAGCATTCCCCCCACCCCCACCCCAGACTTCCATCATGTTTGTGCATTAAGCATTTATTCAGAACCTGTGAGATGCATTGAGCTGAAGGACTGTGACAAATCCACAGTCACCCAGTATACATTGTGATTGAGTGGAGATTTGAACCCAGACCTTCCAAGTCTAAAGCCAAACAGTAACTACTACACCGTACTGGCCATCTGGAACTGGTGGCTTGTGCTCAACTTAGTGGTCCCCATGTCATGCTGGTCTGCCTTGGTCTTTCCATGACAGCTTCCCAAAGGGCACTGGACAACTGAAACAACAGAGCAAATCCTGACAATTAGGAACAGATTGGCCCGAATGTTGTAAAACTGACAAAAAGGATGGAAAACCACCATTAAACAGAACAAACTTGAAAGGCTTTGGAAAATATTGTCCTGGGTGGAGAACAAAGGAATAGCTAATCATGGGCGTAGCATCCTCACGCACATCATGAGATTCAGTTCTTCAGTGGCAATTGTTTTCTTGTTTATGGCACAAGAGTTGTAGTGCTGACTTACAAACGAGTTCTGCATTGTAGGACTAACAGCCCTTAGTGCACAGTGTGGGGCATTTGTGAAGGTTCATTTCTGAAACTGAGCATCAAATAACATGTTACTCAAAATCCATAATTTGAGCCTTGTGTGTGTGTGTTTGTTAAATAAGGATAGCACGTTTGGCTCACCCAATCTGGATTGGGTACACAATATAGGGGAGGGGGCTTTTAATTTATTCATATATTTTTTATTTTTTATTTGTTTGATTTATATACCGCCTCTCCAAAATTGGCTCAGGGCACTTTACATCTGCCTCTACTGCAGCCCCATGTCCCCATCCACATCTCTCGCCCTCCCTCCCTCCCTCCCCCTCCCTCTCTCTCTCACATAGAGCACCCTAAAAGAACTTCCCAACTAACTGCAGCAACACAGTGGGGAAGTGGGAATTTTGGACACCCTCCTCTTCCCCTGAAAGCCCTCTATGCCACTCAGAAACATGTCCCCAATGACTGTGGAGACAGCATCCTACCCAAGTTTGGGAGCTGTGCACACTCCCGTTTTGTAATCGTGTGCGAGTATAAAACAAGGTAGGAGGCAGGGACAATGATCCTCTGCTAAGCATCAGCTGGGCAGGAGGGATTTTCCTCCCACTTCATTAAACTTGTGGATACAGCTGCTTCATAGGATGGATCCCTCCTACCCAGCTGATGCTTAGCAGATGATCGCTGTCCCTGCCTCCTACCTTGTTTTTAACTCGGACACGATCACAAAATGGGAGTGTGCACCGCTCCCAGACTCGATGATTGTGTGAACTAGCCTAGTCTATTGCCTAGACTTCTTTGTCATGAACCCTGTTGCCTATTATGATCTTCTGGAGAGGCCGGTTGCGGTGGCCACCAGCTCGTTTGGTGGCGACATGGGACCGGGCCATCTCTGTGGCTGCCCCGGGGCTTTGGACTATGCTCCTTGTTGAAGGAAGAGCATATCTTTCTCTGTTTGCTTTTAGGAGGACCCTGAAGACTCACCTGTTTTCTCAGGCTTTTAACTGAAATCAAATCAGTCAATTTTATACTGTATCAGATAGGATCTTTTGGTAAAATTTTGTATTTTGTAAAATGTTAACTGTTTTTACTGTCTTTTATATTGTGTCTTAAATTTTGTACACCACCTAGAGATGTATATACCACATGGTATAAACATATGATGAATGAATAATAAATAACTAGCTGGGCCGGACAGAGAGCATCTGTACCTCTAGTTCTCTTGTTGGCTTTCTTCTCCCCCTGCTCCCAGCCACCGCTTTCCTTTTTCCCTCCCCTAGCCACCACTTTCCTTTTTCCCTCCCCCAGTCACCGCTTTCCTTTCCCCCACTCCAGCCGCCACTTTCCTCTCCCTGCCTTTTGGCCTGCCCTTATCTTCTCCACCACCGCTTTCCTCTCCCCCTCCCAGCAGCTCGCTCGCAAACTCTCGCGAGAGCTGCCACACATGGGATTAGTGACTGGTATGCCATAGATAGATAGATAGATGGATAGATAGATAGATAGATAAGAGTGCATAGTAAGAATTGAGACTAGAATTGGGAATGTCCCAGCTAACACTCTTGGCATATTTTACACATTTTATTTATTTTATTTATTTATTGTTGAATTTATATACTGCCTTTCATTAAAAACAACCCCAAGGCAGTTTACAAAAGTTAAAAACATACAATAAAAATGACAATTAAAATATTAAGCTAAAAATATAAAATAAATCTAATTTAAAAATTATAAAATACAAGCATAAAAACTATAAAGAAGTAAAAACAAATAGAAGCAGCAGTAGAAACAGTCACGTAAAAGCCTGGGTAAAAAGCCAAGATTTAAGAAGCTTTCTAAAAACTGTGATGGAGTCTGAGGAGCGAATGGCCACTGGGAGAGCATTCCAAAGTCTGGGGGCAGCAACAGAGAAGGCCCTGTCCCGAGTGCACGACAGACGAGCCTCCTTCATTGTAGGCACCCAGAGCAGAGCCCCGGGTTATACATTATACAGCATCAAACCCAGGTCTAGCAGGTCCACCAGACTTGGTGAGGTGCTGCAGTCAATCCTGACTCCTTAATGAATGTGCCTGTGCCATAGCTACATTTGCACATGTGTTTGTCACATTTCAATTTAACATTATTGGGTGTACTCATGAAATACCCCTGGCAAACACATACACAAATGTAGCATATGGAGCAGCCCTTACCTACTCCACTCCACCAGTTTCCTACTGGTAGCTTGGAGGTAAAAAGTATTAATTGCCCAGAGGCTGAGCCAGCTAGAACTGAATCGTGGTGATCCAAAGTCTGTTGACCTTAAAGAAACAAAATTGCTGTATTAATGGTTCCATTACATGGTCTAAATTACTAGGTACTTGTTATTTTTGCCTAAACAGAGTAAATGGAATGTCGGCTCGGTGTGTGGAGGCTGTGAAAATAGGCAAATTCCATGCTAGGGATCATTAAGAAGGGGACTGAAAATAAAAATGCTAATATTGTAATGCCCTTATATAAATTTATGGTGCAGCCACATTTGGAGTACTGCGTACAATTCATGTCACCGTATCTTAAGAAGAATATTATAGAACTGGAAAAGGTGCAGTAAAGGGCAAATGAGATGATCAGAGGCTTGGAGCTCTTTCCTTATGAGGCAAGGCTACAGCATCTGGGGCTTTTACTTTGGAAAAGAGGTGACTACGGGGAAGCAGGGACATGACAGAAGTGTATAAAATTGTGCATGGAGTAGAGAGAGTGGACAGAGAGAACTTTTTTCTCCCTCTCTCACAACACTAGAACCAGGAGTCATCCCATGAAACTGAGGGCCAGGAAATATAGGACCAGCAAAAGGAAGTACTTTTTCACACAGCACACAATTAATTCATGGAATTCTCTGCCACGGGATGTGGTGATGGCCACCAGCTTAAATGAGGGCTATAGGTCACCTCCAGTCTCAGAGGCAAGATGCCTCTAAATACCAGTTGCAGGGGAGCAACAGCAAGAGAGAAAGCATGCCCTCTCTTCCTGCCTTTGGGCTTCTCAGAGGCATCTGGTGGGACACTGCGTGAAACAGGACACTGGACTAGATAGGCCTTGGGCCTGATCCAGAATTACCAAGTTCCCATGTTCTAAACAGTTTCTGGATTTCATGGGGACTAGAGGGGTGTTTTTTTCTTTTAAATCCAAATGTTTACTGTCAACTTTTACTGTTCTAGTTTCTCGCCCCCCACCCCCACCCTGGCCCATTTCCTTGCTCTGAACCTTTGGCTTGTAAGCATCAAGAAAAGTTCTAATAAACTTCTAAATGTTAAAGCATAAATTGCCCCAGAGAATTATATCCAGCACTTTTTGTTTTGTTATAGATCTATATTAATTCTATCCAGCATGTCAGTAGAAGGGATGCAAATCAAGCCAGCAATGCAGGATGTGTCTCAAAAGGGGCACTCACTTGGCAAGGAAGATGCGGAGCAGGGATTTATCTATAATTGAGCAGAGGGGTTCAAAGAACCCGGGTCTCCCCGCTCCTGAGGGCCTCCCAGCTCTACCCCTCCCTATTTTCTTCATTATCTCCTTCACTCCAAGGGGCCACCAGGGAGAGGGGTGATCATGGGCCCCCTCTGCCCTAGTTATGCCCCTGATGCAGAGTGATCTGGAGGCAGCAGTGATTGCAGAAGCCTCACCCTTTGTAGAAGGTCTACTGGGGGGCAAGCGGCCCACTATGCCCACTATGCAGAGCAGCCATCTCCAGAGGAAGTGGCATCCGGAGGGGCCCCCAGAAACAGTACTTGCAAAAGTGGTACTTGCAAACAAAAAACCCAGGGTTGTTTTTTTGCGTGTAGGGGATTTTTTGGGTGTCGTTTTTTGTGGCTGGGTATGATGGGAATTGTAGTTCAACAGCAGCTGAAGGGCCAAGATTGCCTAATGCTGCTTTATAGCACGATGCATCCAGTTCACAGACATTCAGACTTCAGCACATTGCCAGAATTCATGAAAAGGTTTCAAACTTTTCTTTGGAGGTTTGGTTCCAAGGATGCCCTCCCCACCCCGCCTGGCAAAAATAGCTCTAAATCTCAAATAATGTGGATGGAATTTAAAGCAATAATATCAAGTAGCATTGCCAAGTACAATATGTTTGCACATTGTTTTCATTTTGTTTTCTAAGCCTTCTGTGCTTTGCAGGATCCACAATCAGATCATTTGGATCTGTGATTATGGCTCCCACTATGGTAATCAAATGCTCAATGCACTGTATATGATCTATCTATCTATCTATCTATCTATCTATCTATCTATCTATCTATCTATCTATCTACCTATCTATGGATTTCTCTACTGACCTTCAAAAAGTGTTTTTTCAGGGCACTTTACAAAGGAGATCATCATCATAAAATCACAATATTATAAAAAACACATAGAGGTACTTTAAAATACATTAGTACCAAAGAAAATGCATATTGTACTCCCTCATGTACTGGGGGAAAACCAAAGAAACCAGTAATTAAAAGCAGCAGATGAATTTTAAAAGCCAAGGGAACTACTTTTCTTCACTTTGTGCCAGAAAGACAGCAGTATAAGTGCCAGGTGAACTTCACAGGTGGAGAATTCCACAAACATGGCAGTATAACTGAGAAGGTATTTCTCCCAGTTGCTAATTCATCTCAGATCATGGTGACAATCAAAGGTGAGCCTTCAAAGAGATCCACAGTGTACATGCAGTGATGTGGGCTTCCTGCAGGTGTTCCCCAGGTACCCAGGACCTTCAAGGAGAGCACCATACTTTGAATTCTGCTCAGAAATAGACCAGAAGCCAATGCAGATGTTTGAGCACTGGTGAGAGATGTTCCCAATGGTTAATCCTAGCTAATAGTCTATTGCCAATAGTCTTAACCTTGTATCTCTAGATGTTTTTGGACTACAACTCCCATCATCCCTAGCCATAAAGGTCATGGCTAGAGATGATGGGAGTTGTAGTCCAACAACATCTGGGACACAAGGTAAAGAAACCCTTATCTATTGACTGTATTTTGGAGTAATTGCAGTTTCTGGGCATTCTGACTTCAAAGGCAGCCCCCATACAATACGTTATTGTCATTGAATCTGAAATATGGGTGCTTGGGTTGGCCTCATGGGCATTGGAGCCAGCTGCAGGTCTTTCTAGCTCCTTCTTCTATATCCGAACATCTTTTGGAGGCCTTTAGTGCCCCCATGAGGACTTCATAACTCTTTCAGTTGAGGATGCCTCTTTTCCTTGGTTTGTTGCTTTAGGTTCAGTTGAAGGCTCCTTGGCCATAGATGTAACATTATGAGCAGACTTCTAAATCATGACACAGATAAGATTGCAGGCTAAGAGCCAAAGGCCAAGAGATCCTAGGCTCATGCCAAAGACTCAAGCGTCAGGCAAGCAGAGGCAAGCAAGACCTGCAAAATGGGATGGAGAAAAAGTATACTCGGGGCCTGGTCAGCTGACTCCAATCTCTTTCCTAGATTATATTTTGAAGAACTTATTTATTTATTGAAGATATTCCAACCCGACAACAGCTCACAGCAACACCGTAAAACAGTACAATTTTACATATACAAAAATGGAAGCAGCAGATAAAACAATTCTACAGAAAGCCATCTTCTAGAAATTTTCAGGCAATACATACATCAGACTAAAACATCTTCCACTTGGGGCCTTCCACTTGGGGTCTGATCAGAGAAGGAGCTAGCTGGATCTCTTGGACCATGGTGCCACAATGCAGGACCCTCTTCTAAGTCTTCACCACTGGTGGAATATGTAACAGGCCTCCCACAAAGACCTGAGCAGCTGGGATAGGAACATGGGAAGCTGCCTCACACCGGGTCAGACCACTGGTCCATCCAGCTCAGTATTGTCTACTCTGACTGGTGGTGACTCTCCCAGGTTTTGAACAGGTCTTTCCCAGCTGTACCCAGAGACACTAGAGATTGAACCTGGGACCTTCTGCATTTAAAGCAGATGCTCTCCCACTGAGCTATGGCCCAATTCACTCATACGGGAAAAGTTGGACCTTTGAGTATCCTGGTCTCAAATGTTTGGGCTTTTCATGGTAATAACTAGGGTTGTGCGAACAGGTTCAGTTTTGAACCTGTTCGACATTGAACCGGTTTAGTTTGATGGTTCGATATCAGACTGAAACACACATTCCCCAGTTTGGTTCGATATCCAGCCGAGCCTCCAAGCCTGTTTGGGGGATTCTAAGTTTGGAAGATTTCATCCAGAGGAAGGTGGGGGGAAGTGTTCTTAATGTTTTCATACATAAGCAACCCAAAGAAACATCCCCCCCTTTTATTTGCCCTAGCTGGCTCCGTGATAAGGTCTCCCAGTGCTACTTGTCGTAACGTTTGCCACAATTTCATGACATTGTTAGTAGGGTTTCTTTAATTGTTGTTGTTGATGCTTGCCTTTTGTATACATGTTCTGTTGCTAAGTGACTTTTGGCAAGGTATACAGCATGTTCCTGTGCCTCTTCCAAGCCAACAGTTTTTTGTTTTCTACATTCCAGATGTCAGTGTAGATTAATGTCATCCTGTGAGGATGTGCAGTCAAACTGGGAGGGAATGAGGGACTTGCAAGGACACCAGCAGCTTTATTCATATCAACGTTTTGTCACGTTACCACTTATCCAAGATATTCTACCCGCTGAACCTTGATGAATTTCTAAACAGCAGCTCCTGCCACTACTTTGACATGGGAGAAGGGCCACAAGGTAACTCAAGGTCCATCTATACTACCAAAAGCGGAGGCCGTTCACATGACCAATACCAGGATGGGGAGGGAGGGGGCAGGGGGGAAGGCAGAGTTAAACCTACATTTCCCCAAATGATTGATGTTTATGCCTTAGGCGCACAAGCCACATGCCCACATGATCCATGCTGCCGGGAGCAGCGCAGATCACTATCCGTGCTACACCCGGCAGCATGGTCCAAAAGAGGCCAGAACCTGCTAACTTGGCAAAGAAGAGGCACCTTTTAACAAGGTGATTCTCTTTATTTAGCAGGGGGAGAGTAACTGGCCCTATTCACCCCCAGCATAGTACCTACAGTGACTGTTGCTGGTGTCTGTCTTATTTTTATTTATTTATTTATTTATTTATTTATTTATTTATTTGTTTGTTTATTTGTTTATTGTTACATTTTAATACCACCTTTCGTTAAAAGAAAGCCCCAAGGCGGTCTATGTTTTTTTTTAGATTGTGAGCCCTTTGGGGACAGGGATCCATCTTATTTATTTATTATTTTTCTGTGTAAACTGCCCTGAGCCATTTTTGGAAGGGCAGCATAGAAATCAAATAAATAATAATAATAAATAAATGTATCCAGCCTCTGGCTATCTCACAAGGCACCACACAATGAGCGCGGTGCCTTGGGGAATTTCCCCATCAGACAGGCACTCTAGGTGCCCATCTCTGTCTCTCGAGCTGTGTGAAGCCCAAGGAGACACACGATCCCTGCAGCTGCATTAAGGGATGGGAGAGCTTGCTCCCTTAACCTCAGCTAAGAGCCAGGCTAGGAAGTGGGGTTCAGCTGGGCGGGAGCACCAAGATCCATGCGGGTCCTGGCAATCCACATGAGCAGTGTAGCCCAGCCTTGGCTGCCCTAGCCTGAGCTAGGCTGCTCGTGAGAACAGTCTTGCTGTGCTTGTATAATCACAGCAATTCTGGTTAATGAAGTAACCAGGATCTCAGAGCCCTACAGAGCTGATTTTACAACCCATAATTTCTAGGAAATCCTGGTCAAACATCGGTGGTTAACCTGCATTTATCCAAGATAAATAACCATGATCTGATCCTGGTTATCTATCCTGGTCAATACAGGAACACAGGAACCTGACTTTTACTGAGTCAGACTGTTGATCCTTCTAGCTCAGAATTTTCTACACTGACTGGCAGTGGCTTCTCCAAGGTTTCAGGTCTATTTGGAGAGGCTCTCCACATGAGCAGTGTGGAAACCCTTACTGGGTTCTGTGGGGAGAGCGAGGGCTTTCCCTGAAGACGAGCAGGGAGCCATCCCTGGGCAGCCAGATCGGCCACTCACACGACAACCGGCTTCATCACGGAGCTGGTTGGGGTGGTGGGGATCGGGGGTCGCCTGGCCCCTGGAAGTCCCAGGATGCCTTGTGCAAGTGCGTGGGGCATTCTGGGTAGACCCCCATGCCGGGAGGCTGCTTGTAGGCTCCTGGTCAGGGGTCTACTTATGTGTTGCTGTGGTGAGGAGCCCCGTGGCAGTAGCACACGATCAGTAGAATGGGGTTAGTGGTGTGCTCACTCCACTAACCTTGTTTAAGGCAGGGGACTTAAGCGGACTACCTGCTGGGATCCACACAGCTCCCGGTGGTTCCCACAACCGCAGGAAAGCTGACTGGGCTGCCTTAGCCCACTTTCCTTCAGTCATGAGAATAGCCTCAGAGATTCCAGTGATTGATCCCGGGACCTTCTGCATGCAATGTAGATGCTCTACACTGAGCTACTGGTTAATCATAGTGGTTTGACCAGGATTGCCTGGAACTTCTGGGTTCTCACAATCAGCTCTGAAGAGAGCAGTGATCCTGGTTAACTCTTTAACCAGGATGACCATGATTGTGTGAACTCATCCAAAGGCAAAGATGGGACCAGGAGCCTCTGCTATTCCTTCTCCACTGCAAAGTGCTGGAGTTTGGATGCAATTTGCAGAGGACTAGTGGTGGATATGGAAGGTATATGCATAGGCTTCCCGCAACTGTCATTTTTTCCCCTTGCAGTCTCCCTAAGATGCTTTCCTCCAAACTATGGATCCCTGAAGCATTTTTGCTGCTTCGTGTGGAAAAGCATCAGGAGAAATGGTTTGCAAAGAAAAAAACAGGGGATTAAGTCTTCCCCTATTCACCACTTATGTCCTATTTATTCTTCTCCACTCTGCTGCTCTGTGGCAGCCTCTGTGTGCAGCTGAAACAGTAGATTCCTATCAGACTATTGATGATCCAGGCATAATCCAGAACAGAAAGGCTACCCAACCATTATTCCCTCTAAGGGGTATGTGCATGTGCACATGCTCACACATTTTTTTGATTTCCAGCTCTTCTCCCAACCCTCTGACCCCAGGGAGCTCTGAGAACACTCCCTCGAGGATTAGGGTGCTGCTGCTGAATGCCAGGTCAGTTAGTTCTAAAACATCTTTCATCCACGATCTGATTGTGGATGAGCATGCTGACCTGGTATGTGTGACGGAGACCTGGTTGGATGATCTGGGCGGGGTTGGTCTCTCTCAGCTCTGTCCTCCAGGTTTCCAGATCATGCAACAGCCCTGCCTTGAGGGTCGGGGAGGAGGCGTTGCAGTCATCTTTCGAGAGATCCTCCCCGTTTCCAGGTGCCCGGTCAGGCAATCTCAGAATTTTGAGTGTTTGTCCTTGAGGGTGGGCCTCCGAGATAGGCTGGAGATTCTGCTGGTGTACCGACCACCCTGCTGCACTTCAGTCTCCCTACCTGAGCTGGCAGGGGTGGTCTTGGAGGTGGCCTTGGGTTCCTGCAGGCTTATTGTTCTGGGGGATTTCAATGTTCACACCGAGGCCCCCCTAGTGGGTGCGGCTCAGGATTTCATGGCCTCCATGGCAAACATGGGCCTGTCTCAATTGGTATCGGGCCATACCCACATGGTGGGACACACTCTGGAGCAGGTCTTTGCCGACCGGGAAATAAATGATCGGGGGGGGGGGAATTTGAGACCACTCCCTTGTCATGGACAGATCATCATCTGGTGCGGTTTAGTTTGACTGCTCTGTCTGCCCTCTGCAGGGGTGGTGGGCCGATTAGGATGGTCCACCCCCGGAGGCTTATGGATCCGCTTGGATTCCAGACGGCCCTCAGGGAGTTTCCAGTGTCCAGAGCTGCTGACCCTGTTGAGGCCCTTGTTGATCTCTGGAATGGAGAGACAGCCTGGGCTGTTGACACGATTGCTCCTAAACGCCCTCTCTGGCTTGGTGGAGCCCGATCTGCTCCTTGGTTTTCCTCGTAGCTTAGGGTGATGAAACAACTCAGTTGACGGCTGGAACAACACTGGAGGAAGAGTCATGACAAATCCGACCGAACACGGGCTAGAGCCCATTTTAGGGACTACTCTGTGGCGGTGGGGGCGGCGAAGAAACTTTTTTCTCCGCCTCCATTGCATCTGCTCAGTGCAGACAAACAGAGCTGACTCAGTATATGGTCTGACTCAGTATATGGCAGTTTGCTATGTTTGCTATGTTTCGTGTGGTAAAAACACTGCTCCACACATCCCCCCAGGTAATGGGGGAGGAATCATCCACAGCTCGCTGCGATCAGTTTGCTTGTCACTTTGCAGATAAAGTCGCTCACATCCGTGCCGATTTGGACTCCAGAGTTTTGGCAGTTCCGGCAGACGTGCCTTTGGTACCATCTGGTCCCGTTGTGTTGGATTCTTTTCTGTTGGTGCAGCCTGAGGATGTGGACAAGATCCTGGGCAGTGTGCGGGAAACATCGTGTGCTCTTGACCCTTGCCCTTCATGGCTAATAAAAGCTGCCAGGGAGGGTACAGGTAGATGGTTGGAGGTGACTATTAATGCCTCATTAAGGGAGGGCAGGATGCCACCATGCCTCAAGGAGGTGGTGGTAAGATCACTACTAAAAAGCCCTCCCTTGATCCCTCCAAACTAGACAACTATAGGCCGGTCTCTAACCTGCCCTTCTTGGGCAAGGTGATAGAGCATGTGGTGGCGTCCCAGGTGCAAAGGGTCTTGGATGATATGGATTATCTGGACCCTGTTCAATCTGGCTTCCACCCCGGGTATGGGACTGATACTGCCTTGGTCGCTCTAGTGGATGACCTATGCCGGGAACTAGACAGGGGGAGTGTGTCCCTGTTGGTTCTGCTGGACCTCTCGGCGGCTTTTGATACCATCGACCGTGGTATTCTTCTGGACCGCCTCTCGAGTATGGGAATCGGAGGTACTGCTTTGCAGTGTTTCCAGTCCTTTCTTGGGGGGAGGGTCCAGAAAGTGGTGCTGGGGAACTACTGCTCAGCTCCATGGCCTCTTGCCTGTGGGGTCCCGCAGGGTTCGGTTTTGTCCCCCATGCTGTTTAACATCTACATGAAACCACTGGGAGAGGTCCTCCGGGGACTTGGACTGAGTTGTCAGCAATATGAAGATGACAGCTCTATCTCTCCTTGTCATCTGATCCTAGGGAGGCGGTGGATGTCCTGAATCGGGGGCTGGAGGCCGTGATGGGTTGGATGTGGGCTAATAAACTGAAATTGAATCCAGATAAGACGGAGGTACTGTTGGTCAGTAGGAGAGCCAATCGGGATGAAGAGATTTTAATGGTTCTGCATGGGGTTGCACTCCCCTTGAAGAAGCAAGTATGCAGCTTGGGGGTACTACTGGACCCTGCTCTGCTTTTGGAAGCTCAGGTGGAAGCGGTGGCCAGGGGTGCCTTTGCATGGCTTCGGCTAGTGCGCCAGCTGTGTCCCTTTCTCGATAAGGCAGATCTGGCCACGGTTACCCATGCCTTAGTCACGTCGCGGCTGGATTACTGTAATGCACTCTACGTGGGGCTGCCCTTGTAGAATATCTGGAAACTGCATCTAGTGCAAAATGCGGCAGCTAGGATTTTGTCCAGAGCTGCCAGATGGAAGCACATCACACCCATCCTGAAATTGCTGCACTGGCTGCCAGTTTGTTTCCGGGTCCAATTCAAGGTGCTGGTTTTGACCTTTAAAGTCCTTAACGGTTTGGGCCCGGGGTATCTGAGGGACTGCCTGCTCCCAAGGGTTGCTGCCCGCTTGACAAGGTCATCTGAGGGGGCTCTGCTCTGGGTGCCTACAATGAAGGAGGCTCGTCTGTCATGCACTCTTGACAGGGCCTTCTCTGTTGTTGCCCCCAGACTTTGGAATGCTCTCCCAGTGGCCATTCGCTCCTCAGACTCCATCACAGTTTTTAGAAAGCTTCTTAAATCTTGACTCTTTATCCAGGCTTTTACATGACCATTTCTATGCTGCTTCTATGTGTTTTTATTCTTGTGTCTATGTGTTTTTATGCTTGTATTTTATAGTTTTTAAATTAGATTTGTTTTATATTTTTAGCTTAATATTTTAATTGTCATTTTTATTGTATATTTTAACCTTTGTAAACCGCCTTGGGGTTGTTTTTAATGAAAGGCGGTATAGAAATTCAACAATAAATAAATAAATAAATAAATAAATAAATATCCACTCAGTTAATTTTAATTCTACTCAGGTTTAATCAGGAAGGCCCCATTCTGAATGTAAATGTGCACACACTATCTTGATCCTGCTGCCCAGAACAAAAATAATTACACACAGAGATGAAGCAAAAAAAAATTAGAGAGAACACTGCACCCAACATCACTCTGGCCTCTGTGCATCAGCAATCACGACAGTCTTTCTGGATAGCCAGTGGGGTGGCCAAAGCTAAACTTGAGCATGGATTAGACTGCGAAGCTGTAACAACTCATAGGGCCAATTCACATGGTTACAGCAATGTCTGCTTATTGGCAAATCCTAGATCACTGAGCCATGATAGAGCATGTTGTGTGGGAAGCGCACACACACACACACACACACACACACACAAACCCCACTCCTGATCCCAGATTGGCAGCATGCCAACTAACATTTAACTGGCATCAACCAATGGAATTCAGATCTCAGAATAATGATCCCAGTTAGACATCATGCTGCCAACACGGGATGAGGAGGATTTTTGCTTCGCTCATGACATGTTCCATGGGAGTGTGCACAATGCAACAATCTAGAATTTGCCAGTAAGCGGATGTTGCAGTAATTGTGTGAACCAGCCCAAGTAAAAGTTATATTTAAACTGATCTGGTCTCATTGATTTTAAGAAGACTCAGATGCTTAATTTGCAAAAGTTAATATCCCAAAATATTACTGTGCTCCTAAAATTTCCAAGCAATAGACCACCTCCTGCCATATGCCCCAATCCCTCCTTGAAGATCGGCTGAGATCCCTTTCCACTGAACCATCTCCGCTCCATGTTTGAACAGAAAGGACATTTAGACAAAAGATGTCAATAAAGATGCTGGCAGAATCTGTAATTCTGGGGTTTGGATGTGAGTTTCAGGGATGCTTCTGCCTTGGATCTTAATCGGAGCCAGAAAAAATTATTCCTTTCCACCAGCTTGCCCCTAACCTTTTTCTTCCCACCCAACCAGTTCCCCAAAGCTCCCCCAAACTCTCACTCCTCTTCCCTCCTCTTCACTTAACAGGCTGCAGGGCAAGGCCAATTTTTATCTTTTCTGATAGTTGGCACGCTACATTTTATTTTATTTTATTTTATTTTTTATATTTATTTACTAGTCATTAAGCCCGTTCCATTAACAGGCGCTAGTAGAGTTCTGCTGCTGCTGCGGCCGCCGGCTAGCCTTTCCCGCCGCAGTCGCAGGTTTACCGCCGCAGCCGCCGGCTCACCTCCGCGGCCCTGCCCGGCCAGGCCCGCCGACTCGCCTCCGTGGCCCGGCCAGGCCAGGCCCACCGACTCACCTCCGTGGCCCGGCCTGGCCCGCCTGGCCCCCCAGCCATGGCCGCCACCGCTGCCGCTGTTCTCCCGGGTGTGCCGCCAGGACCAATCTGGCGCCCCCTGGAGCCCACGCATGCGCAGAACACACGGCCTCTAGAGACACGGACGCAGATACCCAGACACGGACGCAGGTACCCTAGCCTTTTATTATATAGGATATTTATTTATTTATTTATTTATTACACTTTTATACCGCCCCACACACGTGTCTCTGGGAAATAGATAAAACACATATAAAAACACATAAAAACAATTTTAAAATAACAATTTTAAAATAACAATTTAAAAATCAATCACAGAATTAAAACCTATATATTATTAAGAAGCTGAAAAAGCCTGAGTAAAAAGATGGGTTTTTAAATATTTTTTAAAAATTGTCAGAGATGGGGAGGATCGTATCTCAATAGGGAGCACATTCCATAGTCCCAGGGCAGCAACCGAGAAGGCCTGTTTCCATGTGACCACCAGACGAACTGGCGGCAACTGGAGATGGAGACGACCGCAATGGATGGTGGGGCTCAAAGTTAAGAAGACGTTCTCTCAAATACCCAGGGCCTAAGCCATTTAGGGCTTTATAAGTTATAACTAGCACTTTGTATTTTGCCTCGAAACCTATAGGTAGCCAGTGTAATTCCATCAGCAGAGGTGTAACATGGTCTCTCTGAGATGACCCAGAGACCAACCTGGCTGCCGCATTCTGAATCGACTGAAATTTCCGTACTACGTACAAAGGCAGCCCCACGTAGAGTGCATTACAGAAGTCAAGTCTAGAGGTTACCAACAAATGTACCACTGTTTTGAGGTCATTGATCTCGAGAAATGGGCGCAGCTGGCGTATCAGCCAGAGCTGATAGAAAACACTCCTGGCCACTGCCTCAACCTGAGAAACCAGGGAGAGGTGTGGATCCAGAAGTACTCCCAGACTGCGAACCTGTTCCTTTTGGGGAAGTGTGACCCCATCTAGAACAGGTAGATCAAAATCATCTCTAGAGTTCTGACCCCACACAATAAGTACCTCTGTCTTATCTGGATTCAGCTTCAGTTTATTCTCCCTCATCCAGCCCATTACTGCTTCCAGGCAGGCATTTAGGGAGGATATGCCAGTTCCTGAAGAAGCTGACATAGAGAAGGAGATCTGGGTGTCATAAGCATACTGGTAACACTCAGCTCCAAATCCCCTGATGATCTCTCCCAGCGGTTTCATGTAGATATTAAAAAGCATTGGAGAAAGTACGGAGCCTTGAGGGACACCGTACTTAAGCTCAGATTTCGAAGAGCAACAATCTCCAATCGACACCATCTGGAATCTATCTGAGAGGTAGGAGTGGAACCACTGTAAAACAGTGCCTCCCACCCCCAACACCCTCAGACATTCCAGAAGGATACTATGGTCGATAGTATCGAAAGTCACCAAGAGATCCAAAAGGACCAACAGAGTCACACTTCCTCTGTCAATTGCCAGTTGGAGATCATCCATCAGGCCAACCAAGGCAGTCTCCACCACATAGCCCACCTGAAAACCAGTTTGAAATGGGTCTAGATAATCAGTTTCCTCCAAGACCGCCTGTAGCTGAGAGGCCACCACCCTCTCAATTACCTTGCCCAACCATGGGAGGTTGGAGACAGGCCTATAATTGCTCAACTCTGAGGGATGTAACGCAGCCTTCTTTAAAAGAGGTCTAATGATTGCCTCCTTAAGACAAGGAGGCATCCTGCCCTTCCTCAGAGAGGCATTTATGATTTCCACCATGCCGCCCACAACAGCCTCCCTGCTAGATAGAACAAGCCATGTTGGGCAAGGGTCAAGAGAGCAAGTGGTAGGCCTCACTGCTCCAAGCAGCTTGTCCACATCCTCAGGAGTCACAAACTGAAACTGATCCAGTTGAGTCACACAAGAGGAGTTGCCGGACACCTCCAATTCAGACATCAAATTAATTGTGGAGTCTCCATCTAAGTCGGGCCGAATCCAAGAGATTTTATCTGAGAAAAATTCTTTAAACACATCGCAGCGGGTAACTGATTACTCCAAATTCTGGTTCAAGGGATGAGGGGCAGATACTAGTCCCCTCACAACCCTGAACAACTCTGCTGGACGTGAACTCGCAGAGGCAATACGGGCAGAAAGGAACTGCTTCTTTGCCACACGTATCGCATGAGCATAGATCTTTAAATGTGCTCTATGTCGTAATCTGTCGGATTCGCATCGAGTCTTTCTCCACTTGCGTTCCAGTCGCCTGCCTTGCCATTTCAGGCCCCATAGATCTTCCGTATACCAAGGGGCCAGTTTTGAAGCAGGTTGGAGGGGACGCTTAGGAGCAATCGTGTTTACTGCCCTGGGGAGCAAGTTGTTCCAATTCTCAACCAGGGCATCAACAGGATCACTGGCAAAGCCAACATTAAATCCCTCCAAGGCTTCTTGGAATCCTACCGGATCCAATAACCTCTTCGGGCGGACCATTCTAATACGCCCCTCACCCCTGAGGAGGTGGGAAGTGGTCGTAAGTCCAACTTTAACCAGATGGTGGTCCGTCCATGACAATGGGGAAATCACAAGAGTCCTCTCCCACAGAACACCACCCTGATCGGAGTAAAGAACCCAATCAAGTGTGTGACCTGCAATATGCGTCGATCCAGAGACCGCTTGGGATAGGCCAATAGTTGTCATGGCTGCTATGAACTCCTGAGCTACCCTGGACAAATTGGTCCCAAAATGAACATTGAAGTCTCCCAGCACCAAAAGTCTGGGACACTCCAACGCAAATTCCACGACCAAGTCCGTGAGCTCAGTAAGGGATTCTGTTGGGCAGCAGGGTGATCGGTACACCAACATGAGTCCCAATCTATCCCTGGTCCCCAAACTCAAGTACACACATTCAATATTGTCTGATACCCTGACAGGGACCCTGGTAAGGGAGGTGTTATCCTTATAGACCACAGCCACCCCACCTCCCCGCCCATGTCCCCTCATCTGCTCCTCTACAGAATATCCTGGAGGGAGAAGCTGGGCCCAAACTGGGCCACTGGCCTCTCCCAACCAAGTCTCAGTAATACATAGCAGTTTACCAGACCAAAGTAGCCCCTGCAAAGTGAAGTTTTCCCAAGGGCTAACTGCATGGCAATGAGAAAACGACATTTCCCAGGGGAGAAATTTAGCTTCTGCTAGATTGAGGAGGGAAGGAGGAGGAGCCATCGCTCCCTTCCCTCTCCCTCCTTGCCATGGAATCACCACCTCAGCAGTTGAGCCAATTTGTGAAGTGGGGGTGGGAGGAGGGAGTGAGGCAATTAGGCTGTGCACACGCAGGCAAAACTGTGCTAAGGAAGCCCAGCCCAGTGTCACCTGTGCATGAGAACTGTTGGGTGCCACTTGGCTACCTGGTCGCTTAGAGAGCGCGCCTTCAAAATGAGATAAAGGGAGCAAACATTTATTTGACCTCATTTTTTCAATCAACTGCAGGGGCTCCCTGCTGGGACCATAGGAATCCCCATAATGCACCACACACGTGTACAGTTCTTCATAATATATCAAGAGGCTGCTGTTGATACCACATGTTAATAGTGGATGACATTGCTGCAAAATGCTCTTTTCTGGAGCGTGTAGGATATTCCCTCACAAGACCCACATCACAAAATCCTTGCTTTCAAGTTTTCTTTTTGAGCAAAGGACAGAAATTGAATGTCAACAGTAAGGAATTCCGATAGGTAACATAACTGGACTCTTGTTCTAGTGAAGAGCTATAAATAAATCCTTTTAATGCGTTTGAGGGCTTAAGCATACACTATTTGAGTGTTATTAAGAGTATTTAAATAATTGCTAAAAGGGAATGCTTGCTTATAGCTTACTATAAATATTGTTTTAACCATCGCCTTTTTCTTAAACAAAGACATGAATCACAGGGACACTTCCTGAGCCAAGTTCATAGACAACTCTAGATGTAGCTTCCCTCTCCCTGCTCCTTTCCCCTTATTTCCACTTGCTGAAACTCAGTCCTCCAACATATTGAAACTATTCTGACGATCACCAGAATGTGGGCTAAGGGAGCCTAGCCTGCTTCCTGGTGATCGTCAGAACCACTGGGCCCGCAGGCGGCTAGCCCGCCTAATTCCCCTTCCCCTTAAATGAGGTCAACGGAGTGAGCGCTCAGTTAACCTTGTTTTTCTGCTTGTGTGCTGCCATGGTGCGAGGTGACACACGAGTAAACCCCCGAGCAGGAGGCTATAAGCAGCCACCCTGGCTCAGGAGTCCCACCAGAATGCCCCATGCACTCATGAAGGACATCCTGGGACTTCCAGGGGCCAAGCGGCCCCTGATCCCCACAGCCCTCACCGGCTCCGTGATGGAGCAGGTAGTTGTGTGGGCAGCCGATCCGGCCGCCCAGGGCTCCATGGGTGATTGTCTGCGGGGAAAGCAGGCTAAGCCCGCTCTCCCTACAAACCACCTTGTCTGCCGAATCGTGTGAAGCACCTCCTTGAAAGCTGGTGTTGTTTAGTGGTTGGAAAATGACCTATGAACTGCACATCCCTGATTCAACTTCTCAGATTGCCTATGAACATACAGGGTGGTTTGGGGCAGACACTTTTCAGCATTCCCAGCTATTGCAGGTGGGAATGCACAGCCTTTGGCTGTGGATGCTGCGGGTTGTAGTCAACGACATCTGGGAATCCCTGTTACAGGGAACACGGCTGTACACTCATCCATGTTTTTGTATGAGCGACTGTAGCTGTGTTCATTATAAAAGTGAACCTGGATACAGCCCCCTACCACCACAACATTTGGTACAAATAGGAAGTGTAGTGCTATATCTGTGTCCAATGTAATAAGCCCTTTCTCACAATCAGAAAGAAAGAGCTCAAGGGAGCATGGGGAGGAAGGCTGCTGACACTTCCCTGCAGACGATCCCTCATTTCTCCCTGGGCGGGCAGATCACGCCACCCCCCGACAGTTGCTGGAAGCTCCAGGCCATGCAGAGGGTTGGGGGATGAGATGAGTGTGTAGTGCATTATGGGAATCCCAGGAGCAATAGGTGGGCACCCATCACTGCTGCAGTGCTGACTAAAAGCTGCCGATGCTGCACATAAGCAGGGAAATGGGCTTAAAGGAATGAGTGCTGTGCTCCTTTAACCTCATTTAAGAGGGTGGCTGCGTAGGCAGGTTTGCTGCCGAATCGCCACTGGCAGCTGCACAGCTCCTGGTGGTTCTTACGATCAGCCAAGACTGGGCTTGGCTTTCTTAGCCTGGTTTTGACTGACCGTAAGAACAGCCTCGATGTGTTAATACCTACTGTTGTACAGATCTGTATTTGTGTACACTGTATACTCATGTACAAGTGTTGAACATAATGTGTGAAAAGGCTACAGTCTGTGTTATTCTAACTATGCACTTCTGTTTGTTCTCTACAGGGTGTGGATTCGGTCTCTCATGCTTGTACTTATCAAACATACTTTATCTGCATAGTAGACTTCTACTGCAGTCAGTGGTCCTGATGCCAGGATGTTGGATAGGATCACCTAGCTATTTCACTGTACCTCCCTAGCCATGCCCCCTTCTCCATCCACTCCTGGCTTTATGCAGCATAGCTGCGTGGTATATATATATTTAAAACACAGTCATTTTCAGACAGGTTTTCTAAAGTTCTTGTTTTATGGGTTTTGGAGAGATGTTCTGGCAAGGAATGATCAAAAGCGGGGGGAGTGTTTGCAGTCTTTGGAGGTTAATAATTCCTGGGGGGAAAACTTCTGGCAAATTCCAGCTCACCGAATTTTCGCAGAAAATGTTTGTTTGAATTTGACCACTTTAAATGAATTTCTTGTGTAAGTGTCTTTACCTAGTGGAAGTTAGAGTCGTGAATTGGTTTTTACACACAAAGTCCAAGAGCATGGCCAAGATATACAGAACTCTTCTCTCTGAAATATTTTATTTATTTATTCTGGAGCTAGAAGATAGCTTGGAGACATGTCTCTTGGCCAGAGGTATTTTACAGTGGTATTCTCTGTGATGTCCTCTCATTTCTAGACTGAGGCCTTATGTTGTATTCCTAGAATTGGGTGCATTGCTTGAACAATCATTTTGTACTCAAATAATGTTGAGCCTGCTCTTCAACATAAATTGCAAGGCACCAGTTGACATCCATTGTAAAAAACCATACTAGATTCTATATTCTGTATTTAACTGAATACAAGACTAGTTCTCCGCCCCCACATTCTTTGATGTTACAAATCGGGGGTGGGTGGGGATCATCTTACATTCAAAGTGCTGTTCCCTTTGGGTAAATAAAAGTATTAAACTGTGTTTAACCTCTTTAAGGGCTCAGCTTAAATTCAGGGTCATCTTTTCAGATAAATTTTTATTTCATTCATTCATTCGATTTATATACGGCCCTTCCTAAAGTGGCTCGGGGGGGGGGGGTTACATTAAAATTAAAAACATATAATAAAACAATTTTTTTAAAAAAATATTTGAACCAGATTAAAATTAAAACTAGATAAAGGCAAGTGAAAAAGACGAGTCTTTAAGGCTCTCCATGAAGGCCTCCAAGAAAGATAATCCTCTATATGGTAGCATGTGCACAATTTGATTCTCAATCAACTCAAGTTGCATCACACATATGTGCAGTATAATGTGGCATGCAACTAGGTGGTAGAATTAATTTTGCAGCTTCATATGATAGGTGGAGGAGTATCATTTTGGGGTACTCCCCATAAATTCCCTGCCAAATACCTAGGAGCACAGGAAGCTGCTTTGTAATGAGTCAGATCACTGGTCCATTTAGCTCCATATAGTCTACGAGTGATTTAAAGCCCTTTAAATTAACGGGCGCTAGTAGACCTTTGGGGCCAGCTATCTCCGCCTCCTCTGGCCGCACCGCGTCCTCCTTCTCCCAGCCGGGCCCACCGCCTCCTCTGGCCGAGAGTGGGGGTTATTTTCTGAGAGTTCTGCCCCACTCTTCCTCCCTCTCTCCTGCCCCACATCGTCTTGTTGCCGCCACCTCTACCCTCTCCCCGGCTTGTCCCTTCGCGTTGCCGCCTCTACTCTCCCCGCGGCATGGCCGGTCCTCTTGCCGCCGCCTCTACCCTCCCCCCGGCTTGTCCAGTCGTGTGGACCTGCCGCCGCCACCCAGAGTGTTGCCCGCAACATCGTCCTGTTGCTGCCACCTCTACCCTCCCCCCGGCTTTGCTGCCTGGTTGCCAAAGTTGCCGCCACCAACATGGCCGCCTGGTGCCAGCGGTTGTGTCTCCCTCAGCGTGTTCTGGGCATGTGCTCTGCGCATGCCCAGAACAGCCGAGGGAGAAATGGACGCACACAATCCAACAAAGACACGGACGCATGCCAGGGACTTTATTATAGAGGATACTGACTGGCATTGGATCCCCAAGGTTCCAGGCAGGAGTCTTTCCCAGCCACACCTGGAGATACCAAAAACTGAAACTGGAATGTTCTGCATGCAAGGCAAATGCTCTGTCACTGAGCTATGGCACCATCCCCTGCTAAGTAATAAGTTAGCAGAGCAGATAGAAATTCTAGTAGCCAGCTTATTCTCTTTTGTTATGCCAGTTTTCTTCTGGCAGGGAGATTTTTTACATGAGGGAACATCTTAAAATTGTATCCCCACCTGCAACTGGGACTTTCGATTATCTCAAGAGCATTCCACTTTTTTCAGGCTAGGATAATCAATGGGACCATGAATGGATCTTTTCAGATACATTGGACCGGGTCTCACGATCAGTAAGACCCAGTTTTAAGCTGTGAGCGGGAAGAGCAGGCTAAGCCCGCTCTCCCTGCTCACGAGCGGGCAGGGAGCCCTGGGCGGCTGGATCGGCCGCCCACATGATGTCCAGCCCCGAGACGGAGCCTGTGGGGGCTGGGGAGCTCGGGGGCTGCGCGGCCCCTGGAAACCCCAGTATGCCCTGCACGAGTGCGCAGGGCATACTGGGGAGACCCCCCGAGCCAGGAGGTGGCTTTTCGCCTCCCGGCCGGTGGTCTACTCACAAGTAGCCGCAGTGCTGTAGCTACTCACGAGCAAATAGCCCGGGTTTGTGGAGCACTCACTCTGCAAACCCGGGCTAAGGGGCGGGCTACAGGAGCAGGTTAGCCGCTCCTGAACCACCGGGCTCGGCTGCGAGCCCGGTGGTTCTTACGCTCACAAAAATTGGGCTAGGATTTTCCTAGCCCGATTTTTGTGATCGTAAGAATAGCCCCACTGTCTACTTGAGAGCTGGGACTTTGTGGCCTTGGCCAGGAACTACCAAGAGACCCTTGAAAAGCACTTCACTTTCTTATTAAGACTCCTGACTTTCCCTTTCAGCTTCCTTTTTACCAGTCCACTCATTTTTGAGAAGTTTCCTATTCTGAAATCCAATGCATCTGTGTTAGACTTCCCTGTCAGTGCTCCACACGCCTATAAATATGATAGATAGATAGATAGATAGATAGATAGATAGATAGATAGATAGATAGGATAAATAAATTAATATAAGCTGACTTGGATCACACTATGGTCACTGTTCCCCAGTGGTTCTATAACTCATACATCTCACACCAGGTCCTAGGAGTAGGCACCACTCAGGATTAAGTCCAAGATTGTCTTCTCTCTGGTTGTTTCCATGACCAACTGTTCTAAGGCACAGTCATTTAACATGTCTAGAAAACTGGCCTCTTTTTCACTAACTGAATGTGAATTTATTCAGTCTATGGGTGGGTAATTGAAGTCACCCATTATTACAGCTGTCTCTCCTTGATGCCTCTCTGATTTGCTTCTCTAACTCCGGGTCACTTCAGCATTTTGATCTGGAGGGTGATAGCATGTCCCTAGTAACACATTTCCTTTCAGTCCACGTATTGACTACTGTAATGCACCCTACATAGGGCTGCCTTTTATGTAGTCCTGAAACTACAATTGGTAAAGAATGTGGCAGCCAGATTGGTCTCTGGGACAACATGAAGGGACGACATAACACCGGTTTTGAAAGAACTGCACTGGCTGCCAATATGTTTCTGGGTGAAATACAAAGTGCTGGTTATTACCTATAAATCCCTTAACAGCTTGGGCCCAGGCTATTTAAGAGAGTGCCTCCTCTGTCATGAAACCCACCACCTGTTATGATCTTCTGGAGAGGTCAAGTTACGGTTGCCACCAGCTTCTTTTTATGATGACCCAGGACCAGGCTTTCTCTGTGGCTGCTGCAGGGCTTTGCAACATGCTCCCTGCTGAAATAAGAGCATCTCCTTCTCTGTTTGTTTTCAGGAAGACCCTCAAGACTCTCCTGTGCTCACAAGTTTTTAATTAGAATTTCAATAATTTGTTTTATTAATTGTTTTATATTATTGTTTTTATTGTGTCTCACGTATTTTAATCGGTGTTGACTTTTAAATATTTTAAATTTTGTACACCACCTAGAAATTTAAATTTTGTACACCACCTGTACATCAGGCGGTATAAAAATAGGATGGATAGATAGATAGATAGATAGATAGATAGATAGATAGATAGATAGATAGATAGATAGATGCATCTTTTAAAGTGGTGATTATGTGGAGGACTCCAGCCCTCATAGGTTTTCTTGCTTATTGGATTCTATCCCTTCTTTAATGTACAGTGCTCCTCCACCTCCCATCAGCCCATTACTGTCCTTTTTGTAGAATCTGTATCCAGGAATAACAGTATCCCACTGGTTCTCACTGTTCCACCAGGTTTCCGTTATGCCCACTATATCTATATTTTCATTAGCAACCAAGCACTCCAGCTCACCCATCTTGGCTCTGAGGCTTCTGGCATTGGTCTATGAAAACCTATATGCTGAGTCTCTTTCCTGGTGTTGGTGTATATTATCTCCCTTACTGTCCTTTTACCTTTTTGACTAGCTGTCTGTCTGTTCTACTCCTGGTTCTACTCTTTCCCCTTCTGGTTTATCTGAAACGTTTGCACCCTCGCATCTTAGGGGATTTTGTGAACCAGATATCAACCAGTTCGTGTACGCAATCTCTCAGACATAATTGTAAAAGCTGCTCTGTGGCCTTTTTCATTTTAAGCACTAGCAGTCTGGTTCCATCTTGGTTCAAGTGCAGCCCATCCCTTTTGTACAGGCTCGTCTTGCCCCAAAATGTATTTCAGTGCCTAACTAATCTAAACCCCTCCTGGCACCATCACCTCATCCACACATTGAGACCCCTCAGCTCCGTGTGTCTCTCTGGCCCTGCTTGTGGAACAGGTAGAACTTCAGAGAATGCCACCTGGGGTTTTTGGACTTCTTTATGCTGCCTAGCAGCCTAAATTTGGCTTCCAGGACCTCCCGAATGCATTTCCCAACATTGTTGGTGCTGATGTGCACCATGGCAGCTAATTCCTCTCCAGCACTGCCTAACAGTCTATCAAGATGCTGTATGACATCTGCAACCTTCACGCTAGTCAGGCAAGTCATTGTGTGGTCTACAGGTGGGTCACAAACCCATCTCTCTATGACCCTAACGATTGAATCTCCCACTGCTAGGAGACCTCCACCCCCCTGGAGGAGTATCCTCTGTGTAAGAGGATATGTGTGAATGACCCAAGGAAGGGGTTCCTTCTAATGGAGCATTTCCTGGTTCTTCCTCAGACTGATGTCCTCCTTTCCTGAGACCTTCATGACTGCAGAGGAGCTGTCAGCCTGGGAGTAGGATGCCTCTATCACATCCCTGAGGGTCTCATCCACATACCTCTCTGCCTCTCTGAGCTTTTCCATGTCAGCCAACTTGGCTTTGAGGGAGGGTGCCATTTGGCAAGCCATTTCACACAGTAAAATCTCATCAGCCATTACTGTTGGGAACTGCATAGCCATAGGAGGCCTTGAAGCTCATCCCATTAGGGCTTCTGCATGAACTGGGTGGCTCCTTTAGACAAACCGGAACAGTTTCATGTTCTTCTAGAGTTTATCTGGGGCCTAATCCTCTGCCTGAAAATAGGCAACCATGAACACAAAGAGAAGCTGAAGGGTCTTCTGTGGGGAGAAGAGATTTGAAAACCAGAGCTCCCACTTGGGTCTGTTCTCCAATTTGGCTCCAGGAGGAAAGCTGGGCAGTGACATCATTAGCCCTCTTTGGACCACATTAGCTCTCATTGGCTTTTCCAGCACTGATGAGAGTTTTAAGGCAAGTGGGCAAATGGTTGCCTTGGCCCTGGCCCCACGCACATCAGCTCTTTGCTGACACCAGGGAGGGAGGGGAAGGGAGAGAGGAAGCAGGCATGTGGGCAGGCAGCTGGTTGTTTGGCAGGAGCCACCAAGAAAAGAAAAGGAAGACATTTTGACGGCACATATGGTGCTGCAAAAAGGGAGGGGGACAGTGCCCAGTTATGGAACATCAGCCCCTCCAGACCTTGTTACGCTGCTGCTTAGCAGTCTTAGGACCAAGCCACACGTCAAAAAGGCATAGGTGGCTTCAAGATCTGATTTGAGTAGCAGTGCAGGACAACTGCTAATCTAAGCCATACCGTTTCCCTCACTGAACTTCCTGCCTCCCCCTATCTGCTGTTAGCCCTGTGGTGGCGGCGGGGTGGGGGGAGGACAGGCACAACATTATGAGCTGAGAGAGAACTCTTGGGAGAGAACTGAGAACCCTTGGTTCTGAGGGCTCTCAAAGAATCCTCCCAAATACTGAGCTGATTCTGAATGTAGCAGGGGAGAGTTCATATTCTGGCAGCTCCTGCTGCTTCCACTTTAGCACAGGCACTACCCCCTCATGCCCCTTTCCCTAGGAATGGAAGCTGGAGACATGGCTTCCTCTCCTCACCAGCGTGATTACATTCAGTTCAGTTTTCAGACGTCTCCGATTTCTAGGAGAGTCAGACCAAAATAACTCTCGCTGGAAGCAAACCTTTATCGCATGGTGGCAATAACTAAAACCCAGAAAGAACTTCACCCACACAAAGTGTGTGTGTGGGGGGGGGGAGGGAGAATAATCCAAGTTCAGCTTTACAAGGAAAAGAATGTTGAACATTCCTCAAGCATTTTAGGATGGCCACACACTAAGCAAAAAAGAAACTATCCCCCCCCCCTTCGGCAGTACATCCCACAAGAAGAAACACTGTCCAGCAGAATCCTAGTCCCACCCACTAGCATTAAAACCATGGATCCAACCATCAATCAACCTACTAACAACTCCAAGCATCACTTTCAAGTCTTTTACTATGTTTGAAAGATGTTCAGCCCATACCACAAACCAAGCAAGTGGTGTATGTATGTTTCGTTGCCATTCTGAGAACATTTCTCAGTTCTATGCTACCAACATTTCCATTTCAAAAAGAGCAACATTCCAATCTTGGCCGTCGCAGGCTTGGGCTACACAATTTCCACCCTTCCAGGCTCATGGCACAATCCCATCTTTTTACATTTGCAGTATTCTCAGCAGGAAACTATGATAGACAGATCTTTTGGTTCTTGTCATTACTGTAGGCTGCCAAACTTGTGTCCATGGCTGCCGTTGGACTATAATGCCCATCATCCCGGCTGAAGGCCAATGTGGGACCCACATTTGAAGGCCATTCCTTATGTATTTTTACCACTTGGCCATGTACATTTGAACATTTATTCTGCCCAGACTCATGGTGTAAATTAGCCTTGACACCAGTTTCTAAGGCCTTGGTGCATATTCCCTTTGTGCATACTTTCAATGTGCAGTACAGTTCACATCTCGTACAAGGAGCAACATATAAGAATAGCCCTGCTGGATCAATCCCAAGGCTCATCTAGTCCAGCATCCTGTTTCACACAGTGGCCCTCCAGATGCCACTGGAAGCCTACAGCAGGAGTTGAGGGCATGCACTCTCTCCTGCTGTTATTCCCCTACAACTGGTACTCAGAGGCATCCTGCCTTTGAGACTGGAGGTGGCCCACAGCCCTCCGACTAGTAGCCGTTGATAGACCTCTCCTCCATGAAGTTATCCAAGCCCCTCTTAAAGCCATCCAGGTTGTTGGCTGGCACCACATCTTGTGGCAGAGAATTCCACAAGTGGATTATGCATTGTGTGAAAAAGTACTTCCGTTTGTTGTTCCTGGATTTCCTAGCAATCAATTTCATGGGATGACCCCTGACTCTTGTGTTATGTGAGAGGGAGAAGAATTTCCCTCTATCCACTTTCTCCACACCATGCATGATTTTATAGACCTCTATCATGTCTCCTTGCAGTCATCTTTTTTCTAAACTAAAAAGCCCCAGTGTTGTAGTCTTGCCTCATAAGAAAAGTGCTCTAGGCCCCTGATCATCTTGGTTGCCCTCTTCTGCACCTTTTCCAGTTCTACAATGTTGTTTTTAGATGTGGTGACCAGAATTGTACTCAGTACTCCAGGTGTGGGCGCACCATAGTTTTGTATGGCAGAAAGGCTATTTCTTAATTCACTTGCCATAACTTTTGGAAAGGCTGTTCCATAACACGTTCGCACGTACATCAAAATGATGAGGGCAGGGTACTATCTACAGCCCTAATACTATTCTTGCAAAAATGATACATAGAGCATCATTCTGGAGCAACTAAAATGTGCTTGGGCCATGCTGTGATTGATCCCATGGAAAATACTTTATCTGTCTCATTTGTCTGGAAGGATGTTGATCAAAATGTGTACATATCAGACTTCTGCATGATATTTTGAAGTTTTATTGGTTGTGGCTACACTCCACGATTCAGCAGTTTCCTTTCCCTTTGAGATCCACAATGACCCTACTTCTGAGAATTGTGTGGGGACTGAATAGGATAAAGATCTGCACAAGTGGATTTTTTATATAAGTAATTAATAATAATAGCTCCTTGAATGCAATATCAACAAAGCCAGTTCTTAGAACACTGTGCTTGCGGTGAACTGTGAATGGCACACACTCCTGCACATGAAAAACAGTGGCTGGGCTGGGCTATACATTCTCTTCTCTCATCATTAAAAATCAGACAAGAGCCCTTATTTATCTAGAAGCTCTTTTCCTGGCTTTCAACTTCCTTTAACCTCTGATTGACCCTTTAAATTATGTAATATTCAGAGTCAAGCTACACATTACATTAGATGTGTAATTGGCTCTTATATTGTTAACTTTCCCTTGTTAAATAGCACTTCAGGAGAGACCAATTCAGATTAGGATCATGGCAAGGGGATAGGGAGGGGCTTTAACCTTCTCCTCCTGCCACAGTCCAGATCCAGATCACACATGCACAACCTGCAGCTGCTATTTGCCCCACCAACATTTTGCAGCTTCCGAACTGTCAGCCTCACATGGGGTCAATTTGGATGGTACTTCTCCAAGTAGCAATCGCACACAAGAAGGATGTGCATGTGCCATGACTGCACACCTCCTTCCCCTTTCTAGGGATGTGCATGCAACCGGTTCAGAGGTCTTTATGGGCCTCCGATCCAGTTCGAATGGCAGGTGGATCCACCAGTTCGAAGGTGGGGGGGTGCTGCTTAAAGGGTGAGGGAGGGTGCACTAACCCCCCCCCACACACACACCGCTCTTCCCCTGCCAATGCTCCATTTTTGAAAAGTCCACCAGGGTGGTAGCATACCTCCATGCCACCCCATTTCCCCCCTTTACCAGAATTATCCAGAAGTATCTGATGCGCTGGCATGCGGGCATGCATGGTGGGCGTGGGCGTGACATTCATGTGCCCACGATGGTGCACATAGGCACATCAGATACTTCCAGTTAGTTCTGGTAAGGGGGACACATGGGGCGGCAGGGAGGTATGCTTCCACCCTGATGGACTTTCTAAAAATGGAGCACCAGTGGGGGATGCGTGACGGGAAGGGTAAGTGCACCCTCCCGCACCCTTAAAGCAGCCCCCCTCCCTGCTTTCAAGCCTCCCCTGCCCAGTTCCGTGCACACTCCTACCCCTTTCCCTGTATGCCAGGGTGTCTTTCCGTAATTGTGTGGGATTCTGTGATTCCTCAGCACCACTTCTCTAGAAGTGGAAATACTAGTTTACTCACAGTGTACACGTGTTCTTATCGCATGTGGTTGGACCAGTCAGAAAAGTGTTGTCCAAACCTGCACATACAGAACATTGCAATAGTCCAACCAAGATTGGGGCGGCCCTTTCATGTGGCGATGTGAGGCAGTCACCTCAGGTGGCAGATTACTGGGGCACCAATGGGGTGGCAAGATGCCCCTCACCGTTGCCATCAGAACAGTTCTTCAGAATTGATCCAACCCTTGCAAGCATTGCAAGGAGCATGCAGGGAGGAGAGGAGGCTGCTGGGAACCTTCCCTCTGCCTTGCCTTTCAAACTTGCAAGGGTCAGTTTTGAAAGGGAACTAGCACCCACCAGGATGTGGGACAAGGCAGCATTTGGTACCTCACCTCAGGCACTGCAATAACTTGAGCCACCGCAACTGGGATGAACTCATCTTTCTGGTTCTTGCTTGCATTGCTTTTCTTCATTCTGTGTGAGCAACACTACATATTTCCGCCTATTGTTGTTCCTTATGTGTCCATGTGGATCCTTGCCTTGCAAAATGCTTGTTCCTCTGATACAGGCACCAATACAAGTTTTAGGACTGCGTGTCGTGTCGGGTCTGACACACACATCAGACCTGATCTGCTTCCTGTCAGGCATTATTGGGTGGAATTCCTCAATGACAGGAGGGAGCCCTTAACAGTCAGAACTGTTGGAAGCCCTCTTGCTATATTTACAAAACTCTGCTGGAGATCAACATTCCTGTTGAACCCCACTCTTCCCTGCCCTGAGTCTGACCTCATCTTCCTCTCCTTTACCTGGGACCAAGAGGAGTCAGATCTTTCCTCACATCCTCTTCAATCCAAAGGCACCTTGCCTTCTGAGGCTTTCATTAAAATAGGTACCCCACCCCCACTTCTAAATTCCATTTTAGGTCCCTAACTGGCATGAGTGGTTTTGGAATTAATCCCCGCCCCCCCCCCCCCGCCCTGAAGCTGCAGCATACTGGACTGCAAAACAAGCCTTTGCTGCAACTATTCTCCAGCCTCTCTGCGAGCACAAAGCCTTCTTCTGCCCTTATATTGGCACACAACACATGGACTACTGTTTTTATGTTTCTAGTTGTCCTGATAGCCTTTATTTTGTTCTGTATCCCAACACTTCCTCGCCTGTCTTAAAAATTGCAAAATAGAATTGATACACTATTCTAGTTAATGTCTAACTAATTAAAGATGTACTGGAAATAATATTTTCCTATCTCTACTTGAAGTATTTCATACAATATATCAGCTCTTTAGCATCTGCATTTGTTATTAAAATGTTATTATTGAAGATGTCCCAATTTTATGTGTTCAAGAGAAAGAAAAAAGAAAGAAAAACCCAGTTCCTAGTTGGTCTCGCACCAGAATTAAAACTAAGAAGAGTTCAAACCAACAAATCATGCCATTGCAACAACAAAAAACTATGTCAAAAAATCTCCACCCGATCAGCAATCAGCATTTGTTATTAAAATGTTATTATTGTATATGTCACACTTTTATGTGTTCCAGAGAAATCAAAAAGAACTCAGTTCCTGGTTGGTCTCACACCAGAATTAAAATTAAGAAGAGTTCAAACCAACAAATCAGGCCATGTCAACAACATACACACACAAAAAAAACCTATGTCAAAAAACCCTCCACCCAATCAGCAATGTGGCCAAGATGAAAGACCTATCTTTAGATACATCTTGTTGGATCAGCCAATGAGAAAGCAATAGCAAAATAAACAACCATCCAAAAATTCAACAACATACAATCTGCTGCAACAATCAGAAAGCAAAATCAGGAGCCAAATATCATCAGCACACACTTGATTCCCCAGGGTAAGGGTGGGGACAGAGACCTATATTTAAGGGATGTAACAACTAGGAAGAGAATTCAGAGAGAAATCAAAATGGAAAAGAGGAATTTCTCTTGTGGGCATACCAAGTGAACTGTCACATATTTCTTTTAGGTTTGTAGGAAGACCCTAGAGCAGGAGTGCACAACTTTGGCCCTCCAGCTATTGTTGAACTACCATCATCCCCAGCCCCAGTGACCTTTAGTCAAGGATGATGGGAATTGTAGTCAAACAGTCGGAGAGCTAAAGTTGCACACCCTTGCCCTGGAAGAAGAGCAATTATGTAGCACCTCTCACTCTTCACACAGCTCCAATTAAAAATCCAGAAACCCAGCTCAGGTCACCACCCAGCTCCCAAATCCTATCCTCTCTCCACAAAATGTTCCTTCCATTCTTTACATCTGTCTTCATGGCGGAGGAAACTGACCATATACCCTCTCCAGAACTGAGGGGAGAGCAGAGCCTGCTGACCCAGTTCTGATGCACCCACTAGCCACTCATCTGGTGACTGCACACTCAGTGTTTACGAGAAAGGGGATGTACCCAGGTCCACCACATAAGCAGGAAGCCTGATTATCCAGAGTTCCTGTTGGCTCATGAGTGCTGAATGCACAGGTGCTGGAAACACAGCCAGCCAGTGTACCAGCAATGGCATCAGGAGACTGGGACAGCAGGCATGATCTTGCTTCCCCTGCCTGAATCAGGGAGCACAGGGAGAAACAATGTAAGAAGAGTACTAAGGAGTTATGCATGTACCTCTATTTGCATGGGAATGGAACAATGAGTGTGTTCCATTTTGATCCATCATTGTACAGGGACTGAACAGACAACTGACCGAAGCAGTTTAAATCCAAATACATATACTGGAAGCAACTTGTCTAAATGAATCAGTAGCTTGATTATCAATGTATGTTTGTGTAACAAGGTGCCAGATTTAAACATGAAGCAGGGCATATAGAATACATTTCATATAACTTGTACACCCTTTGTACAAGCATCACATTGAAATTAGGTCATCAACATCAGCATGCTGGGCACCTGTGTTTGGAGAGTGGGAACAAAGACAACCTTTGGAGGATTCACCAAAATGCTTAGAGGTCCAGGTGGCAAACCTCACTACAAACCAGAGGTACAAAGCAGAGTCTGAGGAGGGAAACCATGGATCCATTTTCTGTTGTAATTACAGTTGCCCACATTTGGATGTACAGAAATTGAAACCGGAGGCCCCTTCACCTCTGGTTTTGTGTTATGTTTGAATGCGGCCATAGACTCAAGATGCAGACCGAAGAAAGATGCAGACAGGAAACACATTTCCTTGAACCCAATCATGCCTTTCTCAATCTAGCCAAGATAACAGCATTTAAATTTCCTAACATTCTGGGAAATTGATAGGCTTTCAAGGTTACGAGGTAAATAAACAGCCACTGTATTCTGAGCTGTAAAGGTAAAGTGTGCCATCAAGTCAATTTTGACTCCTGGTACCCACAGAGCCCTGTGGTTTTCTTTGGTAGAATACAGGAGGGTTTTACCATTGCCTCCTCCCGCACAATACGAGATGATGCCTTTCAGCATTTTCCTATATCACTGCTGCCCGATATAGGTATTTCCCCTAGTCTGGGAAACATACCAGCAGGGATTCAAACTGGCAACCTTCTGCTTGTTAGTCAAGCATTTCCCAGCTGTGCCACTTAAGGTGATTCTGAGCTGTAGAGAATGCTAAAATAAAAACGCCCAATTATCCACACACAGGTGCTCTGTGATAATTACATTTCAACAGGGCTCCTTATCTGACTAAACTCCTAATCTACGGTATAGTTACTATAACAGTTAATAGAGGCTTCTCTCATCCCTTCATCCTCTATGGCTTGCCTGTTAACAGCTGTGACCACTCACTGCTTCCTCCAAGAACAGCTGACTTTCCCTCAGCTGTGTTCCTTAATTCTCCCATTTCTTCAAAGTTAAAATCAAGGGCAATAAAACAAAATTTTAAAAGCTTGTTTCTTTAACTATGCTCTTCCCCTGGCAGCTCATCTCAAAGAAAGATCTGAAAGTACCAAATAAATCAAGTGATAATACTTACAATTCTCCAGAGTTTTATCATTAGGCTGTTTAATTAATGATCTACAGCTTTGGCTTGGATAATGACCAGTTTGAGGATTGTTGCATGTACTTTTATTTGTTGTTTATTTGGGTCTAGTTTTTGTTTTTGTTTTTAAACCTAGTTCATAGGAAATCACTCCATCTGTTTTTAACAGCCCTGTCCAAAATCCTGTGTCACTATTTCCCCCAATTATTGTTTGATTATTCAAGAGTGTGGCCTGAGCATTTAAAAAAAAAAATGAGTTGCAATAGCTGCCTAGTTAACTTGTGGTTTGGGCAAAAGTATTAAATAGAAATTAATTAAATAAATGAAACGAGAAGAAATATCTAACCCCCTACCCCCTGTTTGGCACCCATATTCTAAGGAGGGTCTGCTCCAAATGTATTTTATTCTATCTATCTATCTCTCTATCTGTCTCTCTATCTATAATTTATACCCCGCCCCTCCAGTATGCTAATGCGTGCTCGGGACAGCTCACAACATCCATAAAATAGACACAGTGTAAAATAAAAGACTGATAAAGTTAAACAAGTTAAAAGACCAGGCTAAAACCACATCTACAATTACCATTTTTTAAAAAAAGTTTCAGATTAAAAGTTATCAATAAGAAGCTAAAAACTAAGAACAATAAAAACTAGAGATATGAGCAGCAGAGAAAATATTTAAAATCCTCTTTTAAAAGATGTGTTTTAAAATTTTTTTAAAAAAACACCACTGAGGGAGGAGCATGGTGAAGCTCTTCGGGACAGGCATTACAAAGCCAAAGGGCCGCAACTGAAAAGGGTTTGCCTCTAGTTCCCACCAAATGGATTTGTGTTAGCGGGAGGGAGCTGAGCGAGGAGCCCTGGGAGGTTCATATGGGTGAATGCGGTCATAAGAACATAAGAACAGCCCTGCTGGATCAGGCCAAAGGCCCATCTAGTCCAGCATCCTGTTTCGCACAGTGGCCCACCAGATGCCGCTGGAAGCCACAGACAGGAGTTGAGGGCGTGCCCTCTCTCCTGCCATTACTCCCCTGCAACTGGTACTCAGAGGCATCCTGCCTTTGAGGCTGGAGGTGGCCCACAGCCCTCCGACTAGTAGGCATCGATAGACCTCTCCTCCATGAAGTCATCCAAACCCCTCTTAAAGCCATCCAGGTTGTTGGCTGTCACCACATCCTGTGGCAGAGAGTTCCACAAGTGGATCACGCATTGTGTGAAAAAGTACTTCCGTTTGTTGGTCCTAGACCTCCTGGCAATCAATTTCATGGAGTGACCCCTGGTTCTAGTGTTGTGTGAGAGGGAAAAGAATCTCTCTCTCTCCACCTTCTCCACACCATGCATGATTTTATAGACCTCTATCATGTCTCCCCGCAGTCGTCTTTTTTCTAAACTAAAAAGCCCCAGGTGTTGTAGTCTTGCCTCATAAGAAAGGTGCTCTAGGCCCCTGATCATCTTGGTTGCCCTCTTCTGTACCTTCTCCAGTTCAACAATGTCCTTTTTAAGATGTGGTGACCAGAATTGTATGCAGTACTCTAAGTGTAGTTGCACCATAGTTTTGTATAAGGGCATTATAATGTTAGCCATTTTATTTTCAATCCCCTTTCTAATAACCCCTAGCATGGAATTTGCCTTTTTCACAGCTGCCGCACATTGAGTAGACACTTTCAATGAGCTGTCCACCACAACCCCAAGATCACTCTCCTGGTCCGTCACCGACAGCTCGGATCCCATCAGCATATACTTGAAGTTGGGGTTTTTCATCCCAAGTGCATCACTTTACCCTTGCTAACATTGAACTGCATTTGCCATTTTGTCGCCCACTCCCCCAGTTTGGAGAGATCCTTTTGGAGCTGCTCACAATCCGTTTCGGATTTCACTACCCGGAAGAGTTTGGTATCATCTGCAAATCTGGCCATATTGCTGCTTACCCCTGCTTCTAGATCATTTATGAATAAATTAAAAAGCACCAGTCCCAGTACAGATCCCTGGGGGACCCCACTTCTTCCTTCCCTCCATTTTGAAAACTCTCAATTTATACCTACCCTCTGTTTCCTGTCTTTCAACCAGTTAGCAATCCACACATGGACTTGTCCCCTTATCCCATGACCATTAAGTTTCTTCAGGAGTCTTTGATGAGGAACTTTGTCAAAAGCTTTTTGGAAGTCCAGGTAGACTATGTCAACTGGATCACCTTAATCCACACACTCGTTGACACTCTCAAAGAAGTCCAAAAGGTTGGTGAGGCCAGATTTACCTTTGCGGAAGCCATGCTGGTTCACTCCCAGCAGGGCCTGTTCTTCTAGGTGCTTTACAATTTTATCCTTGAGGATGCTTTCCATCAATTTGCCTGGAACGGACGTTAGGCTAACCGGCCTGTAATTTCCCGGATTGCCCCTGGATCCCTTTTTGAAAATCGGTGTTACATTTGCTACTCTCCAGTCCTCTGGTACAGAGCCCGATTTCAGGGATAAGTTAAATATTTTAGCAAGGAGGTTGGCAATTTCACATTTGAGTTCTTTGAGGACTCTTGGATGGATGCCATCCGGCCCTGGTGATTTGTTAGGTTTCAGTTTTTCCAGACAGTTTAGAACATCATCCCTTGTCACTTCTATCTGACTCAGCTCTCTAGCCTCCATCTAAAAAGCCTGGTTCAGGAACAGGTATATGCTCAGTATCCTCTGCCGTGAAGACAGACGCAAAGAACTCATTCAGCTTCTCTGCAACCTCCATATCCTCCTTAATAATCCCTTTCACTCCCTCATTGTCTAATGGCCCAACTGCCTCCCTGGCAGGTTTCCTGCTTCTGATGTACTTAAAGAAGTTTTTGTTATTCCCCTTGATACTTTTGGCTAAATGTTCCTCAAACTCTCTTTTTGCCTCCCTTATTGTCACCTTGCAGTGACAACAGGTACCCAAGCCGTAGACCTTTAATCGTCTACATGGGGCCCCTGTTGGTCTGCATTCACCAAGAATGGACAATATTCCCTTCTGTTTCCCTAAAACACTTAGGCAGCATGCCTCCATGGCTGCTTTAAATTTAAATGTAACCAATGCTTTAAATTTGAAATGGTAGTAGACAAGAATAAAGTATTTGATTTGGTAGTAGACAAGAATAAAGTGGGGATGTGCATTTTGATTTGGCTACAAAATGCTTTGTGTCTAAAAATGGCACTTTCGGGCATTTTGTACACATGCTGAAAATGGAAAACACCAAAACGAAGAGTTTTGTAGCCGAATCAAAATGACCCCTCAAATTTTGGACCTGTTTGGCGATCACTGCAGTCTCTCAAGTCAAGAATCTCTCCCTTTAGTTCTTCTACTGATTATGTGTCTTTGAATATCCCACCCTTCAGGCCTGCAAGGCCAGATGCAGCAGGGAGTTTCTGGTCAGAATGGCAGGGACAGGGAGCTTGCCGTCCCGAGAGCTCTTGTACAGGTGGTGGCGGGGGGGCATGGCCATGGCTGCGGCAGCAGCCATGACAGGGACAGGGACGGAGACACGGATCCAGACGTGGACGCTGTGGTGGAGGCCCGTGGTGGGGTGAGGAGGCGGCGGAAGGCCCTAGCAGGCGGGTGGGCGAAAATGGCAGTGGTGCTGGGCCCTAGCAAGTAGGTGGGCAAAAATGGCAGTGGCAGGCCCTAGCAGGTAGGCAGGCGAAAATGGTGGGGAGGCAAGGAGGGAGCCCGGCACCGGGGAGAGAAAGCACTGCCATGGGGTGGGGAGGGAAAGCTGCTGCTGGTAGGAGGAGGATGGGGAGAAACCTTTTCTGGCAGCCAATTAGCACTTTTCTTTGAGGGAGAGCGGCGAGGAGATTGGCAGCCCATGGTTTCACAGCAAGTCGGCTCCGAAAACAAAAATTGGGGGTTTTGGGAGGGTTGATTTTGGACCCTCCCCAAATGGGGGGGGGGCGCCTTCGGATTTGGCTGAAGCTGAAATAGAAAAATTATGAAATGCACACCCCTAGAATAAAGTAGAGCTCCACAGCTGGCAGAAGACACTTACTAGATGATTTGGCAGCTTTATTCTTCCAGGAAGTGACCACCAGGTATTTGCTGCATTGTGACTAGGAGGGAAAGGCTAATTTCTACACGACTGCATAATCTTAAGACTACAAAGCCAATGCTCCAGTTACTGAGCAAAGTAACAACGAGCATGCTATTGGCACGACCCTTTCATTCTCAGGTGTGCTAGGCTTCATATTGCCCAACCCTACCCTCTATCTGCCTCTGTATCTATTAGTACTGTTAATCAGTAGTTGCCTATTCAAACATGCCAAGGTTTTTAGCACATGTTCACTTTGCTCATGGAAGCATGATGCCTACATGTCTTAGGGAAACAGCAGGGAACCACAGAAGGTAGCTTAATCTTACTACACCACCACCAAGGTTAACTTCTCCATACATCCACCATTCAAAACGTAGCCTATCTGCATATTTCATATATGTGAGAATGATACAAAAGTCTCATGCTATATAGGAAGCTACCTTATACTGAGTCAAACCATTGGTCCATCTAGCTCAGTATTGCTTACACTAACTGGCCACAGCTCTCCATGTCACCACTGCCAGGCAGGAATCTTTTCAAGCCCTACCTAGAGTTGCCAGGGGTTGCATGTGGATCGTTCTGTATGCAAAGCATATGCTCTACCACAGAGTGACAGCCCTGCAGTTGGCTATGAATGAAGCACACATTAACAATATTGTCCATAGCCTTCATAAAACTAAAAATAGAAAGTATGGCAGATGATGGAATCAGACATAATTCAACAGCCCAGATAGTTTTTCCACAGATGTTGATGGTTCAAACTAGAGTTGAGTTGAATGATTTCAGAAGATTTTTTTCCCCCAGCAGTGCTGAAAAAGGAGGAAAAGCTTCATAAACCACTAAAATCAATTGTTGTTCTCACGGCACATTGAATGAATGATTGATTGATAAGAACGTAAGAACATTAAGAACAGCCCTGTTGGATCCATCTAGACCAGCATCCTGCTTCACACAGTGGCCCACCAGATGCCTCTGGGGAGCCCACAGGGAAGAGGTATGTGCATGCCCTCTCTCCTGCTGTTGCTCCCCTGCATCATGCCTCTGAGGCTGGAGACATCATGCCTCTGAGGCTGGAGGTAGGCCACAGCATCAGACTAGTAGCCATTGATAGACCTGTTCTCCATTAATCTGTCTAAACCCATTTTAAAGCCAACCAAGCTGGTGACCATCACCACATCCCATGGCAAAGAATTCCATAGATTAATTATGTGCTGTGTGAAAAATTACTTCCACTTGTCAGTCCTAAATTTCCCAACCTTCAGTTTCATGGAGCAACCCCTGGTTCTAGTGTTGTGAGAGAGGGTGAAAAATTTCTCTGTCCACCCTCTCCACTCCATGCATAATTTTATACATTCGATCATGTCTCCCTTTAGTCGCCTCTTTTCCAAGGTAAAGAGCCCCAGATGAGCCTCATAAGGAAACTGCTCCAGGCCCCTGATCATTTTGGTTGCCCTTTTCTGCACCTTTTCCAGTTCTACAATATCCTTCTTAAGATATGGTGATCAAAGCTGTACACAGTATTCCAGATATGGCCACACCATAGATTTGTATAAGGGCATTATAATATTAGCAATTTTACTTTCAATCCCCCTCCTAATAATTCCTAGCATGGAATTAGCTTTTTCATAGCTGCCACTCAATGAGATGACACTTTCAATTAGCTGTCCACCATGACCCCAAGATCTCTCTCCTGGTCAGTCACTGACAGCTCAGATCCCATCAGCGTATATGTGAAGTTGGTGTTTTTTGCCCCAATGTGCATCACTTTACACTTGCTTACATTGAACCACATTTGCCATCTTGTCTCCCAGTCCCCCAGTTTGGAGAGATTGTTTTGGAGTTCCTCACAATCTGTTGTGGATTTCACTACCCTAAATAGTTTAGTATCATCTGCAAATTTGGCCACTTTGCTGGTCTACCCAACTTCTAGGTCATTTATGAACAAGTTAAAGGTTACTTATCCCAGTACTGATCCCTGGGGGACCCCACTTCCTACCTACCTCCATTGTGAAAACTTTCCATTTATTCCTACTCTCTGTTTCCTGTCTTTCAACCAGTTACCAATCCACACATGAACTTGTCCCCTCATTCCATGATGGCTAAGTTTACTCAAGAGCCTTTGGTGGGGAACTTTATCAAAAGCTTTTTGGAAGTCCAAGTATTCTATGTCAAATGGATCACCTTTATCCACATACCTGCTGACACTCTCAAAGAACTCCAAAAGGTTAGTGAGGCAAGACTTTCTCTTGCAGAAGCTATACTAGTTCAACAAGGCCTGTTCTTCTATATGTTTAACAATTTTGTCCTTAAGTATGCTTTCCATCAATTTACCTGGCACCAAAGTTAAGCTTTGTAAGGCCTGTAATTTCCCGGATCCCCTCTGGATCCCTTCTTGAAAATTGGAGTCACATTGGCTACATTCCAGTCCTCTGGTACAGAGCCTGATTGTAGGGACAAATTATATATTTTTGCTAGGAGAGCAGCAATTTCACATTTGAGTTCCTTCAGAACTCCATCTGGCCCTGGCGATTTGTTAATTTTTAGCTTTTCAAGACAGTTTGTTTGTTTGTTTGTTTGTTTATTGTTAAATTTATATACCGCCTTTCATTCAAACAATCCCAAGGTGGTTTACAGCAAAATTTAAAAACAAGATTGTAAAAAAGACACAATTAAAATATTAAGCAAAAAATATAAAACAAATCTGATTAAAAATTTAAAACAAAAGCATAAAAGCAATACAGAGTACAAAGAGCAACAGCAGAGACAATCAAACAAAAGCCTGGGCAAAAAGCCAAGATTTTATACTCTTTCTAAAAGCTGTGATGGAGACTGAGGAGCAAATAGCCACCGGGAGAGCATTCCAGAGTCTGGGGGTAGCAACAGAGAAGGCCCTGTCCTGTGTACATGACAACTGAGCCTCCCTCATTGTCGGCACCCGGACCAGAGCCCCCTCAGATGACCTCGTCAGGCTTTTCAAGACAGTTTAGAACATCTTCCCTTGTCACCACAAATTCGCCGAGTTCCTCAGCCACTAAATCTGAAAAACTCCATTCTGGAGAGGGTATATGGTCAGTTTCCTCCGCTACGAAGACAGATGCAAAGAACTCATTCAGCTTCTCTGCAATCTCCTTATCCTCCTTAATAATCCCTTTCACACACCCATTGATTGATTGACTGCATTTCTACACCGTCCCATCCAAGGCCACTGGGTGGTGTACAAAACCAAAACAAAGAAATCATTCAAAAATCAAACTTAAAACCATAAAATCTAAACAATTAAAACAATTAAAAACAATTTAAAAACCCTGGAAGGCCAGACCAAATAAACAAGGGCTCTCTTAAAGGCCAGTAATGTTTCTAAGCCACAGATTTCTGCAGGGAGTGCTTTCCACAACAAAGGAGCAGCTACAGAGAAAGCCCAGTCCCAAGTTGCCACCAGACACACTGGTGGCAGCTGGAGACAGACCTCAGATGACCTAGAGATCATCTGGGGATCAAACAGAAGAAGGTTCTCTAGGGTAACCCGGACCATAAGCCTAAGGAAACTGAAAATTATAGAGCTCAGAAAGATGGGCTTTTGCCTCTCCTTTAAATTCTTCCAACTGAAAAGATACCAGAGTGAGTGGCAGTATTTTAAAAAAATCTATACATCTTCTGCAGACAGGAAGCATTGCTTCTCATTCTCCCCTCACTCTGATTGTGCTTTGTAGACATATCAGATTAAGGATAGAATTATAAAGTAACCATTGTGCCCTCATTCTGGTATCTTCTCAGTTGGAAGACTTTAAAGGAAAGGCAAAAGCCCACCTTTCTGAGCTCTGTGATTTTCAGTTCCTTAGGATTATGGTGCGACTTTAAGGAAGTGCTTGCCCCCCTAGAATTATTGGAGCTTATGAATCACATAAAGTGGTGTAACGTGCTGTGCTTCAGATGTCTCATTGAAAATGTTTAAACCATCATGGAGACATTTTCTTTAATGATAGACTATTTACTTTTGGTTTGAACAATCTTCACAATTAGACTTAATCATCCCTGCACATTGAAGACATTCCCCAGAAGGTAACCTAAGACTGAAAGGCTAAAGTTATTTGCATAAGGCCACACAACGAGAAGGCCAAGGTTAGAAACTGGGGCGTTTCTGGCTCTCAGTCCTGTGTCAGACCACTAGAAAATATTGCTTCTGTAGTGGTTAGGAATCAAACCAGCAAAGCCAAGACAATCTAGGATATCTTGGCACTGATGCCTGTGTGTAGTTTTAGTGCATTTATTTTATAATGTAATCAGTGGTAGACCAGACATCACATCTTAGAAGCCACATACAAGGGATTTTACCCCACAAAATATTGGCCTAGCCTACAGGAAGTTCAGAAAAGAAAATGTACACAGCAAACTGGAGTTTTACAACCCACACTTGTATAAATGCCATATGTTGAAACTCTGCATTCATGTAGGGAGACGTACAAGAGTCCTCCGACCCACCTCCCCCCCCCAAAAAAAACCCCCACTGAATGGTGTTTTTGAGCATTTCTGTCAAACAGCCCAAAAGGTAGAAGCAAAAAGCATTCAGTAGAAAAGCCCCACTGCTCGGCACAGCTTTCCCCTACCCTGCCAATCTGTTTTGTTTCTTTCCCCAAGCAACAAAGCTTTACCCTGGGAAAGGGGAGTAATGGGTATTATGGGTTCACTTTCACACAGAAGCGGCCATGTGACATCTCCTCACAGCAATTGATGCAGGGAGTGTCATTTCCGGCAGTGGGTCATGGGTTTTATAGTTTTTAAACTACAAGTCCCATGACCCATGGCAGGAAAAGGGACTCTGTAAAATTTGCAGCTGAGATGCTCTCCTGGGCATCTCCTGTGCGTAAGGGATTCCTCCCCGCTGCTTGTTATCCGTCCATTCCCAAGGCAAGGCATTTTTTGGCAGTGGGTAGCAGTAAGAGCAAGGGGCAGGACCCATTTTTAAGCCCAGTTTGAAGAGAGGTGGAGCCCACTCAGAATGGGAACCTCCCGTCTTTTAAGGAGGTTAAGTTCACATATTTATTGAGTTATCTTCCCCAGGAGGTTTTACAGAGAGGGCTTTCCCTCTGAATCCGCTCCTGAGTGGAGTGTGCCAGTCCACATATTCACTGGATTTAATCCAACCTCCCTGCGGGCTATCAGGGACCAGGACAGACAGGGCTTTGTTTTTCTCCAAAGGGAGGCTGCGAATTCTGGCTTAGCCTGAGTTATGTCCGGGGTTAAAAAAAATCCTCTATATCTAGCAGCTTCTGGGGGGGGAAAAAACTCCAGGGCTTCTGCTTTCTCTGAAGGTGTTGATGGAGGTGCTGATGGATATGCAAAGGAGGTGGCTATGCGAATGGTCCATCTAACTCCTCAAATTAAAATGCCTTGAATCTGCTGTGAAGCAGATTCGCTCTTCAGATACCCCGAGGCATAGAGCCATGTGTGAAAAACCTCCAGCTGAAGTATTGAGCCATCCCTATAATTCAAAGGATATAATCAGGTTGGAGTGGTCCCATTAAGGTCCCAATAAGCTTGGGAAGCTGCCAGTCAGAATCCTTGAGGGAAGTGGTTTGAAGATTCCATTCAGCCCCTAGTCAACACATCTTGTACATGTCCCACATTTCTGTGAGCTGTTTGTCTGTTTGTCCACCTTCTTCTCAACCACTTTGCTGAGAGAACTATAATCTAAATGCTGATGGTAAGGGAGGTAATACACTGTGGCTGGAACCTGTAAACTTTCACCTTGGAGAGAGACCCCATTCAAATGCCCCATCCCCTAGGAACTGGACAAAGAAATAGCGCTGTTTTCTTCTGGTTTCAAGAAGTATCAATGCCTTTGTGACATCATCAATCTTTACACCAATCCTCACCGACATTTCAAGAGCTATTTGCATACTAGTTAACCAAAACATCTTATGCTAAATCCCTGTTCAGACATGGAGCCGGGTCTCATGATCATTGAGACCCGGTTTAGGAAGGGAAGCGGGGAGAGCGAGCTAAGCCCACTCTCCCCACAGCCGATCAGGGTGGGAGCCCTGGGTGGCCGGATCAGCCGCCCACACGATTGCCGGCTCCGTGACCCCAGCGCAGCCCCCGGAAGCTCCAGTATGCCCTGTGCGAGTGCGCAGGGCATACTGAGGAGACCCCCCGAGCTGGGAGGCTGCTTTTCAGCCTCCCATCAGAGGTCTACTCGTGTGTAAACCACGGCACAGAGCTGCACCATGGCTACTCACCAAAACAAAAACAAAAAAACAGGTTTGCGGAGCGCTCACAGGGCTCACAGCCAAGCCTCACTCACAGCCAAGCCTGGTGGTTCTCATGGTTACAGAAAATTGGGCTAGCGGAGTCTAGCCCGATTTTCTGCAATCGTGTGAATAGCCTCACTATGTTGTATCTGCATTCAGATTATTGTACACATGTATGTTCGTGTGTGTGTGTGTGTGTGTGTGTGTGTGTGTGTGTGTGTGTGTGTGAATAACTGTACCTGAGTTAATTAAAAAAGTGAATACTGGCTCCTTGAAATACAGGATATAGTTAGGAAGTGTACATATGTACCTGTGTTGAATATAACATGTGAATAAGTATACCAATGTACAGATCTTTACCTATGTACACTGTATGAAGAATGTGTGGGTGTTGAGCATAGCTTGTGAAGAGGAAAGGGGCATTTCCAGGGGTAACAGAATCAGGCATGTTACTACTTTTTCAGTGACTGTAGCCATAGCAAATTTTCAGGTTGACATTATATATAAGTGCTGGCAAGGGAACTGGTGGTGTGCAGAACCAGGTTTGATTAGAACCATCCCAGTTCAACCAGTTTGAATTAGAACCAAACTGGCCTCAAAAACAGGTGGCTGTTCTGAGTTCAAACCAAACCCAGCCCACTCTGTTATGGACTGGTTCGACCCAGTTTGATGGTTCAAGGGGCTATGCTTGTAAAGGGATATAAAGCAGAGGAGAATCCAAGGAAGAATTTACAAGCAAAAGGGAACCAGGATAAGAGGGAAAGCTTTCTTACCCAGCTCCTGACTCCAACACAATAAGGCTCTACACACAATCCGTGTGTAGAGACAAAATGGGGTCTGCAAGGAGAGTGGGACCCACTCTCCACGCAGACAGTCAGGCAGAACACCCTGGGCGACCAGATCGGCCTCTTAGACGATTACCGGCTCCATCATGGAGCCAGTTGGGGTTTGGAGGCAGGGTGCGAGTGCGTGGTGCCTTGTGGGGAGCCCCCGATGCCGGGAAGCTTGTTGTAGCCTCCCACTCAGGAGGCTACTTCTGAGTAGCTGTGGCTCGGAGCCGCACCGTGACAACGGCTCCCGTTGCTGCACACGAGCAGCAGGAACCAGGCTGGACTACCTTAGCCTGGTTCCTGCTGCTCGTGAGAAGAGCCTCAGTAACTTATTCCTCCTCCTCCCTACTTGTTTTCTCCCACACAACCAAAGACTGAGAGTGCACACAGCTCCCAAACCTATACAGCTATACACAGCTCCCAAACCTGAAAACAAACAGTTTTCAGTTGTGTAAACCACTCATGGACTAACCTCCTGACTAATGAAGCACTTGTGGGAGAATGCTGCACTAATACAAAGCTGTTGCGCTAGCTACTTGCACTAAGTCTGCACTCCAGACTAGTATTGGGCTACTTCAAGTGTGCTTGCACTTGTGCAACAATTGTGCTACCTGCGACACGCCTCATTTGAGCACTGTTGCACAAGAGTACAATTCGGCAAATCCTCCATTTTTAGCAAACTATGAAATCTCCTTGTGCTGGTGTGACTTTTCACCATACAAAAGTGCTTAATTAGTCAGGCTGTCAGTCGTGCCTCAAATTCCAGAATGAAAGAAAAATAGTATTGATAGAAATACATACAAATACAGTGTTAGGTTGGATCAGTTTCAATCTGTGACTCCTGATGATGTGGACAAGCTGCTTGGAGCGGTATGGCCTACCACTTGTTCTCTGGATCCTTGCCTGACCTGGCTGCTTCGATCTAGTGGAGAGATTGTTGGAGATGGCCTAGTTAATATCATAAATGCATCACTGGGGGAGGGGAGGGTGCCTCCTTGTTTGAAGGAGGCAATAGTTAGACCTCTTCTTAAGAAGCCTACCCTGGATCCCTCAGCGATGGATAGTTATAGGCCAATCTCCAATCTCCCCTGGCTGGGCAAGGTAATCGAGAGGGTGGTGGCTAACCAGTCCAGGCGGTTTGGGAGGAAACTGATTATCTAGACCCATTTCAAACTGGCTTTAGAACGGGCTATGGGGTTGAGACAGCCTTGGTCGGCCTGATGGATGACCTTTACTGGGGAATCGACAGAGGGAGTGTGACTCTGTTGGTCCTCTTGGATCTCTCGGCGGCGTTCGATACCATCGACCATGGTATCCTTCTGGGTCGCCTGGAGGAGTTGAGAATAGGGGGCACTGCTTTGCAGTGGTTCCGTTCCTATCTCTCGGGTAGATCCCAGATGGTGGAGCTTGGTGACAGTCGCTCCTCAAAGCAGGAGCTGTTATATGGAGTCCCTCAGGGCTCCATTCTGTCACCAATGCTTTTCAATATCTACATGAAACCGCTGGGTGAGGTCATCAGGAGATTTGGTGCTGGGTGTTATCAGTATGCTGATGACACCCAAATCTACTTCTATTTTTCATCTTCAGGAAATGGCACTCACTCTTTAAATGCCTGCCTACAGGCAGTAATGGGAAGGATGAGGGAGAACAAATTGAAGCTGAATCCAAGCAAGACGGAGGTGCTCATTGTGGGGGCTCAGAATCTGAGGAGTGAGTTAGATCTCCCTGTTCTGGATGGGGTTACATTCCCCCAGAAGGAGCAGGTGTGCAGCTTGGGAGTACTCCTGGACCCAGGCCTCACCCTGGTCTCTCAGGTGGAGGCCATGGCCAGGAGTGCTTTCTATCAGCTTCGGCTGATTCGACAGCTGCGTCCATTCCTTGAGGAGGATGACCTCAAAACAGTGGTGCACCAGCTGGTACCCTCCCGGCTTGACTATTGCAATGCGCTCTACGTGGGGCTGCCTTTGTACGTAGTTTGGAAACTTCAATTAGTTCAGAATGCGGCAGCCAGATTGGTCGCTGGGGTAACCCGGAGAGACCATATTACGCCTATTTTGAAACAATTGCACTAGCTGCCGATGTTTCCGGGCAAAATACAAAGTGCTGGTGATTACCTTTAAAGCCCTGAACGGCTTAGGCCAGAGTTACCTTAGAGAGCGTCTTCTTCTACGTGATCTCCACCGCACATTAAGGTCATCTGAGGAGGTTCGTCTCCAGTTACCACCAGCTCGTCTGGTGGTGACTCAGAGGCAGGCCTTCTCTATAGCTGCTCCAGGGCTGTGGAATGCGCTCCCTGTGGAAATCCGCAATTTGAATTCTTTATTAGCCTTCAGGAGAGCCCTTAAAACATATTTGTTTGGCCTGGCTTTCCAGGGTTTTTAAATTCTAACCCGATTTTGGGGCTTTTAATTACTGGAATTGTTTAATTGCTGTTTTAAAATGCTTTTAAATTGTTGATCGTTGTTATATTGTTTTTAATTTGTTTTAGCTGTTTATTGTTTTAGTGAGTTTGTTTTAATTGTAAACCGCCCTGAGCCATTTTGGAAGGGCGGTATATAAATCAAATAAATAAATAAATAATGATAAATAAATAGACTAGTGTGATGCTGAGATTCACTAGCATTGCCAATGAAATGGAAATTGGCATTAAATGTGCAGCAGAAAGAGCTGTATGGGAATGTCATGCAGAAATCTTAAGCTTACTGGCTAGGGAGTAAGTCCTATTGAATAAAAGTTTTACTTTTTGTAAGCATGCATAAGATCACACTATATTGGCTATGGGTCAGATAACTTGAGTTCCCTGAAGTTCAGACAGCTCAAATAATTTAGATATCACAAAATCTACTGTATCCATTTGGTTTCTGTGTCACTCTCATTTGCAAGGCAAGAACTGAGCTTAAACTAGGGACTCCATGGTCTCCATACCTCTTAATTCTATTTAGTTAGCAGCAGCAGAAGTGTTTTGCTTTAATGCTTTAATTTTTTTTATGAGGAATGATGGTTTGTATTAATGAAAGTATTGTGGAAAACTGAAAACCATAAAATGTTTTTTTGAAGCCATAAGACTTTTGGGATGGTGAAGAAATGGGTTTCTGTTTCTGTTAGTTTAAAACCACAAAGTGCCACCAGATTTTCCTCTTCTATGGGGCAAAGCTTAACACACAATTGCTCATGTCAAATATCCATCCTCACAAACCACAAGATCACACTGGCTTTCTTTAGCCATCTTTTAATCCTTATTTCCCAATGACTGAGTTCTAACCCATTGGAAAATCTTTAGGCTTGAGAGGTTTGTGATTCTGGATAAAGAGTAATCTGTTGCCATAGAACTCCATGTACTTACTTAATATTCACACTAAGCCAAAAATCAGCATAGCACTTATGATCAGAAGCCATTTCTGTCCCCTCGGATTCAGGAAACATAGTTTCTCACCCCCAATTCTTTCCTGTTATATATTGCCGGGGGCAGGGGGGAGGGATCATCTTAGATTAAAATGACAACTAGTGAAGGAACTGAGATGCCAAACAGAAACAACATAAAGATTCTGTCACCTGAAGGAACTTATAAGTATTTGGGCATTGTCCAAAGTAACAAGATCAAGCATGCTGAAGTGAAGAACAAAGTTAGTAAGGAATAGATCAGGCGAGTAAGAAAGACACTGAAGTCCAAACTTAATGGTGGTAACACTATCAAAGCAATCAACACATGGGCAATTCCTGTGATCCAATATACAGCAGGTATTGTTGATTGGACACAAGCAGAATTGGTTGCACTAGATTGGAAAACCAGGAAAATAATGGCCATCAATCATGCCCTGCACCCAAAAAGTGATATTGGTAGGCTGTACCTGCCAAGAAATGAAGGTGGATGTGGAATGTTGCAAGTCAGACAGTATGTTGAAGGAGAAAAATGAACATAGGCGGAATACATCAATGAAAGCCAAGAAGAAATGCTATAGGAAGTGAGTAAGACAGGACTGTTGAAAATAAAGGAATCAAAGAATGAATACAAAATCACCAGATGAGGAATCTCGAGAAAAATGCCACAACAAACCATTGTACAGTCAGTTCTTTAATGACATACAATCGAAAGTCACCAATAGCACAAAATGGCAGTGGTTAAAGAAGGGGACACTGAAGAAAGAAACAAAAGGTCTCATATTTGCAGCCCAGGAACAACCACTACGAACAAATGTTATAAAAGCAAAAATTGATAAGACCCAGAAAGACAATAAGTGTTGGTTATGCAAGGAAGCGGATGAGACGGTTGAGCACCTTGTATATTATTGTAAGAAAATCGTGCAGACTGATTATAAGGAAAGACACAATAAAGTCACTGCGATGATCCACTGGAACCTTTGCAATAATTACAAATTGCCAGCAAGCAAGAATTGGTGGAATCATCCAATTGAGAAGGTCACAGAAAACGAGGAGGCAGAAATCCTTTGGAATTTTAGAATACAAACTGATAGGCATTTAGCGCACAATACGCCAGCTCTGACAGTCATAGAGAAGAATCAGGTTCTGATAATTGATATTGCAATCACAGGGGATAAACTAGTCGGCGAAAAACAAATGGAGAAAATAATGAAATACAAGGACCTTCAGATTGAAATTGAGTGGCTCTGGAAAAAGAAAACAGTAGTGGTGCCAATAGTTGTAGGCGCCTGTCGTAAATCTGTTAGCTCGGCTAACCCAACAGGATTTACAACCCCCTTCAGCACTCCCCCCGTGAAATAACAGAAAGCAGCAGCGAAACTGCAAGAAGGAAAATAAAAGAAAAAGTTCACAAAGAAAATAGTAAATGAATTAAGTCCCCTGAACTGAACTAGGTACCCCCCTCTAACAATAACTGAGTAATAAGTGAAAAGAAAACACAAAGCAAGGAATGAAACGAGCGAAGAACACCAGAATAAGGAATTAATGGAACAAAGCAGGAAAGTATAAACAAGGCAAACTGGAACTCGGAAAAGTCTGGAATTTAAATAGCACACTGTCTGCTGCCAGTGAAAGTTGCAAACAGTATCTGTGCAAGTGAGAGACTGCTAAATATATATGGCTCAAGAGAACCAGCAGCCAATCAGGCTTCCCTGAGTCAGCACTTCAGCTTCCTCTCTTGTGATATCCTGCGCCTGCGTGACTGCTGCTGAGCTTGCCTCTTGAGACGCCTTCTCAAGACAGGTGAAATCCCAGGCTCCTCCCCATCAGAAATCATGTCTGGCAGCTGTTGCGAATCCTCAGCTCCAGAGTCTGGTCTCCCTGCCAAATCCTGTTGCTGTGCCTCTGAGCCCTCACTAGCAGGCAAATCCTCCTGCTCTGACTCTTCTGAGTCAGAAGTCTGAGCCATGACAGTGCCTTTGGTGCAATACCAAAAGAACTTGAACACCATCTTGACACCTTGGGCATCGATAAAATTACAACACATCAGCTAAAGAAGGTCACACTACTCGGGACAGCATGAATACTATGATGCTATCTTTAATTTTTCTTTGGATATCCTAGACCCTTGGAAAGGGCCCGATAATTCAAGTACCAAATCCAATCAATAACATCAGGTAGACTGTGTGTAAATAGCATAAATAATAATAACTAATAAATAATAATAACTAGCTGGGCCGGGAGCAGAGCATCTGCGCCTTGAGTTTGCCGGCCCGCCACCATCTTCTTCTTTGCCAGCCCACCTGGAGCCACCTTCTTCTCCCCTCACCTGCCTGCAGTCGCCTTCTTCCTCTTCCCTGCCTGCTTTGTCTTCTTATTTTCTGCCACCAGCCCCCATTGCCATTTTCTGGGTGCCCACCTGCAGGCCGGCCATCCAGCTTCCAGTCATGGCACCCCACCCACTGGTTTCAGCCCCGGGGCCCCCATCCCCCACCAGTCACAGCCCCTTCACCTGCCAACAGTTTTCTTCAGCCAGCCAGTGGGCCGGCTGCCACCATGACCGCCATATTCTTCCTCTTGCCATCCCATTGCTATTGGCAGTTGTTCAAGTACTCTCGCAAAAGTTGCCATGGATGGGATTAGCGATGGGTATGTTTAAGAGAATTATATATTTACATTTTGATTTATGTAAACCGCCTCTAATCTAAGGAAGTCAGGTGGACAATAAGTTTGCCAAATAAATAAATAAATAGATCATCATCAACAACAACAACAACAACTTTATTTGTTAGCTCCCCCAAAACAAATTGTTCTCTGGGTGGTTCACAACACAGCATTATAACACCAAGTAAAAACCCAAAACACATGAAATCATAACACACATTTTTTTATTTATTTTAAAAAATACAATGCAAAACAATTTAATTTTTTTAACTCCATTTTAAAAATCAAATTTAGAAATCAAATTTTAAAAGGCCTGAAATTCCTTCCTGAATTTTTTCCGACTCTTCTGCATTACATCGTTATTCAATATGCATCAGTCCAACAGAAGCCTGGGGACGGCTGTTCTCTGAGGGAAGCAAGGGAACTTTGACAGGAAAATCTCAGCACTCTCAACCATCTACAATTCCCAGGACCGCGCTTTAGGGAAGCCATGACAGGGGTAAACAACCCACATCTGTCTGCCGCATGGATGTATACCCACAGAATATCCCTGCTTCAGCTTCTCAAGGAGCGTGAGCATTTTGCCTCAAGCCCTTCCTTCCACGGCAACCTTGAGATGACCTAAATGTGAGGAAGAAATCCTGAACAAAACATTCCCTCCCATCGGCCCTCCCCTTCGATGGCCCTTATTTATTGGCTACCCACCCCTTTTTCTTTGCTTTGTTTTTTCCAAATTTCCCATTTCCAGCATATGCTTGAAGATTAAAAAATACTTATTTGGCAGGCAGTATAAACACTGTACCTCAGCAGATGTTTTTAGTGTCATTGTAAGAAAATGGCCACACACTTATGTGGGTGAGTTTGGCATGGGCTCACATCAGAAGCAGCTGACTGTGTGTGTGTGTGTGTGTGTGTGTTTGTACACACACTTTCCTATTGGTCTGTTTTTTAACTTCCTGATTTCTTCTTCTTCTCTCTCCTCTAAACTTGTGACAAGTTTACATTTTATGAGAATCATCCTCTTTTTAAATTGTTTTGATTCTTTTTTTAAACCTCCTTTCCCTCCCATTATATAGACACCATTGTCCTGACTTGCCTTACAGTTCTGCTCCCTTTTGAAAAAGTTTGTTGAAACAGTTTCAAAAGACTGTTTACCAAAAATGCATTCGCAGCATCCTTCCAGCCTTTACTAGCTCTTTCCATGTGTCTCAATATCACTCGCTCTCCAAACTCATTGCTATGTGGGCATATGTATCAAAATAGCTAGGACCTCTCTGAGTAATATCCACAAGTTCTACAGTTTTTCTGTTTACTCAGCTGGTCATGCTCTTGTAGGAGTTTTTTTGGATTTTACACTTGAAGAAACAGGGGGCAGGTTATATAAGGGTAACATAAAAAATATGTCGTCTGTGAAGGTTCAAGCTTCCTCCAGAAGAATCTCCTTTTCCAAATATCTTCCCGCTTTCCACTCAGACAGCATACACTCCGAAAGCTGTTGGGAGTGCTTGAGGTTGAAGCAAGAAGAAGATTCAACTGCAGGCAACAGAACATGAATGCCGCTGTGTGAGGTGGGGGAATTTAGCACATGCTGAAAGAACAGACAAAGCACAAGGTGAATGTTGGTGCTCTCTGTAGGAATTGACAGTTTGAAAAATCACCTTTGGCACTGCTGTACAAAACAGTAGTGAGGTATTTCACAAAATCTCAAACAGGAACTAACTGTGGGTTTTCTGGTGCTATGAAGTGGTCACTGTGGTGAATGCTGATGTTTTGGTGACAATCACTCTACACAAAAGAATGAGCTCTTTCTTATTTGCTTAAGCAAGATGTCTCCAGTGGGTTCAAAGGTAGCACGTTGCACATTCCTTTTGGTTAAAAAACAAAACAAAACCATTCACACATAGAAACAACCAATCTATGGGTGAACAGGCGAAGCACATGTTTCAACATACATACAGTTATTCCAAACATCTAGTTTGGCCCTGAGAAATGTTAGCATACAAAGTTCATCAAATAATATGCGCTCTTGGCATGGCGATTGGAATTTGGTGGGGAGCATTTCCATTTTCCATAACCAAAAATGGCACTGCCTAAACCAGTGTCTTCATTGCAAGGCTTGGGTGGCTCCCATCAGCCATAAGTGAGGCTGCCTGACTAGTGGTTTATTAGGTCTTTGTGAAGCTCTGGCAAAGCCAGATACACCACACAGCCCTTTTAGCACTGCACAGAGGTGACTGTTTCCACCATGCAGTGTAGGGTTTTCCCGAGCACTGGTGTGGGTGGAACAACAGAAGCTGCCTCATACTGCATCAGTCCATTGGTGCATGCATCTAGCTCTGCGTTGTCTACACTGATTGGCAGCAGCTCTTCAAGGTTTCAGGCAGAAGTCTTTCCCAGTCCTGCCTGGAGGGATGGCATCTTAGACCTTCTGCATGCAAAGCAGATGCTCTACCATGAACTATAACACTGTCCCCATACAGATGGATGGGGCTTTAAGAGAAATAGAGGCAGCATTCATCACACGGAACATGGAACCGCAAGTGAATAGGCCTGCGCAGCGGTTCTGCAGATTGCTGTCCAAACGCAGGGAATTGGAGTAAGGCACCGTGATGAAACCGAGGGTTCAGAATTGGAACTCCAATCTGAACCCTCAAGTTTTAGTGAGTTTCATTGCAGCAACCTGAGGTTCCAGGCAGCCTGTGGTACCTCCAGATTCAGAACCGCAGGTTGCGTCCCCTGGAACTGGAGTTGAGGGAGGAAGCTCCTCCCTCAGCTTCAGCATGACTGGCTGGGCAGGCTGTCCTTCAGTCAAGAAGGAAGCCCACACAGCCAGCTCCCCCACCTCTCTGCAGTCTCACTAACTGCAGAGAGCCAGCTCTCTGGTATGTCCAGATTCAGAAGGAAGAGCGGGGCAAAGTGGGCGGGAGATGGAACCATGGGTCCATTGGACCCACAGCTCTGCATTATATGTGAATGTGGCAAGAGACTTCTTGAGTCCCAGCACCATATGGAGGAGCATACAGAGTGCTGGAAGTGCACTTATTCCAAGATGGCGGTTGGCTCAACAGAACTCTGTTTCTCTTAAAAACCCCTCACTGGGGAAAGCCCCCCCCCTTAAAGCCCCACTACACTGGGAAAAGCACAGCACTGCACTGAAGTCAATAAGAGAAGATGTCTCCATTGGTGCAAAGGTAACACTTTTAACGTTACTTAAGGTTAAAAAGATACTTTTGTAGAAATTAGTGGTCAGAGTGATTATATTATTAGTCTTTTTCTTTGTTGTTTTTTTCTTTGTCCTTTTTAGTCTGCATTCCAGTAGGCTTATGAGATCATCCAGCATTCTATGTGTCCGTGTGTGTGTCCCAATATCAACTTCACAATATGAAGTTTGGACCAATATGAACCAAACAGGGTTAGAGTGCTGGACTAGGACCGGGGAGACCTGAGTTCAAATCCCCATTCAGCCATGAAACTAGCTGGGTGACTCTGGGCCAGTCACTTCTCTCTCAGCCTAACCTACTTCACAGGGTTGTTGTGAAAGAGAAACTCAAGTATGTAGTACACCGCTCTGGGCTCCTTGGAGAAAGAGTGGGATATAAATGTAATAATAATAATAATAACAACAATAACAACAACAACAATAAAAATCAGGTACAGTTGTAGGAACACATAGGGACACCTCAACGGCTTAGTTTGTGATGAACCTGCCAGGGCCCATATGAACCTGCCAGGGCCCTCCGTTCATCATCTCAGGCCCTGCTCATGGCCCTGCCACTAAAAAAGATCCTGTTGGCAGGGACTAGAGACAAGGCCTTTTCAGTTGTGGCCCCTCAGCTTTGGAAATCCCTCCTTCAGTGTTTTTAAAAAACAACTAAAAACACATCTTTTAAAAGAGGCTTTTTAATGCCCCTTCTGTGGTTAGATCTGGTAGGTTCTTTAGTTTTTAATTTTTATAATTCTCAATTTTTAGCTTTAAATTTTTTTAATTTGAAATTTAATACTGATTGTGCTTTTTAATTTGACTTATAACTTGTTTACTTAATTTGGTTAATTTTATTGCTTTTATTGTATATTGTATCTGTTTTATTGTTGTGAGCTGCCCTGAGCAGTAGTGTAGTGCACTGGAGGGGTGGGGTATATTAAATAATGATAATAAAATGTTGTCATCCACCCCAATTCAAGATGGTGGATGTATAAACTTTTGAGGCGCAAGTGGACTAACTTGTGAACCGCCTAAACGATTGAACCAAACATGCTACAGCTGTAAGGACACATAGGGATGTCTCAATGGCATAGTTTGCGATGATGTCATTCACCCAAATTCAAGATGGCAGATGCATGAACATTTGATGTGCAATAGACAATTTGTGGACCATGATTTGAACCAAATTCAGTCCAGCTGTAGAGAAAGTGAAAGGAAAGTAGGCAAACTAGTTCTTACTAGAACAACTTGTTGTTTTTGTTTTCCTTTGTTAATCAAAAAGGGGAGGGTTTTCAGAAATGGGATGAGTATTTATATATTATATAACGTAGAGAGAGAGAAATATTGCACTATTCTGCAAGGTGTGATTTTTATCAGTTATGTTTCTATATCTTAAGGTATCTTTTAAAAAATTGTTCATCCTGCTGAAAAAATATTAATTAAAAAAGCAAAGTGTTCTCGCCATCTATGTTCTAATATCAGCAGACTGTGCAAAGTTCCCTTTCATCATAGCTCCCCACCACTAGAATTCACCTTTGTGTACTCTAAGCGAGCACAACATGAGGCCAGATTAGATCGAGCCTTATGCCAGATGTTCTGTCTGCTGAGTTATGGCCTTTCTGTCAGGGGTTCATATATCGAGATAAGTGTACTGTGATTGGCTACAGGGGTAGTCGGAATCCTGCTCTCTGTTACAGTGGAGTAGGTGGGGTGGATGAACCGTTAGATGCTGGGGGCACAATAGGGGGTTGCTGTTGTTGTTGCTTGCTTTCCACTGATTTCAATGGGTGCTTTTTGACATTTGGAGTTGGTTCAGGGGCAAATCTTTCATTGTGTGGCTGTGTGCTCTGCACATGGGCTGTTGGGAGCCCTGTCAGGGGAGAGGGGCTAAAAGGAGCTGGAAAGGCCCTGCTATTCGCTGCCTCTGCTGCCGGGCCCCTGTCCACCTGTCCGCCCAGGGGCATAGCAAGGTTGGATTGGGCCCAGAGACAAGATTTTTAAAAGCACCCCCCTCACTGAAGCTCAGCTTATAAAATAAAGAAATCTTAAATGAAGCTGAATAGTGGTAACAAAAAGCATAGGGGTGTGTGTATAAAACCCATGTGCCACAATAGAACATCATCCGAAATTATTTTTAAAAAGGTTTTGTAAATGGTGGACGATGCAAGTCATTTAATGGCACTAGAGAAAGACATGCTGTTCTGGTAGCTCCAGGTCTTAACACTCACATCAATTTTGGAGGATGAATACAACTGAAGGAAGCCCGGGCGGGTGCGCAGCTGGGGGAGTCAGTCATGTGACTTGCCTCTGGGGGGCCTCCCAAGGCAGGGGCCCCCCAGGAAACTGTCTTCCCTTGCCCTATTATAGTTACGCCCCTGTGCCCACCTGCCCTACCATTTGTTGTAGGCTTCCACCACCTGCCCTCCCTTCTTCCCATCTCTACTTGTCTCTGCAGCCTTGCTAACCAGTCAGCATCTTGCCCTTTGCTGGCTGCAGGGTGGTATAATGATGTCGCCACTCTGCACAGATGCTGGGTGGTGATGTCACTATAATGTGCTGCAGCCAGCAAAGGACAAGAAGCCGGCTGCAGCAGCCATGGTGGGAGTGGCCATGGAGGCCAGCGGAAGCCAGCAGTGAGGGGCTGTGGCTGGTGGGCGAGGGGTCAGTGGTGGCCCTGGCAGCCAACCTAAAAATGTGGACATGGGCCCCTGGCAGCATCGCTTCACCGCTGAGTTGCTGTAATGGTAGGCCATCATAGGAACATAGGAAGCTGCCATATACTGAGTGAGACCAATGGTCTATCTAGCTCAGTATTGTCTTCACAGACTGGCAGCAGCTTCTCCAAGGTTGCAGGCAGGAGTCTCTCTCAGCCCTATCTTGGAGAAGCCAGGGAGGGAACTTGGAACCTTCTGCCTTTCCCAGAGCGGCTCCATCCCCTGAGTGGAATATCTTACTGTGCTCACACTTCTAATCTCCCATTCAGATGCAACCAGGGCAGACCCTGCTTAGCTAAGGGGACAAATCATGCTTGGTACCACAAGACCAGCTCTCCTCCCCACATCATCAGGGATGTGTTTGCATTCTGGAGGGGGTATAGGATTTGGTGGGAGTCAGCGCCTTCCTGTCACACCTATGACCCAGCCATGTGTCTGCCCTATTTGGGGTCCTCCAATGACCAAGGTTACAAGGGCAGTTTAGCTGAGCCAGCCTAATGGAGGCATTTCATGGGTTCTCCTGGCAGTAAGGGTCATATGCTGATCTTATAATGCTCAAAGCAAATATTGTAACATTAGAATAATGAAGTGGCTACTCCAATATAAGTTAAAAGTCACGATTACTTTCTAAAGTACTCTTAATTTTTTTGTCTTTTTTTGTTTTGTTTTTTGGTCTTTTTGTCTATGTAGTTAGCCGGAAACCGAAAGCAACATCCAGACTAAGTTCATCATAATCAAGACCTCTTGAAATTAATGGGACTTAAGTTAGTCACAACCTATTTCATTAGTTTTAACTTTATTTTAACATAAATAAGGTTGGGGGAGACCTAACCACACTCAAGAATGATATCTGCACAATGCATCATTTATAACCAGGAAATTCAATTAAATCATTGTTTCTTCTACTCATCAAAGAAATCTGGCCAGAAAGACAGTACTGAATTCCAAAGAAATTCTGTGATCCCTAGAATGAACCCAAGATCAGGATGAATCCAGGAGACAGAGAATCCTTTGGAGAGGAAAATGGTCAGAAACATAAATTAAAAAGCACAATAGAAAATAAACTTTCCATTTTAAGCACATACTGTGGTCTCATACTAGCAAGACCAGATAACTCATTGTTTGGATAATGCTGGGGTCATTTATGTATTTTTGCATATGCTCTTCATTATATTCTGCTCCATCTAATAAATATATCCTCATTTAAGAAACAGAACTACGGAAAATATGTTCACAGCGGCCGTGCTTTTAAAATGATGTCCTAATTATTCGGCTTATGGGGTTACTGAGCGTTCAGTCCAATAAGCTGCAGCATAGTGCTATCAAGGGATTACAGCGGGTCTGAAAACCAAACCCTTCTTTACACATATTGCAGAAAGTGTTTTCACTCAGTTTGGGGTAATATCTCCCTCTCTAACAGCTACCCCTGCCCATACATCGCAGCATTCCTGAGAGTACTCTGAGAGAAAGGTTTTGGGGAGGCACAAAGCAGTGGTGCATCCTGGCCATTTGGGAGCCTGGACCTGAAGGGCTTCGGAAACTCCCTCATTGCAATGGTGGGGCGGGGGGGTGTGAGGAGAAAGTCCCCCCCTTTTGCAGTGTAAAAAAATAAAACACCGCTGCATGGCAGCGGCACTAGCAGCAAGGAGGGTGGCGGGGGATGAGGCGGGGAGAGTTCCCCTTTACCGAGATCTTTATCTGGGGGAAGGGTGGGATGGAGCACAACGGTGGTGGTTGCAGGGAGGGGCGAGGAGGGGCGAGTTCCCCTGTTACCGTCCAGGATGGGAGGTGGCAACCTCTTTCCAGCTCTGCTCCCTCCTCCCAAGTGAATGGACGGCATCTCGCCTGAGCAGGCCGTTTCTGGCCTTCCTCCACGTGGAGGAAGCAGAGAGGTTTTCTAGCATCTGAAGACAATACAAAACAACAGTTTGAAGAAGTTTTTGTTTGGATTAACACAAGCCAGGCAGCAGAGGTCCAGTTAGTCTTCTCTGGATTGCCTGCAAAACCTGATCCAGATTACCCTCATATACTACCCAGTTGCAACTACAACAAAAACATGAATCAGACTTCTAAATACAACAATGGGTGACTTACCAATGGCAGCAACTGTGGCATATTCTATTTCTTTTTAGAATATAGATCTGGCTACATTCATACAATCCTGGTGATCCTGTGGAGCGGATTGTGAGAACTCAAAATTTTCAGGCAGAGGCGCTCTTACCTCAGGACTTTGGGGCCAAAATCCAAGTCCTCCACAGCCCCTGAGGGCCCTCCAAATCCCCTTTAGTCTGTCCTGGGTGGTGTCATCACTCGGTGGAGCATGATAATGCTTATTTTGTAGGTGGGGGGGGGGGGGCTCCGAAGGCCTTTAGGTCTAGGTTCCAAAATTACCTAGGTGCACCTCTGTTTCCAGGCAGTCTTAGAAAGCTTTCTGTGGTTAAACCGCACTTAACCAGGACAGATAACCATTATGGTAACAGTGGTATCAGCACTTAGAACAGAAGTTATTCCTGGTTGCTGGGATCACTGGGGAAAGATGTTATGCAGCATTATTTGGCAGGGTTTTTCCAGACCCCCAAACTTCCCCCAACACCCCGGGGGGGGGGGGGAGGACTGAATATTTTTGGATCAGTACCACACTGAGAATGTAACCTTAAGCTTCGGGCCCATATGGATTAAAATTTCATCTTGAAAATTTGTGTGCAATGCTTGCCAAAATCTCAAAAGCAAGGTTAGGAAGTTGAGGGTGGGACTTCAGTGTTCTTGTTCCTCCCATGACTATTGTTGTATTCTGTCTTGTAATCTTTTGTGTTTTGTTGTTTGGAGGTTTGTCCCTGGGGTGGAGCCACCATAGCTCAAACAGAAGTTTAGGAGAGTGTGTTACTCCACGCGAGTGGGGCATCCTGGAGAGACCCCGCTAGATCAAGACACCCCTAGACCAAGACCCCCCCAGACCCCCCTAGACCAAGGCTTGTTGGAGCCTCCTGATCAGGGGTCTCATCATGAGTCGTCACAGCGGGGAGTCACGCCATGGCGTCTCATGATCAGAACGACAGGGTTAGTGGAGAACTCGTTTAAGGGGAGGGGTATTTTAGAAGGTTTGCTGCTGGGACCCGCACAGCTCCCGCTGCAGCACACAACTGCGTGGAACCGGGCTGGCCTCCCTTAGCCCACATGGTTGTAAGAATAGCCTCATGAAGTGTCACAGTTCCCTTTGGGTCCGTGCAAGGTTTCCCATAGAAAGAGGGGGTTGCAGTGCAAAAGTTCTATCTTTAACTCCAGAGAGTGGGGGCCCCACACAAGCAGGTGCCCCTTTATAGGGTTTGCTCAACTCCTGAATGTGCAGTCCAAAGGAAAACCTAGGGTGCTCATCCCTATGGTCCTCTCATGATTGCTAGCCTGTGCCAGCAACAAGCTGTCAACAGAGTAGGAGTGTGGTTTGGTCACGGTGTGAGTCCTTGCAAGAGCATCCTAGGTCACAGAGGGACAGATCCCCCAGGATCCTTTGCCCTCCCTCATATATACATATACATATCCCCACCTAAGTCATCATGTTCCCTTCACTTTCCTGAGTAACAGGGAAATAGTGCCCCCCCCCAAGTAACACCCACCCATATCGTGCTTGTGCAGGGCAGTCTTTGCGGGGCTCTTAGGAGGTGGGCAGTGCAATTGCTGTCAGAAGGCGCCCTGGCATGGCATGGCATTTAAAGTGATTTAAATGCCCTTTCCATGGCAAGGTGGGCAGACCATTCCGAAAAGGCATGATGATGCTCAGTACAGCCCCTTCAAGGTCGTGGCCAATCACAGCTGCTCTGGTGATGTGCTGATGCTTTGTCCACAGTCTGGCTGGCTATGGAGTTTGCTGGGATACGGCCTCGGCAGCCAAGAGCAGGGAGGGGCCACCCTGCCCTGAAACTGGAGGCTGCTGAACCGCGGTTGGTTGAATGTCTGCAATGTGATTCACAGTTTAAAACTGAAGCTGGGGTTCATCCACCTCCAGTTTCATGTTACGTGCAAATGCGGCCTAGGAGTCCATGTAGCTCCGTATTGTTTACAATGACTGGCAGTGGCTATGAGCCCCTGGTGGCGCAGTGGTAAAACTGCTGCCCTGTAACCAGAAGGTTACAAGTTCAATCCTGACCAGGGGCTCAAGGTTGACTCAGCCTTCCATCCTTCCGAGGTCGGTAAAATGAGTACCCAGAATGTTGGAGGCAATATGCTAAATCATTGTAAACCGCTTAGAGAGCTTCCAGCTATAGAGCAGTATATAAATGTAAGTGCTATTGCTATCCAAGGTTTCAGGCCGGAGTCTCTCCTAGCCCTCTCTGGAGATGCCAGGGGTTGAACCAGGGATCTTCTGCATGCAAAGCAAATGCTCTACCACTGATCTGCTGCCCCACCCCCATACTGAGTAAGACCATTAGCCCAGTCTTGATCCTATTTACACATTGTGTTGAACCTGAATTTCAGATGTCTGTACACAGGTACATGTTTTTGGGTACATGACTGTACCTGCATTCATTTCCAAAATGATTTTAGGTACATGTCCCTCGAATGCATGGTACCGATCAGAAGCTGTACCTATGTTCAACCTAGCACATGAATAAGTTCACCTGCAGATCTCTGCCTGTGTATACTGAACTCAGATTGTATGAGGGATTCAGTCAGTGCATGAGCATCTACATGCAAATCAGTTGTACCATTGAGCTAAGATTCCCTCCAATTCAGCTGAGAGAAAAGCACCTGGGGGGAGAACAGAATTGATAGGGAAACAAGCATGGGGGAACACTCAGCTCTTCTCACCAACATGCTGCATTGGCTCTAAAAATTCAACCCCCATCCTGTGCTTTAGAGGTGATGAGAAGTGATGAGACAGATCCAGATTTAAACAAGTATTTGCCGCTTTCATGTCTGGTTTGACCCAAGGATCAAACCATGATTTGGCCATGATGCTGATGAAAGTGTGTGCACCCTCTGTATAGTCTGTGGAGTTGCGGGATGGCCTCAGCAAGTGGCCTTGGTTGTAATACACATTTTGTCCAACTTACTAGCAAACATTTTATTGGATCTCATTATCCCAGGCATCTAAAAAATGAAAACAACAACACAGGAGGAGTTCTACAAAAAAAAACCCTGAAACAGCAGTTTCCCAATGGAGGAGGGGGAAATGCTACATTAAAATCATTTGGAATAGTGGCATGCAGGATGGGTGGATGGTAGACATTCATGGCCACTACTGTGCCAGAAATTAGTCCAAGTGCACACACTGTTCTGTTGCTATTCCTTGTTCCTTTTGCAAATGACTTAACCTTTTTCATAGGAAACATGTTTGTTAGGGCACTGGAAAAACATGGCAGAGTGAAAGTGTGAAATCCATGATATCCATTGCCTTGAGACTTACTTAGCCTTGGCAGTGTTTTCACTTATATGTACTAGGGGTCTGCCAGACAGTTCCTGTTTCCTTCTGAAGGCCCAAAATAGCACAAGAGGAAGGGATTCCTTCAAAAGAGGATTGTGCTTTAAGAAGGCAAACCTGTGTAATGCAACCAAACATGGCCTCACTTGAAAGCTGTTGTATGGAAGCATGCATGGTCCACCAGCCAACACAGAGCCCCTGTTGAGATACTCACTGGCATCTGCCTTTGTGTGCTGTAGATGGAGTGCCTCTCCATTCCATGTTATACCTAACGTGGTATAGGAAGAGAGCTGGTCTTGTGGTAACAAGCATGACATGTCCCCTTAGTTAAGCAGGGTCCACCCTGGTTGTATATGAAAGGGAGACTAGAAGTGTGAGCACTGTCAGATAGGGAGCTGCTCTGGGAAGAGCATCTAGGTTCCAAGTTCCTTCCCTGGCATCGCCAAGATAGGGCTGAGAGAGATTCCCGCCTGCAACATTGGAGAAGCCACTGACAGTCTGTGTAGACAATAATGAGCGAGATGGACCTATGGTCTGACTCAGTATATGGCAGCTTCCTATGCTCCAAAGTTAATGGGTGGTGTGGAGGCTTCCCAACATTTAAGTCCCACTGGCTGACGTCCAGTCTAACCCAGAGGCGTAACTAGGGAAAACGGCGCCCGGGGCAAGCACTGAAATGGTGCCCCCCCCACCGCCCCCCCAACATACTACATTATACTTAGGTTCTTCCTCACAAGCGCCCGCCGCCGCCAAGCCAGGCCACTGACTGGTCGCCAGGCGCCAGCAAAGCAATGGGGGGGGGCCGCAGGCGGCGCGGAAGGGACTGCTCGTGGGGAAGGGGGCACCAACGCGCTCCCTTGACTGCTGCAGCGCTGCTGCACTGAGCAGGAAACATTTGTATTAACAAAAATTTAAAAAAATTTGGTCATGGCGGCGCCCCCCATGTGACCAGAAAAGATGGCACCCGGGGAACGTGCCCCCCCTGCCCCCCCTATAGTTACGCCTCTGGTCTAACCCTTCACTAGTCCAAACAAATTGCACTAGTTCAGGGGTTCCCAACAGGGGCTACTAGTGCCCCTAGGGCAGGAATGCATCACTCAAAATGCCCCAGTGGGCTAGAAGCAACCACAGCGGTGTGCGGGGGCCAAGGTGGTCCTCTCTCCAAGAGGAAACCTGGTTTTGTGATAGCAAGCATGACTTGTCTTCTTAGTTAAGAAGGGGCGTAACGATGGGGGGGCAGGAAGGGCACGCACTCTGAGCACCACCCTGGTGGGTCACGTGGGGGGTGCCAAAAAGTGGCTCCCCCCGCCCCCTGGATCGCCTGCCGAGTGTGGCCGCGGGCGTGCAGCGGCAATTTAGCGGTGGCGGGCAGCGGTGGGTTGCCCACGGCCCGCCGAGTGCGGCGGTGTCTGGCGTGGCGGCGATGGGCTGTAGCGCGGCCTGAGCGGCAGCGGCGGATCGCCGCCGAGGACGGAGTGCAGGCAGAGCAACTCCGAGCCTGCCTCCTGGCCTGGCGTCGCTTCCCAACTGCGCAGGCGCGCCTGCGCAGTTGGGAAGCGACGCCAGGCCAGGAGGCAGGCTCGGCGTCGCTCTGCCTGCACTCCGTCCTCGGCGGCGATCCGCCGCTGCCTCTCAGGCCACGCTACAGCCCATCGCTGCCCCACCAGCCACCGCCGCACTTGGCGGGCTGCGGGCGACCCACCGCCGCCGCCTGCCGCCGCCAAATCGCCGCCGCCCGCCGCCGCCGCCCGCCCGCCACCACACGCCCGCTGCCACACGCCACCGCCAAATCACCGCCACCACCGGCAATCTGCTGCCTGGGGGGCGCCGCCGCGCCCACACAGGTATGTGGGGGCCGGGGGGCGCCATTTCAGGGCCAGAGCTTGCCCTAGGCACCGTTTCCCCCCGATATGCCACTGAGTACCGTAAGATATTCCTCTTAGGGGATGGTGCCACTCTGGAAAGAGCAGAAGGTTCCAAGTTTCCCCCACCCCTGTCATCTCCAAGATAGGGCTGAGAGAGATTCCTGCCAGTCTGTGTAGCCAATACTGAGCTACATGGACCTATGGTCATTGGTCTGACACAGTGTATGGCAGCTTCCTATGTTCCTATGTTCCTAAGGTCAACTTACCGCACATGATGACATTAAAATTAACAACAGTAATGAAAGCATTTATTAGTTACTGATGGATCGTCCCCCCTCCCATTAAGGAACCCACAATTTTAACCAAGGATAGTGGCCAGAAAAAAGTCCCTTGCTCTGCTGAGTCATTGGGGGCTCTTGGAGTATGTGCCAGCTCCAGGCAGATGCTAAGCCCTTTCCTCTCCCTAAATTGCTGTTGCTTTCAAACAGCAACCCTAGCCATACTTACTTGGGTATAAGCCTTACTGGGTACAGAGTGGGATGCATTTCCAAGTAAACATGCATAGGATGGTGCTGTACGGCAGTTTCCAGAGAGGACAGAGGACTGGAGAAGAAGGAACTGACCAAAGGCATGCTCTCTGACTGTGCCCAGCTGCTGCTGCTGCTGGAGCTTACTCCATCCATCCATCACGGCTGGCTTACTTGCTGGTTGGTTCACCATTGCCACATGCATCTCAGCTGATCTCAGGTGGCCAACTGCATTGAGCCACTGCTGCTTGTCAGTGGGACATGCCCAGAGTTCTTTGTGGCTCCTGCTTGTTGCTGCAGGATATTCTTACCTGGGGGCCAGCAAAAAATGGTCCCTACGGGGCATACTCTGGCTCCTAGGCCGTATGTTGTGCAGGCCTGCCCTAGGGGTACTTAAAGGACTTCCAGGGGGTACTCAGAGCCAGTGTTCCCTCTAACAGGGATTCCCAGATGTTGATAACTACAACTTCCAATATCGCCAGCTGCAATGGCCTTTGGCTGGGGATTCTGGGAGCTGTAGTCAACAACATCTGGCAATTCCTATTAGAGGGCATGCTTCACAGAGCCCTCTTGCCTCCCCATGCTGCAGCTGCGCTACATGTTCCCCTTCTGAGGATTGCTGACTTGAAGCCGATGTGTTTGTTGTAGAAGTGGAGGGAGGAGGGTGAAATCTCTCCTCCTCTGCTCCTGCTTGGGTGACGACCTGCTGAAGTGCAGGAGACCCTTTCCCTCAGCCTGACTGGCAGGCATCAGTTTACTTGTCCGGTTGGTTTCAATAAGACTGCTTACCAGTAACTTAATGGGGATATGAGCCCGTGACTGTAGTAGCCTGTCTCCCTAGTTGTAATGCTGACATTTGTGTTTTTATGGATATAACTGTACACATTCACAGATGTACAGTCAGTGTAGCAGTGATTAGACGGGCTACTCCAGTCACTGGCTTATGTCCAGATTCCATTGGCTTACATCCATACATCCACTGGCTTACATCCAGACACTCATAAGCAGTCTCACTGAAATTAATGGGTCACATTTCCTTGTCCTATTAATTTCAATAGGATCATTCATGAGTAACTTAGTGTGGATGTGAGCCAGTGACTGAAGTAGGGATGTGCATGAACCATGGTTCAAGTACTTTTGGGGCAGGGGGACCAGGAACTTTAAGAAAAAGGAGAGCATGTCCTTCCCTTCCCATACCTTACCTCACCCATGCAGCTTCTCAATAACAATTCCAATAACAACCATGTGGCATCAGCATGCAAATGACATCTGTGCATGCGCAGGTGCCATTTGTGTAGTCAGCATGTTGTTGCTGACCATGCAAATGGTGCCCACACATGCGTGGATGCATTGTGTGTACTAAATTCACCCAGGAGTTATTGGGACACATGCCGCCCCAACAGGAAGCTGCATGGGGCGGCAGAGAACCTGTAAGGACCTGCTCCCTTATTTCTTAAAGTCCCCAGTCCCCCTGCCCCCAAAAACCACAGTTTGTGCATATCCCTAAACTGAAGTAGCTTGCCTGTGGGAGAAGAGCTGGTCTTGTGCTAACAAGCATGAATTGTCCCCTTTGCTAAGCAGGGTCCACCCTGATTTGCCTTTGAATGAATGTGAGCATGGTAATTTGCATGTGAGCACTATAAGATATTCCCCTAAGGGGATGGGGCCACTCTGGGAAGAGCACCTGCCTGTTTGCATGCAGAAGGTTCCTGGTTGTCTCTTTGGCATCTGCAAGATAGGGCTGAGAGAGACTCCTGCTTGCAGCCTTGGAGAAGCCACTGCCATTCTGTGCAGACAATACTGAGCTAAATTGACCAGTGGTCTGACTTGGTATAAGGCAGCTTCCTATGCTCCTATAACTGTAACATGTAAGTGTGTGTGTCTATGTGCATACACCCACCCACTAAAAAATCTCTAGGTGGGACCTGAGCTGAAGGTTTGCAACAGAAAGGGCACATTTTTAAAAAGGTTAGGAAACCATGCACTAGTGCAAAAATGTGGCACTAACTAGTTCTGCTAGGTTGGGAGTTTTCATTCTAGCCTAATGTTGTGCTGGTAGAACAAGGTACACTTGCACAACAGGGCATGCAAAAGGACTCAAAGGGCAAGAGACGGAGCAGCTCTGAACATCTAATTAGCTATGTGATTTTTTTGTCACAGGTGCATATTGGTTCATTGCACTAGGAAGGGGGACCAGGAACTTTAGGAAGCTGCCTTATACTGAGTCAGACGATTGTTCCATCCATTGTAATGTCTACACTAAGCCCCTGGTGGCGCAGTGGTAAAACTGCCGCCCTGTAACCAGAAGGTTACAAGTTCAATCCTGACCAGGGGCTCAAGGTTGACTCAGCCTTCCATCCTTCTGAGGTCGGTAAAATGAGTACCCAGAATGTTGGGGGCAATATGCTAAATCATTGTAAACCGCTTAGAGAGCTCCGGCTATAGAGCGGTATATAAATGTAAGTGCTATTGCTATTGCTACACAGACTGGCAGCGGCTTCTCCAAGGCTGCAGGTAAGACTCTCTCTCAGGCTTATCTTGGAGATACCAGGGAGGGAACTTGGAATGTTCTGCTCTTCCCAGAGCAGCCCCATCCCCTAAGGGGAATATCTTGCCATGCTCACACATGTAGTCTCCCATTCATATGCAACCAGGGTAGACCCTGCTGAGCAAAGGGGACAATTCATGCTTGTGGACCACAAGACCAGCTCTCCTCCTAGTGTAGCATTAGTCTGGATGTCAGCCAAGGAGTTCTGAGGGGTTTCGATCCCAGCCCCACAGACAGACCCAAAGGGTGTGTGGGATAGGAACATAGGAAGCTGCCATATACTGAGTCAGACCATTGGTCTATCTAGCTCAGTATTGTCTTCACAGACTGGCAGCGGCTTCTCCAAGGTTGCAGGCAGGAATCTCTCTCAGCCCTATCTTGGAGATGCTGCCAGGGAGGGAACCTGGAACCCTTTGCTCTTCCCAGAGTGGCTCCATCCCCTGAGGGGAATATCTTACAGCACTCACACTTCTAGTTTCCCTTTCATATGCAACCAGGGCAGACCCTGCTTAGCTAAGGGGACAAGTCATGCTTGCTACCACAAGACCAGCTCTCCTCTCCAATAAGGGATAGCAGCCTTATTCACATAATGGAGCGGTTGTGCAGAGACACCTCCTTGGAATCATGTAAGGTAGTCTTGCCTGGCATTGTGCTAAAGGAAAGAATGGGAATGCCAGACTTGTCATTGCCTTTTCAGAGCCTCCGCCCAGGCGGATGCTCCAGTTGAAAAGCTGGAGAAGCAGAAGAACGGAGGAAGCCAGAATGACAACTGAAGGAAGTCCATCTAGAGAGGCCTGCATTTCTTTTCTTTTTTATTGGCTTCTCTCTCTCCAGACAAAAACTTGGTTCCAAAACTAATTGTATAATTAGCAAAGGTCTTCAGTGAAACTTGTAATTTCGTTTGGTCTTCTACACCCATCGGCTTGAAAAGAACATGACACAGCTTGTTTTCTTAGCATGGTAGCTAAGCAGTAAAGCCACAAGTATTTGAGTCTTGGGCATGGTCTCTTGCAAACAGAGGTGCTCTTACCCCTGGACTTCTGGACCGAAGTCCAGGGCCTCCACACCCCCTGGGGGCCCCAAATCCTTTTTAGTCTGCCCCAGGTGGTGTGTGGTCATATTAAAAATGTGTTAAAAATACTGGGGGTGGGGGGCAGGCTCCAAAAGCCTTTAGGTCCAGGCTCCAAAATTACCTAGGTGCACCTCTGCTTGCAAATTGTCCAACTTGAGTTCCGATAATGATTCACCGCTGCAGGACACAGTATAAATTTCCAGGATATCTTTCAGAAAAGTAGCTGTGTTAACTCTGCTGATGCAAAGAGGAGACAAATATGGCACCTTTATTTCTTTCAAAGTATTTATAGGCCACCCTCCTGCTTTAGAATTCCCCAGGTGGCTCACATGACCACATAATTAAAAATATGCAAATGAACTGCAGCATGAGCTTTCATAGGCAAAAGCAGGAATTTAGCTACCATTGAACAAGGGGGAGCAAATGCCCAGATGCCACAAGTTAATGGAGGCCATCTCCCCACCCTGCTACAATGGGAGTTCTTGCATCCCTGCCCTGGGTGACCCTTTCACAATGCCTGTCTTCAGAATGTGAGTGCTTCTGGTCACCTGGATGGCCATACTCAGCTTGAGCTCTGTGCTGGCCCCTCTCCAATGGAGCCAACATGGCCTGATGATGTCACTGAAACAGTATGGCTGAGGCAGCTTGGTGAGACATTGCTGCCCCAAGGCCAGTGAGAACAGGCCTGCCAGGTCTGTGAATGGGAAATCATCTGCCAACCAGGGCTGAAGCCTAGATTGGGCATGCCAACCTGGTTTGTGTGAAGGAGACTTGATTAGATGAAGTGAAATGGGTGGTTCTCCCTCAGTTTTGTTCACCATAACAAAGGAAAGGAAATTAAGAAAGAAAGAGTTAATGGGTTGACTTCTGCAATGTTCTCTATGTGGGGCTGCCTTTGTATGTAGTTTGGAAACTCCAATTAGTTCAAAATGCGGCAGCCAGATTGGTCTCTGGGGCAACTTGGAGAGACCTCCAGCTTCAGAGGCATGATGCCTCTCAATACCAGTTGCAGGGGAGCAACGTCAGGATAGAGGGCATGCACATACCTCTTGCCTGTGAGAGTCATCTGGTGGGCCACTGTGTGAAACAGGATGCTGGACTAGATGTGCCTTGTGCCTGATACAGCAGTGCTGTTCTTATGTTCTTATGACCATATTATGCCTGTCTTGAAACAGTTACACTGGCTGCCGATATGTTTCTGGGCAAAATACAAAGTGCTGGTTATTTCCTTTAAAGCCCTGAATGGCTTAGGTCCAGGTTACCTTAGAGAGCACCTTCTTTTGCATGATCCCCACTGCATGTTACAGTCATCTGAAGTGGTCCGTCTCCAGTTATCACCAGTACGTTTGGTGGCGACTGAGAGGCAGGCCTTCTCTGTAGCCGCTCCTGGACTGTGGAATGCACTCCCACCAGAAATCCATAATTTGAATTCTTTGTGGGTTTTCTAGAGAGCCTTCAAAACCTGTTTGGCCTGGCCTTCCAGGGTTTTTAAATTGTTGTAAATGATTTTAATGTTGTAACCTGATTTTTCAGGGTTTTTAAATTGTTCTGATTGTTTAATTGTTGTTTTTATGGTATTTTATAATTTTTTGTTTTAACTGCTAATTGATTTTAATGGTTTCAATTGTTTTGATTTTAATTGTAAACTGCCCTGAGCCATTTTGGAAGGGTGGTATAGAAATTGAATGAATGAATGAATGAATAAATAAATAAATAAATAAATAACACTGAAGAAACACTGAAGAAACTTCAGAGCAATCTTCAGGAGGACATGTATACTATGGAGTGTGAGGAAGAGGGACAGGAGAGCTAAGCGAAAGGGTGCCTAAAATAAGTTCCTGCTAGGTCCAGGCTGTAGATCCTAACAGTAGCAGTTGATATGGGTGGGATCCAGGGGCAGTAAACAAGTTTAAATGAGTCCCAGGTGTGGCTCGTGCCCGCTCTTCTCTCCCTGTCCCGGCCACTGTACTCTACCTTCTCTTGTACACCACCACATTAACCCTTGGCACACACACTGATTATTCACCTGATTCCCCAATGGTGTTCCCTCTAATAGGGATTCCCAGATGTTGTTGACTACAACTCTCAGCATCCCCAGCAGCAGTGGCCTTTGCCTGGGGGTTATGGGAGTTGTAGTCAACAAAATCTGGGAAGCCCTGTTAGAGGGAACACTATTCCCCAACCAGTCTAATATTCAGCCTGTGTGCCATGGGTTAAAGTGGTAACTGGAAAAAGAAGGTAAAGTGATGTCTGGGTGGGGAAAAGAGAGGGGGAAGGAGCTGCACCTGTGGCTCATTTACCACCTGTCCCCCATCATTAGGAAGGGGACTGAAAATAAAATTGCTAATATTATAATGCCCTTATACAAATCTGTGGTGCGGCCACATTTGGAGTACTGTGTATAGTTCTGGTCACCTCATCTAAAGCAGGACATTGTAGAACTGGAAAAGGTGCAGAAGAGGGCAACCAAGATGATCAGGTGCCTAGAGCACCTTTCTTATGAGGCAAGGCTACAGCATCTGGGGCTCTTTACCTTGGAAAAGAGGCAACTAAGGGGAGACATGATTGAGGTGTATAAAATTATGCATGGAGTGTAGAGGGTGGACAGAGGGGAATTTTTCTCCTTCTCTCACAACACTAGAACCAGGGCATCATCACATGAAATTGAAAGTTGGGAAATTTAGGATCAACAAAAGGAAGTACTTTTTCACACAGCACAACCTATGGATTTCTCTGCCAGAGGATGTGATGATGGCTACTAGCTTGGATGGCCTTAAAAGGGGCTTAGACAAATTCATGGAGGAGAGGTCTCTCAATGGCTACTAGACTGAGGGCTACAGGCCACCTCCAGCCTCAGAGGCAAGATGCCTCTGAATACCAGTTGCAGGGAAGCAACAGCAGGAGAGAGGGCATGCCCTGACCTCTTGCCTGTGGACTTCTCAGAGGCATCTGGTGGGCCACTGTGTGAAACAGGATGCTTGACTAGATAGGCCTTGGGCCTGATCCAACAGGGCTGTTCTTATGTAACACAGATCTATTTTCAAGTAAGTGTGCTTAAAACTTCAAGTTACACCACAATCTATCAAACAAGTAGGAGATGCCAGAAACTGAATCTGCAGCTTTTGTTTGTAAATCATGGACTGCTTCACTGACTCCTCCTGTAAACAACTATTTCAACATCTTACAAACCCTCTTGAAATGAATAGATCTTGCTTTTAAGTAGGCACTGATAGATCAGGCTGGAAATGTCATATTCCAGTGTCTTATATTGGCATCTCCATTTGGCCATAAATTGTTTCCCCAGCATAATCTATTTGGCTTGGCGTTTGACATCAAGTCCTTCAAGTGGCTTGACATTTTGGGTTTCATACCCAGAGATCCTTTGACCAGTTCTTTTCCTAAATCTAAAACAAACAGAAATAAATCAGAATGGAAGTAAATGTGGAACACAAAAGCAGGATTACTTCAGGAAGTATAATAAATGTTTTGTCTCCAACCTTACTTCATGGCAATAACAGGAGCCATCCATCATTTCTTTTGGTTTTATTTCCAATATTTCATATTATTAATGTTTTCAAGAGAAAGCCTTTTCATCTGTCACCCATTCCTATTTTATATATATTTTCCACCGGAGTGTTCCACACAACCTTCAATGTAGCTTTTAGAGCTGGTATGTTTGGCAGTGGAAGATGCGGAATGCTCTCAGTTATTAGTAGTGATCCTATAAACCATTGTTCCAATGACTGAATGATGGTGCCTCCGAACATAAATTTTGCTAAATGGTGGTTTCCAGCCTACTATAAAACATAAACCCTGGAAGGTCCTATTCTAAGTGTCAGTGGGCCAGTAAAAAAGGGGAAAAAAGAAACCACCCAAAGAGATGTGCATGGTACAATTGGTAGCATTATGCTTACATGTGAACCAGGATCTCCTTCCAAAATTACCTCAGTAGTATGAGGGCCATGCTTTTTTCAGAAACTTCAGCAGTCCAAGGTCACATAAGGCAAACTGGTGATATGGCTATTTTCGATGTCACTGACACCTTTGCCAGAAGTTGAAAAACATTGGTGTGGTTAGAAGCTTCTCGATTGATTCTTCCCATGTGACCTAGGCAGGGTGTTCGGATACATTTTCCTGCCTGATGTGAGGGACAATTTGGTGCCCCACATCTGTGGATGGGTGCTCAGCATAGATTGATTAAGTGCAGTCAAGTCGGTGTCGACTCTAAGCGACCACATAGATAGATTCTCTCCAGGATTCTCTGTCTTCAACTTGGCCTTTAAGGCCTCTTAGTGGTAGATTTATTGCTGTCATAATCGAGTCCATCCACCTTGCTGCCGGTCATCCTCTTATTCTTTTTCCTTCAACTTTTCCCAGCATTATGGACTTCTCAAGTCCATAATGACATCTCAAGTCCATAATGCTTCACCGCAGCATTAGGGGTGGCCAAAGGAGTCGCAGCATCTGACGCGATGCCCCAAATGCTGCCTTTCAAACTGACCCCTGCAAACATTGAAAGTGGAATGGGGGTCAGGAAGGAGAAAAAATTTCCAGTAGCCTCCCTCTGTGTGCTTCTTGCAAGCTATGCAAAGAGTGTGGGGAGAGATGCTCCTTGCAAAGCGTGCAAAGGTCAGATCGATCCAAAAGAGCTGCTGCGATGGTGCGTATGGTGGGAGCATCTTGCTGCCCTGCTGGTGCCCTAATTATGTGCCACCTGAGGCAATGGCCTCACCTAGCCTCATGAAAGGGTCACCCCTGCTCAGCATTCTTAGGCCATGTTGCTGAGTCAGCGGTGGCATTGGAATTTGACATTTCCAGCCTTGCACTCTCACACTATGCCACCAAGTCAGGGCAAGGAGGCAGGGGCATTCAAATGTTGGGGGTGGAGAGAGGGGAAATAAGAGCCATGGTCCACCAGGGTAAGGAGAAGAAAATGAACAGCATGCCCATTGTGGTGAAGGGAGGCCCATGTTGTGGTGCCCGTGGTGATGGTGGGGACAGCACTTGCCTCATGGACCACCTCACCTTGACTCATGGACCACCTCACCCTGCCTCATGCAAGGGTTACCTCTGGTCCTGAGGCTTCTGACATACTGGCATGGGAAGGAGACTGACTGGGCCACCCCAATATGCCTAGCAAAAACTCTGATCATAGTGAAGGATGAAGGCGGCGGCGGCAGCGGTGGTGGTGGTGGTGCAGAAAAGGACACCAGGATGCTTGAGCAGAACCTGCCCCCAGCTCCATTTGTGGCAGCACATTGGCCACAATCCCAACATAGGCTTTCTCTGTGGCTGCCCCAGGGCTTTGGAATATGCTCCCTGCTGAAATAAGAGCATCTCCTTCTCTGTTTGTTTTCAGGAAGAACCTCAAGACCTTCTTGTTCTCTCAGGCTTTTAATTAGAATTTTAATAATATGTTTTATATTGTTTTTATCGTGTTTTATGTATTTTAACCTGTTATTTTTAATGTTGGGATTTGTACACGGCCTAGGGATTTACATATCTGGCGGTATAAAAATATGATAGATAGATAGATAGATAGATAGATAGATAGATAGATAGATAGATGACATTTGTTGAAATGACAGCAGTGGGCTGAAGGATCCTAATTCTAGCTCTGTTCAGGCTGCATGGAGGGAGAAGGGCAGCTAGATTGGACATGTCTCCCCGCATTCTCCCCATATTCAGCAAGTATCTGCAGAAATGAGTGAGAAACCCAAGGAATTTCTCCCTGTGATTTCAAATGCTGGAAGGCCTGAAATGATGGTTTGACATGACATCATGGGGAGAAACTCTCATCAGAATCAGCACTTGCCTTTTTAGACAAGCAATGAATCCAGGGAGGGAGGGCATGGCAAGAGAGTGGCTAGTGGATATGACAACATAGGGGTGTGGCTAGCTCCCCTCCTGCATGTGTTGAGGCTGGATGCTTAAACAGGGCTACAGTTTATTGGAACCACTATTGTTATATTGTCAGCATTTAAAATGTACCAGGTAGGCTGATTCTCATGATCCCTGTGATATTGGGGAATCAGGAATTGGGAGATTCATGAGCTGTGCGTGCTTCCAGTTTCCGATTGTTAAGAACCCAGAGGTTTTCAGTGATATCAGCTTGGCACCATGCCAACCCGACATTTAACTGGGACCAGCAAACCTAGATCAAATCCTAGATTACCAATCTCAGTTAAATGTTGGATTGGTGCAGTGCCAATGTGACATGCTGAGAACTTCCAGGTTCTTATCTTATGACTGGAAGCCAGGTGTGTGCACAGCTTGTGAATCTGCTGGTTCCCAATTCCCCAGCATTGTAGAGACAGTGAGAACCAGCCCCATGCTTTACAAATTTAGTTAAAAAGACAAATCCTTGACCACAATCTAACATATGGGGAGAAATTCAGATCTAAGTACTTGCATCCATGTAAATAAAAAGTCATCCTGTTGATCATCAGATAGTATTTATGATTATATTGCAGCTAAAAATTAATTCCTCATTGGAAAATCTGAACCCACTATCAAACTTCTATTTTGTAGAAGCGTTAGAAAATAGCACAGTAACTGCTAGGGATGATAGTTACATTAGGCAGATGTCTTATCAAAATTTGGAAAGATTTCTCTATGGAAAATCTGACGCTCTTGGAAGATGCTGCAAAGAGGTATTGGACATTTGGCTACCCTTCATTATTTATACTGAGTAAAAGAACTGGAATAGCAAACAATTAATTTTTTTTCTTAGTAAAAGTTTTTTTATTGTTCTAATTTCTCTTACATCTCTTCACATTAGATATGTAAACTTTGAAAATGCACTTAATCTTATTTATGTGAGCAAATCTTTATCTTGGCAGAGGCTTCACTTACATTAAGATATTTTGTGTTGTTCATTTATGACCCTAAAAATAAATATCAAATGTTCTCTCTTGGCCCTTGGTGAACTGAACTCAAGTCACAAACTGACCCAACAGAGCTTGTTTTCTTGCTTAAGCTACAGTGTCCATCTAGTCCTGCTGCAATTTCCATTTAACCAGCTAATACCACTTAATTTTGTTCAAGGGGTCAACATTTTGGGGTTTCTGACATATATATATGTTGACACATTTATCTGTCTTTCTTCTCCCCCTGCCCCCAGCTAACTGGGAAAGAAATTATTGACAATAAATTATATAATGTTTTAATATAGCCATTGCTGAATATGAAATGGATGAATATCCAATTAGTCAAATTCAAATTAATGCTTCAATAAGGAAAGAAATTAATAACAAACGAAATAATGTTTACTATTGCCATTGCTGAATATGAAACAAATGAATATCCAATTAGTCAACTTTAAATTGATGCTTCAATAAGGAATAAATGCAGCCATGGATGTATGTATACAGTGCTAAAACAATATATATCTACACCCTGGCAATTCAAATTCTCTGCCACAACTCCCACCCCAACTTATGCAACCTGTATAACATTTGCAAATTTCTCTTACTTTGCACCATCATTCTGCAATTTTACATATAAATTCTGGATTTGATAGTTTTTATAACTGCTTCGCTTGAAAGCAGTTCCCTTTTCCACCCAGAGACAAAGGTTTGGGCGGTATATAAATTTGATAAATAAAAAATAAAATAAATAAAAAATGAAGCAATCTGATGCTGGTTTAACTAAAACTTTATCCAGAAGCAAGTCCATTTTCTACTTCTACTTCTTCTTGCCCTCCCTTTTCTTTATGACTCCACACATCCCCATACTCTCTACAAGATCCCCACTGGGACAAACAGTAGCGTAGTGAGGCCAGAGGTGGCCCCAGTTCAGTCCACCTCCAGTGGCCCCCTAGCCACGCCCCCTGCATCTGACATCAGATTTCAGCATCTGATGTCAGATGCAGGGGGCGTGGTTTTGCTCACAAACGAGGCTGCATGCAAACAGGAGTGGTTTTGCTGCACGCTCCATTTGTGAGCAAAATCCATCCAGCGTTGTGTTCGCAAAATGGCTGCCATGCCAGGGAATATGCCCAGAAAGGGCCGTAGATGCCTGAACTAGATGATATTAGGAAAAGGAAGGCTGGTGGGGGGGGAGGGACCTCCACAGACCCTCCACCACCTTGGAGGGGGTAAGTTTTAAAAAATAAGAATGTTTATTTTAAAAAATGTTTGTCGAACTCCCCCAAACTGAACCCAAAAGTGGGGATTTGAAGGGGGCCAAAACCAAACGGGCCCAGCGCAGTTTGAGTTCAGTTCAAACTCCAACTGAATCGGGCCAGGTGGTTTTGTTTACACCCCTACCTGAGAGTTGACAGGGTAGCTGGAAGTGAAAACAGTTACTAAATTACTGAATTCCCTTCCCCTGTAATGGCCAGCTGCTCTGCCAGTGCCAATTCTTCTATTTCCCATCACTACAGTAATAGCTGCCCCAGAACTGCCAGATGCACCCCTGGCACCATCCCACTCAAGAGAGAGCCCAAACACATACCTGCAATGAGGCCTGACACAGCCCAATAAAAATAGAGGCCCAGCAAACTCTAGCCCAAACCTCCAGCCCCACCCAAATATACCCCCCCCCGACCTCAGTCCCACACCAAAGGCCTAGAAACCAAAGGCAGGCACACTGGTGGCACCCTTTGGAGGCTGCCTACAGGCAAACCACCGGCCATGCTGATGGCTGTGACTCTGGCGTGCCTTCTTGGTATGTATGCCTCCAAGAACTCAGCAGCCCCTCTTCTCACGAGAAGCCCCCGAGCAATCAGGCTATCTTGGAAGGCAGCCAGCTGGAACAAGAAAACAGGCAGGCAGGCTGCCTTTCATCCGGGCTGGAAGATGGAGATGGTGCTTCCATAAACAGAGGGGGCCAGCTGTTAGAGTCCAAGCAAGGCCGAGGAGCCGACAGAGTTCAAGCCCTCTTACCTTGCACCCCACCGCTCTCCTCTTTGCTTCAGGACTGTCATCTCTGTGTGTTAGCAATGCAATTCCTGCTGCCTGGCCCTTCTCATTAGTAAGCCTGGGGAGTGCAAACGTCCCCAAAGGGGAAGGGGCTGGGGCCCCCTTCCCTAACATTTGTGAAAAAAATAGAAATTGGATGTCCAGGAATCCCTGGTTGGGGCTGCCTTTTAAACCCAACCCAGGGAACCCTCCCCCCTGTCAAATGTTCCTGTCCCGGTGCTGTAATGGGGTGCCTTTCTTATGTTGCCACCTGGAGGGTTTGTGCTTGTGAACACACATCATTGCCACTGTGTTCTTGGGGAGGGAAGCACTTACTGGCCGTCCTGTCATCCCGCCCCCTTTCCCCCCTGCTTGCCAGGAGTGGGGAGCAAGGGACCGAGTGGGGCGAGGGAATGCCCCTGTGTTACTTTGCCACTTGACAGGCTGGCAAGTTTGGGATGTGGTGGCGTCTCTCTTTCCGGGCAACTGCATAGTTGCATAGGAGACAGGAGGCGCATGCGTGGTGCTCAGAGAGGCTGCCAATGCAAAGTGCTATATGCATGTAGTGGGCAAAATCCTGGGATTAGTCTGTGCTGCCATCTCTATGATTGCAGTTTCAAAAACCTCATGGAACCGTGGTTTAGGCCCCGTCCACACATGGCCATACCACTTCAGCTGCCAAACCTCTGGTCTCGGTGGTGAACTTTACTGCAAACTGAAGATTCAAATTAGAGTTTGGCGAGGCAAACTGCAGGTTGCTTTCACCATGAAACCGTGGTTGCACAAATTCAGACAGAACAGAGTTCCAACCCCTGCCTCATTAACTCCGGTTTTGCATTACATCTGAATTTGGCCATAGTCTGACTTGATATAAGGTAGCTTCCTATGTTCCAATATGCAGCAGCTACATGAGTTCAGATATGAGTTTCCTGCTGTTTCAAACACATTTTGTATGATTCAACTGGCTTAAATTGCTTCAGGCAGAAAATACAGTGATGTAAATAATGTCCCTGATGTAGCTAGATTACTAAATGTGAACAATCAATTCAGCGTTCCTGAATATTTCTGGTAAAAGGCTCCTCCAGACTTGGAAAAGAAGATCCAAGATAAACATGAACCACTTTCAGCACATCTTACACTGGCAACACTGTACAACTTGTGAAAAGAAATACTCACAAAGCGATGTCTGTCTGAGAACACTTGAGAAAACATCTCCGTTAAGAGCAACAGATATTTAGCACTTGTTTGTTCCCATTCAATATTAAGTTAATTAGGAGAGGAATAACAAGAAAACATTCCCCTTTCCAGGGTTTCTTCCAAAGAAAAGATATTGATATTACAGTCAAATGCCTGAAAAAATCATAACTCTCCTAGACAATGGTTGGAAAAAGAAAACTCCTTAAAATACTTTTCTAAATGACTGGTTTTTATTTCTATTCCTGTCTCTGTGGCAGGTGTCAATAACTGAAAATGTAGCTGCTAATCAGGCAAATTAGACTTCATACAGGGCAAATTGTCATAAAAACAATCTATTGATAATTATGTTCATTCTTCTAAAGACCAATCATCAATCCAGAGAAAACTTGAGTGACATTTAATGTGAACTATAATACATCATAGTTATTTCCTGCAGATCTGAATAGTCATTTCATTTTTGCTCTTGTCAGCTTACAGCTGGCTTCTATGTTCAGCAAAAACATGTATTCAGCTTCCCTGAGAATGCTGCCCCCCACAATGGAGGAGGGGGATCATGCAACTGAATTTGCCACCTTTAAATTGCAGGGCATAAAATTCAGCAGGCATTGCTTTTGTTAACAGAAGGGATTTTGCAGAAAGTAGTTTTTGCAGTATGCCCTCCCTTCCCCACAACACCAAATACATGTTACTGACCATGGGTCCATCTGTTCCCCATTGGTTTGTCTGATTACAATCTTGGGAGAAGGCTCTCCTTCAGAAATAGCACTTGCTCTGTTCTTATATTTTTAAAAAGTGTTTCTGAGAACTAGCCCAGCATCCAAAAAAAGTTGCAAGAATTCAGAACCATCAGTCAGGGGAGCTGAGATGGTTTATCTATTGAAGATATTCTCAAAAGGACTGCTATAGAAAAACCCACACCCATTAGCATCCCCTCTACTCCAGAATTTTTTAACAGAAAGGAAAGAAGGAAGGCAGAAGGGGAAATGAGAAGAATTAGAAAAAGGAAGGAAGGAAGGAAGGAAGGAAGGAAGGAAAATGGAGGCATCTTTCAAAGAATAGGTTACATAAGGTTATGAAGATAAAAGGGAAATGGTACTCATCTTTATTTTCTGTTCCGTTTTCTCTGGTCTCATTCTTCTTTATTTCTTTTTAAGAAACAACTTGCTTTCTTATTCTATTCTATAGGCCAAATTGCACAAAAAAGTAATTTCATATGCACATTTTTTTGCGCTGTACAAAATTTGTTCAGCTGAATATTACAGTAAATGTTGCTACAGAAGAACCAGCTCTTCCTAACACTAAGCTGTACGCTATGGCCACTTTCGCACATAACAGCAAACCATCCCCTATTCCCTTGCCATGTTCCCAGATGTTCCTAATCTGGAGTCTGAGAGCCTGAATTGGGGGGAGGAACTGGCTGTGCAGGCTTCCTTTTTCTCATCAAGGACAGCCATGGCAACCAATCAGAGACGGAGAGTAAGAGGAGCTCCCTACCCTCAACTCTGGTTACAAACAGCAGCCGGTTACAAACAGTGGCAGCCTTCAGGTGCCACTTTCTGACCAGAGGTTTCAGCGGCAAAACCGAAGAGCAACCAACGTTACAAATTCAGGTTTCTTGCCCAAAACCTCAGGTCACTTTTCTCACTGACCCAAGGGTTCCCACTTGGAGTGTGCACGGTACTGGTTTCTGCGGTTAGGTTCAAATTGGGGTTGAATTTGAACCGGACTGTGGTTCCACAACCTGGCTCAGTCGGAACAACCCAACAGACTGGTCCATTCAACTGAACTGAGTCAAACCAGTTCGGCAGTTCAGTGAGCTTGTAAAGGGGAATCTGGTGAGGATTCTCCTTTACAGGTAAAGGGATAGGGGAATCCTTGAAAAGTCTTCTAAAGTGTGGCTGAGGGGGTGGTAAGAGGGCACCTTTAAATAATTATTATTTAAAACTTGGCTCTTATTGGCCCAGTGGTAGCCACCGCCATTCCTCAAAGCCCCCCTGGCACAGCTCAAGTGGGCAGCGCTCCCTCTAGCAACCCGTTTGTGTGGTAATGGCGTGATTCCGGCCTACACGGAGACACAGAGGTCATTTGCATGGGCTCCGTGCATGCGTGAAGGCCACACAAATGGCCTCCACATATCCATGGAGAGTGGAACTGCACCACTGCCTGGGCGGGTTGCTGGAGGGAGCATCACACATTTGGGCTGCACCAGGGGGCTTTGAGGAGCAGCCACCACTGGGGCAGTAAGAACCTTAATCTACTTTTCAAGGTTCCCTCTCACCACCACCACCCCTGCTCCAGCCACCCTTTAGAAGACTTTTCAAGGATTCCTCTACCCTTTTGCTTGTAAAAGGAAATCCTCACCAGATTCCCCTTTACAAGCATAGCCCCTCAAACCACCAAACCATGCCAAAGCGGTCCACCACGGACCAGGCTCAGTTTGGTTTTATTGCGGACCAGACTGTCTCTGGTCTGGTTTGCAATCAAACCATCTGGTTTGAAGTGAACCAGTTCATGGTTGAATGGTTTGTGCACACCCCTAGTTCCTGCATTCAGACAACCACAAACCCAAAACTCTTGCATGGTTGCCTCCAGTTTGGTGTGATGTACAAATGTGGCCAGAGTCTTGTTCACATCATGCAGAACTTAATGCAATGCATGTTCAAGTTTGTCCTAGCAGAAGAAGAAACATTTGGAATGACTCCTAGATAGCTAGGCTTATCAGGAGACAGCAGTTACAAGCAGATAGTAGGTACCTGCCATATGGTAGTCAGGTTCTTTCTCTGTAAAGTAGAATTATTGTTTACATTTCTCTCAACTATAGTGCAAATGTGAAAACCACATTATGTAGGACAGGACACTCATGCATGATGTCCCTGAATCTTGAGAATATGCACCCTACTTCCTATTCCTACATGAGTCTATTTCCTGTCTAAGTTTATATAAGCTGCAATTGGTTGTGTTGTCCAAACCCAATCTTGGCTTCTACTAACCTTATTGATTGATTGATTGACTGATTGATTGAGTGCCGTCAAGTTGGTGTTGACTCTTAGCGACCAAATAGATTCTCTCCAGGATGATCTGTCTTCAGATTGGCCTTTAAGGTCTCTCAGTGATGCATTTATTGCTGTTGTAATCAAGTCCATCCACCTTGCTGCTGGTCATCCTCTTCTTCTCTTTCCTTCAACTTTTTGCAGCATTATGGACTTTTCAAGGGAGTTGTGTCTTCATAAAATGTGTCCGAAGTATGGTAGTTTGAGCCTGATCATTTGTGCTTCGAGTGAAAATGCTGAATTGATTTGTTCTATGATCAATTTGTTTGTCACAAGCAAAACCATTGCCCGAACGATTCTAATCTTGGTACGTATAGACAGGTCAAGGCATCTAAATATCCTCTCCAAGGCCTTCATTGCTACCCTACCAAGTGCTACGGGTATGCACAGAACCCGCTGGTCCAGTTAGGTTTGAGTCCAGACCAGACCCGGACCACACTGGGCCAGTTTTGTCCAGCACCCCTGCAAACCCCACCTGGGTTCGGTTCAGTCCGGGGGTGGGGGTTGCAAACATTTTTTTTTAAAAAAATAAAATAAAATAATTTTTTAACTTACCCCCTTCCTGGGAGTTGTTGGAGGAGGCGGGGGGTCCCCCTCCCCCCACTTCCCGTTATGCTGCCACCGGCCATTCAGCCAACTCTTCGGCCCATTCAGGCCTTCCCCCTCCAGCATGGTGGCCATTTTGGAGGCCACTGCGCCTGCGCAATTGTCCTCTGCGTGACCCAGGCAGCATAAAGGGTTAGAGTTAGGGTGGCCGGTAGCGGCATAAAGGGAGGCCAGCAGAGGGAAGGGGAACCTCTGCAGACACACACACCCTGCTGCCTCTAACAACTCCCCTGAAGGGGTAAGTTTTAAAAAAAAGAATTAGTTATTTTTAAAAAATATATCTGCGAACCCACCCGGACAGTTTGGGGGTATTCGGTCCAGGGTCAGACCAAACAGGGGATGGTTCAGTTCAACGTCGAACCTCTTTGCACATCTCTACCAAGTGCTAGTCTGCGGCACTTGACTGCTGGATAATTTATTGACTGCTGGATATTTCTTGACTGCTGGATATTTTATTGTTGATAATCGATCCTAAAAGGCAGAAGCTATCCACCACTTCAGTGTCTTCAATGTCAATTCTGAGGCTGGTTGCTGTACCTGTTGTCATTAGTTTAGTCTTATTTACATTTAGTTGTAGTCCCATTTTTTCACTGTGCTCCTTGACTTTCATTACTAGAGCTTGCAGATCATCCACATTCTCAACTATCAGAGTGGTGTCATCAGCGTAGCGCAGATTTTTTATGTTTCTTCCTCCAACTTTCAACCATGCTCATCTTCTTCCAATCCAGCTTCTCTCATTATATGTTCAGCATATAAATTGAATAAAGGAGAAAGTAGATAGCCTTGACTTACTCATTTGCCAATCTGGAACCAGTCTGTTTCACCATATTCCGTCTGGACTGTGGCTTCCTGTCCTGTGTATAAGTTTCTCATGAGAACAATGAGGTGTTCTGGGATGCACATTTTCCTAAGGATATTCCACAACTTGACATGGTCAACACAATCGGAGGCCTTTCTGTAGTCAATAAAGCACATATGGACTTCTTTCTGGTATTCTTCGGCTTCCTCAATTATCCAGCGGGCATCAGCAATGATGTCTCTTGTTCCTCGGCCTTTACTGAAAGCAGCTTGAACATACGGCATTTCCCTTTCCATGTAGTGCTCTAATCTGCATTGGATGATCCTGAGCATTATTTTGCTAGCATGTGGAATTAAGGATATTGTGCAATGGTTTGTGCAATCTTTTATGTCTCCTTTCTTTGGTATGACTATGTAGACTGACCTCTTCCAATCTGTTGGCCACTGTGTCATTCTCCAAATTTGCTGGCATAGTTTGGTTAGAACCTTGACTGATTCTTCTTCTTCTGTTGACTGCCATATTTCTGTAGCTATTCCATCAATTCCTGTAGCCTTCCAACTTGGTAATGACTAGAGTGCTGATCTATCCATCTTCCCATACTACAGGTTCTTGCAAGTAGGGAATATCTTCTAGAGTATCTTGGATGCTGACGTCCCTTCTGTACAGATTTTCAGTATACTCCTTCCATCTCTGTTTGATCTTCTCTGAATCAGTTACTATTTGTCCTTGGGCATCCCTTAACATACCAATTCGAGGTTAGAACCTCCCTCTGAGTTCAGAGATCTTTTGGAAAACTTGCCTTGTTTTTCCGTGTCTATTTCCATCCTCAAGGTATTTACAAATGTCATTGTAGTACTGCTCCTTGTCTCTTCTAACAGCTTTCTGAAATTCCCAATTAAGTTCCTTTGTGAGGTCTTTATCTTTCTTGATTGGCTTCTATCCTCTTCTTGGCAATTCCCACTGTCTGTTCTGACATCCATTTTGCTTTCTTCTATTTCTTGGTCTTTGGCAGTCTATTTTCACATTTGTCCCTATCAACTTCTTTGATTTCATTCCACAGTTCCTCTGGTTCACTATTAGTGAGGTTCAGAACTTCATAAAGAGTTAGGAGTTCCTGATGTTCTCCTTCAAAATGGTGGGAACATTCTCAAGATCATATTGTGGGAGCTGGATAGCTTTGTTTTCCCGCTTTAGCTTGACTTGCAACTTGCACATGAACAATTTGTGATCTGTTCCACAATCGGCCCCTGGCCATGTCTTTGCTGTTATAACTGAGCTCTTCCACCTCTTTGCACCAATAATGTAATCAATTTGATTTCTATGTACTCCATTTGGTGATGTCCATGTGTATAGGCACCACTTTGGTTGTTTGAAGAATGTGTTAGGAATGAAGAGATCATTGGCTTGGCAGAAACTAATAAGTCGTTCTCCTGCTTCATTTCTGTTTCCTAGGCCATATAGGCCGACTGTGTTTTCCTCCTTACCTTTTCCAAATTTGGCATTCCAGTCTCCAACCACCAGCATCACATCTTGCTTGCATGTTCTGTCAATTTCAGACTGAACTAGAGCATAAAACTCAACAACTTCCTCTTTTTCTGCATCAGTTGTTGGGGCATAGATTTGAAGAACTGTCATGTTAAAGGGTTGTCCATGAAATATAATTGATATTAGTTGGTCACTGACCGCATTGTACCCAAGTACTGTCATTGCTATATCCTTCCTGACTATGAAAGCAACACCATTCCTCCTTTGGTTTTCGTGTTCCGAGTAGTAAACAGTATGGTTTTGTGACTGAAAGTGCCCCATTCCAGTCCATTTTAATTCAATGATGCCCAAGATGTCAATCTGTAGTCAATTCATTTAATCTTTCACTGTGTCGAGCTTTCTCATATTCAAGCTTCTTACGTTGCATGTTCCCATTGTAATTCTGTCTTTGTAGCTTCAGATTTTCTTTTCCCGCATGGCAACATATGCTGCTAGACATCCAAATGGCTTTAGTCTAACCATGTCATAAACACTATCGGTACTCTGAGAGATGCTCAGCTCTTCCTCAGTAGTATGTTGAGTACCATTCGACCTGAGGGGCCCATCATCCAGCACTACATCAACAATCATTCCATTTTGTCTATCCATGTGGTTTTCTTGGTAAAATACAGGAGTGGTTTACCATTGCCTTCTCCCGTGCAGTATGAAATAATGCCTTTGTCATTGTCACTGAAGTGCTTGTCCACCTCCAGCACCTTCCTATATTGCTGCTGCCCAATATAGGTGCCTGCTTTCTTTAGCTGGGCAGTTGGGATGACCTTCGCACTTTGGGTGACCCTACTGGGAGTATACCTCCTGGTGTACTTTGCTCATCCCTCCCAGGAACACTCCACCACCACCACCACAATGAGGCAGCATAGCAGGACTGGGGGGGGCATCTTGGGGGGGGGTCTACTAACCTACTTGCTTTAAATAACTTCAGGGGTTCTACTAACCTACTTCCTTTAAATAACCCAAAGTTTGTACCCAAGTTTTGAAGTGAGCTACAGAGTTGGTGTTATTTGGAGCAGGTGGGTTAGAGTAAGCTGAGACTGGTGAGTTCAGACAACATGACCACCTTATTGTGTTTTAACCTAGACAAAAAGTAGATGTGGGCATGGAAGTGGGGTGCGCATATTCCCAAGTCTCAAGTACATTGATTTAGGTTCCACATGACATCTGAACTAGCCAATAGTCATGATTCTCCTAAATCATGACCAGGGAGAGTAATGAATCTCACAGAGCCCAGCTCTAACCAAGGTTCCACATGACTTCTGTCTTGTGTTCAGTTAAATAGTAGTACTAAAGCATCACAACATTCCATTTTCAAGAAATGATGTTCTCCCAGTTCAACAATCACAAGAATTCATGTTAATAGAGGTTTAAGCCACAATCCAACACTGAGTTTAGTGTGCTTAAGCCCATTGACTTCAGTAGTCTTAAGCGAGCGTAACTCTTGTTTTGGAGCATGGCTATGAGATCATAGCAATATTTGAAAAATCATCCTTAATTTTCATCATGGCAGCCTTATTAGAAAACAGCCTACAAAACATTGGGACATGTGGATTCAAAATTATATCTAAGTGATAACATTTCCTTTCTGGTGAGCCAACTGTTTCAGTGAAAAATTATTCTGGTGGAAACACTGTCACTTTTATCTCAGGAAGAAAATAAGGGATTATGATAATGTTGCATCATTACTGCCAGAAAATGGTTGAGTAGTCAAGAGGACTATTTAAAGAGTTATGCTGAAAATTAAGCAGCCATTTGGAATACTCCTACTTTGATCTTGAAGGATTTGGGAAGGTTTCCAGGTGTGTAAGCACCAAGCTATTCAGACAGTGTGTTGACCCCTGTACTCATAAGAAACTGTTTTATACTGAGTCAGACCATTTATCTATCTAGCTCAGTATTGTCTACACAAAAGCTGTTTACCATCCTACCCAGCTCTCATACCATCATTTTAACAAGGCAGGAGAAAAAGCCATCTGTAGCAAATAGTGGATTTAAGCCCAGCCTTTGTCTCAAAGCAAGCCCACATAGGGGAAAGAAAAATGCTGCATCATTCCCTCCATGTTTGCTCAACAAAGGCTGTTCCTTTAAAACTTAAATTGCTGCTTTGGTAGTGCTATCACACTGGTAGTGTGAGTTGCTGAGCAATCAACATTGAGGCATGTTTGCACCGGAGTAAAACTCCCTTTTCCTGAGTCAAAAATCCATTCAGAGGAAGGTAAAATACAATGAGCAAAAAGAGAAAACTTTATTCAAAATACTACAGACTGCTTCAGTCTGAGGCTCTCTTAGCTTTAAGTTACAGGTAAAAGGAACACTCAGTAACTACAAGAATAATTCAAAAAGCACCCTCATATGATATTGGGGTGGCACACTTTAAAAATCATGGTTACCCCATTGCATATAACAAAAATGCAAGAAAATACCAAAACAAAAACAAAAACAAACCCTTGAGAATTTACAGAGACTTTTACAATGCCCTAATTGGAAAAGGGCATTGGCTCAGTTTGTCTTGATTTGCTACATTACAAATAAAAACACAATAAATCAGTTATAATGATTTGCATAGCACAACAGGAAAGAAAATAGTCTAACGCAGGCTAGCTATCACACTATTCCCTTTCTAAGTCTTCCTGAAGCCAAAAGGTCCTTGGCTTCCTTTCCCTTGAATTCACTCCAAACTCCAGGAGATAATTCAAGTTTCCTGCAATCCTGTCTCTCAAGGATCTGCAGATGTCCTTCCATGAGAGAAGTCTCCAGGGTGGCTATTGGCCATGAGGCAGCCAAACTTCATGGCTGGTGCTCACGAAACCTGCTCCCCATCTTCTCTTCTCTCCTCTCCCTCCTAGCTCCTTCTGAGAACAAAGACACAATTCTCTTCCTTCCGCAAGGCCCTCTAGGTCCCACCCACCACGTGCTGAATAGCTGTTCCCTAGCCTGTCGGTCGGAACAGGATTCACTTCCGGTTCACGACTCTTAGGGTAAGGGAGGGCCGATTGCTACACCATTCCCTACCTTGTTGTTTGCCCACACATGATCAAAAATTGGGAGCATGCACAGCTCTCAAAGCTGGGTAGGATGTTTGTCCTACTCAGTTTTTTATCATGTGTGTTGGAAATTCTCTGTGGTGAGAGAATCCCTTTCTCATTATAGCAGAGTGCACAGAGGCACAACACAGCGGTAGTTTAGTTAGACATGCGTGTATCCTGAGAGTAAAGTAACTTGGAGCCAATTCATAGTTTCAAATCAATATAAAAGGCATTTATTAAGGAACTCCATTCTAGATAGGAAAGTGAGGAGTTAGAATCTCTAATCTATCTATCTAGCTGGATGCAGATGGATTCTGCATCCTCTCTGCACATATGGTGCAGGAAGAGAGGCTTGCCATGTTGTAAGGTAGTAGGGCAGGTAGGGAAGAGAGAGGAAGGAAGTTGAATCCCTAAGAGTAGCAATCTACATATCAAAGGGATAGCATCAGAGCAGTGGAGAAGGGATGACCAACGTCTTGACTTTCTAGCCCTCTGACTTACTAGTCTGTCCTCCACTGTCTGAGGCAAAGAGACAGCTCAAAGTCCTTTAACTTCCAACAGCCCCTCTCGATGTCTCGTGACTCAGCTCACAAGATTCATTTTCTCTCTTAGCTTTTCAAAGCAGGGTCTTGGTAGTGGCTTAGTGAGTATGTCTGCAAGCATTTCATTTGTCGGGCAGTAGATCAGCTTGATTAGTCCATCTTTCTGCAGACTTCTCACTACATGGTACTTCACATAAATATATTTGGTACTCCTCTTTACATCTTCTTTTCTGGAGAGTTGAATGCAGCTTTGGTTGTCCTCATACACTGGTATGGGCTGTGGTACCTCTGTACCTAGGTCCTTCAGTAGTTGACACAGCCATTGTATCTCATGACAGCCCTGTGCAGCTGATACATATTCCGCTTCAGTGGTTGATGATGCTACTATGTCTTGCTTTGTGCTTGACCAGCTTATGGCTCCATCTCCATAGAAAACTATTTAACCGCTGGTGGATTTCCTTTCTGTTATATCTCCACCCCAGTCTGCATCTACATATGCTTCTAGTTTTGGTTGACTGTTAGCTGGCAGCTTGAGCTTAAAGTGTGCAGTACCCTTTGGGTACCTAACAAGTCTTTTAATTGCATTCCAGTCCTTGACTGCTGGTGATGCAGTCTTTCTACAAAGTAAGCCAACTGCTGTGCTAATATCTGGCCTAGTGAGTGTATTAATGTATAAAAGCTTACCCAATGCTTCATGATATCTATGGTTGTCAGATTGTGGCTCAGTTTGATCTTCTTGCTTTATTTAGTTCACTTCCATTGGAGTTGGTGTAGGATTCGCATTTTCCAGTCTGAGCAGGTTTATCAAGTCTTTAATTTTCTGTTCTTGGTTGATGAGGAAACTTCCATCTTTCTCTCTTTGTACTTGAATGCCCAAGTAGTGTGCAATGTTGCCAAGTCGCTTGACTTCCACATCTCTGTTCAGATGATGCATTATTTCCTTGCTGTCATCTGGATTTTCATAGGCAAGAATCAAATCATCAACATACGCCAAAATGTAAGTCCACTTGCCATCTATGCATCTCGTGTATAGACAGGGATCCGCGTTGCTTCTTTAGAAGTTTGCTTGAAGCAGCATATCATTTAGTTTTATGTTCCATGCTCTGGCAGCCTGTTTTAAACCATAAATGCTCTTTTGCAGTTTGCACACATAGTCCTCTTTGCCTTTCTCTAAGAAACCTGGTGGTTGTTGCATGTAAATGTCCTCTTCTAGTTCACCATGTAAGAATGCAGTTTTCACGTCTAGGTGTTCAACATGCATTCCTTTGCTAGCAGCAATACTTAACAGAGTCCTTACTGTTGTATGTTTAACCACTGGTGCAAAGGTTTCATCATAATCTTCTGGTTGTGGTAGCTGGGATATTTCCTCCCACTAGTGGGCCTGGGAACAGCGCATCTGTGCCTCTAGCTAGCCTGCCGCCACGGCCTGGCCCGCCGCCTTGCCTCCGCGGCCAGGCCCACTGCCTTGCCTCCGCAGCCGGCCCGCCGCCGCCGCCTGGCCCACCGCGGCTGGGCCCGCCGCCTTGCCTCTGCAGCCGCCCAGCCAGGCAATTCTCCTGGGTGCGCCAGGACCAATCAGGCGCCCCCGCAGCCCAGCCAATTAGCTTGGCTGCTGGGATGCATTTTTCCCTGGCACATCCAGGAGAAATATATATATATATAGATGATGAAGGTTCTAGTTGTTCCGCCGTTCTTGTGAGGTAGGACAGTCTCAGAGCTGGAACACCTCTGTTTGAGCGCATTGATCACCTCACCTCACCCTCTGTGGTCTCTTCCATTACCTCAGGTGTATCTGGTGGATCGCTGGGGGTCTCTGTGTCGACTGTGGTTGGATCTGGATCTGCTGTCTCCTCCTCCTCAATTCCTCTGAGATCAGGAAGCATAATCCAGTCACCAGGGTGCTTGGTCTGGTTGCTTGTTTCAGTGCAGGCCCCCTCTGAAGGTGTAGCTCTTTCATTCTCATCAAAATACACCGCTCTGCTTATGGTTATCCTGTTGGTGTCAGGATCCAGAATTCTGTAGCCTTTGGACTGTGCTGAATAGCCTACAAAAATCCCTTTTGTGGCCCTAGCCCCTAACTTAGTCCTTTTTTCCTTTGGGATGTATGAGTAAGCCATGCTCCCAAAGACACGCAGATGTGTCATGGACGGCTTATGACCATGCCAAAGTTCATATGGTGTTGTTCCTATAGGCTTTGTGTGCATTCTGTTTTGTATGTATGTAGCAGTCATGATGCCTTCTCCCCAGAATTTCTGTGGGAGCTCTGCGTCAGCAAGCATGCATCTTACCATATCCAGTAGACTTCTGTTCTTTCTTTCTGAGATTCCATTTTGGGATGGGCAGTAAGGTACCATGGTTTGATGCACGATTCCATGTTCTCTCAGGAACTGCTGTGTGGCGCTGGACAAATATTCTCCTCCATTGTCTGTGCATAGGATATTTGACTTCCAGCCAAATTTGTTGCTTGCCATCGCCACATATTCTTTTAATTTCTTGAGCATCTCTGATTTTTCCTTTAGTAGAAATACACATGTGTATCATGAGAAATCATCTGTTATAGTTAGAAAATATTTTTGATTACCTATGGTTGCTGGTAGTGGTCCAGATATATCGCTGTGGATCAGTTCCAGGGGTCTTCCGGTCTTCCTTTCACTCTGCTTAGGAAATGGCTTGTTAACTGCTTTGGAATCAAGACAACAAACACAGTTAGTTACAGTGTCGCATGGTACAAAATCAATGCCATTAGCTAATCCCTTTTCCTTCATGTTCTGTATTGACTCATAACTCCTGTGTCCCAGCCGTCTATGCCACAGTTGCAAGCAGTTTTCATGCAGGCATGACTGAGCAAGGTTCACTTTATTAGGCTGGTATGCCTCAGGTTTGGACTGAGCTGGTCTTTCTCTGTCTGTAGATTGCTCCTCCACACAATAAAGACCTTTGGATTTAGAGCCTACAAGGCAAACTTCTCCATTCTGGGTAACAACACATTGTCCATTTTTAATATACAGTTCACAGCCTTGTTTCTCTAGTTTGGATATTGAAATCAAGGAGCTTGAGAAGTCAGGGATATACAAAACATCTTTAAGAAAAAATAGTTTAACAGATCCATCCAGCAATTTGCAATACAAAATTCCTTCGCCTTTCTTCTTGGCTTTAATTGTAGTATTATTGCCCAAATAAACAGTCTCTTCAGGAATATCAAACAGTTCAGTATAGAAAGCCAGATTATTTGAAATATGCACAGAGGAACCAGAATCCAAATAAATGAACTTTTCATCGCTTTGCATCAAATTAATATTAAAATTCCTGTTCAAATAACTTTCTGTATTAAAATCCGTTGTCTGATTAAAAACCTTTGTCTGATTCTTGGGACAGTTTGCCACCTTGTGGCCAAATTGGTTACACAGAAAACATCTAAAGGCATTAGTCCCAGTTGGCCTCATTCCAGGAGCAGTCTCTTTGCTGGCGGTCATGTGACCTCTCTCTCTGTACTGAGTTTCTTTGGCGGCAATGAAGCCAGATCTCTTTGTATGTAAATGTGGGGGGCCCATGCGGTTTCCTCTTGCAGCATTCCCTCCCCACCTTGAGTTGTTACTTGCCAATTCGCTTTCATAGCGAGAATTCAAAATTTTCCTTCTGTTTGCCTCTGAGGACAACGTTTCCACTGCTTTCTCAAAGCTTAGATTGGTGTGGGTTTCCAATTGGCCGATTAAACTGCTATAGCTGGGGGGCATGCTTGGGAACAGAGCTTCCGGCTTCTGACTCTCTGTAAATTGTTCCCCTGCCTCTTTAAATTGAAAAAAAGAAATCTTCCAAAAATCCCACAAATGTAGAAAAACAGTCCCCATCTTTATACTGAAGATCCTGCATTTTCTTTCTCAAGTTAAAGGTGTATGCCCACCCCTTCTTCATATGCAAGGAATCTAGCTTGCTTAGCATTTCCTTTGAGGTTCCAAGATCACATATAGCATAAAGGAGATTTTTACTCACAGAAGCTGCGATCAAAGCTCCAGCTTGAGCATCTTTGTGCAACCATTTCTCTTTGGAAGTTTTCTCAGCAGTTGTGGTTCCATCTGCGGGGGGGGGGGGGGTTCTCTTCATTAACATTTTGGAGTCCTTCTGCTTTCAGTGCAATCCTCAATCGAGTCTTCCATTCCAAATAGTTGTCTGCATTCAGGATAGTCAGCCTGAGTTTTCCCTCTAGGTAAGTAGCCATCCTCACTGGCTCCAAAAAGCAGTTGCTGTAGATTAGCAATTCAAAGTGTCCACGCTAGATCTCACTGGATCTCCTGGAACAAACCTAACTCTCTAGTTGCAGTACACGCAGCTCAAAATACTGGGCTCCCATAACCTGTTGGAAATTCTCTGTGGTGAGAGAATCCCTTTCTCATTCAACAATGTGAACTGCCTTACAGACTGCCAGCAGCTCTCCGGGATTTCAGGGAGGAGTCTCTCCCAGCCCTATCTGGAGATGCCATGTTCAAAGGACTGAACATGGAATGCTAAGCAGATGCTCTACTACTGAGCTACAGCTCCATCCCAGCAGCCACATCCCCTAATTCTTACTTGTCTAAATGACACACTAAAAAATAGCAGGAGCAGTGCAGGGTGGAGTCCACAAGAGCAACTTTGATTGTTCATACTCTCAGTTGTTTTGCAGCACTGATCCTTGCCCTACACCCACACCCACAGGCTAGATACACACAATCACAAGGATCCTGGTTTAAAAGTGTGTGAGGATTAGTGATCCCCACAGAGCAGATAGTGAGAATTCAGAAATTCAGGGTTAACCAGGATTCAAGTCAGTAAGCCAGGAATGTATCAGGAAAAAGTCAGGAACTGAGAGCAGGCACTCCTGGCAGATGTGATGACTGAACCCAACAAGTTTGGTTTCTGTGCTGGATTTCTGAGATCTACAACAAATTCTCTACCCAGTTTCAAATATAGGTTGCAAGTGGGTGGAGGATCTCAAGATTATGTTGGGTGAATATTGGGAATCTAGTGTAGAAACTTGATTTGGGCAGGTTGAGAAATTGCACCCACTGGAAGTGTGTGCTCCCAGTTCTCAATTTTTAACTGCCAGCTTACTGATCTGATGGTGGTCATGTGAAGCTGCCCATATATATCCGCCTGGGAAAGCTCAGGAAGGCTTATATAGGGCTCACAATGATCACATATCCAGGCATGCATCAGATTCACTCATTTAGCTTCTGCAGTGCTACCTATACTTATGTAGCATATACATCTATCCGTTTATGGGTTATGAATTCAGGAGAGGAGGAAACAAGCAGAGTCAGCAGATGTAGTTTTATTGATTGATTGATTGTTCGATTTATATACCGCTTTTCATTAAGATAATCTCAAAGCGGTTTACAATATAATTAAAACAATACATAATTAGAATTTAAAAGGAAAGATAATATAAAAATAAAAATAGTATCTCTATTTAAAAAATTAATAACCCATTAAAACAATAATACATAAAACACCAAGCAGCAGCAGTAAAACCAATACTTTCATTAAAAGCCTGGGTGGAGAGCCATGTCTTTACTTCTTTCCTAAAAACTATCAAGGAGACTGAGGAGTGGATGCCAGCCGGGAGAGCATTCCAGAGCCTGGGGGCAATGACTGAGAAGGCCTTGCCCCATGTGCTTGACAACCGAGCCTCTCTCACAGTCGGCATGCAAAGCAGATCCTTCTCCGATGATCTTGTCAAGCCAGCAGAAACCCTTGAGAGCAGGTGGTCCTTCAGATATCCAGGGCCCAAACCATTTAGGGCTTTAAAGGTCAAAGCCAGCACCTTGAATTGGACCTGGATGGGTATAATATTGATTTATTTTATTTTATTTTATTTCTATACCGCCCTTCCAAAAGTGGCTCAGGGAAGTTACATTAAAATAAAAACTAAAATCAATTAACACTTAAAATCAGAAACTATAAAAAAACAACATAAACCCATTAATAATTAAAACATTTAAAACCATTGAAAAAATAAAAAATAAAACCCTGGAAAACCAGGCCAAACATTTAGTTTTAAAACAGTTTAAAAACCCTGGAAGGCCAGGCCAAAGAGATAGGTTTTAAGGGCTCTCCTGAAGGCCAATAATGAACTCAGATTACGGATTTCTTCTGGGCGTGCATTCCACAGCCCAGGAGTGGCTACAGAGAAGGCCCACCTCAGAGTCACCACCAACGGGCAGCTCCAGATACAATCCTAGCTGCTGCATTTTGCGGTAGCTGCAGTTCCCAAATATTCTTCAAGGTCAGCTCCACGTAGAGCGTTTTACAGAAATCCACCTGCAACATCACTAGGGCATGGGTAACTGTGGCTGTATCTGCCTTCCTGAGAAAGGCTGAAGCTATGCAAAGGCACCTCTGGCCACTGGCTCCACCTGAGCTTCCAAAAGCAGAGGTGGGTCCAGAGGCGTAACTAGGGAAAACGGTGCCCAGGGCAAGCACTGAAATGGCGCCCCCCCCACCGCGCCCCCCCCCACCGCCTCCCCAACATACTACATTTTACTTAGGTTTTTCCTCACAAGCGCCCGCCGCCGCTGCCAAGCCAGGCCACTGACTGGCCGCCAGGTGCCAGCAAAGCAATGGGGGGGGGGGTCGCGCAGGCGGCACGGAAGGGACCGCTCGTGGGGAAGGGGGCACAGACGCACTCCCTTGACTGCTGCAGCGCTGCTGCACTGAGCAGGAAACATTTGTATTAACAAATGTTTTTAAAAAAAATTAAAAATTTTTGGTCATGGCGGCGCCCCCCACGTGACCAGAAAAGATGGCGCCCGGGGCACGTGCCCCCCCGCCCCCTATAGTTACGCCCCTGGGTGGGTCCAGCAATACCCCCAAGCTGCGCACTTGCTCTTTCAAGGGGAGTGCAACCCCATCCAGAGAACTGGTCGGATCCCTTCATCCCGATTACCTCTCCTACTGACCAACACAGTTATTGGGGGCACTGTGAAAGTCCCATGTGAAGTGCAGACCATTACAGAGAACTAGCTTTATTGCTGACATGTGGCCTTGCATTAGGGAAACAGCTATCTGTGTCTGTTTCATTTCTCTCACCTCCAGATATCATTGCAAGGCAGAATCAACCATCACTGCAGGAGGACCATGGAACAATTCTGTTTAAATACAAGGATCTTTGAGCTAAAGTTTTCCATTCCTAATTTTGGCTTGTATTATTTTTCTCATCTTCAAATGTCACTAAATCTGCAATACTATAAATCGTAAGGGTGGGGGGAAAATATCATCGTGCATTCTGTCCTTTTTGTCTGACTCAGAAAAGGTAACACAGCACACAAGCTGGCTATGGAGTTTGTGCCAGAAAAGTGCAAGTTAAGGTAATACCAGAGATATGACTAAAAAACTGGACGCAAGCCAGGAAGAAGAAATCCAGGAGGTTAGAAAAGCACTAAAGCTGCGGTGCATACAAGGGACATGATGAGAAGCAAGAACAGGTTGAAAGCCCAGGTCAGATGCCAGAAAAACAGAAATCAGGTCTGGGAAGCTGGAATGGGAGCCAAATCAGAAACCAAAATGCCAAGCCAAGAATCAGAAGTGAGGCAAAACAAGGTGAAATGAAGCAGGCAGGAATCTAGAGGTTCCTGAGGCACTCAAATAGGGGATAGAGGAAGCAATATTCACAGAAGCAATTCTGCTCATCTAGTCATATGCCCAGCGCTACCATTTATAATGCTTGACTAACAAGCAGGAGGTTGCCGGTTCTAATCCCCGCTGGTACTATACAGGGCAGCATCGATATAGGAAGATGCTGAAAGGCATCATCTCATACTGTGCAGGAGGAGGCAATGGTAAACCCTTCCTGTATTCTACCAAAAGAAAACCACAGGGCTCTGTGGGTGCCAGGAGTTGAAATCAACTTGATGGTACACTTTACCTTTAGCTATACAAAACTACAGTGCGGCCACACTTGGAGTACTATGTACAATTCTAGTCACCACATCTAAAGAAGGACATTGTAGAACTGGAAAAGGTGCAGAAGAGGGCAACTACGATGATCAGGGGCCTAGAGAACCTTCCTTTTGAGGCAAGGCTACAACAGCTGGGGCTTTTTAGTTTGGAAAAAGGATGACTGCGGGGAGACATGATAAAAGTCTATAAAATCATGCATGATGTAGAAAAAGTGGATAGAGAGAAAATCTTCTCCATCTCACACAACACTAGAACCAAGGGTCATCTCATGAAATTGATTGCCAAGAAAAGGAAGTACTTTTTCACACAACACATAATCAACTTGTGGGATTCTCTGCCACAAGATGTGGTGGCAGCCAACAACCTGGATGGCTTTAAGAAGGGTTTGGATAACTTAATGGAGGAGAGGTCTATCATTGGCTACTAGTTAGAGGGCTACAGGCCACCTCCAGCCTCAAAGGCAGGATGCTTCTGAGTACCAGCAGGAGAGAGGGCATGTCCTCAACTCCTGCCTGTGGCTTCCAGCGGCATCTGGTAGGCCACTGTGAGATACAGGATGCTGGACTAGATGGGTCTTGGGCCTGATCCAGCAGGGCTATTCTATGTTCTTATGAGAGGGAGGCAGCATAAAAATAATCATATGGTATTGTGCCACCATCAGATGCTCAGGTAGTGGTAACACAGGAGAGAGCCTTCTTTACTACTACTACTACTATGATGACGACAACGACGAATATTTATGCACCGCACTTCAATGAAATTCTCAAAGTGGTTTACATAGAAAAATAAATAATACATAAATAAGATGGTCTTATTCTCTGTGGTAGCATCTAGGCATGGAGCTCCTTATCCTAAGAGATCCAATTTGTCTTTACCTACACTGTGTTTAGACACCACCTCAGAACCTTTTGCATCAACAGGAGCCTATTCAGACATGTTTTACCTGTGTTCAGATGTCGGTACACAAATATATGTTTTTGTGTGCATGACTGTAACTGAGTTTGTTTTAAAAGTGAACCTGCGCACAGGCCCCTCAAATGAATGGCACAAATAGAAATGTGTACTGCTGTACCTGCATTCATCCCAACTACATGTGACTAACTGTACCTGCCTACATCTGTACCTGTGCATACTGTACAGTCATTGAACGAGTGTTGAACATTGCATGTGAATAGGGAATAGGCTTGTTTAGCTTTTGATTGTCTCTTTGTTTTTTCCTGTTTCTGCTTTGTCTCCTTGTTTCTTCTGTGCATGGTTTATCTGCTGCATTGCTTGTGAAGTTGTTGCTGTTTTAATTTTCTATATGACTGTTTTTAAGAACTTGTTTTTAAGCAACTTTTGGCATCTCAGGAATGAGCTGGAAGGGTGGGATATAAAAGTTTTTACAGTAATTTTTAAAAGTCAGTTTATTTCAGAAACACATATTTAAGCTTGCTTACAGCAGGGCAAGTAGTCTGAGGTGATCTGCCTCCAGTGGCAATTGTTGAAGTACTCTCAAAGATTGAGAGGCAAATTGCCAATTACTCAGTTTATTATTATATTTTTTGTCACCATAATAACCATTTAGAGTTTCTGTCTTAGGTACCAAAACATCTTGGGCCATTTCTACAGAACATACATTTTTTAAATCTATCTATCTATCTATCTATCTATCTATCTATCTATCTATCTATCTATCTATCTATCGTTTGATCTTTATACCGCCTTTCATAATGCATCTCAAGGCAGTTTATAAAAGTTAAAATACAATAAAATTCCATAGAAGTTACATTTTAAAAGATCCCCTAAAAGGAGCATGTCTGCTCTTATGGTTCTGGGTAGGAGTGTGCAAGATCCGGAGTCCCCCCTGGTCCGGCACAGGGGGACTGTTACTTTAAGCGGGGGGTGGTAGTACTTACCCCCCCCGCCACTCTTCCTCCTCCGGTGCTGGTCCTTTTAAACATCTCCTTGGGGCGGCAGAGTTCCTCCCTGCTGCCCCTGCCCCCGTCGTTGCTCCTTAAGGCTTCAAAGAGACTAGAGCTAGTGGCGCGCATGTGCCCTGCGCGGCGCACGCTCCAGCATCAGAGATGAGCGTGCGCGCCGTGCAGGGCGCATGCGCACCACTAGCTCTAGTCTCTTTGAAGCCTTAAGGAACAACGACGGGGGCAGGGGCAGCAGGGAGGAACTCTGCTGCCCCAAGGAGATGTTTAAAAGGACCAGTGCCGGAGGGGGAAGAGCGGCGGGGGGGGAGTACTACCACCACCACCCCACTTAAAGCTACATGCCCCCGCCCATCCGAACCTCCGGACTGTTGGCCTGCCGAACCGATCCGGAGGTCTGTAACAGTGTGCCCAGACCGAACCATGCACTACTAGTTCTGGGGAAGTTGAGTCAACGGCCCATGTTACCTTGAATTGTCGGTACTGAACTTTGCAGGAGAGAGATATAAGTCCTTTTTAAACAGCATACCCCAGTGGTTCTGAGCAGTTCTATTTGGAATTACTTTTAACAGACCATTGGGATGTAGTATCTTATAACGTGGCGAAGAATTGTTTTCTGGCTAACAAGACTAGGATAAGAAATGTTGAGAAGCGAGATATGGGGTTGGATTGAATTAAATTTTAGATTATTATAATGTATGGAGCCCTCTGTTTTATGTAACGATGGACTCGGGCGTTAGGCTCTATTTTATGTTTTAACAGTTTATAACTTATTTGACTATGTTTGCTTTTATGTAAAGTTTTTGTACTTTGTGTTTTGCTGGTCGAATGATTTTACATTTAAAACCTTAAAATCAGTGAAACAGTAAAAACCATAGCACACTAAAAAAAACAACCATTAAAAAGACAAGCAGAAGCAGGAGAGCAGAGGGACTTGGCAGCCTCTAAGAGGTAAAAGCCTGAACAAATAAAATGGTCTTTAGTTGTTTTTTAAAAACAGCCACAGAGGTCAAGGAGTAGACAATCACTGGGAGAGCATTCCAGAGCCTGGGGGCAGCAACAGAGAAGGCCCTGTCCCGTGTGCATGACAATTTAGCCTGTGGCACATGGAGCAAAGGCCCCTCTGACGATCTTGTTGGGTGGGCAGCCCCAACCTTTGGGAGCAGGCAGTCCTTCAGGTATCTAGGGCCCAAACCATTAAGGGCTTTATAGGTAATAACCAGCCCCTTGAACTTGATCCAGAAACAAATTGGCAGCCGGTGCAGCTCTTTCAGAATAGATGTAATACACTCCAAGCAAGTAGTTCCAGAGAGAACCCTGGTGACTGCATTCTGCACCAACTTAAGTTTCCAAATAGTCTTCAAGGGCAGCCCCACATAGAGTGCATTGCAGTAACCCAGCTGCGATGTGACTAATGCATGGGTAACCGTGGTCAGATCTGCCTTCTCAAGAAAGCTGGCACATTTATTTATTTTTTAATTACTGTGGCGAACATCCAGACTTACACCACACTCTTACTGCTAATGCTGTGCTGGTGCCGGGATGGAGTGATGATTTTTAATCAATTTCCCTTTTACTCGAAAGCCCCTGTCCCTGTCAAAAAGATGCCACTGATGGCTAAACAGCCCTCAGGGACATATTTTCGGCTGGCACAGTGGACTTCAAAATGAAGGAGAGAGAAATGAAAATCACCCCTCCCCCTAGCACCAGCACAGTATTAGAGTGCAACATTAGTCTGAGTGTCAGCCTGTATTTATAGATACCTTTTCCCCAACTTTAGAGTCTCAGAAGGTGGTTTTCAAGCAACACAACTTAAAATCATCCACAGTTATAACAATACAAGCCTAAAAATAAACTGAATAGCCAATGTTGGCTCCCAGCCCCTGGGGAGCTGGCCATGCACCTGTTGCCATGTGCAAACATACCACCACAAATTTGTCTCCTACAAATGTTTGCAAGTAGGGATATAAAATTATACAACTTTTCTTGCGACATTAACATTTCAGTGCCTGAATTGGTCCTCTTCTCTTCCTCTTCTCTTCTTGAAATGGTCCTCTTCCCCCAATGTACTACGCTTGTCATGCAGATTTATTTATTTATTTATTTGATTTCTATACCACCCTTCCAAAAATGGCTCAGGGTGGTTTACACAGAGATACATTGTGGGATACCTGGAGGCGGGGCTCATTTTCCTAGCCTCCAGCGGTCTGTACTGCCGGGAGCAGCTTGGATCATGAGGGCATGCAGTGGTGCACCAAAGAGGGAGCAACTGATCATCTGGGGGGAAGGTAGGTCCAGAGGCGTATCTAGGGAAAATAGCGCCTAGGGCAAACACTGAAATTGCGCCCCCTGTCCAAGCATCTGACACCCATCTTTCAGATAACTTTACCATAATATCAGCTGAAAAATACAAGTCAAGCTCGTTAATCTTTTAATATTTCAAAAACTATTTAGCAGTGGACGTAGCCAGACCAAAAAATGCTGGAAAACTACAAATTTCAGTATGTGGGGGCTCATGAAATACCCAAATACTATGTGGAGATGTACTTGGAAAACTAAACAGAAGTGCCTGTCTAATTCTCTACTATGCATTGTAGCATCACCATTACATAAGTTTTAAAAATCAATGGAGAATTTGACTTTTCCCAGATACTCTGTGAATAATTAAAGGATATGCAGAGTAAACTGTGTCACTGCTTGGAATATATTCTAGTCTTTCAGAAAGACAGTTAAAATGAGAGAAAGAGAGCAAGAAACTCCCAGTGGGCCTTAATATTAAGGGTTTCACACTGATTCAAAGACAAACTCACCATTAATAGCCATATTAGCAAGACATCACATTTAATTCACTTATCACAAGAAGCAAAGTAAGAACAAATGAATACAATCCTAGCTCTTAAGTGTCAGCTCAGTATTCACAAGCCCTGATTCTCTGTACATAGTGCCAACCTGAATATGTGTACAGTGTCTTATATTTATTATTATTATTATTATTATTATTATTATTATTATTATTACCCATAGCCCCTTTGGGGGGCTTCCTAAAGGCTGGGGGGGTTGCAAAGATTCCCCCTCATCCCGCTGGCCTCTAGGGCCTCGCAGGGACCATTTGAGCATGTGCAGTGGCCATTTTTAAAAATAATCTTTTTTTTTAAAGGCCACTGAAAACAAAATGGCCACCGTGCATGCTCAAATGGCCTCTGCAAAGCCTGGCATGACCTAGAGCTTCACAGAGGCCATTTGAGCATGCACGGTGGCCATTTTGTTTTTTGCAGCCATTTAAAAAAATTAATTTTACAAAATGGCGCCCCCCTTCAGGTGGCGCCCGGGGCACGTGCCCTGCCTGCCCTACCCCTAGATATGCCCCAGGGTAGGTCCATCCCTGCCTCCCCTCCTCCACTGCCTGCCCTCCGAGCCGCAGTAGAAGATCATGTGCATCACCTTACAGATGACCTCACTGAATGGGACTGGGAGATTATTTACTTTTTTATTGAGAGAGCCACACATATTCTGTACTCAGCCCCGAGAAAAATAAATCATGTCTGCTCATTTGAATAATTTACTCTAGGACAGCACCAGGATACCAGTGTCAACAGGAACTGCAGACTTTATGGGGCATAAAACTAAAGCTGTGTCACAATCTGCCCCTCATAAATTAGATCCTTGACATTGGAAAATCTTCAGGTTCTCCAAATTATATTAATTGTTCCCATTCTTCTCACTCATGATTTGGTATTCACTTGGGGATCATATCAAGTTAGCATGCAAAGAAGGTGGCAGAAGAACGGGAAGAAGGAGGTAATGGAATCTTTTTTTTTACTGTGTTCTGAAGAAACACACAAGAGATTGCACAAGTTCTATTCTCCATCATCATCTTGGGATGCATTAATCGTTCTTTTTGGCGATTCGTCTTCTTAACTTCATCTTCCGATTCCAAGACTGTTAGCAATAGGCCCATCCAATTTCATCCCCATCCTTAGGACAATTTACTACAGATGTGGGGATTATCTTCCACCTAACATAAGTCTTTTCCCATTATTATTTTAGACCCTCATAGGTGATTTAAAAGGTGATATATGTGCAGATGGGCTCCATAAATGTACTGCATTATTTTCTGTCTCGCTTGAGTATTATTTAGGACCATATGGATAATTAAGCCAAGTAATCTACCAAGCAGAGCCCAGCTGCATTAAAGTCCTGCTGTGACATAATTTTATAGAAACTACATGCTAATGGAGGGGTCACAGTTCAGCAATAGAACACCATTCGTTGTATGCAGAAGTTAATAAGTTCAAGCCTTGGCGTCTCCTCTTGAAAAAATCCTAGGTAGCCGGGCTGTGAAAGAAACCTCTGCCCAGGACCCTAGAATGCAGCTGACTATTTATTTTACCAGTTGGGTGTGGGCGGGGATGGGAGACACCAGGGGAGGGTTATTGTCTTCAAACCCGGCTTATGGGCTTTCCAGAAGCATTTGACTGACCACTGTTGGAAACAGGATGTTGCATAAGAACATCGATCAGGCCCAAGCCCTACCTAGTCCAGCATCCTATTTTCCACAGTGGCGCACCAGACTGATTGATTGATTTAACATATTTGTATACCGCCCACTACCAAAGTCTCTAGGTAGTTTACAGCAATAAAGATGCTGCTGAGAAGCCCACAAGCAGGAGATGAAGGCATGCCCTCAGGGCCAGCCTTAGGGTTTTTGGTACCATGGGTGATGTATGACAATGGTACCCCTGCTTCAGTTAAAATTATATTCTGTAACATACAGAATCTGTGCACATAACTTCTGAGGAATGGCGCCCCAGTTGGTCAGAAGCAACATTACAGCATAAGCCACAGTATAATGGTAATGAACCAACTTGGTCACACCAATCTGACTGTGAGTGATAACCCTGTGTCCTGATTTGGATACTGCATGAGAAATGTGGAATCAGCCAAGTGAGTCAACTCATGCTTTCTGCAAGCCTCACTGCTAGTATATTAATGTCTGAAGGTTAGTTAGAACAAAAAGAAAAACACTTCCACTTAGTAGGTGGCTTTTTGAGGGGATTGGTGTGGGGAAGGGGTTCAGGGATTTTGGCATTTGAAGGAAGAGAGCTGGTCTTGTGGTAGCAAGCATGAATTGTCCCCCTTTCTAAGCAAGGTCTGCCCCGGTTTGCATTTGGATGGGTCATAGGTGACTAGATGTGAGTGTGGTTTAAGACAGTCCCCTCAGAGGATGGGGCCAGCAGCAGATATACTTCCAGTTCCAGCAAGAACAATACTGATGCTTCATGAAGGCCCCTAAACACACACTACTGGGCTGGAGAGCCCGTGATCATGAATTGTTCCCTTTGCTAAGCAGGGTTCAACTTGGTTTGCATTTGGATATGTGAGCACTGTCTGCAGTAAGATATTCTGTGGGAAAGAGAGCTGGACTTCAGGTAGGAAGCATGAATTGTCCTCTTTGCTAAGCAGGACCCACCCTGGGTTGCATATGAATGGGAGACTACTTGGTGTGAGTGCTGTAAGATGTTCTCCTTATGGGATGGAGCTGCTGTGGAAAGAGCACCTTCATGCTTGCATGAAGAAGGTTCCAAGTTCCCTCCCTGGCATCTCCAAGATGAGGACTGAGAGATATTACTCCTGCCTGCAACCTTGGAGGAGCCACTGCCGGTCTGGGCAGTGAGCTATAACGATGACAAATATTTATATACTACTTTTCAACAAAAGTTCCCAAAGCAGTTTACACAGAGAAATGAAAAACAGACAAAAATGGATCCCTGTCCCCAAACGGCTCATAATCTAAAAATGGTCTGACTAGATGGACCCCTGGTCTGACTCAGTAGAGGGCAACTTCCTGTGTTCCCTTGTTTCTATTACCCTGTGGGGATGGAGTCATAGCTCAGTGGCAGAGCATTAGTTTTGCATATAGGTTTCAGGTTCAAGCCCTGGCAGCATCTCCAGGTAGGGCTAGGAGAGACTCCTGCCAAAACCCTTGGAGAGCTGCTGCCAATCCAGGTAGACAATAGTGAGCTAGATGGATCAATGGTCTGACTCAGTAAAAGGCAGCTTTCTATGTCCCTATGAACTTAGGGGAGCTTCAGATATTTGATCTGGGATGTTACGGTAGGCAACTTTTCATCATGAAATTAAATCACTGTTTAGAAATTGGTGGTGGTGATGACTGTTCACATAGGTTGTGTGTGTGGGGGGAGGGGGATTCCTCCCAAGCAAAAGTTTAAGATTTCAAGGGTTATCTCACATGCCTATTTTTCACTCTCCATCTGTTATCTTCCTGCAGCCAATTTTCCTTGAGAAGTTGATGTTTTATTGAAATGATTCCATCAGCCTCACAGCTGTGCCTCTGTTGCAAGTCAGCGAGCCATTACTCACCACTCCATGTACAGTATGGATCCTGCAGAGTTTTATGGCACTGACGTGGTCATTTCAAATCTCTCTGAACTTCCCGAACACATGCACCCCTTTGCTTCTGCAAATTATAGCAAAGAGGAAGGAGCATGAACTCTGATACTTTGACAAAATCCAATATCCAGCATGTTCCATTTCATATATTCAATGCATGAAAACTTCCCTAAGGGATTAGAACTGATGGGGGGATATTTCCACTAACCCCTTCACCTAGTTGTGTTACCTACATAAGTCCTAAAGGTCACAAGTTTCTGCACCCTGCTGTTACAAGCAGGTGTGGCACCTGACCGCCAGTGGCCCCACTCACCCCGCCCCCCGCATCTGACATCAGATGTGAGGGGCATGGTCTGGCTCCCAAACGGAGCCACGTGGCTTCCTTCGGGAGTTGGAGTCCGGCCAGCCATTTAACTCCCAAAGGGGCCGTGTGGTCCCTTTGGGACCTAGCCTGGGGCTGGCAATGCTTTTGCAGGACAGCCAGGAGCCGTTCCTGGCCGTGCCATGAATGCAGTGCCACCATTTAACTTCCAAAGGGGCCGTGAGGCCCCTTCGGGAGCTAGACTTGGGCTGGCTCAGCCATTTAACTTCCAAAGGGGCCGCTTGAGGGAAGAGCGACTCCTGGCCACACTGCGAACACAGCAGCCACTTAACTCCTGAACAGGGGCCGCACAGGCCCCGCTCGGGAGCTAAACCAGCACCCCCGTGTCTGATGTCAGACGCAGGGGGCATGTCGGCAGCTCAGGTTCTTTGAACCCATTTGCCCAATGGTGGCTCTGCCCCTGGTTACAAGGGCCCCTTTTCTTGGAAACAATACTCTGCCCTACCTGAGCAAAGATAGACACCTCTTGGCCATAGCTAGCCCTGCCTTACTAGGCATAAGCATAGCTAAAGCTAATTGGTGCATTATTGCTGGTTTCTGCCCTGTAGTTGGTTCATCTTGTCTACCAATGGCTATGCTTTATTCTACTTGTAGTAGTATGACTGGTGTATACCATGAAATCTTGGCCTCTGATAGGCTCTGCACTCAATCCTATAGCCTGTATGTAAACAGTATAAAAGACTCTTGCCAAAAGCCTGAGTGTGTGCTCTTGGAAGAGAGACACATGGCATGCCGTGATCAATAAAGCTAGAACCTGATGGATGATGAGGGCCTCTGCTCATTAAATGGACCCAGAATTCCTGGAATTTCTCCATCAGAGCCAGTGTGCTGTAGAAGTTAGAGTGTTGGAGTAGAACCAGGAAGACCCAAATTTAAATCCCTGTTCAGTCATGAAACCCATTGGGTGATTCCAGGCCAGGCATGTATCTCTCAGCCTAGCTTACTTCACAGGGTGGTTGTGGGGATAAAAACATAACCATGTACAATGATCTGGACTCCTTGGGGCAAGAGTGCAATATAAATGGAATTATACTGGCACAAATTATGCCAGTATAGTTAAGCTGGAAAATATTTTCAGTGTTCCTTTATAAGCCCTGAGCAGTCTAATGCTTATAAAATCTAAGCCATTTGTCTGATCTGCCTGGCTATTGGCACAAATTCACTAGGTGACAAGAGACACCACTCCTGCAAATTTGGGAGGCCACCAAAAATGTGCACTGGCCATCTGCATGACCTCTGGAGGGGATGGGGGAGGGCGGGAGCATGAGTGGTGTGGGGTGGGGATCAGGACCCAAGGGGCACGAGCAACAAGCGGGCAGGAAGCAACACAAGACAACAACCAACCAGATAAAACCAAGAAAATAATAATGAGTGCAAACTACTAGCAAGAGAAAAACAAGCAGGGTTCAAGCATCAAAGGGGGGGACGGCGGCAACAGACCACACCAAGAACTCTTGCAAACCAAAAATTGAAAAAAGTTTAAAGCACAGCAGCAACCCGAAATCCTTTGCTGGTCAATGAACGAATAAACTTATAACTAACTTATCCTAAACAAAACCAAGCTCGTGCAGGCAGCACGAGCAACAGAGGGTGGGTGGAGGTTGAGTGGGGGTGGGGAATCTGGAGGGGAGGGTGGAGGGTGGGAGTAGGAGTGGTGTGGGGTGGGGATCAGGACCCAAGGGGCACACAAATCAATAATTAAATCACACAGCAATAAATATATAAATTAACAGCAGCAGCAGCAACAAGAAGCAATAATCAGGAAGCAATCCAAACAATATATAATCAAGTCAATGAAATAAAACCCAGGCACAGGCAGCAGAAGAAAAACAGAGAGCAGAGAGGGGCAGATGTGTGGCACACAGGAGGAGGAGGGTGAGGGTGGGTCACAGGGCAGGGACTGGGAGACCAGGCCGGGCTGCAGGGCCTAGGCCCCGAGGGAGGGATAGGATGGCCTGGCCTGGGAGGGATAGGATGGATAGGAGATGGGATGGCAGCAGGAACAGGGACAGATTAGAGGCAAAAGGCAAGAACAACAATAAATTTTTAAAAAGCTGAACAAGGAACAAAAACAAAGCACGGATAAAAGTAAACGAAACCAATGCAGATGGATGGAGGTGGGGGTGGGGGGGACCAAATGATAAAGGACGAGGAATGAAAGAATAAATGGATGAGGGGAAAAGGAGGACAACAGAACAACAAGAATATGGGAAAAGAACAAAGTAGCAACAGAGATAGACACAGGGCAGAGAGAGTGGATGGACAAAAGAAAGACAAGACAAGAGCAGCAGGAGGTAGGAGGACACACAGTCAAGGGACTCACAAGCAGACACCAGCAGCAAAGCAAGGTCCAGAGATGATAATCCCACAACTGCAGCCAAAGAGAATTTTCCAGGCAAGAGGATTGGCTTAAATAGGTTTGAAACTCCCTCCTTTGGGAGCCCCCACCTTTTCACTCCCCCCCCCCCCCGCCATTAGGGTGCCAGCTCTCAAACAGTGGCACAGCCAACAGCCTACCAGAGCGCAAGACTCATTCTGGCCAATCAAAGGATCAGTAGCCCAGCCAATGCAATGCCTGAAAAATAGCCTCACAAAATGGAGGCCAGGAGCAAAAGTTGAAAAAAAGGAGCCACAAAATGCACAATTCAATCAATACAGACCCTATAGAGCCCTATGGCACATCCAAACCGGTTCGAACTGGTTCGGACTGGACCGGTCCAGATTCGGTTCGAATTCAAACCGGTTCGGATTGAAAAGAGCCTGGTCTGGTTCGAATTCGAACCGTTGAACCGGGTTGGTTCGAATTCGAACTAGTTCGCACATCCTTACTGCAGTGTAGAGTGTAAGGCATTAGCTGACATCCAGAGCAATGAACCACATGCAGAAAGACATTGCATTAGTGTGAAACCATCACACTAGCTAGTTGCGGTGCATCTGAGGCTTGTGCTTCAGACTGGTGATGCACTCCTGGAAACACGCTTGCACTTGCACAACAGTTGTGCAACTGCAGCATGCCTCATTCACTTTAATGGGGACATTTGTTCAAGCGTTATACCACAATTCTGGATGGGGTTACACTCCCTCAAAAAGAACAAGTATGTAGGTGGGAGTGTTCCTGGATCCAAAACTCCCTCCCACGAATGTTTGGGGGGGGGGGTTCATGAACTTCTTTTAGTAAAAAATTAATAATAATAATAATAATAATAATAATAATAATAATAATAATAATAATACTTTACTCCCCTTGGGGAAGTTCCTGGAGGTGCCTTGGGGGGGGGTTGTGGAGGTTCCCCCCCCCTCGCCAGCTGTCCTCATGTCCCCCTCTGGCCGGTTCAGCTGGCTTTTTGGCCTTCTTCTGGCGGCCATTTTAGAGGCTGCGCACCTGCGCACTTGGCTCTGCATGGCCTGGGCAGACCCCCCCCAGACCAGACCAAACTGGGGGGGTTCAAGGGGGTGCTGGACCAAACTGGCCCGGTTGGGTTCAAGGCCAGTCCGGACGCAAACCAAACTGGGCCAGCTGGTTCCGTGCACATCCCTAGATTCCAGGGCGTTAACCTTTGGCCTTCTGCATGCAAGGCAGATGCTCTTCCACTGAGCTATGGCCCCAACAACATTTGCTGGTTGTCTCATAATGATTGTTCTCTGGATGGCTATTTCTCTGTTCCTATATACCAGGAACAGTCCCAATTTTCTGGTATCTGATGTATTTTGCCTGTTGCAGATATATTGGGGATCCTTTAAAAATGTATTCACATATTATGTGCACTGGAGTTCTACAGATATCAGCCTCTCTCCTCAGAGCCTCTCAAAGGTACTGTAAATATTTGAGTGGGCGGGAGATGGTTCTCATGCACATGCAATCTACGTAAATGCATGTGCATGAAGAAGCAGGCACCACATCATGCACGGCCTGCCATTTCACGTTCTGTAGCTAGTGCTTTCTGCTTGTTAAGTAGCACAAGCTATTATGGGACAATTACATGATTCTACTAGATCATCTAGAATGAGCACTCTCTTTGCTTTTAAGTCATCATGTGACAACCCCCTGCATGCACAATAATCATCTCCCCCACAGTAAATGTTGCTGAACATTTTTGAGTTGTGGCTGTTTTGTAACAGTATAGCCAGATTCAGAGTGAAATGTAAACAACACATACTGCTTCAGAAGTCAGAGGAGGACAGAATGTGGCAGAGTGACAGTCAAGCTAGAGAAGACATTGACTATGTCTCAACAGCTGCGGGTCTCATCTTTTCTTTGCTACATAGCAGCCATTGAGGGCCTGATCTGGAAAGGGACAGTGACAGAAATGGAGAGGGACTTTAACTCCTCCCCCTGCCATGATCCCAATCCAGATTGAGCCCCCAATGCTGCTGTTTTACAACCAATGGGAGCTTTTTCTCCAAAACAGATGCCATTTGTGGTCGGTCCTAATCCAGATCAGGAGCATGGCAGAGGGAAAGAGATAAAGCTCTTCTCCCGCCCTGATATGGTCCCAAACTGGATTGGGGCCCCTTCATAATTGTTGATGCCCTGTAAAACCAGGAAGCCATGAGGCAAAGTGAGGTGAAGTAAGGCAAGACAGTTGGAGTTGCAGCACCCTGGATAGCTCCCAATGAGAAACTTGCTCCTACACGAGCCAGAGGTGGAATGAGGTCTACAGTACCTCTAGACTCAGTCTACCCATCTCAAGATCCACCTCCCTCCCTGGAGAGCAGAGACTGAAAGGGACAGCACTCTAGCCTGGAATCTAGCACTTCTTCCCTCCATTAAATTCCTCCTGGCCTGTTTCTGGTACAATTGTACAGGCTTAGCATAGGCATGTGGGAGTGTCTAGTTCATTGGGGTAGGACTGTGCAAATAGGTTCAAATTTTAACCGGCTCGACACTGAACATGCCCAGTTCATGGGTTCAATGTCGAGCCAGCCTCAAACTGAACCTGCCCCTGTTCAGCTTGATCTCGAGCCAAACACCCGCAGCCAGTTTGGGACTTCTACTTAATTTTTTTTTTTTTTTTTACTGATACCGCCTCTGGTGAGGCTGCTGGGAAGTCTCCAGAGGTTCCCCCTCCCTGCCACCAGCCTCCCTCAGTGTCATTTACGGCCTGGTTTGGGTAGCTTGGGGCCTATTTTGGGCCTCTGTGTAGCTGCAGTGGCTAGTTTGGAGGCTGCCGCACATGTGCAATGGGCCTCTGCATAGCCGTTGTGCGTGGTGGCCTCCAAAATGGCCACTGCAACTACACAGAGGCCTGGAACGGGCTGAAAACCACTCAAACTAGGCCGTAAATGGCACTGGGGGGGGCTGGTAGGGGGAGGGGGGCCTCAGGAGAACCCCCCTCCCCATGGCCATGGCAGTGCCCCCAGAGGCAGTGAGCTTAAGTAAAAAATAATATTTTTAAGAAGAACCCCCGAACTCGAACCGAACCAGAGGTTATTTGAGGGTATTCAGTTGTTCACAAAACTGAACCTGCCCAGTCTAGTTCGAGGCATACCGGTTTTGTGCACACCCCTACATTGAGGGGCTCAGGCTATGTGTGTGCCAGTTCTTGGACTCCAGTCCAGGGTCCCCCAGCTAGCAGGCTCAGGCTGCAGCCTAGTATCAGGGCTTGGGGCTTGGACTGGGGCTGGCTCCTCCAGGTCAACTGCTCCCACTTCTTCGGGGTCAGATTCCATACTACTGCTCAGGTTTAGGCTCACGACAGCGATTTCAAAGAGCAATGATAAGATGTGTCACTGCTGAGTCTGCAGTAAATGTCTTCTCTAGTTTGACCTTAAAGGAACACAATGTTCCAAAGAGCTGTCAGCAAGGTACAATTGCATCTCAGTGTAGGCTGTGCTGGCACCACTGGAGGTGATTCACACTTTTACTGGCATGCTCCTTACCAGGGGCAGAGCTGTAATAGCGCACGTGGGTCCCAAGAAACCGTGCTGCCTTGCCTCCAGGGCCCCCTCACTAATTTATGGCTTTACCTCACTCACCACTGCGGGCACCCAGCAACCCCCCCCCCGGCGGTAGTGTGCTCCTTGAGGTGAGCACACAGCAACCCACAGGGAGGCTGACCTGCCCCCACCATTCAGCGGGCCTCTGCACATGCACAGTTGCCTTTTGAGTAGCCAGTAGAGCACTTGGCTGTCCTGCCCTCACTGCTCAACTGCCCCCTGGGCATGCGCAGAGGCCAGCTGAGCGGCAGGGGTAGGGCAGCCTCCCCGTGGGCTGCTGGGGCAGGGCGTGTGCTGCCCCAGTGGGGGGAGGTCTGTCTGTGAGAACACGGGTTGCCTAGGTCCTCTCTATGACACTGCCCCTTACACTGGCATCCCCCCCGCCCCGACACAGCTGCCAGCGTCAAGGGGCTGGACAAGCCAGACCAGCTTTTTATCTATTTTTAATTTTTATTTATTTATTTTTTATTTCTCTTACATGTCTATCCCACTCTTCCTCCAAGGAGCCCAGAGCAGCATACATGGTTATGTGTACCCTCACAACAACCCTGTGAGGTAGGTTTGGCTCAGAGATACATGACGGGCCAGGGTCACCCAGTGAGTTTCATGGCTGAATGGGGATTTGAACTCAGAACCTCCCTCATATCCCATCGCCCCAAATTCCTGGCTGATTACCTTCCAAGTACACCAAGGATGGGATTTTTAAAAAAAGTTTTAAAACCCCATCCTTGGCATGCCCAGAAGGTAAGCAGGTAGGAAAGGGGGAAGATGGCCAGTGGCTCAGAGCTCGGGAGTGACAAGCAAAGCCTGCAGGCACAGCGGGATGTTTTCACTTGCCACCCTGTGATCGCTGAGGAACTAATCCTCAGTGTGGGTTTGCAGTTCCCTTAGAGACTTATGCAACATCTTTCCAAAGCACTGTAAAACCTTTTCATTGGAACTGGTGTGTTTCTGTTTTACCATGACTTTATTGAGTGATCTGTTTATGACTTTTTAATTGGGTACTCCGATGTTTTCATGTATTGCGACATGCCCAGAGGCTTAGGAAGCATCAAAGGCAAACGCTAGAACTGAAAGTGAAGGGAACAGTCCAGCAGGAATCTCTCCTATGCAAACCCCATTAAAATGAATGGGAGCTGCATGAGAACATGGTTGGTAGCAGAATTTCCCAGGGCACAGTCTCCAGAAATGAGCACAAGTGCAAACTGTACAACTTTCATCAGAATTAAAAGTCGTTTTGTGGGTCCTTCGAAGGACTGTTGTGGGTCAGCAGCATTAAGCTAACAGGGATGAGAGGTTAGCATCTATTAAACCATGAGGCTGTTCTGACAATCAGCCAAAACTGGACTAAGAAAGCCAAGCCTGGTCTTGGCTGATCGTCAGAAGCACCGGGAGCCCTGTAGCTCCCCCTCCAGAGCCCGCCTTTAAAATGAGGTTAAAGGAGCAAGTGCTTTCTGATCGTCTGCCAGGGGCTTTCAGCCAGCGTTGGGAGAATCCCTTTAATGCACTGCACACTCATGTGGTACAATTTGGGAGTTCTGGAGGCTGGGGTGTAGCGTCCCAGGCTCTGACCATCCATGCTGCCAGCAATCGTGTGGACACTGGCAGGCAATCCACCCATCCAAGAAGCCAATAGGGATTGTCTCTTGGGAGGTAAGTGCAAGCAGCCCTCATCCCTGGCCTTTTTCGATCATGAGAAAGGGCTCCATAGCTGTGTGGAACCTTATTTTAATTAGATACATTCACACAATCAAAAACTGTGTTCTGCCCAGGTTTGGGAGCTGTGTGTGCATCTAATTTTTGGTTGTGTGGAAGCAAAGTGAGAGGAAAACCTGGGCAGATGTGATTGTGTCGATGCAAGGTAGGAGGAAAACCTGGGAAGCTTTTCCTCCTACTTTGCTTCCACACAATCACTTCTACTCAGGTTTTCCTCCTACCTTGCTTCCACGCAACCAAAAATTGGGAGCACACACATCTCCCAAACCCAGATAGAACACAGTTTTTGACTGTGTGAATGACCTCACAGTATTTTAGTTGTTATTAGCCTATCATTAATTTACTTTGGGGCCAAAGTTTTGAACTGGCTTGCCAATTGAAGTGGGGGGGGGGAATCCTCCAATTATGTTTCTCTGAACTCATTGCTGAACACAGTGGCTGACATACGGCACAACATTCCATCTGCCTTTTAACAGAACATGCGTGCAGGTGCACAAGAGTGCTCATGTGCAAAATGCAAGAAAGGACATTCCAATGGCCTTCCATCACACAAGTGTATTTGCACAATTCTTGCATTTTGCACAAAAGTGGTCTTGCACAACTGCACACATGTTCTGTTAAAAGGCAGCTGGAACATTGCACAGTATGTCAGCCACCCTCTATCACATGCTGAGAAATTATACTCAAAGAGTGTGCTGCTGTCTAAAACTAAATGATAATTAATTCCCTTGTTGTTCACAGGGCTCGTTCTCACAACCATACGGAGATGGGCTGGAAGCAAGACACGTTCCTACCTTGTGCCTCCCAGATGAACAGAGCTTCCTTTGGGCCCTGCAACTCAGGCACCCATTCATTTGTGCACCCATTTAAGTGGGCGCAACTCATGCACCCACATGAATGCTGCAGTGGTGATCTCGCTTGCTTATATTGGGAATTGGGGCCTCCAGCTATCCCACAATGCATTTCACAAGCCCTCCGTATTGCAGCAGCTACACTCTGCCTGGCCCCACAAGCCACAGGACTCTTTGGTTAACATGGCCACCCATTGCCCAGGAGGATTTTAAAGCTGCATGGAAGCACAGATGACCAGAAGATAAGACAGGACAGACTCTGTTTCATCCCTACCTAACTTTTAACCTGGGTAGCAGGTTTGAAGCTTCTAGGTCAGGAGGGCTCCGAGATGACCACAGATCCCTAGGTTAATCCTGTGCTGTCCAGAGATCTGTGGTCAGGAGAGCAGGCACACAGTCTAGTTAGTAACAGGGCATGGGTAAAATCAAAATATATCATCATTCCCTTGAATCAAGGTATATAAATATTCATGGGGGGGGAGAGGAGGAGGAGGAGGAGGAGGAGGAGGAGGAGGAGGAGGAGGATCAGCTTTCCACTGAAATACAGGACATTTTCTCTACTTGATAAAAAACCCCCAAAAACTATATATATGATATTCACTTCTAGAGACAGACAAAATCATGTACAGTCCTCCAATATTGATTTAACACATGAAAATGCTATATACAAAATATAGCCACCGCAGACAGCCGCTTTCAATAAAATGCAATAAAGTTCAGTAAAATGACTTGTACAAAATAAAAACCATGTTATATGCTGCCGTTTACTGCTTATGTTTGAAACTATACTTGATCTCCTAGTTCTTTTATTCTGCTGCTGTTATTTTTATGGTTTCCTCTGCCCTTTAAAAATATATATATGATTCTAATTGTCTGTATTATGATTTTACCATTTTAATTGTTTGTTGAACTTTAGTCACTCTGGGACAAGAAATAGCGATGAGCCTTTATTGTTATTTGTCTAATAATAATCTTATTGACCTACTGACCTAGATAAACTTCGAAAATTCATTAAACATTGACTGATTGCTCTTTTTTTTTTTTTGTGGGTTGGGTAGTAGGCAGGTAGGGTCATGCCCCAATACCCAACCAATGTTGGTGACGCTAGAATTTGCCCATGGGGAATAATTGGGTGATTTGAGTTCTCCATTGTTCCCTATGGGCTAAGCAAGCAGACTGCACACATTTTGCAAGCCTGCCTTGAAGACCAACACTGCAGAACAGAAAAGCACACAGCTCCTCCCAATGCAGAACACCACACATTTCCAAACACACAGTCGAAAGGTGGCTAAAAAGGAATCAATGACTCAGTATATGGCAGCTTCCTATGTTGCCCTTCACAAGTTTCAGAATGTTTAGATTTGCAGGATCTGAGTCTTTACTGGTTGTTCAATCAGTAGAGCCAGCTGGAGCCAGCCTAGAGCAGGGGAATAGGCTACGTTAGGAATGGGCAAAGGATCTTCTTGCTTGATACATTTGAAAGTGCCTATATTTGAGAGTGCTAGGAAGGGAGATCTGGACTTTTTTTTGGCTAGGGTCTGGCACTCTCCCATTCACCTTTCACCCCATGTCCTTACTCCAAAACTGTAGCCAAGCAAAATTCACAAGCACCACACAACACAAACTTCTACCTTTTGTTTATTTGTTTCATGAAATAGTTATCTATTTTTATTCTGTTATATCTTGTGTTTGACTGTTCATCCTTGCCCCCACACTTACCTCACCTCACTATGAGTGTTTCAGAATGGAACCCTTTCTTGAGGGAACAAATGGTGGAAGCAGGAAGTTAAAGGGTAATTATTTTAGGGGGGTTGGTGTTGTCTGAGGGATTGGGGTTACGATGATGAAAATTTATATTAATACGACAAAAATTTATATACTGCTTTTCAACAGAAGTGCCTACAGCAGTTTACATAGATACAAATAAATAAGTAGAATGGCTCCCTGTCCCCAAAGGGCTCAAAACCTAAAAAAGAAACATAAGATAGACACCAGCAACAGCCACTGGAGGAATGCTTTGCTGGGGACGGATAGGGCCAGTTGCTCTCCCCCCTGCTAAATAAAGAGAATCACCACTTTTAAAAAGTGCCTCTTTTCTCTGTTAGTAGGGCTGAGAGCAGATGAGATCCTGTTTGGCCAAGTCCACCACTGTGTCCTCAGCAAACAGCTCTCCGTGGGCCCCCCTTACCTAGGTAAACCTGAGAGAGTTGCTCCGCCAACACAACATGGAGGCTATGGCCACAGAAATTATCTCAGGGCCCAGCCGTGGGTCCTTCTGAGGGAACTCAGCCCTCAACAGCTTATTGCATCATAGCTCAAAGGTCCAGACAAAAAGAGCATTCCTTAATCATTTCTGCAAAACCAGGAGGATAAACAAACCTCTTATGGAGGTTTGGGAGAGGAGAGATGGTCTTGTGGTAGCAAGCATGACTTGTCCCCATAGCTAAGCAGGGTCTGCCCTGGTTGCATCTGAATGGGAGACTTGATGTGTGAGCACTGCAAGATATACCCCTCAGGGGATGAAGCCACTCTGGGAAGAGCAGAAGGTTTCAACTTCCCTCCCGGGCTTCTCCAAGATAGGGATGAGAGAGATTCCTGCCTGCAGCCTTGGAGAAGCCGCTGCCAGTCTGTGAAGACAACACTGAGCTAGATAGACCAATGGTCTGACTCAGTATAATTCATTATTTATTTATTTATTTATTTAATTTATATACCACCCTTCCAAAACGGCTCAGGGCGGTTTACAATTAAAACAACTCATAAAACAATGAAAAGCTAAAACAAATTAAAAACAATAAAACAACTAACAATTTAAAAACATTTTAAAACAAAAATTAAATATTGTCCCCAGACCCCAGTATAAGGCAGTTTCCTATGTTCCTATGTCCCTAAACATCCTCAGGGAGAGCATTCTGAAGTGTGGGAGTGACCACTAAGAAAGCCCTGCAGCATGTACTTCCAACAGATCCAAGGTGATCTTATAAGGTGGGTAGATCTAGTCAGGAGGAGGGAATTCCAGGGGTGTGGCGCTGCTACCAAGAAAGTCCTGTCTGCAGTCCCACTAAAAGTCTTTCTCCTAGAGAGCAGCACCTCAGAAGTCAATTTCAGCTCTGGTAGCTTAATGTGAAGGCAGATCATCTTTAAGGTAACCTGATCTAGACTTTTTATTCCGGGATTCTCAAACTTGGCTGAAGGCCATTGTGTCTGAGGATGATGGGAGTTGTAGTCCAGCAACAGCTGGGGATCCAAACTTGAGAATCCCTTATTATTCTATTATACTTTGTGTATATCTTTAACTGCTATATTATACTTTATAGAGCTATACTATTACCACTTTGTTTCTTAAAAAAAAAGTAACATTCTGAAAAATAAGAAGTTAAACAAGTTGTTCAAGTAAGAACTAATCTGCCTGTTTATTTATTTATCTATTAATATATTTATATACAGCCCAAAATGCAAGTCTCTGGAAGTTTACTTTCCTTTCCTGGTCCCTAGAACTGAATTAAATTTGGTCCATATCGGTTAGGCAGTTCACAAGTTAGCCCACGTGTGCCTCAAATGTCCATGCGTCCATCATCTTGAATTGGGGTGGATGACATCATCACAAACTATGTGTGTGAGGTGTCCCTATGTGTCCTTACCACTGTACCAAATTTGGACCAAATCGGTTCCCACTTGCACCTCAAATGTTTATGTGCCTGCCATTTTGAATCGGAGTGGATGACATCATCACAAACTACACCATAGAGGTGTCCCTATGTGTCCCTGCAGCAAATTTGGTTCCAATCAGTTAGGCAGTTCACAAGTTAGGCCACTTGTGCCTCAAACGTTTACACATCCACCATCTTGAATTGGAGTGGATGACATCATCACAAACTATGCCATTGAGGTGTCCCTTTGTGCCCCAATAGCTGTAGCACATTTGGTTCAAGTCAGTTAGGCGATTCACAAGGGAGCCCACTTGCACCTCAAATGTTGACAAATTTGCCATCTTGAATCAGGGTAGATGACATCATTACAAACTACGGTCCCATCCCTATGTGTCCCTACATGTGTTGCAAATTTGGTTCAAATCGGTCAGGTGGTTCACAGATTAGCCCAACTGTGCCTCAAATGTTTGCACATTCACCATCTTGAATCGGGGTGGATGACATCATCACAAACTATGCATTTGAGATGTCCCTGTGTGTCACTCACTCACTACAACTATACCTAATTTGGTTCAATTTGATTAGGCAGTACACAGGTTAGCCCAATTGTGCCTCAAATGTTCACACATCTGCCATCTTGAATTGGGGTGGATAACATCATCAGAAACTACATCATTGAGGTGTCCCTATACGTTCCTAAAACTGTACCCGATTTGGTTGATCTTGGTCCAGGCATTGAGAAGTTGATAGGGAGACACACATGGACACACACGGAATGTGGGGTGATCTCATGAGCCTCCTGGAAAGTACGCTAAAAGTGAAAGCTAGTGGGAGAGTGCATGAAACAAAATATGTAAATCAATCCCAGATTTGTTTGTTTGTTTGTTTGTTGTGGGAGTGTAGCACATAAGGGCAACATACAACATGAGTTGATAGACTCCATCAGGGACATGAGCAGGATCTAAACGGGTCTATGTTTTAAACAGAAAACTGGTTTGTTTCCCCCCCACACCCGAAACAACTCCCATAATGGCCGTCTAGTGCAGTTTTCCCTGGTGTCTACATAACTTATGGGCTGCTGTAAGCGGGGGATGCGATTTCAGCTGTTTCTGAACTTTGAAAATAACACTCAGGAGAATTGTGGAATGGTCCCCACTCTAATTTTCCAGGCACTCCAAAAACACAGTATAACTTTTTTTAAAAAAAAGTTCAAATCAGCAACAAGCCATGTTTTTACAATTACATCCCTTTGAGATGTGTTTGGCCTGAAATGAAAACCACTGACAAATTGCTAGTGGCAACAGATTTCATGAAATTGATTTCTTGCAAAATATTGGTAATGACTGTACATTACTCAACAGTGAAGCAATTTATGTTTACTGTAAAAGTATTAACGCCTTGTACAACATGTACTGTAGGTAAACTCACTCCCACTGGCTCGAGACCCATTTAGAATATAAAAGCCAAACAAACAAACAAACAAATAACATGGATAAGAACCATTCAAGGAATAAAACCTCCCCTCCCTACCTTGGGATGAAGTACTCATATGTTTCCAAATTCTCCCTGCATTAGAGGTTCCCAAACTTGGGTCCCCAGATGTCATTGGACTACAACTCCCACTGGCCTTTGGCCATTACAGTAGAGGATGGTGGGAGTTGTAGTGCAACAACATTTGTGCATCCAAGTTTGAGAACCTCTGCGCTACAAAGCAAAAAGCTGCATGTCTGACGATAGCACTATCTCACTTCAAAGGATGCATTTCATTTTTAAGAAGAAAAAAATATTTGATTACGCTTGATGTGCAAAGCAGTCCATCACCACATGCTGGAAATTATAAAATAGCCTGGATCAGGATATGCAAAAGCCATTAGATAATTGCAGAGATTCCCAGAAATGAGTAGTCAGATCCATTTTGCGATAAAATATGTTCCCATTCCAGAAGTGATTGAAAAGCAGCTTGACCCCTCAACACATGGAATCATTTCTGTGCCTGTAAATTTTCCCATCCATAGCTTAAGGGAGTGGATAATTTGGATTGGAGCTGAGGATACAAAAGAGTTAATCCACTCCCATTGTGGCCCAAATCCAAATTGCTCCACCTTGTGGCTACAAGAAAATGATATTGGAAATTCCATTCATGGACATCCTGCATCCTGTCTAGGTTGGCCCTCTCCCTTGCTAGTGGTGAGATGCAATCATCTGAATCCCAGGGTGAGCCCCTGCTAACTGGCAAAGAGGCACCTTTCAAAATGGTGACTCTCTTATATTTAGCACAAGGAGAGCAACTGGCCCCGTTCAGCCCTGGCACAGTTTCCCTCCAGTGGCTGTTGCTGGGGCCTAGCTTGTGTTTCTTTTTGAACTGTGAGCCCTTTGGGGATAGGGAATGACCTCCTCCTCCAAAATTCTACCTTGAGGTCCTGGACTCCAACATCCTACCTAGCAATACAAATTTGGCTACCAAGACAACCCTACTACATTGGCTCCGGTGTGCACCACAACTGCCAACTTCTCCCCAGAACTATCTATCAGCCTGTCTAGACAATGCATGAAACCCACTAGCTTTGCACCAGGCAGGCAATTCACCAGCCTACACACCCATCACAAACCCATTACCACTATTAGGAGCCCCCCCCCACCATACAAGGTTTCCCCTTGTATGATGGGATTGAACCTGGGACTTTCTGCATGCACAGGAGATGCTCTGCCACTGAGCTATGGCCCCATGCCCGTATCTTGATCCTTCAGTGCTGAGGCTGGGAAGCTTCATCACTGGAGCTCCATCATACTTGCAGAGCTGATTTCTTCACAGGCCAGCTCTAAATGTATACCCCTATGTTCTTATGATTTGACTCAAGGCTTTCCAGTGATGCTGCTGCTGAGATAGACTTTGATTCCCTGATACTCAGGAGCCTAAGGGGAGGCAAGCTGGTCTTGTGGTAAAGAGTATGAATTGTCCTCTTAAGAACATAAGAACAGCCTTGCTGGATCAGACCTACCTAGGCCAGCACCCTGTTTAACACAGTGGCCCACCTGATGCCTTGGGAAGCCACACAACCAGGAGATGAAGGCATGTTCCCTCTGCTGCCACTGCTCCTCTGCAACTGGTATTTGAAGTAGGGATGTGTACAGAACCGGTGGGGCCTGGTTCGAAGGCGGCGGTGGGGGGACACCTTTAAGGGCAGGGGAGGGTGCACTTACCACCCCCACCCCCACTGCATTTCCTCCATTGGTGCTCTCTTAAAAACCGGTCCAGCAGGGCAAGAACCCCATTCCTTCCTTGTTCCCCCATTTCTTCCTCGGTCCAGAAGTGACTGGAAGTACCCCATGTGCACATGCCCGATGTGCGCATGCGCAGGGAGTACTTCCGGTCACTTCCGGATCAAGGAGGGAAGAGGGCAACAGGGAGGCATGCTGCTACCCCACGAGACCAAGGGCGGCCTGTGAACGTGCCGCTGCAGGGGCGGTGGGAGGCACCTTTAAGGGTCAAGGCATTCTGTGCTTACCTCCGCAGCCGCTGCACCTGAACGCTGTTCAGAGAAGCAGTGTGCCGCCCAGCAGCCCCTGCGGCGGGGAATCTCTGCTGCCACTCACCTTGCTTACACGGAGCCGAGCCCCCGCCCACGGCCAGGTGAGTGGCAGCAGCGATTCCCTGCTGCAATGGCTGCTGGGCGGCACACTGCTTCTCTGAACAGCGTTCAGGTGCGGCTGCTGTGGAGGTAAGCACAGAATGCCTTTACCCTTAAATGTGCCCCCACCGCCACCCCCCCCAGCAACGCGTTCATGAGCCACCACTGCACTAGACAGGTTTTTAAGAGAGTGCCGCTGGGGGAAACGTAGAGGGGGGGAGTGCACCCTCCGCTGCCGCTATAGGTGCCCTCCCACCTTCAAACCAGCCAAACCGCCAGCCTGTTTGGAAGCCTGTAAAAGGGCCTCCAAACAGGTTTGTGCACATCCCTGATTTGAAGGCACCCTGCCTCTGAACATGGAGGTCCCCTTTGTATACACCTATTTCTCCTTTGCTAATCAGAGTTCATCATGGTTCACATTTCAATGGGTGACTACATGCAAGCACTGTAAGATATTTCTTTTAGGGGATGGGGCTATAGAAATGTGCAGAAGAGCATCTGTATGCAGAAGGCCTCAGGTTCAATCCCTGGCATCTCCAGGTAAGGCTGGGAAAGACTCCTGCCTAAAACTCTGGAGAGCTGCGGCCAGTCTGTGTGGACAGTACAGAGGCAGATGGACAAATGGTCTGACTCTATATAAGGCCGCTCGCTCTGATCCTGTGTGGTCTTCCCTAAGACAACACCTTCTTGTCCTGAAGATAGGCCTTGCTTAGGAGGGCAGGGGTCTGAATGTGCCATGCATCCCAGAGATGTCTAATAAAAAGGGCAGCAAGTGGATGCAAAACTATAATTCAGACTCGAGGCAAGAGCACTGAAATAACGTTCTTGAGACTGATGAGCCTGGCCAAAGTCCACAAGTGATCAGTATTGTGGGAAATAAGCAGCCTGGGCTGGCCTAGCACATGGCTGATTAGAACAGACCACCAATTATATTCTAATAACCTCAGAGGTTTGGCAGGCAAATGGCACTGGGGTGTATTAAAGCAAATGCATCCTTTTCAGAGTCTCAGCAATAGTTGCAGCTGATTAAGCCCTGTAACACTTAAGCCTGGCATTTGCATCCTGCAGCCATCCGTTAAGTTGTGGGTGTGTGCAATGCCAGACCTTCCAAGAAGACGGGATGGCAGAAGCCAGCAGACGCCTACTTTACCAGCCAGTAATCACATCACCATGGCATGAAAGCAACCAAGAAGGACCAGACTTTGATCCAAGAACATTCCATTGTCATTTCAACTTGCAATCTCTTTGTTTCGAAGACGATGCCCGAGAAGAGACAAGCTGGATAACGGCCTTTTGGGCTTAGATCCATTTTGAGTCAACAAAGTCATACTTGAAAACATGACAAGGTGCCAGATCTTTCCCCCCTCCCTCTCCTCATTATCTCCAATTAATTAAAGGCGCCAACAAAGGTCACAGATCCCCTAGTGTGCACATAACTGAGTCCAGATGACTGACACACCCTTCTCAATGGTCACATTCTGACATCTGGTGCTTAGCAACGATGACATTGGACACTGCCAAAGACATTTGCCTCTTCTGTTTGGAAATACCAGGTTGGACATGCCAGGCGGAGAAGAATACTCTGGAAATAACAGTGCGGGAGGCTGCTGTTCATCTTCAGTTCCTGTTGCTACAAATCACAGGCCTCCAGGGAATAAAACTATCAACTTAATTTGATGAATGCGGCCACAAGTTTGTCTTCACAGAAGGGCCAAGATGCATTTCCTTTAAAAAGATTCTCCTCTGTGGAATTTGATGGCGAATAGTCTTGGATGTGGGAACATAATACAGACGTGTTTGATCGATGCTCAGCATCAGCACTGGACACCCAAAGATTCTGCAGCAGCAGGCAGAAGTTATGACTATCAGATGTGTAACAGCTAGACATGAAAATACTTGACAGCCGACATACAGTGCTGTCAATATTTGGTAGTCCCTTACATGTAGCAGTGCATACTTGACAGCATCTGATGCTGACATACAGAAGCACTCAGTATTTGACAGTAGCCCTATTCAGATGTCTGTACACTCAGACATGTTTTTGTGTGAATAACTGTACCTGCATTCATTTAAAAAACCAACCTGGCCACATGCCACTCAAATACACGGGACAGATAAGTACTGTTGTACCTGGGTTTGGGATAACATATGGATAACTGTACCAGAGTACAGATCCGTACCTAGCCATATTCAGACCATGAGGCCATTCACATGGCTGGGTGGGTGGTGGTGGTGGTGGTGGTGGGCAGGCTGCTCAAACTCATCTTCCCCACAGACAAGCACAAGAATATTGCTGGGAGCACAGAGATCCACCATGCAGCACGAAGCTCTGGAGGCTGGGCAGTGTTCCCTCTAACAGTTATTCCCAGCTGTTGTTGACTACAACTCCCAGAATTGCTAGCCAAAGGCCATTGCAGCTGAGGATGCTGGGAGTTGTAGTGAACAACATCTAGGAATCCCTGTTAGAGGGAACACTGAAGCCGGGATGACATGTCCCGGCCTCTGGATATCCCACAATGTGATGCACCATGAGCGTGGTGCATTGATGGGATAACCATCAGATGGATGCTCTAGGTGCCCATCTCTGTGTCTCCTTGGCTGGTGTGCAGGTTGAGGAGACACGAGATCCTGGGAGCCGGGTCAATGGAGCGCTCGCTCAACCTTGGCTAAGAGCCGGGCTTGGGAGTGGGGTTAGGCTTGGCGGGAGCACCGGGATCTGCATGGAGCAGCCTAGACCAGGCTTGTGTTGTACAATGAAGCCCTATTGAGATACTGAGCTGGTACAAATGAGCAGCTTCCTCTACACATGAGGAGGATGGGGGTGTGATGAGACCACATCCACCCGAATTTCACAAAAGGATGTGCTGATACAAGCTTGACACATTCTCTAATCACATGTGAGGAGTGTTCGTCCAAATTGCCCATCTACCCATGCACCACAGCCTGGGTTTTAAGCACACGCAAAGGGTCAATTTGGATGATCGCCTTTCCCATGTAACTTACACACATGAATTCCGATATCAGGTTTTCATTCTAGATGTGACAGTTTGCCATGCACAGCTCAATTTTAAAATTTGCAATCCCAGTGAATCATTTGGAAATCATTTAAAAAAAAAAAATAAATCAGCCCTCCTTCATAGGTTAAGGCCAAAGTGAAGAATTCTATCTATACCACTTGTGGTTTGGAAAACAATTTACTTCTGATTCCTCTTCTTAATTTCTAGAATGCATGGCTGACATACAGAGCAAGGATGCAGCAGTGCAGCAAGATAACTTCCCAGAGCAGTGCAGTTTAACAGAACTTCCCAGATAACTGCACTGGTGCAGCAGGGAAGAGGCCATTTTTTACACCCTTCACTTCCCCAGGAAGACCTCTGTGCCACCTGAAAATATGTCCCCGAGGGCTACACAAGCTTCAGGGACCTATTTTTAAGTGGCACAAAGGGTTTCATGGAGAAGCAGCAGGAGTCTAAAATGGCTGCTTCCCTGCTGTACTGGTGCAGAAGTTCGGTTAGGCTGCTCCCTCACTGCACCAGGCTGCATGCTTGCCATGTACAGTATGTCCACCAGTGTCTATTTATATAGGTTCCTCAGACAGATTTGCTATTCATTCATAAATGTTTATGGGTTGTTCATTTTGGAGCTCTATCCAGAAAATAAGTAGTAAACAAAGTGTGTTCCATTCAGCAGAACTGTATATCCTCATGACCTACTATTTATTTGACCTTCACTTTGCCAAATAAATGACTGTGAGGAAAGGGCTTCTGGAGGCAGCCACGAACCATGCATATAAATATCTATATCGATGGAAATGGATATGAGCGGCAGCTTCAGCCCGCTGGGGCTGGGTGGGCAGAGGGGAGAGGGGAGCTACAGGTAAACCAAGGCAGGGCTGAGTAGGCAGGTCCAACCCTGAGGCAAGTTAAAAAGACGTGTAAGGTCAATCTCCAGCCCAGGTACAGAGCCACCATTGAGTGGATGGGTTCAAAGAACCCGGGCCACCGCCCCTCAGGGGCTGTGCCTGGTACCCCTGTCCCCGCCCATGCATCTGACATCAGACACAGGGAATGTTTAGCCCCGCCTCCACACTGCAAACGCGGCCCAGTTTGGGAGTTAGATAGGCCAACACCAGGAGGCCCCCGATCCCCACCGCCCTTACTGGCTTTGTGAGGGAGCCGGTAGTCATGTGGGTGGCCAATCTGACCACCCAGGGTGAGCTCCCTGCTCTTCTTCAGGGAGAGCAGGCTAAGTAACATGGCAGCTGCAGGTGGAGATCTTTAGGGGGGCTGTGCCCACTTTGTCCCTACTCAGGAGCTGATGGATATGGATATTTACTCAGGAGCTGATGGATATGGATATAGACACACACACACACACACACATAAAGGTTGGGGGTTGTATGTTTATCATCCCCGCAATGAAATTGCTGTGTAAAATAATAAAGGGTCATAATGGTGATTAAGCAGCCTGTGTTCCAACAGTGCATTTAAAATTGATAAAATAACTGTAACAAAAAGAAAATGATGTTGCTACTTGATACCCATAATTATATAATTGCCATGGCCAGTAGCTAACACAAACCCTGTCATGATTATAACTGGTCACGATAAGCCCTTTGATGGCCTTCTCGTTTTGCCCACTGACAAGGGGGATAACTAGACTGTCCCTTATTTGACAAACTAAAGGGGGCTCCCTTATGCTTTGGACCACTTTCAGTTAGCCTGCCAGTTCACAAGGTTGACAGGGAGGTTTGTAGAATTCAGGTACTTTCTTTCACTACCCTGACTCTTTGGGGAGGCACTATAGCTTAGTGGTAGAATACATACTTTGCATTGCAGAAGGTCCCAGGTTCAATCCCTGACAATGCCCTGGAGGTTTTTCACACAGGACTTTTAAAGCCCTTTAGCTTGCATCTTCTCCGGAATGGAGGGTGTGCATTCACATATCGGGCAGATATACCCCAAAGTCCCTGCAAGCTATCAGGCAGCACTTCACACACAATGCGGGGTTTTCACTACACATGAGAATGTAGCCCAATTTATATCCAGGGTTTAAAAAAGTTTTTTTGCATCAGGTTTTGGGGATAACTTGGAGTTTGCATTAAAGCCTTGCAGAAAACTCACAGTAAAGCTGTGTGGAGAACTCCCTGCTCCTAGAAGCGTAGGAAGCTGCCTTATACCAAGTCAGACCATTGGCCCATCCCACTCAGTATTGTCTACACAGACTGGCAGCAGCTCTCCAAGGTTTCAGGGAGGAGTCTTTCCCAGCCCTATCTGGAGATGCTGCCAGGGGTTGAACCTGGAACCTTCTGCATGCAAAGCAGATATTCTACCACTGAGCTACAGTCCCCAAGGGCATAGTCTGGAGGCACATGACCTAGCCAGCTTGTTTAAGCTAATCAGGTCTAGGTCAACTGAGTGCCTACATGATTGACCCACTGAAAAGATGATCCTTTCCTGTAAATGAATATTGCTCATCTTTAGGGGATGAGTTAACCTTGGGCTTAAAGGTTAACCAAAAGTTTCCTTAAAAGGAACCTTAAAGTTCCAGGGGAATTCTTGGTTTTGGTCTTGTGTTAGGAAGCATGAATTGTCCCCTTTGCTGAGCAGGGTCTACCCTGGTTTGCATTGAATGAGAGACTACATGTGAACACTGGAAGATATTCTCCTTAGGGCAGGCCTGCTCAACTTAGTCCCCCCCCCCCCAGCTGTTTTTGGATGACAGCTCCCATAATCCCCAGTCACAGTGGTCAATAGCCAGGGATAATGGGAGTTGCAGGCCAATATCTGGCCACCTAATGATGCAGCAGGAAAATGACTTGACTAGCAATCCAGAGGTTGCTGGTTCGCATCCCCACTGTTATGTTTCCCAGACTATGGGAAACACTTATATCAGGCAGCATTGTTATAGGAAGGTGCTGAAAGGCATCATCTCTTACTGCGTGGGAGCAGGCAATGGTAAAACCCTCCTGTATTCTACCAAAGACAACCACGGGGCTCTATGGGCGCCAGGAGTTGACACTAGGCCAGCATTTGCAGGTGGGCCCAAGTTGAGCAGTCCTGCCTTAGGGGATGGAGCCACTCTAGTAAAAGTATCTGCATGCTTGCATAGAGAAAGTTACAAGTTCCCTCCCTAGCATCTCCAGATATCGCTGAGAGAGACTCCTGAGAGAGACTCCAGCCTGCAACCTTGCAGATGCCACTACCAGTCTGTGTAGTCAGTAAAGAGCTAGATGGACCAAGGGTCTGACTCAGTATAGGCAACTTCCTAGGTTCCTAACGTTAACCTTCCCCCTGAGCACCTGTACATTTGTTCTACATTCCTTATGAGTGGCAGCCAGTTCAGGAAAGGCATGGGAGAAGAAAACAAGCCCCAGGTAAGGCTCGTTTGCACTCCTCTTGCCCCATCCCAGTTGCCTCTCTTGTCACCTGCCTCTCCCCACCATAGAGAACTCCAGGCATGCTGGTTGGGAAATGCATTCCCCAACCTATACTAGCCAGCATGCCAGGAATTAACTCCCCAACCTATAATTAGGTTGGGGAGTTAATTAATTAATTCCCCAACCTATACTAGCTAGCATGCCAGGAATTAACTCCACAGTGTGGAGAGCCGGGGGACAGAGAGGCAGACAGGTGAGAAGAGTGTGGATGAGCCTCACTGGTGGCTCATTTCCTGTTCCCCACCCCACCCATACCAGCCACCACTGTTTCTCACTCCACCTCAGGGGATGGGGAGGGCAGAACTGCTGTCTCTGTGAGCATAAATATGCTACTCAGATTTATCAAGAAAACTAGTCCATGAGTGGGGGAGAATAAACTCCAGCTCATGTTCTTCCACAAGCTTCACGGACTTCTGCATTCTGAAACAAGATGGCTTTCGTGGATTTTTCCATGGGCTGCAAGGAAAAGCTTTTCCTTTGGAATCAACCCTGCCGAATCCTTCAGCTCAAGCCCTTCTCCAAGCTTTTAGTGGGAAAGTCTCAGAGAGCCTCTTATGTCCCTCTAATAGTATACACAAATTCCTAACGTTTCTCTGTAAACATTGTTCCCAGCGTGGGACTACACAAAACCGTTAATAGAAAGCTGAGGGCTGGCTGGGAGTTTCAGGTGGCCAGATGCCAGGGTTCTTTAAGAACCTGTGCATTAGCTGAAGACACGACCTCAGCTAACCCGAGGCAAGCCACAAGCTCATCTCCTTTTCCGATTGGCTGGTGCCTTAATTGGCAGGTTCACAATGAGAGCTTTTGTTTGTGTCCTAAACTTTCAGGGCACAATTAAGATGTCTGATACTTTCATCCCAAGAGCATAGCAATTAATACTGTTTTATATAGGCCAAATCTATTACATATTTCAGCAGCAGCATTCAAGCATTTCAGGAAGGTGTTCAACTGAGCTGCAAGAGATTTCTTGTAAAAGAAAAAGGATTTGATGGATTTTTTCTTTTTTCTTTTAACATACTGAAACTGCATTACATGATATTCACCCAGTGTTCTCCCATGTGACTATTGATTGGCAGAATTTAGTACTTATCTGCATTCTATTATTCTGATCATGTATTTATTACTTTGTTTTAAATCATTCCCAGTTCCCATGCTGGGAACATTTGGGATCAAAATGGCTCAATTGCAACTTTATTTTCATTTATTTATCAAATTTATATGCCGCCCCAAACTTCCGTCTCTGGGAGGCTCACAACAAGATTAAAACACAGAAATAAAAACTTTACAACAGTTTTAAACCACAATAAAATTAAAAGGCGTGGGTGAAAAGGTAGGTCTTTACAGATTGTTTTTAAAATTGTCAGAGACGGGGAGGCTCTCATCTTGAAAGGGAGTGTATTCCAAAGTCTCGGGGCAGCAAAAGAGAAGGCCCGCCCCATCATAGCCATCAAACAAGCTGGTGGCAACTGCAGATGAACTTCTCCGGATGATCTCAATGGGTGGTGGAGCTCATGGTGAAGAAGACATTCTCTTAAATACCCAGGGCCTAAGCTCTTTAGGGCTTTATAGGTTATAACCAGCACCTTGTATTTTGCCTGGGAACTTATTGGTAGCCAGTGTAGCTATTTCAATAGAGGAGTAGTATGGTCTCTTCGAGATGACCCAGACACCAATCTGACTGCCACATTCTGTATCAATTGCCATTGATTCTGTACCAATTGCAGTTTCCAGACTACGTACATGGGATGGCCCCTGGTTCTAGTGTTATATGAGAGGGAGAAGAATTTCTCTATCCACTTTCTTCACTCCATGCATGATTTTATAGACCCCTATCATGTCTCCCCGCAGTTGTCTTTTTCCTCACTAAATAGCCCCAGATGTTGTAGCCTTGCCTCATAAGAAAGGTACTCTAGGCCCCTGATCATTTTGGTTGCCCTCTTCTGCAACCAAGGGTCTCAGGAAGTGACCCTGTCCTGGATTACATTATCAGTCTACCCAGCTCAGTACTGTCTGCACTAACTGACAGAAATTCTGCAAGCATCCAGGCAGAGATCTTTTCCAGTCCTACATGAAAATGCCAGCGATTGAATTTGGGACCTGTCTGGCTACACTGTGATGTCTTCTTCACCCAGCCTACCCTGGGCACACAGAGTCTAACCTCAGAGAAGGGACGGGGAGGGGATAAATGCCACCCTGGGTCTCCTTCGTCCCTAGCTGTTTGCCCCTCGTACCGGCCTCTCTCCAGAGGACCCAGCACTCACCACCAGCCAGCCACTCATCTCTGGCTAGCTCCTTAAATGCCGCCCTGCAGGCTATGCACCTCCCACCCCCAATTACGGGACCAACGCCCCTCTTCATTAGCCCATTAGCCCTGTCAGGTGTGATCCCCATCCCTTCCTCCTCCTCTCTGAGCCCCCTCCCTTCAGGAGGCACGCTGATGATACCTAGCGCCTCCCCCGGAATTCTCCCTGGTCCCAGCTCACCCAGCCTCGTCTCCCTGCCTGGAGTGCCATTCGGTAGGAAGACTGGGAAGCTGACGGGGCCCGTCGGCATGCCGTCTTCCTCTTCCACCAGTTTGTCGTCCCCTCCCGCAGAATTGGATGGCCGCCAGGCCTCGTCCTGGTTGGTAAGGGTGGCCAGTGCAACCGGACAGGACCTTCTGCGTGTAAGACATGTGTCCATTCACTGCTCTACATCCCCATCCGCAGAATCCTCAGATGATGATGCGGTCCTGCTTGCAGTCAGGATCTGGCATCTAAAAACAGCAGATACCAGATGTTATAGAATAAAGTCCCGGAGAGAGGAGATACTCAGCCACCAAGGAAGAGGTCCCCAGGCAGGATTCTCCCTGCAAACCTCAGGTTTCCTTCTAATTCTGTAGGGTCAGTACCATTATGGAACAAAAGAACATCAGAAGAGCCTTGCTGGATCAGGTTCAAGGCCCATCTATTCCAGCACCTTGCTTCCCACAGTTCCCCACCAGATGCCTCTGGGAAGCCCACAAGCAGGAAATGAAGGCGTGCCCCCCTCTCCTGCTTTGCTCCCCTGCAACTGGTTTTCAGAGATGTCCTACCTCTGAACCTGGAGGAAGTTACAGCAGCTGCGTGTATGGCAGCCTGCCACACTGATATAACCTGTACAGGAGTGTGGCCTGGCCATTCAACCAACAGTGGCTTCCATGCACACCCAAGGCAATCACAAGGGGGCGCCATTATTTGTGAACAAGGCCTACATCTGGAAGACATTAACCTTCCATAGCTGTTTATTCTAAATGGTTATTTTTACAGTCAAGTTGTCTACCCAAACATTATACAGTGCAAACATATTTCAGAAGTGGGCGCCAGCCAATTTCATGTACTCACAAAACGTACTATGGAAAGAAGGCTGATTATGTTCATGCTTAATATCAGTATAATAAATAGCACGTGTAAAGTGTATAGTATGGTCAATATGCTGCAGAGACCGCTTGGGATAATTGTCGACAATTCTTCTGCATCCTCAGTCAGTTTCTGTGGTTTTGGCACATCGCCTCTTTGTGATGTACTCACTCTTGGAACAGCATAGCGAGTTCCTGGCTGGACGCCAAGCGCAAAACCGTGCATTAGTTGTCAGTCATGGTGCTGTTGTATTTTATACTATACTTCTGGCTTCACTTTCTTATGAATCTGAAGAAATTCCAATAGATAATATAATATCTAAATCCCAGCTGCCTTTCAAGAGTGATTAATGTTTTCATTAATAAAGAGATAACAACATTCTTTTTGGCAGGCTGACTGGAATAGATTCCCATACATTGCTATTAAATGAAAAACCATTCTATCTATATTTCATGGGGTGGGGGGAAGGTTCATGTTGCATGTTCCAGCCAAAGCTAATTGCTTTTAAATCCTGTTGTTTGCAATGGGAGAGAGTTAATCATCTGCTGGACTCTACCATTTAAATCAATATGACTTCTGGCTTCATTGTACCCATAATATGCATATATTTATTTGACTTCCTGGCCTATCTCATTCCAAAGGCTTGAAGAGAATGATAACACAAAGATTATTTTTAAACTCCCCTGTTAACATGAAATAAATGCAAAGTAAACCACAATAAAATTCTGCCTATGTATGATCTTTAACCCCATTTGTTGAGATAGTAGGAACCCAAGTGTTCTGTAGGGTTGGCCTTTCCAAAGGCTTGGAAAAAAACTGGGAGAAAAAAATTTCCCCAGGAAAAAAAATGAAGTACTCTGACACCCCCCAGGCCTTTACATCTCTTTTTGGCCCACTAATGAGGCATTTGGAGGCAATAATCTCAGGTGGCGGATTGTTGAGGTGGTACACTGGTGTTCTCCACCTGCCTGCAACTCTATTACCTCTCAGAGGGGGCAGCAGCAGTTGGAGACTGAGCACAGTGCTTGCTTGCTGCCCTGCTGCCCCACCATCTTGTCTCCACCCAAATTCAACTCCAGCCAGTGGCAAAGTCATCATCTTGACCTGAGTAATTCTACTCCCCCCACCTTTGCAGTGATTGGTTGGTTGGTTGGTTGGTTGGTTGGTTGATTAAGTGCCATCAAGTCGGTGTCATCTCTTAGCGACCACATAGATAGATTCTCTCCAGGATGATCTGTCCAACTTGGCATTTAAGGTCTCTCCATGGTGCATTCATTGCTGTCGTAATCGAATCCATCCACCCTGCTGCTGATCATCCTCTTCTCTTTCCTTCAGTGTTTCCCAGCATTATGGACTTCTCAAGGGAACCTGATTTTCACATAATGTGTCCAAAGTATGATAGTTTGAGCCTGGTCATTTGTGCCTTGAGTGAATATTCTGGATTGATTTGTTCTATGATCCATTTGTTTGTTTTCCTGGCTGTCCATGGTATCCTCAAAAGTCTTCTGCAGTTATTACCGGGGAGGGGGGGTGGAATCCTAGATTTCTGCTTTTTACAACTCTGCAGAAATCTTTTTTTAAATGGTTTTTTGTAACTGGGGGTGGGTGGGATGTATTTCTGCTTTTTCAGATATAGCATAAAAGTGTTTTCTTTGTGCTTCTTAACTAAGGGAGAAATCCTGGATTTTTCAGGGTTAAAAGCCTTCCTTCCTTCCTTCCTTCCTTCCTTCCTTCCTTCCTTCCTTCCTCTCTCTCTCTCTCTCTCTCTCTCTCTCAGTACTTCCCTTTCCTTAAATACTCAAAATTCTTGGTGGCCAGATTATGGTTATTGTATGGTAATACCTTTGTTAGAACCAACCAAAATGACACAAAGTTTTGAGGAGCAACATTTTGAATTTTCTAGAATTCTTTATTAGGCTAGATGTTAAGTAAAACAAAAGGTGGGAGGAGCTGTGCATTGTGCTATGACAAAAGTTACCCAGTGTGTTTTTGGGTAAGAAACAGGGACTGATGTCCAGACTAATGCTGCATGGGTGGAAGAGCATTTTCCACTGTACAAGGACAGAGAAGATATTTACCTCCTGAAAATATTGTGTTTACCTGAATCCAAGTCTAGGTCCACCACCACTCCTTTTCTTTGAAGTTAGAAATTGGGAGTCATCTTAAATTCAGGATCCTCTTCCTTTTTAGTAAATACAGGTATAACCTGTATTTAACCTGTATATTTTTCAGAGGGCCATCTTAAATTCAGAGTCACCTTCTGTTTGGTTAATTATGATATATTATTGAGGATCCTCAGTACATATTAATCCTCAGGGACATATTTTCAGGAGGCACAGAGGACTGCAGAAGGAAAGGGGGATTGACAATTTAAAAAAAAAAAATCCCTCTCCTGATGCACAATGGGAAATGCTTTTCCACCAGTGCAGCATTGGGTTGCTCTCTGATGTTAGCAGGGAGAGAATGGGAAGGAGGAAGAGCAGAGCTAGTGCCCTGCCAGGCAGGGGTCCCATTTGGTATGACAAGGCACTGCACAACAGGGCAATGCCTTGCAGTGCCATCTCAGGAGACACAGGGGGCTTAAGCTGGTCCTATCAGTTCAGATGCAGTATGCCATCAGCAATGGCAGAAGAAGACTATTGCCTTAGAGCATAATTATAAGAAGAACATACATAAGAACAGTCTTGCTGAATCAGACCTATCTAGACCAGCATCCTGTTCCCTACAGTCGTCCACCAGATGTCTTGGGAAACAACACAACCAGGAGATGAAGGCATGCTCCTGCCACTGCTCCTCTGCAACTGGTATCTGAAGGCATCCTGCCTCTGAACATGGAAGTAGCCTATAGCCATCAAGACTAGTAGCCATGAATTTGTCTAAGTCATCCAAGCAAGTGGCCATCACTACATCCTATGGCAGAGAATTCCAGATATTAATTATAAATTCATGCCCTTCTTGTGTGGGCCCTGGATTCATCTGGTTGGCCATTATGGGACAAAGGATGCTAAACTAGATAGGACTTTTGTCTGACCCAGCAGGGCTCTTCTTAGATTCTTAGATTCATACTGTCAATATAAGGCCTTTATTGTGGTCAACTAACAGACAAAAATGTTGAGCAAAGAGTCAATCAACATATAATTATTAAAAGGTCAAATATATTTGGCATGTCTAACCTTTGGAAATACAACGTTTTGGTACTGGGCACCCAGATTTTGGAAAATCCAATGGTACAAACCAAACTATATTAAACACTTTAGAATGCTGTTGATGTCATTGGATGAGATTGCTCAACCTACCCCAAATTCAGTGCTGTGGATTTCAGTAAATTGCTGGAACACAATATTATTAGAAAATTTGGTACAGCTTTACCACTGGTATTTTAGTTATTGATTTATGATGGAAGAGGTGGTTGGGATGAGTTGAGAACTTATATTTTTCTTAATTTACAAGTGACACAGACCCCTTTTCACTGGTTTGCTGTTCTGAGGCAGCAAAAACACCAAAAGACACTGAGAAACCAGAGACAAACAACAAAGAAGAGATGAGAATGTTTTACAACTTCGGGGGGGGGGTGGCTTCTATACCAATTAGTTACCATAGAGACTTAAAAGAAGTCTTTTAAGGAAACACTAACTGACATATAATAATTATACTTTGCTGGTATAGTGTTTTAGCATTCTCTGCGCATGGTTCGTATTCTTATGAGTATTATTCAGGACAAAGCCTGCAGAATACTTTCCCCCATAACAATATGTTTTTTCTCCCTCTAATTTCGCATTGAACCTCCCACATTTTTTTTAGTTGTTGCAGACATCTGATCATTTCATTTTAAACTCAAGCAGCCCCCTACCGAGCCTGCAAACCATGGGCCCCATCCAGCCCAAGTTTAGCATGTTTAGGTCTCACTGAAGCTCTTCTCATGATCCGTGAAAAGAGCGTCTTCCAGGTTTGCAGGGAACGTGGGCTTAGCCCGCTTTCCGTGGCTCATGGGAATAGATTTACTGATTGTAATGGGAGAGAAATGGATGGGATGTAAATGTGGCTTGGCTGGATGATGGTCAACAGGAGCTGAAAATTAGGGATGTGCAAAAAATTTCGGACACAGAACTATCTGTGCCCGAAACGAGCAATTTTGGGTGATTCGGGGACGAACAGAATCACCCCCAATGTCCCCCGATATTTTTCGGGCCCGAGCCAAATCACCCGAATTTCGGGCATGAAAAATTCGGGTGATTCGGTTCATGGTTGATTTGGGAGGATTTTTTGAAGTTTTAGTGACTTTGGGGCAGTTCTGGGGTATAGCATGGGAACTGGGCAAAAAGAGTGGGGTGGCGTGGTAGGGCCTAATGGGTGCAGGCTACCACCCCTATTTCAGGGGGATTGGGCAAAGGGCTGATTTTTGGGGAATTTCTGAAGTTTTGGTGTCTTTGGGGCAGATTGGGGCAGAAAGTGGGGACTGGGGCAGAATAGTGGGGTGGGGTGGTAGTGCCTAATGGGTGGAGGCTACCACCCCAATTTCAGGGGGATTGGACAAAGGGCTGATTTTTTGAGAATTTTTGAAATTTTTTCTGAGGTGTGAATTCTCATTCTATCATAGCAAATGAGATTTTTTTTTCAATTAGACAACTCTCATGACCCCACTTTCACTTTTTCACACTCTCAATTACTATGAATATGAGGAAGTAATCAATTTAGCACACTTCACCTTATGAAGACAAACCTCAGAATTAACCAAAATTCACCCCTCTGCCCAATCACTCTGAAATTGGGGATGGGTGGTAGCCTCCACCCATTAGGCACTATCTACCAGCCCACCCCACTCCTTTGGGGCAGATCCACTTTCTGCCCCCAATCTGCCCCAAAGACACCAAAACTTCAAATATTCCCAAAAAATCAGCCCTCTGCCCAATCCCCCTGAAATTGGGGTGGTAGCCTCCACCCATTAGGCACTACCACCCCACCCCACTCTTTTGGGGCATATCCACTTTCTGCCCCCAAACTGCCCCAAAGTCACTAAAACTTCAAAAATTCTCAAAATATCAGCCCTTTGTCCAATCCACCTGAAATTGGGGTGGTAGCCTCCACCATTTTGGCACTACCATGCCACCCCACTCTTTTTGCCAAGATCCCATGCTATGCCCCAATCTGCCCCAAAGACATGAAAACTTCAGAAATTCCCCCAAAATCAGCCCTTTGCCCAATCCCCCTGAAATTGGGGTGGTAGCCTGCACCCATTAGGCACTACCATGCCACCCCACTCTTTTTGCCAAGATCCCATGCTATGCCCCTGAACTGCCCCAAAGTCACTAAAACTTTAAAAATTCACCAAAAATCAGGATTTTTCCCAATCCCCCTGAAATTGGGGTGGTAGACTCCACCCATTGGGCACTACCACCCCACCCCAAAATTTTGCCCCTGGGCCCCTTTTTTTACCCCTGAATCAATTCGGATTCAGATTCAGATTAAATCCGAATCCAAACCAAATCAAGGGTGATTCGGGTGGCCCATATTCAGGCACAAAACAGAACAGGGGTGATTCGGTTCGGGTCCCGAACCGAATCACCGAATTCCCGAATTGCACACCCCTACTGAAAATGTCTGCCTCTCAGGGGCGTAAGCAAAGTTCAGTTGGGCTGTGGAACAATAAGACAGGCCTCTTGCCTTCATCTTCTCCCACTGCCATCTTTGCTGAATAAGAGCTATACTATATGGACATGGCAAAAACCAAGACATTCTCGCCTTTCCTTTCTATTGCTACTATGCAATAATATCAGGGAAAAAACCATAGTTTGGAGCCAGCAGCTCTCATAATCAGGGAGGCAGGAGGGGAAAGCGGATTAATCAATCAGAATTAATCAGAATTAGCTTATAAATTTTCAAATTAAATTCTTTAAAAAGCTCAGCACTAAGAATTATAAAAACTAAAGACTAAAGAACCTACCAGATATAAGCAACAGGTGAAACTTTTAAAAGCCTCTATAAAAAGATGTGCTTTAAGTTGTTCTTCTTAAAAAAAAACTGAGAGAGGGAGCATGGTGAAGCTCTTCAGGGAGGATGTTACAAAGCAGAGGGGCCGCCCACAACCAAAAAGGTCCCTAGTCCCCTACCAGCCAGATCTCTGTTAGTGGTGGGGCCATGAGCAGGGCCTGAGATGATGAGCGGAGGGCCCTGGCAGTTCATGTGGGTGAATGAGGTCCAACAGGTACCCCAGCCCCAAGCCATGTAGGACTTTCAAGGTCAAGACCAGCACTTTGAATATAGCTCAGAAGCGGCTAGCCTGGAAGCGGAATGGTTCACCTGGCCTCATCACTGTTCTTTTAGACACCAGGTAAATACCTTTTTGTTCACTCAGGCCTTTTAAATGTGGTTTTTAAATGGATTTTAAAAGAGTTTTTAAATTGTTTTGTATTGTATTGTATCCCCCCACCCCACACACACACTTTTGGTCCCTTATGATTGAATGTGTTGTGTTTTTATTTCATGTTATAAGCCACCCAGAGAACAATTTTTAATGGGGTGGCAAATGAATAAAATATGTTTGTTTTCTTTATCTTTATCATCATCATCATCATCATCATCATCATCATCATCATCATCTACAACACATGACAGGGAAATTCTATGATATCATGAAGGCAGGTCTTTTACTAGGGTTGTGCGTTTTGTGTTTTTTTCTGTTTTGTTTTTGGCACAAATCCGAAACACCCCCGTTTTTTACTTTGTTCGAAACCAGCCAATCCGAAACACCCCGATTTTGTTCTTTGTTCGAAATTGCAAAATCTGAATCCGAAACGTTTTGGATTTTTAAAAATGGCCCCAGGGAAAAACTAGTGGGTGGGGGCGGTAGTGCCCAATGGGTGGAAACTACCACCCAAATTTCAGAGGAATTGGGCAAAGGGCTGGGTTTCGGTGAATTTTTGAAGTATAGAATTTTTCCCATAGGGAAGAATTGAGGTTTTTAGCAAAAGTATAGCTTCATGTTGGGGGGAAAGGGGTGTCCCAGAGCAGAGTAGGGTGGGTGGTAGTGCCTAGTGGGGGCAAGGAAGCTGCCAGAAGTATTTCAAAGGAATTGGGCAGAAGGCTGATTTTTAAAAGATGTAATGGAGTTTGCGTGTCTGTAAAGGTCTTCCCCATAGGGGATGATGGCCCTCCATAATTCCTTCTAGCATATGAGATTTTCAATGACAAACCATGAATCCACTCTCATATGCTACCAGAGAATCTGAATCTCTGGTAGCATATAAGAGTGGATTCATGGTTTGCCATTGAAAATCTCATATGCTACCAGAGAATCTACACTCAGAACACCTCAGAAACAACAGAACCCAGCACCCCATGGGTTAGCAACCCATGGGGGCAGTTGGCACCCTATGTGCACTACACCACGACTCACTCCTGGCCACCCCAGTGCCCCCCAGGTGGAGTTATGGGTCTGCTGAAACCTCCATTATTCCCTGGGGGGGGGAACCTTAAAGAAGCGTAAACTTCAACAATTCCTAAGAAATCAGCCCTTTGCCCTATTTCTTTGGAATCTGGGTTGTGGCAGGCACCCCTTGGGGCACTGCCACCCAACCTGCTGTTTTGCCCCTCAGACCTCCTTTCTGCTCCGAATCTGCCCCAAAGACATTTCATCTTCAGAAATTCTTTAAAAATCAGCCCTTTTCCCAATTCCTTTGGAATCTGGGTGACAGCAGGCACCCATTGGGGCACTACCACCTGAACCACTCTTCTGCCCCCAAATCCCCCTTTCTACCCCCAATCCACCCCAAATAACATCAACATCACACATCAACAACAGCAGAGCTTTGGGAAAAAATCAGGCAGGTTTCCAAAGGTCATGCACATCCACCTCCCCGCCTGCCCAAAATGCAATTGATCTACACACAACAGTGTGAAACAACAACAATGAAATGCACACTGCCCCACTGGTCAATGAGGGTAAATGCACACTAGCCTAATGAGGGTAAAATTTACCCTTAAATTTGCTTAAAAGGAATAAGGAGGCAATTGCCAGCAGATCAGCTCATGCTTCCGCTGGCCAATCTGCAGGCTGGAAGGGCTGGAAATTCAAACAGATGTCAAAACTCAAAATAGAGACTGAAGGAGAAAGACTTTTTGCAATTGCAAAATGGAGTTCCAAAACAGCTGAAACAACAAAACATTTTGTATCCGAAACAGGGATGTTTTGTTTTGGCTACAAAATGTTCTGTTTTGCGCATTGGGTGTTTTGTTTTGGCTACAAAACAGGCGAAATGGCCTGTTTTGTTCACAAAACGTTTTGTATCCAAAACGAAACGCACATCCCTATCTTTTACTACGATCTGCCCTCTTGAAAACAGATAGCAGTCATGCACATTAAAAGCACCTGCATTCTAAAACTAGTTTAAAAGAGCTGGTCTCCTGGTAGCAAGCATGAATCATCCCTCTCAAGCATGAATCATCCCAGAGTCTGCCTTGGTTTGCTTTTGAATGGGAGACTACTAGGCGCTTCTCACAAGCAGTGGGGAGCGCCGAGAGGAGGTTTGTGGGGAGAGCGGGCTTAGCCTGCTCTCCCCACAAACGAGCAGCCACTCATAGCTGGGTGGCCACATCGGCCGCCCACATGACTGTCAGTTCTGTCACGGAGCCAACAGGGGTGGTGGGAATCGGGGTTGCACGGCCCCCGGAAGTTCCTGGATGCCCTGCATAAGCACGCAGGGCATCCTGGATAGACCGCCGAGCCCAGAAGGCTGCTTGCAGCTTCCTGGTGGGTTCTCCTTGTGTGTTGCCATTTTATTGATTTGAATTGATTTGATTTGATTTGATTTGATTTGATTTGATTTGATTTGATTTGATTTGTATACCGCCCTTCCAAAATGGCTCAGGGCGGTTTACAATTAAAATACACCACTAAAACAGTAAAGAGCTAAAACAAATGAGAAAACAGTATAGCAATTAACAATTTTAAAACATTTTAAAACAACCATTAAACAATTACAGTGATTAAACCCCCCGAAATCGGGTTTTGAATTTTAAAACAGAGCCACGCTGTGGCAGTACACGATCAGGAAGCCCAGGTTAGCGGAGTGCTCGCTCTGCTAACCTGGGCTAAGGGGAGGGCTACTTTGCCGGGCTAGCCTCCAGAGAACCACTGGGCTTGCCCGCGGCTAACCCACTGGTTAGCCCAGTTTTTCCCCATCATGAGAATAGCCTCTACATGGTGGAGGAACTGTCTGGCTCTGGCAACCACCGCCAAGTCTGGCCAAACATGGCAATGTGTTATTCAAAACTGGGTTGGCTCCATCTCCTGACCTGCCACTGGCTCCTCCACATATTGCAGCACACACTGCTCAGCACTGCTTTGGAGCTAGGTGGGTCCTCCTGTACCCTTGACAAGGTGCCAAGAAACCACTCTATGAACCACCAGGTGGAACATGGAAGCAGAACCCTCAGCTCACTTGGCTGTGTCAGCCCCTGGTGGCGTAGTGGTAAAACTGCCGCCCTGTAACCAGAAGGTTACAAGTTCGATCCTGACCAGCGGCTCAAGGTTGACTCAGCCTTCCATCCTTCCGAGGTCGGTTAAATGAGTACCCAGAATGTTGGGGGCAATATGCTGAAATCATTGTTAACCGCTTAGAGAGCTCCGGCTATAGAGCGGTATATAAATGTAAGTACTATTGCTATTGCTATTGCTATTGCTATGTGAGTGTAATAAGATATTCTCCTTAGGGGACAGGGCCATAACTCATTGGAAGAGCATGTGCATGCATCCCTGGCCTCTCCGGGTAGGGCTGGGAGAGACTGCTTGAAACCTTGGAGAGCTGCTGCCAGTTAGTGTAGACTATACTGAGCTAGGTGGATCACTGATCTGACTTGGTATAAGGAAGCTTCCTGTGCTCCTAAACAGTAGGGCAAACATGTCCAATTTCCAAGAATGTAATCAAACAGATTTCATTCTAAAACCTGAATGTACAGCCTCAGCGTTGAACAAAATGGAAAGTAAGCTTCATTCATTCTACTTAGAACTACTTGCTTATACATGCAAATAGCAACCACACAGGACCCTGATCTGAGACAGGATTGTGGCAGGATCAAAAGGTTAAAACCCCCATGTGAGATCTCAGTTTGGAGCAGGGCCTCAAGGGGTTGCTGTTTGCATTTTAAAAATCACACAATAGGCATATCATCCAGCTTGCTTTTCAGTTTTCCTTTCAGGAGCTGCCATGCCCAACCCGGACTGTTTTTTCAGTCTCTCCAGGAGGTGAAAATGTCCTTTGAAGATCTTGTTGGAGCAGCTACTTAAAGGAAAACTCTCAGGAAAACCACAACATTTGCATGCATGGTACACACATGTCTTTCTCGATCATAGCCTTCATACCTTACATTAATGCTGCATGGAAATTGTTGTCACAAAATATTCCTGATTTTTGTTTTTATTTTTAAGGAAACAATAGTAAGTTTAAAAAGTTTCCTCATAAGGAATACACTAACTCTCTGATGCTAGAGATGTGCAAATCAATTTTGAGCTCGAATTGGGGTGATTCAAGTGATTCAAACTCAATTCGAATTGCCCCTAGAATAAAGGGCCTGATTTGAGTCCGAATCAAATTGACCCAATTACAGCTCAAATTGATTCAAGTGAGTCCAGTGCCATTTTAAGTCCTGTTTTGTTTTTTCCTCTTTGCTGATTGGTTTTCTGGCACTGGCTTCTGATTGGCTTGAGATCTCCTTACTTCTTGGTTGGTTTGTTATCATTTCAAATCAAGTGTTGTCATGGGCAACTGTGCCCCCTTTGGCTGTGGGGAGGAAGCAGGGAAGGGGGAGGCCAAAGAAAGGATTTTCAAAATGTGTTTAAGGGCCTGCAGGGAGGCAGAGAGACACATAGTCAATTGTGCCTCAGGAGAGAAAGATCAGAGATAGACTGCTGCAGCAGCAGGAGCACTGAGAGCAGAGATTGGTGGTGGTTAGATTTCTTTAAATAGAAAGAATGGGCCTAGTTTGTTGAAGGGGTTAAGTGGGTAGTGACAGTACTGTAAGACAGGAGGAGTGGGCTTGGTTAGTCTACATCCCTTAAACTTGTCCCATTGTTGCTTGGTCCCCTCCAAAAAGTGTCCCCCCTCAAAAAAAATAAAGCCTACTTCTTTATTGGGGGGGATTTAATTTTTCTAGCTTCTGTGTGTGTACTACAGTGCTATAGATATTTTATTTATTTATTTATCATATTTTTACACCGCCCAAAATGTACGTCTCTGGGCGGTTTACAACAAGATTAAAAAGTAAAACATTAATTAAAAACAAAAACAAAATAAAACAAACATTTAAAAGCAAGAAATGTAAAACACAATTTGAAATTTTCAAAACAATATTCTAAAAACAACATACAAAGCAATCAAAACAATATCAGTTAAAAGCCTGGGTGAAGAAATGCATCTTTAAGGACTTTTTAAAGGATGTCAGAGATGGGGAGGCTCTTATTGCACTAGGGAGCGCATTCCAAAGTCTCGGGGCAGCAACGGAGAAGGCCCGTCCCTGAGTAGCCACCAGATGAGCCGGTGGCAAATGCAGACGGACCTCTCCTGATGATCTCAATGGGCGGCGGGGTTCATTGCGAAGAAGCTGTTCTCTTAAAAAATAGATAGTGTTGTGGGTAGCAGACGGAGCATAAATAGACCAGCCAAGTCCCACACCTCCAGCACCCAGGAGTGGGGTGCTGGAGTGCCTACTGCTAGTGCACAGTGAGTCCACCCCTAGCAGCAGCATTGCCGCCAACACTTCCCAGTACAGCAGTGTGGTGTCCCTGACACGGCCAAGTGAGCTGAGGGTTCTGCCTCCATGTTCCACCTGGTGGTTCATAGAGTGGTTTCTTGGCACCTTGTCAAGGGTACAGGAGGACCCACCTAGCTCCAAAGCAGTGCTGAGCAGTGTGTACTGCAATACGTGGAGGAGCCAGTGGCAGCCCAGGAGATGGAGCCAACCCAGTTTTGAATAACACATCGCCATGTTTGGCCAGACTTGGCGGTGGTTACCAGAGCCAGACAGTTCTTTTCATGCCCACCAACCAGTGTCCAGAGCGAGAGGGTGTTCTCAATGGCCAGGGGCCACCCATCATGCTCACATGGCTGCTGAGCAGCCGGTCTTCCTGAAGGCCAACCTCCCCCTGCTGGACTATTCCAAGCTGGTCATGGAGGGTGAGTGACTCATGGTCATCCCCACCCTCTGCAACACCACTGACAAAATGTGGTTGGCAAAAAGTGGTGCTGGGAGGGACTGTGTGCTTCTGTTCTGCAGTGTTTCTCAGTTGATTTGAGCTGATTTGTTAAAACAGCCAGCAATGACCGCTGTTTCAATGAATTGATTTGAGTATTTGCAATTTAATTTGAGTTCAAATCTATAAAATATGGTTGGTTCACATCTCTATTTGGTGCTTCTTTCTATTTGCTGGATCTTTGCTTCATCTTGCCCCTGCCCCTGACTTGCAGTGGTTCTCCACGGCCTCAGGCATCTTTTTTTCAAGACCTGCTACCTGAGATCATTTTAACTGGTGATGTTGAAGATTCAGCCTGGAGCTTTAGGCACATGAAGCATGTGGTCTCTATAAGCTGTGTCCTGAAATTTGGGTAATGCACCAATTTGATCTATGCAACATTTAAAGAATACAAAACCATTGTGTAGCATCTGGGAATTTTAGAATGGGGTACACCATCTGGGTATAACTTTCAAATTCTCAGAATCTGCCAACATGAAATCAGAAAATGAAATCCATTCCGAGAGCCCACTGTGACCATTTCCCCTGCAAAGTTTCCATCAGGGTTTTAATGCCAGTGCCATTTTGGCTTCTGGCTATCCTTTCTGACTGAGCATTGTCCTTTTTTCCATGGAAAGTGCTGATCCTTCTTCATTTTGCTGTGCATATAGATTCCTACCAAGTCAAATTCATTTTGTAAATACTGTTTTCTTTCCAAGGCAGAAACTTCAGGTCACACAAAGAGGGTTTTTTTTCTTCTATTTTTTTCTTTTCTCAAAATACTGGACCCTTGGCTGCCCATTTGTATTCTGAAGCACAGTCTTATATAAATCTGACTGATGTTATTTATGATCTTGGTAACTGGGTACCAGTAAATAAAAACTACCCAGTGTTTCTGGTTTCAAGTTTTACTGAAGCCAAGAAATCACTGCAGGCCAATTCATTACAAAAGGCTGCTGCATAAGAAGCATGTAATCAGGTCAGCGTGTGGTTGAAATGTCTGTATAGAAATTGTTTGCCCTCTTATGCTCCTAAAGCTAAGCATCCATTTGAAAACAATTAACTCCCTGACACTCACAGTCATAAACTCCAGATGGTGAATATGCCATAAATGGCAAGCGAGTAGGCCCCTTAGTTCGGACAAAAGTCTAGGCCACGAGGAAAACAGCATATGCTCCAACAGCCCCAGTCTTTGTCTTTGGGGGATGTCTCACTAAAATGTAGTTACCGGGAATTCCATTCTCCTTCCCCATTCCTGTGTCTAGCAGCTAAATCTCTTATTTTGATGGCTGTATCTTGTCTCTAGTGCGCATGCATGAATGGTGCAGGGCACAGCTTGCTAAGGATGCGTGAACCAGCTTAACCTCAAGTTGGTCCAACATCAAACCAGCCCAGTTCGGCTCGAGGTTGAGCTGAACCCCCCGAACTGGCTGGGGGCTGGTTCAGGAGCAAAACAAGAAAGAAAGAAAGAAAGAAAGAAAGAAAGAAAGAAAGAAAGAAAGAAAGAAAGAGTTTTTTAAATATGGCCATATCACCCATATCTCTTCCCAAAAGTGTTTTTCCTCCTCTACAAAACACTTTCTCAAACACTTTTTAGGTTTGGCAAGGGGAAAGTTGAGTAAAATGAAGGGAGAACTCAAAAGCTTTGGGAGTGGGGTATCTGCACTCCTGTGTGTATCCCATATTTATAAGCCAAGTCCCCACAGGGTGGCTACCCAAAAAACCAATTGTGTTCGAATTCTAAAGCCTTCATCTTAGCACCACAGTAACCCCTTCTGGCCACTAGCGGCATGATGGCATGTTAATAGGTCTCTCTTGGGCAGTTAAGAGTCAATTAGAACTGTTCAGTTGCAGTTGAAGGCTAGTGCATGTTTGGGTATGTTGTTCAACGGCTCTTTCTTAGTATGTGCTGTTTAATTTCTTAATAAAACTATTTGTTTTTAGATTCAGCCTACTGTCTCCAGCTAATCTCCTGGGCTGAACTTCTTTACAACCAGAGCATACTCTGCTGTGTGTGGGTTTTAGTGTTTCTCCTCACACACCTCAGAGCATTAAACTCATAACATTTCAAATGAAAACAAGGACACTCACATAGAACCCTTATTCTCAACACCAACAGCCACTGCATAAATATACAAATACAACAACAATAGGAATAAAACCAGACAGTGATCTGATAACGCTGCAACTAAAAGCAGCCAACTAAAAGCCTGACAAAGGGAGGTCATTCAGACAATCAAAACTGTGTTCTACCCAGGTTTGGGACTCTAGCAGACCCAGACCATGGGTGCCCCGTGTCCAGCCACGGCAGCAGCCCTGCTCACCTCACCCCCTATGACTGACATCAGACGTGGGGTTTAGCCACGCCCCTGTGTCTGACATCAGATGAGGGGGTGTGGTCTGGCTCCTGAACAGGGCCGCACAGCCCCATTCGGGAGCTTGATTGGGGACAGCACTGCGTTCGCAGCATGACCAGAAGCAGTTCTCCCTGCCTTAAAGGAAGCCGCTCCTGGCCCTGCTGCAAATGCAGCGCCAGCCATTTAACTCCCAAATGGGGCCATGCAGCCAAGCTAAACCAGCACCCACTGCCTCTGATGTCAGACATGGGGGAGCATGTCAGGGCCACGAGGCGCGGCCTCTGAGGGGCAGCGGCCTGGGTTCTTTGAACCCAGTCACCCAATGGTGGATATGCCCCTGGTTTGGGAGCTGTATGTGCTCTCAATTTTCGATTGTGTGGAAGCAAGGTTAGAGGAAAACCTGGGTAGAAGTGATTATGTGGAAGCAAGGTAGGAGGAAAAGCAACCCAGGTTTTTCACCTACCTTGCTTCCACACAGTCACTTCTACCCAGGTTTTCCTCTAACCTTGCTTCCACACAACTGAGAATTGGGAGCACATACAGCTCTCAAACCGGGGTAGGAAACAGTTTTTGATTGTGTGAATGACCCCAAGAAGTGCATCCTGGCAGCATGCTTAAAAGCAGCAAAGGAAGGGAGCTGACAAATTTCATCATGGAGGGAATTCCAAAGCTGCAGTGCTTGTCCTTGGTACCCACCAAATGAATCTGCAGGGCATGGCTTTATGCAGTGATTGTTGTTGTCGACTATAAAGATGCTACATGTGTGTCCCAGTTTTCATCAGTGTAATGTTATGGGTTTAATCTGTGAAATGCTGGAAAGTATGAAACAGTCTTATGGCCCCCTTCTCTGTAGCTTTTGATGTGTGTCAAAAGAAAATGGCTATACTTGCATATTGGAGGTGAAAAATATGGCAGTGAGCAAGCCAATATGTGAGTCACGTTCACAAGTGATCTGAGAGGAAAGTCTTCTCCCCACCTCACTATCTGCCTTTCTGCTTTCTTCTTTAAGCTACCAGAAGGTGGTGGGAATGGGAAGTCTAGGAACCCTCTTATAGTCATGGTGCTGTGTAGTCTGTTTGGCTTTCCTTCCAATTTCCTGCTGAGGAAAGTGAAGAGGAAACTCTCCAAAAAAAGGTTGCAGAAGACTAAAACCAACCAACCAGTTCATAGAAATTGTACCGCCCTTTCAAAACTGTAACACTTTAGAAATTAGATTGGTGCTCTGACACTTTCTGATGCTTTCTCACACCAAATCATTCTGTTCCTGGAAAGCTAGCCTATAAGAGAAAAGGGTCCTCCTGTCTGTTTCCTAACTACAGGTGTTTTTAACGAAAGGAAGCATCCCAAGCCCTTGAATTCACCCTCTCGATTTTCTGAAGTGGTACATCCCAGGCACTACAATATGATTTCCCTGAATGTGTAGGTTTTGGCTTTGGGACTATAGCACACTAGTGGGAGGGCCCCTCTTCTTATTGTTGTAGTAGTATAACTTGTGTGGAAGTAGTACAACTTCTGCTGATGTCTGGCTCTCATCCTCCCTTTCACAACAGCTAGAAGGAAGGGAGGGAGGGAGGACAGGCGGGCAACTGAGGGGCTGAGACAGATGGAATCCCTTGAGAAGGGAGGTGTATCGAGCCCAGTTGCTGAGTCAAAGTGAAATATTAGTTGTAGTAATGACAAGTTCAAAATCAGTAATTAAATCAGGTTCCCCACCCCCAAATTTATTTCAGTCTACTGACCATAATACAAAACTTAAACATCAAACTCAAAAATGAAAACAAATGAAACTAAAGATCATGAATCTATTCAAATTGTACAACAAATTCCAGAAAATATGTACAATATAATATTTAATTAAACTGAATACAACTTGGCCTTATCCAATAATTTAAAAAAAAAAACAATTTTCAAGGTAACAAAACAAAAATAACCCCTACTGAACTAAGAAAAAAATCAATTTAATTCCTAACAAGAAAATAACTATAAACATAAAAGCATCTGCACATCCCAGTTATAAATGTTGCTTTTTGGAACTTTGGTTACCTTTTTAAAAAAGTATTAATATCAAAAAACATGCATGTATAAAACCTAAAAAGTTGAAAAGGATCTTTATTTTACAATTACGTTTACAAATATTCTAAATGTGCAGGAAATACAAAGCAAAGCAGCAGTCCAAAACATTGAAGTGTTCTATTTAATTGTTTCTGAGATGAGTTCTATCTGTGTTTGTTTGTAGTTTGTTTCCTTTTGTACATTTCTGCGAAAAAGAAAAAGAAAAATTACCGAAAAGGTTCTAAGGGTTTGCAGTACACTTTGGATATTGATTTCCCTTGAAAGGAAAATCACTAAAGACGTCTTTTAATATTTGATTTTTTAAAACAGACTTATAGGTTGAAGAGGCTGGGAAGATAGCAAATCATTCTTGGATGACATAGAGTAGCCCTTGATCCCTAAGATGCTGCAGCTCTTGTCTGGACTTCCATTCCTGCCTAAGATCTGGGTTCTCTGCCTCATGCAGCTTGTCTGTACTTTTCTTTCACTGGCTCCAGGGAAGAGAGAAAAGGGGGAGGATGGTCTGGTAATCTTGCGCCTTCCCTTTGAGCCTCTTCCCTACTAACTGAGCCCTCTGCTAACCGAGGACTGATCCCCTGCTAACTGAGTAAAGAGGTGCCTTCTAAAATGTGATAATTCTCTTTATTGAGCAGGGGCAGAGTAACTGGCCCTGTCCATCCCCAGCACAGCATCCCTCCGGTGGCTGTTGCTGGTGTGTATCTTATGTTTCTTTTTTAGATTGTGAGCCCTTTGGGGACAGGGAGCCATATTCAGGGGCGTAACTATAATAGGGCAAGGGGATACAGTTGTCTGGGGGCCCACTGCCTTGGGGGGCCCCCCAGAGGCAAGTCACATGACTGACTCCCCCAGCCGCACACCCACCCGGGCTTCCATCAGTTGTATTCATCCTCCAAAATTGATGTGAGTGTTAAGACCTGGAGCTACCAGAACAGCATGTCTTTCTCTAGTAGCATTAAATGACTTGCATCATCCACAATTTACAAAACTTTTTTTTTAAAAAAATTTAGGATGATGTTCTATTGTGGCACATAGGAGATAGATAGATAGATGCTTTTTGTTACCACTATTCAGCCTCATTTAAGATTTCTTTACTTCATGAGCTGAGCTTCCGTGAGGGGGGGCCCATTTTAAAATCTTGTCTCTGGGCCCACTCCAACCTTGCTACGCCCCTGGCCATATTTATTTATTTATATCTGTGTAAACCACTTTGGGAACTTTTGTTGAAAAGTGGTGTATAAATATTGGTCGTATTCGTTATTCGTATTCCTCTGAGGCAGGATAAACATGACACAAGTTTCCCCATGGTGGCTGCCTGTAGTTTCCTTCCAACACAGATTTAACACAGGCTCCTTTCAAGGGACAAGGAAGGGGTCAATATTGTTTCAGCTTTAGCCCTTCCACACAGGCTTAGGTACATGAGTTCCACACGTCACTAGCCACTACATTACACTGTTTTTCACTCGCATAACAATTTCCCCCCCAGTTTTTACCAACTTTTGCCTAGGATTACTAATGGAACATCTCATTCTGAACAATTCAAGATTTCCTTGGCCTTTTCATTCGTAAAACACCAGGTGGCAGCATGAATTTCATTTCAGATAGGAGGGTTTTGTTCCAAATATCTAAGATACACCTGACACCAGACCACTAGTTTACTTCTCATAAATTCAGTTCAGCTATATCACACAATAACCACCACTAAGTACATAACCTTGAAACATGCAGTTAACACATTCCTTTCCATAGTAGCCCCAAAGATCACCTGCTTATGTTCAAATATTCAGCCCTTTCTCATTACCGGTAAGAAAGACTCCAGAGTGGGCTGTGGGGAAGGCAGGTTACACTTACCTCCCCCACAGACTCCCGCTTCTCCTGTGCTAGGCATGTTCCCCACGCGCCCAGACAATTTGGCATATAATAACTTTTCCTCATCATGAATCCCTATGAGGATTCATTGCACACCTTCATTTCTTCTGTTCATTTTGACTGTATTGGACAGTGCCAACTGTCAATTGCCTCGTGCCAACTACACACCCCACCCCCTGCAAGGTAGTGAGGTACAAATTTTATTTTTTTAGCAATATTGAAGTGTTTAGATTATTTGGTGCCTAATAACCTTTCCTCATAATGAATCCCTATGAGGATTCTATGAGTTTCTTCTGTTCATTTTGACTGTCATTGGACAGTGCCAACTGTCAACTGCCATGTGTCAACTACATGCCCCCCCCCTCTCTCTCACACACACACACACACACACACACACACACTGGGGTACTCAGTTTATTTTTAATGAATTTTTGAAGTGTTTAGATTCTTTGGTGTCTTCATTACACACCTTCATTTCTTCTGTTCATTTTAACCCTTGTTTTGCAGGTGGAGGTGGGGAATTAGTGGCATCCCATGTTCCAACTACCCCGCAACCCACAAGGTACTCAGTTTATATTTTATGAATTTTTGAGGTGTTTAGATTCTTTGGTGTGTAATGAATCCTCATAGGGATTCATTATAAGGAAAGGTTATTAGACACCAAAGAGCCTAAACACTTGGGAAAAAATCCTAGTACATAAATCCTAGTACATAAAAATCCTAGTACACTGCCTTGCGGGTGGGAGGGGGGTAAAGTTGGTACATGGCAGTTGACATTTGGCACTGTCCAAAAGACAGTCAAAATGAATAGAAGAAATGAAGGTCTGTAATGAATCCTCATAGGGATTCATTGTGGGAAAGTGATTATACACCAAAGAATCTAAACACTTGAAAAATGGTGACCAGACATTTTGTTCCATAACTCCACTTCTTCAAGGGCTAGATCTTAACTTAAAACAAAACAAAACCCCAAAGCTGGGAATCTGGGGGAATTAATGGGAGGGATCGAAAACTTGAATCGATTCAAATCGAATAAGGCACGATTCAATTTGGACCCGAATCTAGCTAATGGACCACAGAGGTGATTTGTTTTGCCTGCAAACCACCTGAATCAGCTAGATTTGGGTACAAATTGATTTGTACAAATTGATTCACACATCCTTAGTGAATAGTTTCATTGTATTACACTGTCATAGCTGCAAATTTCACATAGGCTGAGTTGACCTGAACTGACCCTGCCTCAAGCAAGCGGCTCTAGAAACAGTCCACTCTCTTGAATTTTTTTACCCACCACTCCCTCCTTCAAAGTTTGAGCCAATGTCCACATTCTGAAAGCAACATTACACCTCTGCTCAGCCCCAGAATGTTGAGATTCTGCACAGCTACCAAAATCCTCTGCCAAGTGAGTTCAAATTCTGTGACTGGAATACATTTTTGCAGTTAAACCATACTTGCTATATTTGTTTGTTTTTCATAAACAAACAATTTTCATAAACAAACAAACAGTTGTATTTCTCCCGCAAAGATTTTGTAATGTTTTGGCAAGAGCTGGGGGGGAAAGAGCGGGTCAAACTGCAAAATCCAGATTTTGAATTTAAAACCCCAGTTTTATCAAATGTAGTGGCCCACTTGATGAGCAGCCCTCCATTAATGTAAAGGGCCTGCTAGGGCTGCTGCACAACTGGAAAAGCAACCTCAATGGTGTAGCACAACGCGACTGCCGTGGAATGACTTAAACCCACTTCTGGACAGGAGCAAAGGGCTCCTTCCATCGTTTTGAAACCACCAAGAAGCTGTTTTAAATCACATTGCCGGGGCTGTCTTTTCCAGGTGTGCAACAGCCATGGTGGGTCCCTTACGTCAATGGATGACTGCCTATCATGTAAGCCATTTTTTTAAAAAATCATTTCAACTCTAACCCCAAGTTTCCTTTGTGTCAGATTATGGCACAATTACCTATCACCATTCAGTTGAATTGTAACATAGGGCGGATTAACCAGTACCACTTGGGGCATGGGCAAAGACTTTGGAGAACGTTTTGATCCGTTTCCTTCAATGTGTTCATATTCAACATCATTTAACCCAAATTGGCCACCCAATAACACATTTAACTACTTTTTATGTATACTTTAAGAACAGTTAAAGAGTTGATAGTTTTCCATTTTCCCCTTCTTCATTCTGTGCTAATGAGAGGCACATTAAACTTCACAAATCTTTTATGGCTGTAATTTTGTAATGGAGAATAATTTTATGTACACGCATAAATTGCTTATGTACTTTGGCCAATGGCCATCGACAATAAACTATTAACGATGACTGCTTGTGAATAGAGTAGCTATGCTAATCCACTTAATGAGCACGGGCCTTAGGGGTAGTACTTTTCCAGTTAATTCATCTCTAGTAAAAGATTATGATTTTGTGTAGGTAATGAGAGTACCTCTATCCTGTTCACTATTGTAGGGTACATACTTAAAATAGATTAATATCGATACTTCCTACTGAAACATGTTCACCACCCTGTTATCGTTGATTACATTTGTTTATCCAAAGCTTTCTCCACAGAGCTCAGGGTGCAAACAAGTCTCTGCTCCATTTTACTCCCACAACAATCCTGTGAGGTAGGTTAGGTCAAGGTGAGGAGTTCAAAACATTACCTATCAACTTCTGAGTGGAACAGAGAAGCAGAAAAGAGGCTTCTCCTGCTGTGCTCAAAATGTAGATACCTCTGTTCCTGCTTCTTGACAATTGTGACATTAAAACCAAGAAAATTGGAAAATATATTTTAATATGTAATGTTATATGCATGATTGTTATAATATAATGTTATAAGATACATGCATGTGTGTGTGTTAAATAATTAACATAATTTTTTAAAAAAATGTGTGTGTTTTTAATAAGATTTATTTTTTAACTAGGCCTTTCTCCTGTGGGAAACAGGATGCTGTACCTGATTCAACAGTGGCGATCTGGTGGCGACTCAAAAGCACTTCTGGTGGCAACTCAAAGGCCTTCTCTGTGCCTTCTCTTGCCCCAGGACTGTGGAATGTACTTCCTGCTGAGATTACAGCTGCTCCATCCCTGTTGACTTTTAGGAAACAACTGAAGACACATCTCTTTAGCCACGCTTTTTAGTCAGTTGGTGTTTTTATGGATATTTTAATCTGGTTTTATGTTTTAACTGATAAATACCTGGTTTGTTTTATTCTTAGTTTGTTTTATGCTTAAACTGCCTAGAGACTCCAGTAGTGGATGATATACACATTTATTAAACAAATAAATTTATTATTTATATAATAATATTATATTTTATTTATAAATACATTTATTATGTATTTATTATACTTCTATGTTGTCCCATCCAAGGCTCTGGGTGGTGCACGACAGGTAGAATACTACAACAAACAGCATTTAGAACAAACAGGTTAAAACAATATTAGAACAAATCTAAAACAGTTCCGAGCCATTTAAAACCAATTAAAAATACTTTAAAAACAATTTAAAAACCTTGGAAGGTCAGGCGAAACAAGTAGTAAGTCTTTAGGGCTCTCTTGAAGGCCAACAATGAGCCCAGACTAGGGATATCTGCTAATAGTGCATTCCATAGGCCAGGAGCAGCTAAAAAGCTGCTAAAAAAGAAGACCCGGCTCTGAGTCACCACCAGACGAGCCTGTGGTAACTGGAGGCGGACCTCTCTGAATGACCTCAACGTGTAATGAGGATCATACAGGAGGTTATCTAAATAAATAAATACATAAATAAATGTTCTTTTTATGTTTTTTAAGGTCAGTTCAGACAACCTGTGGAAAGTAAGTAGGAGAGTCCAGTGAGCATGAACTCCTAGTACGAGCTGGAAGTTGCACACATTTCCTGTTGCCTCCACCCAACATCAACAAAAGTTACAAATGTTGGGTGAATGTTGAGTGGCAGAGGGTTCCCAGCACTGTCCATCCAACATTTCCAGGTTCAGATGCCACAAAATGCAGAAAACTTTCAGCTTCCACTGGGAGAATTTGTTTGTTGATTTGATTTGATTTGATTTGATTTCTATACTGCCCCTCCAAAAATAGCTCAGGGCATTTTACACAGAGAAATAATAAATAATTAACATGGATCCCTGTCCCCAAAGGGCTCACAATCTAAAAAGAAACATAAGACAGACACCAGCAACAGTCACTGGAGGTCCTGTGCTGGGGGTGGATAGGGCCAGTTACTCTCCCCCTGCTAAATAAAAGAGAATCACCAAGTTAAAAGGTGCCTCTTTGCCAAGTTAGCAGGGGTTAGCAGATTATGCAACTTATTTAGCTTTTAGAGTTATATTTCATTTAGCATATATTTTATTATATTGTATCTATACCTTATCCTGTGCTGGTCTTTGACCGTAATAAGCATGATTGATTGATTAGGAGTATGCACCCACTGGGACCTCTGGTTTCCTCCTACTTAATTTCTGCTGGTCGTCTGAACCTGCCCTTATATTTTTCTAATGTTGATTAACTCTATGAGATGGTTCCCATGATCAGTGGGAGCCACCTGGGGATGGTCAGCGGAGAGAGCAGGTCTAGCCTGCTCTCCCCGCAGACGAACAGACTGTCTGCTCTGGGCAGCCGCAGTGGCTGCCCACACAACTGCTGGCTCTGTTATGGAGCCGGCGAGGGCTGGGGAGTTCGGGGGCCATGTGGCCCCCGGAAGCTCCAGCATGCCTTGTGCTAGCACGCAGGGCATGCTGGAGAGACCCCTGAGCCGGGAGGCTGCTTTTCAGCCTCCCGGTCGGGGTTCTCCTCATGAGTAGCCATGGCGCGGAGCCACGCCGCAGCAACTCACGAGCAGAAAACCCGGGTTTGCGGAGCGCTCGCTGGTTTAATTGCCGGGCTTAAGTGCCAGGGTCACTTAAGCGGGTGACCCGCTTAAGAACTACTGGGCTAGCAGCCCAGCCCAGTGGTTCTCACAATGGGAGGAAATCGGGCTAACCTCTGCTAGCCCGATTTCCTCCCATCAGGTGAATAGTCTCTATGAGTTTTAGATAGCAATCCTAAAAACACTTATTGGGGAGGAATCCCTGCTGAGAAATGGGAGAGGGTTGCAAACCTTAGCTCCTAAGAGCCCCACACATACCTCACCCCAACAATTTACTCAGTCCCCCTGGTTTGCTGCCACCACCTCCCGCTACTGGGAGGACACTGTGAGGAGTAATTGGGTCTATGTAAAGTCTAGCCTCACCTGACTTATCTCAGCCTTGGGTGGCTGGAGGATAACGTGTACAAGTGGTAGGCAAGTGGGAGAGAGTTTCTCCTCAGAGCACTCCTCCTCAGTCAACACAAGCACACTCCAATTTAACAATTAAAACCTTCTTGTTTATCAGATACTAAACAGGACCAGGGAATCCAAGGGTTAAGAGGGGGAAAATGATAGACCAAGAAAATAAAAAGTTACATCTAACACCTAGTACTGATTTTAAGATAAGGATAGTTCTCACAGAAACCTTCTTCATCCCCTCAGACTTGGTACCTTCACACAGGAGATTGTGGTAAGATAGCTCTTCCTCTGAATGAGCCAGGGTGAAGACTGGAGTCCAAGGGGGTGGATCCTCCCATGGGGCCCTGTGTGCTCAATTTCTATTGGCCCTGTGTCTCCAGGCAGGTGGGAGGATCAACCCATCAATCAAGAGGATACACTCCCCCACTGAGGGAGAATGTGTTTTCCACTCTGCTTTCAGTCAAGCCACTCACTCAACCAATAAGGATTGGAGATATTGTAATAGCTCCTCCCTCTGGGTTCTTGCTAGGTGCCAGTCATCAGTCATTTGCTGTTATTTCTTCCCCCAGAGACAGAGGAGCTTGCTGCCTCCACCAACCCTGCAGGTAATTTGGAGGGAAACAAATTAACCTTTTAACCATTGCCTTAGAAAAGATTTTCCCCCTTCTCTCTAACACAGGAGAGAATGCTTCTAGAGATGGTTCTTGCTAGCTGCAGTTTTCGTAAGTACATGTATTTTACATGAAAAAATAAAAAGAAATATGCAACTTGATTGATCCTTTGATAGGCTCATTTAGTCTAACTGATCAATCTATTAAACCTTCTAGCTCTAACTTTAAGTGCTTGTAAGATCTTGCGTCTGAGACAGCAAAGCTTTAATTCCCAATAACCCATCTATGCTCAGCTTGAAGGTTTTGCTTTATTTCAAAATCAATTTTGCCAAATGTGAGTCTTGCTACAGCTGGTTTGTTTGTTTTTGCCTTGTAACTTAAGATGCTCCACAATCCTTTTAAAATGTCAATTTTTCTGGTGACAAAGAAATGCTGACAGTCTTGAAACAATAAACACTTAAAACTAAAAAAGAAAAAAGAAAACCAGAAGGGAACAAAACAGCCAGCAAACAGAACTCAGTTTAAAACCAATACATTTCTCACAATTTGTCAGACAAATTAAAGTCCTTTCTATAGTTTTACACTTGTGGGTTGGTTGTTCTGTCCCCACTTTAATAATTATGCATGTATATTACCCCCTGATGAATTCCCTATAAGAACTCAGTATTTGATGAAGAATTTGAGAATGTTATTTGTGCACAGTTTACAGAAAAATGATTATTTGCCTGCCTCTCATACCTCTCGGACTGATCGTGTATATACACCGATAACTTCTTTGAAGAATGTGTACCTAAAAGCTAAACCAGGTACAAAAGTAGCGAATGTAACACTGATTTTCAAAATAGGATCCAGGGGCGATCAGAGAAATTACAGGCCAGTTAGCTTAATGGCAAATTTCCAGGCAAATTGATGGAAAACATCCTCAAGGATAAAATTGTAAAGCACATAGAACAACAGGCCCTGCTGGGAGAAAACCAGCATGGCTTCTGCAAAGGGAAAACTTGCTTCACAAACCTTTTGGAGTTCTTTGAGAGTGTCAACAAGTGTGTGGATCAAGGTGATCCAGTTGACATAGTATCCTAGACTTCCAAAAAGCTTTCGACAAAGTACCTCGTCAAAGACTCTTGAGGAAACTTAGCAGTCATGGGATAAGGGGACAAGTACATGTGTGGATTGCTAACTGGTTGAAGAACAGGAAACAGCGGTTGGGTATAAATGGAGAGTTTTCACAATGGAGAGAAGTAAGAAGGGAGGTCCCCCAGGGATCTGTACTGGGACCGGTGCTTTTTAATTTATTCATAAATGATCTAGAAGCAGGGGTTAGCAGTGTGGTGGCCAATCTGCAGATGAAACCAAACTCTTTCGGGTAGTGAAATCCAAAATGGATTATGAGGAGCTCCAAAAGGATCTCTCCAAATTGGGTGAGTGGGCGATGAAATGGCAAATGCAGTTCAATGTTAGCAAGTGTACAGTGATGCACATTGGGACAAAACCCTCAACTTCAAGTATATGCTGATGGGATCTGAGCTGTTGGTAACTGACCAGGAGAGGGATCATGGGGTTGTGGTGGACAGCTCGTTCAAAATGTCGACTCAGCGTGTGGCAGCTGTGAAAAAGGGCAATTCCATGCTAGGGATCATTAGAAAGGGGATTGAAAACAAAACTAGTAATATTATAATGGCCTTATACAAAACTATGGTGCAGCCACACCTGGAGTACTGTGTACAATTCTGGTCACCACATCTAAAGAAGGACATTGTAGAACTGGAAAGGTGCAGAAGAGGGCAGCCAAGATGATCAGGGGCCTAGACCACCTTCCTTATGAGGCAAGACTACAACACCTGGGGCTTTGTATTTTAGAAAGAAGATGACTGCGGGGAGACATGATAAAGGTCTATAAAATCATGCATGGTGTGGAGAAAGTGGATAGAGAGAAAATTTTCTCCCTCTCACATAACATTAGAACCAGGGGTTACTGGTTCCAGTGTTTATGTATGGTGGCCGATGGTATCAGAATTTTGTAAACACCAATAGGAACACACAGAATTGTTCAAATTTGAATATTAACGAGGCAGGAGCCAATTTCAAGGCTTGCCTTTGTTTTCAGGAGGTGGGCGGAGATTAAAACACCCTCAGCACCAATCAGAAGGCACCAAGCTGATTGACTGCTCAAGCAGCCAATCGGAGTGCTCAAAGGGTGGTGAATCTTTTTTAATTTTAACTACTTTTATTCTATCCAGTAATAATTTGCAGTTTGTTTGTTTGGACATTTGTCCCAAGGGGGATCCTGTAGAGAGTGTGGGGGAGGAGTCAAGAGGAATAGGGAGGGAAAGGGGAGAAGAAAATATAGTTGTTGCAGAATCAATCTTTAGCTAAATCTACTTAAGAGTCCCGTGTGTGTGTGTCTCTCTCTCTCTGTGTGTGTGTGTGTGTGTGTAGCAGCTATAAAACCGAAGAATCCAATCACCATTTTGATTAGAGGGCAGTCTGTTGGTAGATCTGATCTTTTGTTGGCTTTTTTGTTTGTGTTTGTTTGGAGGGGAGGAATGTAAGCTCTTTTTTCTCTTCCTTGCTCTCTGATTAATATGCAAAGCATTATGGCCCATTCCCAAAATGACATGCCACAAAACATTGGAAGGAACAGGAAATTATGACTGGACTAATTAGATTAGAAACTGGCATAAGAAACCAGGAAGTTTTTTTTAAGGTATATCCATAGATTTCTGAGTCCAAATTGCTTTTCAAATAATTGCATAAGTGGCTTTCCATGTGTGTGTGGTGTATGTAGAGAAGGAATAGATTTTGTTACAAAGAAAATAATTTTAAAAATCCATTTGTTATGCAGAGAGCTAACCAGATTTTTCTCTGGATTGTGGCCAGTATCTGTAACATTAACATATCCACTAGGGGTTATGGTTCATTGGGTAAGGATCAAGGAAGTGATTTCAATTTTTTTTTAAAATGTTGCTTGCTAGGATGGGCTCCCAGGCTAAGTGGTGGGCACCCAAGGCAGGCAGAGAGTGGCACTCAGCTGTTCACCAGGCATGGAGTAGGGAGAAATTTCACCATGCATCTTTGCTTCCCATGGTGTCCTCTAAATTACAGGAGATGGCAGGCAGAGCTGCCCTTGTAACTTTGGAATGCATTTGTTTTCCACTTTTGTAGCTGGTCTCTAATTTACTTGTGGCTTGTATAGATTTATCTGCTTGTTCATTTATAGCCTGTGCTTCCTCCAAGAAGCCCAGAGTGGTGCACATGGCTATATTTATCCTCCAAACAGCCCTGTAAGGAAGGTTATGCTGAGATAAGTGACTGTCCTAGAGTGACCCAGTGAGTTTCATGGCTGGATGGGGATTTAAACTTGGATTTCCACAGTCTGGTCCAGCACACTACCTTAACCACTGGACCATTCTGGCTCTTTCTTTTCTTCCTCTTCCTCTTCATTAGCAGTATTCATTTTCAGTCTACTTTCCAGTACGCTTATGAGATCACCTGGTATTCTCTGTGTGTGTGTGTGTGTGTGTGTGTGTGTGCGCGCGCGCACGCATGCGTTTCCCACCCCCATCTACTTTGCAATGCCTGGACCAATATGAACCAAATTGGGTACAGTTGTAGGGACACATAGGGATGCCCAAATGGTGTAGTGTGTGATGATGTCATCCACTCCACTTCAAGATGGTGGCCGCATGAACATCCGAGGTGCAAGTAGGCTAATTTGTGGACTGTCTAACCGATCTAAACCAAATTAGGTACAGTTGCAGTGAGTGACTCACAGGGATACCTCAATGGCATAGTTTGTGATGATGCCATCCACCCCAATCCAAGATGGCAGATGTGTAAACATTTGAGCTGCAAGTCGGCTAATTTGTGAACTGTCTAACCGATTTAAACCAAATTAGGTACAGTTGCAGTGAGTGACTCAAAGGGACACCTCTATGATGTAGTTTGTGATTATGCCACCCACCCTGATCCAAGATGGTGGACGCGTAAACATTTGAGGCGCAAGTTGGCTAACTTGTGAACCACTTAACCCATTTGAACCAAACTTGCTACAGCTGTAGGGACACATAGGGATGCCCAAATGGCGTGGTGTGTGACATCATCCACTCCAATTCAAGATGGCAGCCGCATGAACATTTGAGGTGCAAGCAGGCTAATTTGTGAACCGCTTAACCAATTTGAACCAGATTTGCTACAGCTGTAGGGACACAAAGGGACACCTCAACAGAGTAGATTGTGACAATGTCATCCAACCCCATTCAAGATGGTGGACACATAAACATTTGAGGCTCAAGTGCACTAACTTGTGGACGGTCTAACTGATTTGAACCAAATTTGCTACAGCTTTATGGACACATAGAGATGTCCCAGTGGTGTAGTTTGTGATGATGCCATCCACCTTGTTCCAAGATGGTTAATGTGTGAACTTTTGAGGCACAAGTGCACTAATCTGAGGGCTGTCTAACTCATTTGAACCAAATCTGAGACAATTGTAGTGAGTGACACACAGGGATACCTCAATGGTATAGTTTGTAATAATGTCATCCACTCTGATCCAAGATGGTGGATGCATGAACATTTGAGGTGCAAGAGATCTAACTTGTGAACCTCAATTTGAACCAAATTTAGTCCAGTTGTAGAGACAGTCAAAGGAAAGTAGGCTGATTAGTTCTTACTAGAACAACTTGTTGAAATAATCAGGCAGACAGCACTTCCCTGGTGACTTCAGAAGGCATTTACTCTCCACAGAAGCAGCCTTTTGTAGCTGATCTGTGCTTTACATGTGGCTTGTACAGTTCCTTTCATGTCTCTCTCTCTCTCTCTCTCTCTCTCTCTCTCTGTGATCCTGCCTGGTTAGATACAAATATACACACTACTGTAGTCCTATTAAGCACTATAAAGCTACAGATGTTTTCCATATTTCTCTGTATCTCTGCTGATGAGCAATTGAGATTTGTGTGCGTGTTTGCATTTTGATCCCACTAATTAGCTACAAATCTGTACATTTCCAGGTACTGCTAAGGTAACCACCTAGTCCTGGCACCACCTCCACAGCTGCCCACAATTGGCTCCACCCCTCACTAGCTGTGGCTCCAACCATCACCTGCCCTGCCTAGTACCCTCCCCAGTCCCAGAAATCACCAGCCACCACCGGAGGTAGTTAGAGTTTGTGTATTGCCAATACGTACATGAGATTTCTCCTGTCAACTCAACTATTTATTGCTTCACAAAGCAGGAGAGCCCAGTACATAAAATGCAGCTTGGTGGGGAAACAAAACAAAGCAAACACAACTTAACCAAAGATTGTCTTTAAATCCTCACCCAACAGCCTAGGACAATTCATGCTCCTGAGTAGCTCTAATGGAGGCAAATGTCCCTGGGTGCCTGAGCTGGGTGCCACTCCACTCTTGTGTATGCTCTGCTCTTGTGAATTGGGAATATGTTATATTATTAGCATAAATATAATTCAGCCCTGACCAGCAGAGAAGACCGGCTGCTCTAATTCCTGTTGCCAGCTTGAGCCACAGGCCTGGTTGCCCTGACGAAGTCCAGCTGTGTAGGGTATGAGGAGTTAAAAGGACTGAGGCAAGCCAGAGGTGCAGCCGCTGGCCGGAGTGCCGGTAGGTGGTCTGCCTGTAGGCGGTCACCAAAGCCAGCCGCCAAAGGTGGCAGGCTGAGTGTGAGGGGGAGGTCTGAGGGGAGGTTATGCTCAAGGTTCTCCAGTTTTCATTTTCGTTTTGTGTTTTGTTTTAGTGGTTTGTGCCAGGCTGCTCACAGGGATGTGTCTGGCTCTCTTGTTAGGATGGAGCAGGGGGCATGTTCGATGAGATTGGGACAGCTGCTTCAGTAGTGGCAAGGATTAGAGGATTGGGCATTGTCAGGCCAGCATGACAGTACAGGGGGAAAGGCAGGTTACTCTCAGGTAACCTGGACCTAAGCCATTCAGGGCTTTAAAGGTAACAACCAGCACAAAGATATTATTCTTATAAACCACAGCCACTCCACCCACCCACCCCCGGCCCACTTCCACTAACCTGCTATGCCACAGTGGTCCCTGGGGGAAGAAGTTGGGCCCACAAAGGATCACTAGGCTCCCCCAGCCAGGTCTCTGTTATACAAGCCAGGTTGGCTCCTTCATCCACAATCAAGTCATGGATGATTTCAATCTTATTTTGAACCAACCTGACATTACAAAGGAGCTTGGTTAGGTTCAGTGAGGAGTTGGAACAACTCCCCAAGGCCTGAGAGCTGACAGGGCAGCTGGAAGGGAAAACAATAATTAAATTACTGGACTCCTTCTCTACAAGATCCCCACTGCTCATAGAGAACATCAGGAGGGGGCCTGTCTTCTGGTGCCATCGGTTCTTCTGGTGGCGATTCGGGATTGGGCCTTCTCAGTGGTAGCCCCTAGGTTGTGGAATGTGCTCCATGTGGAAATGAGAGGATCTTCCTTGGAGACCTTCAAGAGAGCCTTCAAAGCCCATCTTTTTAGGCAGGCTTTAAATGATATCTTGTTTTGGTTTTGATTTTAATTTGTTTAAAATTTTTTTTAATTGTTTCATTATGTATTTTTTATTTTAATGTAAACTGACCCTAGCCACTTTAGGAAGGGTGGTGTATAAATCAAATAAATAAATACATACATAAAATAAAAACAAAGGGAAAGGGATGCCAAGAATGTTTGATTTTTCACCATGTCCTTACAGTCCTTTTGCAGCAAAAATATGGGGGTAGGCGAAGAGAATAAGGTGGGGCCCAGAGGAGGAGGTGCCCATCTATATTGTTTATCCCAAGACCCATTCCAACCTTAGTAGATTCCTTCTCCTGAGGAGATCATACAAGCCAAATCACTCACACAACCTTCCACTGCAAAACTGAAACAGTTCCCCTAGTTCTCTCACATGGTCATTCTCATCCTGAGGGCTTCTGAGCAAGGCAGTACAAAAACAGTAAGTAGTAATAGGTTACTTAGCATTTCAAAACACGTCGCTGTTGGTTGTTTAGATCGATTTATATACTGCCCTTCCAAAAGTGGTTCTGGGCAGTTTATATTAAAATCAAAAACACATAATAAAACAATTAAATTTAAAAAAAAACAAAAACATTTAAATCAGAATAAAATTAAAGTTACAACTAGATGTCATTAAAAGCCAGTCTAAAAACCAGTTACCAGCAGTTCTTTTAGTGGCAACTCAGAGGCGGGCCTTCTCTGTGGCTGTGGAATGCACTCCCAGCAGAAATTCGCAATCTTAATTCCTTACTGACCAAGAGAGCCCTTAAAACCCATCTGTTTGGCCTGGCCTTTCAGAGTTTTTAATTAGTTTTAATTGTTGTAATGCTAACCTGGTTTTCAGGGTTTTAATTGTTTTGTTTTTTTAAGATGTTTTAATTGTGTTCATATTTATATTTCTGTTTTAATTGTTATTGGTTTTAATGGTTTCTGTTTTAACTGTAAACCGCCCTGAGCCATTTTGGAAGGGCGGTATAAAAATTGAATGAATGAATTAATTAAGAAATAGATGTGTCATTAAAGCTCTCTTGAAGGCCTCTGAGGAAGATAACGCTCTCATGTCCATGGGGAGTGTGTTCCACAAGCTAGGGGTGACAACTGAGAAGGCCCGATCCCAGGTCACCACCAGATAAACCGGTGGCATTCGAAGATGGGCCCCTCGTAATGATCTCAATGAGCAGTGGGGATCTTGTAGGGAAAAGCACTCTCTCAAGTAACCCAGACCTAAGCTATTAAGGGCATTAAAGGTAATAACCAGCATTTTGTTTACCAGACTATGAGAAACACCTTCAAACAGCTTCTAATTGCGTCCTGCGTTTAGAACACCTGCGTTGTTTTGGTGTCAACGGTGTTTCACTGCCTAGTTCTTCCTCCGATTGGCCTCTCACACTTTCTGTTGACTCAGGCTGCTGTGCCTGTTCTAAACCCTCAGCTGGATCCATCACAGCTGTCTCAGGAACGCTGACCGCCGGGCTCTGCCCCTCAGACACTCCTGACTCGGCCAGAAAGCTGCCAGCCTCCCCTTCCTCCTCATTGTCGGAGCTCAAGGGCATGACACTAGGATGGCTGAATATTATTATCAATATCATTGTTGTTGTTATTATAGATATCATTGCAGAATATAGGCTGTTCCCAGTAAAGCTGCTTTTTGTAATTGGCTGATGGTGATTTCTGTGGCCCCTATGGTGTTGAGGTGCTCTTCAATGTCTTTTGGAACTGCACCCAGGGTGCCAATTACCACTGGGATTATTTTGGTCTTCTTCTGCCACAGCCTTTCAGTTTTAATTTGTAGATCTTTGTATTTTGTTATTTTTTCTATTTCTTTTTCTTCTATTCTGCTATCCCCTGGTATTGCTATGTCGATTATTTCAACTTTTTTCTTTCTTCTTGACTACAGTTATATCTGGTGTATTATGTGGCAGATGTTTGTCTGTTTGTAATCGGAAGTCCCATAATATTTTTGCATCTTCATTTTCTACAACATTTCAATTTTATGGTTCCACCAATCTTTGGCTACAGGTAGCCAAATTATTATTATTATTATTATTTCTTGTTTACACAGTCAGACAGGTGTTATTGACTGGTTTGTTTTATCCAGACATCAAGTCCTTCCCAAGGACCTGGGATGCCAGAATTTTATTGTCAATTGTTATAGATATCGTAGCAGAATATAGGCTGTTCCACGGGCGTAGCAAAGTTGGAGTGGGCCCAGAGACAAGATTTAAAAATGGCTCCCACCCCCACTGAAGCTCAGCTCATGAAGTAAAGAAATCTTAAATGAGGCTGAATAGTGGTAACAAAAAGCATAGTGAAATGTGTGTGTGTGTGTGCATGCGCGTGCATGCGCACCACAATAGACATCACCCTATTTTTTAAAGGTTTTGTAAATTGTGGACGATGCAAGTCATATAATGGTACTAGAGAAAAACATGCTGTTCTGATAGGATTAATACAACTGAAAAAGCCCGGGCGGGTGCGCGGCTGGGGGAGTGAGTCATGTGACTTGCCTCTGGGTGCCCCCCCCAAGGCAGTGGGCCCCCAGACAACTGTCTCTCCTTGCCCTATTATAGTTACGCCCCTGGGCTGTTCCCAGTAAAGCTGCTTTTTAATTGGCTGATGGTGATTTCTGTGGCCCCTATGGTGTTGAAGTGCTCTTCAAGTTGTTTTGGAATTACACCTAGGGCGCCAATTACCACTGGGATTATTTGGGTCTTTTTCTGCCACAGCCTTTCAATTTCAATTTGTAGATCTTTGTATTTTGTTATTTTTTCTATTTCTTTTTCTTCTATTCTGCTATCCCCTGGTATTGCTATTATTATTATTATTAATTTGATTTCTATACCGCCCTTTCAAAAATGGCTCAGGGCGGTTTACATAGAGAAATAACAAATAAATAAGATGGATCCCTGTCCCATTATTATTATTAATAATAATAATAATTCAATTTGTAATTTGTAGATCTTTGTATTTTGTTATTTTTTCTATTTCTTTTTCTTCTATTCTGCTATCCCCTGGTATTGCTATTATTATATTATTATTATTATTAATTCGATTTCTATACCGCCCTTCCAAAAATGGTTCAGGGCAGTTTACATAGAGAAATAACAAATAAATAAGATGGATCCCTGTCCCCAAAGGGCTCACAATCTTAAAGAAACATAAGTAGACAGTCACTGGAGGTACTGTGCTGGACGTGAACAGGGCCAGTTACTCTCCCCCTGCTAAATCAAGAAAATCACCACTTTGAAAAGGTGCCTCTTTGCTCAGTTAGCAGTGGTTATCATCAGGCTATGTGGAGCATCTATGCCCTTGTGGTGATGGGGAAGTTGAATCAATCAAACACGTTCTGCTTCATTGCTCCTTTTATAGGGACTTACGTCTAGAATTAATATTTCTATTGCTGGCTCGTTCCCCAGGAAATTCGCATAGCCAACAAGTGGCCTTCCTTCTTGAGGATAGTATTCCCGCCATTACTTGGAAAGCGGCGGGCTTCTGTGCAGCAGCTCGAAGATTGTGTTGGCTTCTAATTAACAAATCCAGTGCTGCTCTATAGCATTTTAGTTATAGTATAGTTGGTGGGTTTTGAGACTGTTGACCTGTTATCTTTTAAATTGTGATTTATGTTTTTATTTCAATTGTATATTCACTTTGTCTTATTTATAAATTTTTGAGTTGTAGTAATTAACTCCCTCCTTAAGACTGGGAGGCTTTTGGTGGCTTCAGTAACATACCCTAGGGTATTGTGATATAAGTGGTATTATGTTTTTATCTTAAACTGTGTTCTATGTTCTATTCTATTTCCTTGTGCTGGTCATAGACTGTAATAAACCTTAAACTGAACTGATCAGGCTTTTATAGAACGTGTGTGTGTGAAGATTTGATGGTGTTTTCCCCTTCAGAAAATAAATATCTATCTTTTGAAAACCCCAGCTCCCAAGATTAATGAATCTCTCTTTTTTAAAAAAACCAAAAAACCCTTCATATTCTCAAGAGGATCTGCAGTTCAAGGCCAGAATTATTTGCTTACAATCTTGGAATGTTGGCAGTGAAAGGCACATTATTCTGAACTGAGTGACAGCAAAGTGGGGGTGTTTGAGGACTTAAGAACTCAGGTGGACTTCTTAAAATAGACTATAAAATGTGTACAATCTTTTTCTTATTAACTTTCACCCAGATTTCCGCATACCTTTTTTTATTATTACAACAGCGTCTTTGCCTTCCTCACCTCAAGTAAACCTACCAACCAAAAAAAAAAAGTGCCCATGCTTGTGAATATAACAAAATGAGGGTCTTGTATTTTTCCCAGAATAATATATTTTGCCTTTAATTGTTTGCTTAATTTAAGACTTCTTTTCTCTGTGTACTTCCTTTGGCAGAGATGCTATTTCAGCTTTCAGTGAACGAGGAACAAAGATGTTTCGGGAGGAGGGGGTTGTCCCAGGTTTATTTGGCTATATTATGGCTTCCTCCATATTGGCATGTTACATATATTTTTAATGTAGGTAAGTTATGGTTTTTAATTTTGGCCGAGTAGCCACGATAGCCATTAAATCTAGCTTAACTGTGAGTAATCATGGTAATTAAATGGAACTTCTGTTATAAGAGGAAGTGTACTTCTGAATAGCAGATGCATTTCAGCCACCCCTGAAAATACTATCATTCCCAAGAGACCATGCACCCTTTTAATGGACTTTTGAGAGGAAGAAACTCTTTGTGTTCCTTTTTCTTTCTTTCTTTTTGCAAGGGTGGGAGAGGAACCTTCTGCTACATATCTTTTTTAAACTGGGAAGAAGCTGTCCCCACTGCTCCGTCTCTGGTAGGAGGAAAGTTAAGTTTTGAAAGTAATCTACCACTACATCCCACAGTAAGTAAAAGTGGCTGATTTTTGAGCCTCAAGTTTTGAGCCCTATAATTCAGCAGGGGGAATTGGGTGATTATAAAGCCACTTCAAGATGAGCAAGGAGGAGTGGTGACATCACTAACGCTGAAGAGAAAACAAGGGAAGGTTTTTGCCTTCATACATGCTTGCAACCTTCTGAGAGGCATTTCTCTGGTCATTGCTGGAATCAGAATGTTATAGCTGATGGGCCATTGTTCTGATGAAGCAGAGCTCTTCTTACATCATTACAAAGACCTAGTACTCTGTTTACATATGTGCCTATGTCATCGGAGTGTTTGACAAAAATTGCAGCCAGTTTGTTGAAAACAGAGAGAGTGTTACTTTTGCAGCCTTCCCCCATTAAACCAACAAAACACAAGTCCAAAGACAAAGGATACGCAGCAAATAAACAGAAACCACAAACATCCTGGAGTTCTTAGGAGAAGAAATATTTAAAATTCTTAATCAGCAACGGGGATTTAAGAAATAAACACTGCTTTTAAAATAACAGAATGGTGGAGATCCAGCATTGAAATTCCAGAATGAGATGTTTATGACTGAATGAACAGAGGCAAGAAAATGTGATGGGGAAGAGAGCAGCAGTTACAAGCAGCCCTGAACAAGAAGTTCTCTTAGGGCTTGTCAGCATGTGTAAAGAACAAAAACACCAGTCATGAATCCAAGCAATGGCTCACTGACAGAAGACAGAATTGTGTTATAGTTGACCCGAACAAAGTCTACTGATTGAAGAAGGTACTCCAGGGAGCTAGAAATGTTTGGAAATTAGCTGAGGGAAAATGACTGAGATTGATTTTTTTTTTTTTTAAAGGGCTTTATATGATTTCTCTGTGGAATCAAAAATAAAACTTGGATTGAAGAACAAACAGGAATAGCAGTTGGAAGAAAACATAAAACTGTGTGAAAACAATATATGCTTTATAAAATAGCTGGAAATAAAAGTACAAAAAATACTAGTAATGGACACAGACCTGCCTGTCTAGAAAACATTGCCTTTGTTTCAAAATGGGTTGCCATCCAAGACATCCACTTTCACTTACTTGAGAGCCAAAGGTATGATAGCCAAGCATTTTTTTGCTCATGTAGAAATGAGGTTCTCTTAGATGTACCCATGTTTTCGATCCCACCCCTGCAATTGCATCATTCTGCTGTGGCCCTCAGCTGTGTGGGAGATGCTTCTGGCTCGGGGGTGCCTAAAAGGCATCTGCCTTGCCAAGGTCATAATGAAAGAATGAGTACCACCAATAAGAAGAGAGACAAGATCTCTCAAGAAAGAACTCCCCCCACCCCCGGCCCGGGCCTTCAATAGCCAAGAAACAAACAGATAAAAAGGGCTCATCAATGCAAAATTAAAAGGTTTCCTCAATACTGCAAGTGATGGCCAAAAATCTAAGCTGAGAAAAATTGGCTTTTGCCCTCTCAAAATATTTGTCTACCCCTATTGAAGACAGACAATGTGTTCCAAATGGATTTTATTTTAACTGCAAAACAACAAACAATTCCCTCAAGGCATAAGGAATTTGGATCAACCATGGAGCAGAGATGACCCCAATTAACTGGTTTACCCATAACTCTTGAACAAAGCTGTCATTTTGCAAATGCCAGTGTACACTTGTGTTTCATATGACCATAGTTAAAGAACTCTAAAGTCTTACCAGGTGGAGTATCTCACAGCCTTTGATCTATTCAAATTTTATTCAGTGCTGCTTGGTGTTAAGAAATAACTTCTGTTGTGGGTATAATGAGAAGGTATTGGTATGCTGTCACCTTTGGGTGGCTGTGATTAGTAGGAAAGGGCAAATGGTATTCCTGCAAAGTTGAGATTGCACTGAAGTCCATCTAAGCAAGGGTGAAATCTTGAGTATGATCTTGTGGTAGCAAGCATGAATCATCCCCTTTGCTAAGCAAGTTTTGCCTTGGTTTGAATTTGGACAGGTGACTATATGTGAGCGCTGTTTGCTATAAGATATTCCTGTTAGGGAATGCCGCTTCTCGCCTCCGTGCCCAAGCAGCGAGGCAGGGGGCGGGGTTGTGCGCCTGGCGCGAAGAAGCAGGCACGGAAGTGCCATCTTGGCCCCCTCCATGTGATGAGGGACTGTCCAATCAGGTGAGGGGGCCGGGGAAACAGCGTAGTAAGTTGGCAGCACTGGCTTTCCAAGCAGAAATGAAGGGGTTTGCGGACTCCACCGCTGACTTCCGGGTGCGCAGAATGCTCGAGGGATGGGCGCGAGTAAACCCCTCTCAACCAGATACGAGGGTCCCACTGGCGCCTACAACACTGCAACAGGTGCTCCCATTTTTTAACGATATTTGTTTTTCCAACTTTGAGGTACGGTTGCTCAGGGCTTCCTGCCTCGTGGCCTTCTTCGGTGCACTGCAAATCAGTGAGCTGGTCGCCTCCTCCAGGTCTGATACATCAGCGCGGGCCCTGCAGTGTGGGGATGCCCGGGTGGAGAGGGACAAGGTGGTGTTGCGCCTGAGGCGGGCTAAGACCGACCAGAAGGGCAAGGGAGCCACCATCACCCTGGCAGAGGGGACTGATGAGGGCCTGTGCCCGGGGAGGGCCATGAGGGATTACATGGCGGTGCGTGGGGAGGGAGAAGGCCAGTTGTTCCGTCATGCGGACGCTACGCCCTTGACGCGCTTCCAGTTCTGGGCTCTGGTCAAAGAGGCTCTGAGGAGAGCAGGCCTGGACCCGCGGGTTTATGGCACCCACTCCTTTCGGATAGGGGCAGCATCTTCAGCGGCAGCGGTGGGGCTGCCTGAAAAGCGGATCCAGGCCTTGGGGAGGTGGCGTTCATCCGCATGCCGCTGCTACATACGCCCACTGCCGAAGTGATGGCCCACAAAAGTAACACCCAATTTTGTCTTGCAGACTGTCAGGCACCTCCTTTCCCTTTGCTGATACTCATCTATGGGCACAGCTATGTGTTCTGGGCTAGTCGGCGAGCTCGGCAGACCAGCTTGGGTACCCAGTTGGGTCTGGCAGGAGCGGCGGAAGTGGAGTGGATGGGGCGCCGAGGAATGCTGTGGAACCTTTTCCTTCCACTTCTAGATGAGTACATCACGGCAAAGGGGGCACCGCCCATTTTGGTTGTACACCTGGGAGGCAACGACTTGGGTTTGTTGCAAGGCAGGGCCCTGAGCCTGCAGGCAATCAAGGATTTCCAGGGCCTGGTGGCCCGGTGGCCTGAGATGCAGTTGGTCTGGTCTAACCTGCTCCCAAGGACACGCTGGAGGGGCCAAGGGGGGCCCCTGTGCTTCAATAGGGCACGTTAAAAAGTCAATAAGGCGGTTAGAAGAGCTATTACCGCCTTAGGGGGGACAGTAATACAGCACCCTGACATACGGTTGCGACCCTGTATAGAGGGGACAGAGTCCATCTCTCTGACCAGGGGAACGAGGTGTTCCTCCGGGACTTGCAACATGGTCTCCAAGAGGTGCTAGCTGGGTGTGGAAAACGGGGCTAAACAGCGGTTTGCCCCACTTCTGTGGCAGGAGAGTGCGGGTGTTGGGTAGGTAGATTCAGGGATCGGTGTTTGGCTGGAGGGCCAGTTGGGTGAGGGGGGGGTCAAGGAACAGCCTTTCAGGGCTTTGACGGCCCGTAAGGTTGGGAATGGCCCCCACTCGGGGGGTGGGCGTGACTCACTGGCTCAAAGCTTTGACGGCTTGGGTTGGCCAAATCAGGGTTGGGGGTGTGGCGGACCACCACCACCCCTCGGCGGGGTGGACCCCTGTGGTGAGAGGAGGCCAGGACTTGGAGACTGGCCAAATCAGGACCCGGCCCTTCGCCCTGGTGTGGGGTGCTCTTCACTAGGAAGGGCCACCACGCGAGAGTAGTACCCGCACTCTAGTGTATTGGGACCTCATTGCAAGTGTCGTTACCTATGTACAATAATAAAAGTGGCCCTTATTTACTCCAACTAAGGGTGTCCTGTCTTCATTGGGGGCCTGGGGGGTGCAATGGGATCGTAACTCAGTGCTAGATCATCTGCTTGCATGCAGAAGGTTCCAGGTTCATTCCTTGGCATCTCTAGGTAGGGTTGGGAAGGACTCCTGCTTGAAACTTTGGAGAGCCACTGTCAGTCAGTGTAGACAATATTGAGCTAAATGGACCAAGGGTCTGTCATGATATAAGGCAGATTCCTATTATGTCAGTAGTTACAATTAACTGCTATGTTAGCAATGGTCATGCTGTCATGTTTGAACTTCTGAGTGAGCAAATTGTCTTGAATTAATTGGGTTAATTTATTCTTCATAAACAAGAGCCAGCACAAGTACCCTAGTTGGTCAAGGGATGGATTTGGAAAACTTTGGTTCAAGTTCATTAAACTGGAAACATGGTTATTGTCCCATGTCATGAGAGGAGGAATAGCTGCGATAGCTGTGTGGAAGTTTTAAGGAATCCCATAAGAGAATATTAGTGTTAGGACATACCTACATGACAAGCCTATATTCTATACTAGAATCTCCCAGGAATACTGGGAATTGCATTTTATTTATTTATTATTTATTTATTTATTAAAAGTGAAGGGGCAGCAACAGAGAAAGCCCTTCCATTTGGGTGCAAGTGCTGTGATCTCTTTGGTGAGATCACTATATGTGTAATTTGGGCTTACTTTTTTCTTCTTCATTAAAATAGCAGCGGCAGGGGAGAATCAGGATTGGGACCATCAGGCATAAGCAAGGATGCCTTCAAGGGGTAGCAAGGAGTAGCGAGCTCTCTCCTATCCACCAGACTGGCTCTTTACAGCAAAGTATCAGACAATATAGTATGATATGCTCCTTTTTAAAAAAGGGGGCCCCTCATTTTTGCAAGGAGCTTCATTTACTCACTCCTCTACCCTAGAACAAGCTGCAGAAGTCAATGTAGCCAGGCAGGTAGGAGACTCATTAATTTACCTTTACCTTTATAAGTATTTAATGTCTAGCAAAATCCTCACTGCCTTAATAATACTCTTTAGTACTCCTTTGCTCCCCCAGATAAGTTGTTTTAGAGCAGGGATGCTCAACTTCGGCCCTCTTGCAGATGTCAGCCTACAACTCCCAGAATCCCTGGATGCTGGCCACTGTGGCTGGGAATTATGGGAGTTGTAGTCCAAAAACAGCTGGGGGACCTAAGTCGAGCAGGTCTGTTTTAGAGTGACTCCTGGGTAGGGTTGCCAACATTCTGTTGCCCAAATATGGGACACAAGTGGTGGGGTTGTCTTGGGGCGTGGCCATCTCAGGGGTGGGGCCATCATTTCTGCACCCCTCTGGCTTGATTCTCAGGGAACTCCGTGTGGGAACGCCCTGAGACCCATCTGAAACACTCCCCACCACATTCCTGCTGCCGGGCCCTGACGTCTCACTAGCTCACAAGCCCCAGACTCCCTACCATTAGTCCTACCCCAGCTTGCTCGGGCCCAATCCATCGCCAGGGACCCATGGAGCTCAGGCGGTGACAACTCCCTTCTCTCACCTGAGGCCCCTTTGGAGCAAGCAAGTGGCCAATCAGAACACAGTGGCACAGCAAAAGCCAATCTGAAGCTTATAAAGACTACCAGGAAGACCAAAGCTTTGGGTGGGGAACCTTGTCCCAATTGCAGTTCAGCCCTGCCTCCACCATACTCTGGCTTCAGTTGTGTTTGTTTGTTTGTTTGTTTGTTTGTTTGTTTGTTTGAAGGACCCGTTGTGGGCACAGAGCACAATCCCTCTGTCCTTTTGAGCATGCGGATGGTGATGGAGCATGCTGCCCCATCAGATGCTGGTGGCGTGCACAGCGGAGCCAAAATACAGGGGAAATGGCATCCTGGATGGGACAGCCACTGTCTCCTGAAAATACAGGACATCCCAGCTAATCCAGGATGGTTGGCAACCCTACTCCTGGGCAGGGGAAAGTGGTATTTAAGACATTTCCTGTGTTTTATAGTCCCAATGAAAATGAAAGTCTCAATAAAGTCCCAATGAAAAAAGTCATGAAGCCCCAATGAAAATCCCTGTGAAAAAAAGGCATGAAGTCCCAGTGGAAATACTCACTCACTTAATGTTTTTTGCTACCCTTTACTCCCCCAGACTAGTTGTTTTAGAGTCACTCCAGGTCATGGGAAAGGGGTATTTAAGACACTCCCTGTGTGCCATAGTTTCCCAATGAAAGTGCACCCACCTATAAGCCTCAAGAGGGAAGCATCCATTGGCACTATTGGTCAGGTTCTGAAACTTTCTTGCATCCACCATATTGTTAGTAGGGGCACCAGGGGCCTCAGTTAAAATTTAATTGGCTATTAGGTCCAACCTGCAAGCTATAATCTGGCCATCCATCCACTTGAATTATTGGGGGTCTAAAAAATTATGATTGGGGTCTAAAAATCTAAATTTTGCTTTTATAGTCCTCCTGAGGAAGAAACAAATAGGCTTGAAGTACATTGGATCAACTAGCCATTCTGTGTGCACTTAGAGTCTCTCTTTTCTTTCTGCAATAATCTACTTAAAGTCAAACTACATGAAGCATTTAGTTTGGCATTAATATTGATGAGTTTAACTTTTCTTTCAAAATTAGCAGCTGCGGAGCGGGGGGGGGTTTGATTTGGATTGGGATGTTAGTGGAGGTAAAGGGTTAATGCCTTTTTGCCTCCTTTACTGCAGTCCTGACCAGAATGTCCTCATCGCCCCTCAGTCTTGAACAAGAGTTAAGCCTGTTAGTATTAATGACAGGCTTCTTATAACTTGCAGTTTAGCTCTTAGACTGACATCCGGAGTAATGCTGTGCTTCCACAATGAACTAAGTTGTGCAGGTGCAAGAAGACTGCATAGCTGCACCGAACCATGAGGATTTTCGAGACTGCACCGTTGTGCTTTTGTGCAAAAATTCCCTGCAAAACAGATGGGGCATGCCACAGGCTTCACACCTTGTGGCGCAAGCACAAACATGTTTGCACTAGTGCAAACCTAGTTTGGAACACAAGCTCAAGTCATAGTGCAAGGAGGTTGTGCAAAAGCCTCACACTAATGCAGCATTAGGAAGTTGGCCTGCATTTTGAAGGAGTGGCACAGCGGGTCCGGGTTTGGGTGGCCACCCTGGGCACCCCCCGGGTGGCGCAGGTGCCACTGCTTCTGCCACCCGCTTACTGCTCACCTGCCGCTGCTCCTTGCCAGGGCTCTGGAGACAGTCAGAAGCAGGAAGCTTCCCTGTGTCTGACCAGCCCAGGAGCCGGAAACAGTGACAGAGGGGGAAGGTGGCAAGCAGGTGGTAGCAGCATGAATGGCCAGATAATGGGGCAGCAAGAGCATTGGCCAGAAGGAGGGGAGAAGGGAGGCAGGAGGGGAGTGGTGAGCTAGTGGAAGAGGATAGTGGAGGAACAATGGGAGGAGAGCTGGTCCTGTGGTAACAAGCATGAATTGTCCCCTTTGCTAAGCAGGGTCTGTCCTGGTTGCATCTGAATGGGAAACTATACGTGTGAGTACTGTAAGATATTCCCCTTGCTCTGGGAAGAGCATCTGCATGCTTGCATGAAGACGGTTCCAAGTTCCCTCCCTGGCATTGCCAAGATAGGGCTTGGGGAGACTCCTGCCTGTAACCTTGGAGAAGCCACTGCCGGTCTGGGTAGACAATACTGAGCTAGATGGACCAATGGTCCAACAATACTGAGCTAGATGGACCAATGGACCAATGGTCCAGCTTCCTATGTGGACCCCACCCCACCCCCAGGTGGCAGGTGTTCCACGGATGCCTTGGAACACCGATAGCTCCAACCCTGTTTTCAAGATGCCATGGCACTATCTAACTAACTCGCCCTTATCAGCCAGATCATTTTACAAGATCAGACTATTAAAGATTCCACAACCAGTGAATGACACATGATTGCTAATATGGATTTCTGGTGCTTCTTTAATATTGTCCCATACTGATGTTTGGCCATAGGGACTGGTTTGGACTTCTCTTCGTGTTGCATTTAATAGCTTTTATTTTCTGCAATCTGACTCACTCTTTCCCTATTATTATTTTATGTAAAGACGATGAGCGTTTTTATAGCACTGGAAACTCAGTTCATGGTTAAGATGACTGAAGTATCTGTTCTTATAAGAAACATTTCGTCTCAATGTGTTACACACACAGTTACCATGCCATACCAATGTGTCACAGAGGCGGTCAGGATTACATGCGGTGAGCAGTAATTTCTTCATGTTCTTAACTTTAAAAAAAAAATGTTCCATAAACCTAAATTCGTTTCTATAATTGACTGAGTCATTATGTTAACATGAATCAAGATAGACGGCTCCTTGAAAGAAAAACATAATCCCTATTTTGTACTCAGCTAAAATAATAGGTTTTTAGCTAGATACTTTTTACTGTTGATTTGAAACTCCCTAGATGTCCTTTAATAACCACTATTTATGATAATTACTTTGTTGACATGGGCCTAATCCTTAAAAAAACTATCCTTGTGTCCTCCCCGCTGCCCATCTCTAGATCCTGGCTGCAAATGCGAATGGAGAAGTGCATGAACCAGTCTGGAGGCCATTGTAGAGGCCTCCGAACTGGTTCGAATGTGGTGCAGTTCAAAGGTTCGGTGCACAGGGGTGGTTCTTTAAGGGTGGGGGTGCACTTCCCCCTCCCGCCACTTTTCCTCTGCAGGTTCTCCTTTTCCCCCTAACTTCTTGGGGCAGCAGCATACCTCCCTGCCCCCATTTTCAGCCAGAAATGGCCGGAAGTACCCCATGTGTGCAGTACTTCCGGCCAAAAATGGGGGCAGGGGCAGCAGGGAAGTACGCTGCCATCCCAAGCAGTTTAATTAAAAAAGGAGCGCTGGTGGGGGGAAAGGGGCGGGAGGGATATGTGTACCCCCCTCTCTTAAAGAACCATCACCCCGGCGCCAGACCGCAGAGGTGTGGTTCCGTGCACACCACGAAATGCGAACAGACATAGTGAGACAGAAAGACTGGTCTTTAAGTTAATTGTTGTTGGGGTTTTTTCTTGCCAACAGAGCCATTGCTGCTGCTAAAGAGGAAAATAACAGTCAAACAATCTATTAATCTTTTAGGTTTTTGAGGCAAGAAAGAGGCAATAAGTCTTCTTGACTTGCTTCCTACACAATGATTTAAAAATAATCCTTCTGCAGCAAATGGTTCCCTGTTAGCTTCTGGGCCAAATTCAAGCAGGATCTAGACTAGAGATGTGAAAGCCTGGGGGAAAACCTGAAAATAAACCAACAGTATTTTCCTTTTCCCCCCTTTCCCCTTCCCCTGGAAGAAAAAATAGTGTTGTTGTTTTTTCAGAAAAAAAGGGGGGGGCTTTTTTCTGGGTTTCCCCCCCAGAAATGTTTTCCAGAGATGTCTCCTTCACATCTCTAATCCATACTTAGTCATGACTAGGCATCACTGAACTCAATGAGACAAGTTAGTGACAACTCACTCAAGTACCATTAATTTCAGTGGCTGACATCTTGACTAAGCTACTCAACACACTTCTGAGGAGTTTCTCTAAAGGACTACTGAATCTCAATATAACTCTCTCTAGTAAATTTAGTCAGGGTGTCAGGCAGTAGGATTTAGTCATAAGTAACTATGGGTGGCTTCATAGGATCATTGCCAAGTCAGCAAGCCGGGAACCAGAGGTTCTTTGTGAATGCACACTGCTAGTGAGTATGTAGCATGAAGATCCCAACCATCAATTCCCATGTCACGTTACCAAAAGCCTCTTGACCTTGTCTGCCCAACTTCAAATTCTGAATACAGAAGCTGGGCAGAAGGCAGGAGAATAATCTTGGCAGTTGGTAACTTCACATGACATGCCCTTAGATCTTGATCCTGCTCACTGATTCTGAATTACAAAGGGCCCTTTCTCACGATCAGGGATCTAGGCATGAGGGCATGCAGGGAGGAAAGCTACAGAAGCTTACCTCCCCCAGAGATCTGGGTCCAAGTTGCTGGGCATGAGAATCGTGTGCCCGCACAATCTGCTGCCCCAGGCAGCACGGAGTTGCGGGGCCCAAAACTCATTGTTCCAGCCCCCAGAATTCCCACAATGCAGCTCATGGGTGTGCGGTGCATTGTGGGTATCCTCCCAGCGATGGGTGGGCACCCCTCAATGTCTCAGCACTAGCTGAAAGCAGCCGGAGCTGACAGACAGTCATTTAAACAGACTTAAGTGAGCACTCTCTCCCTTGATCTTGTTTAACAGCCAGGCTTCATAGCCGGGTCTGCCACAGGTCTGCCACGTGGCTCCACTAGGTTCTCATGGGCAACCAAGCTCAGGCTTGGATGCCTTAGTCCTGCCTTGGCTGCTCATGAGAACAGCCTCAAAGAATTTCATAATCTGGAACTTAAATACTCTGGAGGTGGAGAGCTGATCTTGTGGTAGAGATCATGAATTGTCCACCTTGGTTTGCATTTAGATGGGTGACTCTACATGTGAGCACTGCCTGCTGTAAGATATTGTGCTTGGAAGATGGAATCGTAGTTCAGAGGTTGAGCATCTACATGCAGAAGGTCCCATGTTCACTCCTTGGCATCTCCAGGTAGGTCTGGGAAAGACTCCTGCCTGAAACCTAGTGGAGCCACTGCCAGTTAGTACTGAGCTGAGATGGACCAAGGGTCTGGCTCGGTATTGAGCATCTTCCTATATTCCTATGAAGGGGAGATTGAAACTTTCATCTCTCCCATAGCACCAGGCCTACGCTCATCTGGATGTCAGCTGATGTATCTTTATTTATTAACATTTATGTTCTGCCTATTGCGAAAAGACAGCTCAGAACAACAAATTAAAAGCCACAATAAAATTACAAAACCACAACAGTGTGGCAATAAAACCCTCACAATAAGTGTAATAGGGTCCCCAAAATTTGTAAAAGACCACACAGCAGAAGAACAATAGAGAAGGAGCAACAAGAGATATTTATAATACAGGTGTTTCCTTCATATGTTGTATCATAATTCACTGCAGAGCTTACTTTAACCCAAGATACTTTAAAGCTTTAAAATTACTCATAATTCAGAACTAATCATGTTACTACCTGGACAAGCAAACAAGTCATTCACAAAATGGATTTATTGCATAGAAAGACTTAGACCATCTGCCCTTACTTAAGGGAGGAGAGCTGGTCTTGTGGTAGCAAGCATGACTTGTCCCCATAGCTAAGCAGGGTCTGCCCTGGTTGCATCTGAATGGGAGACTTGATGTGTGAGCACTGCAAGATATTCCCCTCAGTGGATGAAGCCACTCTGGGAAGAGCAGAAGGTTTCAAGTTCCCTCCCTGGCTTCTCCAAGATAGGGCTGAGAGAGATTCCTGCTTGCAACCTTGGAGAAGCCGCTGCCAGTCTGTGAAGACAATACTGTGCTAGATAGACCAATGGTCTGACTCAGTATATGGCAGTTTCCTATGTTCCTGTGTTCCTATGTACTTTGAACAGACTGCACAATAGTACAAGGACAAAAGTGTATTCGGTAAAATTTAACATATTAAGAACAGCCCTGCTGGATCAGGCCCATGGCCCATCTAGTCGAGCATCATGTTTCACATAGTGGCCCAGCAGGTGCCTCTGGGGAGCCTACAGGCAAGAGCTGAGGGCATGCCCTCTCTCCTGATGTTGCTCCCCTGCAACTGGTATTGAGAGGCAGTGTGCCTCTGAGGCTGGAGGTGGCCCACAGCTCAGATTGCTGGCCTCCGCCATTTTTCTTTACCTGTAATGTAATGTCAACTGGTGCTACCATGAGGGCAATGGTATCTCATTACATAGGCAAGAAAAGATGGCGGCCACCACCATGGCTGCAGTGCCCTACCAGCAGCACTTGTTAAGGGTGCCTGCAAGGATGAACACCCCGATGAACCTGGCACTGGCACTCTTCCCAATCCTGCAACCTCAGAACCTTTTATTCCTAGAGATGCCATTCCTGGAGATTTCAGAGAGTCAAACTGTGCTGCAACCTGCCCTACCTTTCATTTGAGAGGCTGGAGGGGCTGTTGGCAGAGCTCCTGCCACTGCCAGAGCCTTATTTTAAAAGATAAATGTGACCTTTTAGCTCTCCCTCACACACACACACACACACACACACACACACACACACACACACACACACCTTTTTTTTCTTTATGGCATTACCTTTACTTGTAAAGGGGAATCTGGTGAGCATTCCCCTTCACAAGTATGCCTCTCCAGCTGTCTAGCAGGCCAGCTCAGCTGGGCTTGATGCACAGACTGGAATCAGTCTCAGCTTGATCAAGCCCGAGCCCAGCTTAATCATGCCCGAGCCCCTCAGGGTGGCTTAAATCCAGTCTGGATTCGAGCCAAACCAGGAAAGGTGGTTCTGTTCACATCCCCATTGTGGGGGAGCAACAGGAGAAGAGAGGGCATGCCCTCACTCTTGCCTGTTGAGCTTCTCCAAGGCATCTGGTGGGCCACTGTGTGAAACTGGATGGACCTGTATGTATCCATTCATACCCACTGGCCGCACTTCAGAAGCGACATGGAGCAGGGCCTCAGAGCTTCAGACAAGTACTTGCTGCCTCTTATGTGTAGAACTGTCTCCCAGAACACCTGTGTGATGCCTCCTCTTCTAATTCCTTCAAATCCTTCCTCACAATCCAGCTTTTCTATGAAGCCTCTTGGGCACAGTACCGTACTGTAACTAAGCTCAAGCACATGTAAATGAAATAATTGTACATTCCCCCACTGTTTATCCCTACCTCCATTTCTCTTTAAAGTCTCCCTTATTCAATATTTAGATGATTAGTCCCTCCAGGCTGGGACCTATCTACACATTTGTGGTAAAGCACAATATTCCTGGATGGTGCTGTATACATAATGAATAGAAATACTTGAGCTATATACACACAACTTTATTATTATTATTATTATTATTTATTTATTATATATTGATTTAACATAGGAAGCTGCCATATACTGAGTCAGACCATTGGTCCATCTAGTTCAGTATTGTCTACACAGACTAGCAGCGGCTTCTCCAAGGTTGCAGGCAGGAATCTCTCTCTCTCAGCCCTATCTTGGAGATGCCAGGGAGGAAACTTGGAACCTTCTGCCCTTCCCAGAGCGGCTCCATCCCCTGAGGGAAATATCTTACTGTGCTCACACTTCTAGTCTCCCATTCAAATGCAACCAGGGCAGATCCTACTTAGCTAAGGGGACAAGTCATGCTTGCTACCGCAAGACCAGCTCTCCATATCCATATTTGTATCCCGCCCAACCCAAATCCATATTTTTAAACATCCCAAAACACAGGTTTCTGAGTGGTTTACAAACAGAACAATACAAACAACAAATAAAAAGGTTAAAACATTACAATAATTTAAAATTTAAAACAACATTAAAACTATTGTCTTGATTTTTCTTCCATGGAAACTTGTGTCTTAATTGCCTTGCTTCTGAAGCATCCTTATAGACTTCAAAAGAGAGACAGTGTGGTGTAGTGCTGGAGTGTTGGACTAGGACCAAGGAGACCCTAATTCAAAATTCACTCAGCTATAAGATTCTGTGGGTGACTCTGGGCCAGTCACTTCTCTCTCAGCCTAACCTACCTCACAGGGCTGTTGTGAGGATAAACATAACTATATGTACTGCTCTGGCTCACTGAAGGAAGAATGGGATACTAATGTAAAATAAAATTATTATTTTTAAAGCATATACATAATTGGACCCCATAAGCTGCTGGTGTTTGCTTCTTCTGAAGCAACTACCCTCATAAATACTTTCAGAGAGGTACATAAGAACAGCCCTCCTGGATCAGGCCCAAGAATGCCCATCTAGTCCAGCATCCTGTTTCACACAGTGGCCCACCAGATGCCACTGGAAGCCTGCAGGCAGGAGTTGAGGGCATGCCCTCTCTCCTGCTGTTACTCCCCTGCAACTGGTATTCAGAGGCATCTAGCCTTTGAGGCTGGAGGTGGCCCACAGCCCTCCGACTAGTAGCCGTTGATAGACCTCTCCTCCATAAAATTATCTAAACCCTTCTTAAAGCCATCCAGGTTGTTGGCTGTCACCACATCTTGTGGCAGAGAATCCCACAAGTTGATTATGTGTTGTGTGAAAAAGTACCTCCGTTTGCTGATCCTAAATTTCCTGGCAATCAATTTCCTGGGATGACCCCTGGTTCTAGTCTTATGGGAGATGGAGAAGAATTTATCTCTATCCACTTTCTCCACACCATGCATGATTTTATAGATCTCTATCATGTCTCCCCACAGTTGTCTTTTTTCTAAACTAAAAAGCCCCTGGTGTTGTAGTCTTGCCTCATAAGAAAAGTGCTCTAGGCCCCTGATCATCTTGGTTGCCCTCTTCTGCACCTTCTCCAGTTCTACAATGTCCTTTTTTAGATGTGGTGACCAGAATTGTACACAGTACTCCAGATGTGGCCACACCATAGTTTTGTATAAGGGCATTATAATATCAGCCGTTTTATTTTCAATCCCCTTCCTAATGATCCCTAGCATGGAATTGGCCTTTTTTACAGCTGCCACACATTGAGTCGACACTTTCAATGAGCTCTCGACCATGACCCCAAGATCCCTCTCCTGGTCAGTCCCAGATCCCCTCTCCTAGCTCAGATCCCATCAGTGTATACATGAAGTTGGGGTTTTTTGTCCCAATTTGCATCACTTTACACTTGCCAACATTGAACCGCATTTGCCACTTTGTCGCCCACTCACCCAGTTTGGAGAGATTCTTTTGGAGCTCCTCACAATCCGTTTTGGATTTCACTACCTGGAAGAGTTTGGTATCATCTGCAAATTTGGCCACCTCACTGCTTACTCCTGCTTCTAGATCATTTATGAATAAATTAAAAAGCACCAGTCCCAGTACAGATCCCTTGGGGACCCCACTTCTTACTTCCCTCCATTGTGAAAATTCTCCATTTATACCTACCCTCTGTTTCCTGTCTTTCAACCAGTTAGCAATCCACACATGTACTTGTCCCCTTATCCCATGATCGCTAAGTTTCCTCAGGAGTCTTTGATGAGGAACTTTGTTAAAAGCTTTTTGGAAGTCCAGGTAGACTATGTCAGCTGGATTACCTTGATCCACACACTTGTTGACACTCTCAAAGAACTCAAAAAGGTTGGTGAGGCAAGATTACCTTTGCGGAAGCCATGCTGGTTCACTCCCAGCAGGGCCTGTTGTTCTATGTTCTTTATAATTTTATCCTTGAGGATGCTTTCCATCAATTTGCCTGGAACGGACGTTAAGCTAACTGGCCTGTAATTTCCCTGATTGACCCTGGATCCCTTTTTGAAAATTGGTGTTACATCTGCCACTCTCCAGTCCTCTGGTACAGAGCCCGATTTCAGGGATAAGTTAAATATTTTAGCAAGGAGGTCAGTAGCCATGTTAGTTTTCTCTAGATTTCCCTCCTTCCTAAATGCTGTATTCATCCATAGTCCTTTGAACAATCTTCTAGTAAAATCTGCTCTGTAATGAAGATGGCTGAAAAACTGGCTTTTACTTTTCTCCACAGGAAAAATCTGATGTCACTGTGGAAATTTCTATTAGGACAAAACATTTGACATTGTATGTATCTATTTTATATGCTGCCCCAAACCTGTGTCTCTGGATGGTTTACGGCAACATAAAAACAATTTAAAACCGCAAGTCTAGTTAAAAGGTTTGGGTGAATAAACTACTACTACTTCTTATATATTTATATACCAATCTTCAACCAAAGTTATCAAAGCAGTTTACATATAAAAATAAATAATACACAAATAAGATGGTCACCAGTTCCCACAGGGCTCACAATTGAAAAAGAAACATACCAGCAACAGCCACTGGAGGGATGCTGTACAGGGATTGGATAGGACCAGTTGTTCTCCCCCTGCTAAATATAAGAGAATCACCACTAAGGTTCTCTTCCCTCAGTTAGCAGGGGTAAAGGTCTCTTTAGAGGCTTTCTAAAAGTTGTCAGAGATAGGGAATCTCTTATTTCAGCAGAAAGTGCATTTCAGAGTCTCAGGGAGGCAGCAAAGAAGGCCTGTCCCTTTGAAGCCACCAGATGAAAAGGAAAGGAAAGATTGTGCCATTTGGTTTTCTTGATAGAGTACAGGAATGGTTTACCATTGCCTTCTCCCGTGCAGTGTGAGATGATGCCTTTCAGCACCTTCCTATATGGCTGCTGCTTGATATAGGAGTTTCCCATGTTCTGGGAAACACACCAGTGGGGATTTGAACCAACAGCCTCCTGCTCTCTAGGCAAGTTACTTCCCCGCTGTGCCATTAGGTAGCTAGCCACCAGATGAGCTGGTGGCAAATGCAGACAAAGTTGTCTGGATGATCTCCATGGGTGGTGAGGCTCATAGTAAAGAAGACATTCTCTTAAATACCCTGGGCCTAAGCTGTTTAGGGCTTTATAGGTTAAAAAGCCTATATTTTTGTATCTTTATATTCACTCAGCTATGCGTTTGAAGCTGTAACTTTTCATTGGGATTTTGGCACAAAAATGTGAACTTTTGCACTAGTTGACAGGAGAGACGTTCCAAAGAGTACAGCTTTCCATGAAAAGAAAACAGTGATTTAAAAAAAAATTGTATAATCCTTTCTTTTATTTGAATAAAAATGTTACATAAACAAAATCCTGGAGTATATGAATACAGTCCCTGTTCACCAATGAACCTCTGGGCAACTTCGGGGCAACTAATGATCTCACAGACTTGGTTCACATTTGATCAAGGATACTGTTAACAGGCAACCTATCTTACAGGTTATGTGAGCCAAGCATTCAACATGTTTATTTCATTTTATATTAAAGAGGTATACCCTGCTTTTTGGTCAAATCTTCTACAAGATGGGTCAAAACAGATTAAAAATTCCCCCAAAAAATAAATTACCCAGCAGCCCTCTTTCCTCTGGCCTGTGGTAAAGGCCATTCAGGGCTGATGCCAGGGATTAAAGAAGTTGGGCCCTTTCTAACAGCCCACAGCCAACCCCCAAAGCCCCAAGATCCATATGGGGCTGCCAGGAAGAGGCAGATGCAATGCAAGTTGCTTGCATTGTCACTGCCTTCTACTATCCACCTCCTCATCAGCAAATGCAGGAGTGGTTCTTCCATGAGGCAAGGTAAGGTGGTCACGTCAGGCAGCAGACGATTGAGGTACCAGTGTGGCAACAAGATGTCCTTCTGCCTCCCACTTTTTAAAAGATATGAGGTAGAGGATAGTGTTGCAATGGCGGGAGCAACATTTGGTGCCTGCCTTGTGTCTTGAGCCATCACTGAGTATAGGAGATGATTCAGATTTGTGGATGGGGAACAGGTGGGAGAAGGCAGCGGCAGCTTGAGAACTTGTGATGTCACTGCCACCTACTGCCTTCCCCACCATCTTGAAGTCAGTCCCCTTGTGGCATGGAGGGCAAAGCAGAAACAGGCCATGACAGGTGAGGTGAAGTAACATGAGATTATGCTGCAGTATTGTGAACTATGAAGTGTATGTGACGAACACAAGTAGCAGAGCTGTATGGAGTGGAACTCAGTATTTATCCCATCTATACATATAAATATATAAACAGGCCAGAACCATATCCATTGCAACTCTGAAGCTAACAAATCTATTTCTATTTTTATTTACTTTTGCTTTCACTTTGTTAATATTACATGTGTCACATTTATCTTTTCTAACTCATCATAAAACACCACCAAATGATGGAACAAAAAACACTCAGAAAGCTAATTAATCTTAAACCCTGCCAACATTAGGTAAAAATCTGAAAAAAATTAAAAGTTAAATTAAAATTAAATTAATTTTAATTAAAAATTAAAATTAAAACATTAATTTTGAAAATTAAAAATTAAATTAAATTTTTCTCAAACTAAATTATGAGAAACTCTCTCTCTCTCTCTCTCTCTCTCTCTCTCTCTCTCTCTCTCACTCACTCACTCAATCACTCACTCTCGCTCGCTTTTATGTGACATAAATAAATGCATATTCACAGATTCTAAAATACAAATGTATTGGATTTTGTGACAGAGATAATCCATGCAGATCATGCATCACAAGAGGTATTCAAAAGGTTAATAAAAAGCAGGTGAGAGAGGGGGGGTGCCTGAGGTTGTTTCTCATCTGCAACACCATTTGGACTAGGACCAGCCCTGAGCCCAGGTACACAGTGGTGATTGCAGGAGTAAAGCAAACAGGGCCAACACCAGAAGTCAGCATTGTCAGGTGGCTGCAGACCCAGAAAGGCCCACTGCTGACCACCTCTGTGCCCATAATCTCATAGGCTGGTGGAGCAACTCCTTTAGGGCCTACCCAAACAGGAGAGGGCCCGAAGGGGTCCTGAAATCTAGAGCCAGCCTAGATATCAGGATTTTGAAAATCACAAACCCTAGTCACCAATTTTTCTTATGCCTCTCTATTCTCACATACTGCTAAGGACATGTGTAAAGTCTCTTAATACAGATATATTATTATTATTTCTTGTTTACACAGTCAGACAGGTGTTATTGACTGATTTGTTTTATCCAGACATCGAGTCATTCCCAAGGACCTGGGATGCCAGAATTTAATCATCAGTACTGTTGGTTATTATAGATATCGTCGCAAAATATAGGCTGTTCCCAGTAAAACTGCTTTTTGTAATTGGCTGATGGTGATTTCTGTGGCCCCTATGGTGTTGAGGTGCTCTTCAAGGTCTTTTGGAACTGCACCCAGGGCGCCAATTACCACTGGGATTATTTTGGTCTTTTTCTGCCACAGCCTTTCAATTTCAATTTGTAGATCTTTGTATTTGGTGATTTTTTCTATTTCTTTTTCTTCTATTCTGCTATCCCCTGGTATTTATATGTCGATTATTTTGACTTGTTCTTCTTTCTTCTCGACTACAGTTATATCTGGTGTATTTTGTGGCAGATGTTTGTCTGTTTGTAGTTGGAAGTCCCATAATATTTTTACATCTTCATTTTCTTCAACTTTTTCAATTTTATGGTCCCACCAATTTTTGGCTACAGGTAGCTTGTATTTTTTGCAGATGTTCCAGTGTATCATCCCTGTTTCATTGTCATGCCTTTGTTTGTAGTCAGTCTGTGCAATCTTCTTACAACAGCTGATCAGGTGGTCCACTGTTTCATCTGCTTCTTTACAAAGGCGGCACTTGCTGTTTGTGGTTGATTTTTTGACTTTTGCTCTTATTGCATTTGTTCTTAGTGCCTGTTCTTGTGCAGCCAGTATTAAACCCTCTGTTTCTTTCTTCAAGTTGCCATTCTTAAGCCATTGCCAGGTCTTGGTGATGTCTGATTTTCCACTTATATTGTGCAAATATTGACCATGCAGGGGCTTATTTCTTCATTTTTCTGCTCGGTTCTTGACTTGTTCTTTCTTGTAGGCCTGCTTTGTTTCATTGGTGTTGAATAGTTTCTCGTTCTTGACCATTTTAAGTGCATCTTCTTCACTGTCCTTGATATATTCTTCAAGGCCTCTTTTCTCCTCCTCTACTGTTTGATGGACTTGCAGCATTCCTTTTCCACCTGAGCTGTGAGGGAGGTATAGCCTATTGACATCACTGCGGGGGTGCAGAGCGTGATTGATGGTTATTATTTTCCTGGTCTTACGATCTAGCGTCTCTAGCTCTGCCTGGGTCCAGTCTATTATTCCTGCAATGTATCTGATAACAGGTATAGCCCAGGTGTTTATGACTTGTATGGTGTTCCCGCCATTGAGTTTGGACTTGAGGATTTTTCTAACTCTCCTGATGTATTCACTTCCAATTTTTCTTTTAACTTCATTGTATACGATGTTTTCAGCCTGGAGAATGCCCAAGTATTTGTAAGGTTCTTTCTCTTCCAGGTTCTTGATCTTGCTTCCATTGGGCAGTTCTGTTCCTTCTGTTTTTCTTATTTTCCCTCTGTTCATTATTAATGCAGCACACTTGTCTAGTCCAAACTCCATTGCTATATCGCTACTGAATATATGGACAGTGTTTAGCAGGGATTCGATTTCTGACTGGGACTTTCCATACAACTTCAGATCGTCCATGTACAGCAGATGGTTGATTTGACTTGATGTTTTAGATGTTTGGTATCCGAGGCCTGTTTTGTTTAGTATTTGTGAAAGTGGGGTCATGGCGATTACAAACAACAGAGGGGATAGTGAGTCCCCTTGGAAAATGCCTCTTCTAATGCTAACCTGTCCAAATGTCTCGCCATTGATTGTTAACTGTGTACTCCACATGCTCATTGCTTTTTTATATAAATATCTGAATGTTTTTGCTGACACCAGTTGTTTCTAAACATTTTAGTATCCATGTGTGAGGCAATGAATGGAAGGCTTTCTTTTAGTCAATCCATGCAACACTTAGATTGGTTTTTCTTCTCTTGCAGTTTTCTAAAATCATTTTGTCAATCAGCAGCTGGTCTTTTGTGCCTCTGGTGTTCAGGCAATTTCCTTTCTGTTCAACTGGAAGCTGTTTGTTAGTTAATAAGTGTTGCATGACTTCATCTGCTATTATTCCAGTTAATAATTTGAACATGGTTGGCAGACAGGTTATCGGTCTATAATTACTTGGAACTGCACCTTTTGCTGGGTCTTTCATGATGAGATGAGTTTTCCCAGTTGTTAGCCATTGTTCAATATCAGCTCCGTGCAAAATGTGATTGAACTGTTTTGATAGTTGTTTATGAAGGTTTGTTAGGTGTTTAAGCCAAGAGCCATGCTGTTCATCGTCGCCTGGAACAGTCCAATTTTTAATTTTCTTTGCTCTTTCACTTATTAATTCTGGTGTTATCATTAGATCTTGCATTTGTTGGTTACATTTTTCAACCTCTTTCACCCAGCCTGCTTTTTTATTATAATCTATTGTATTATTATTATTATTATTATTATTATTATTATTATTATTATTATTTCAATTTCTATACCGCCCTTCCAAAAATAGCTCAGGGCTGTTTACACAGAGAAATAATAAATAAATGAGATGGAACCCTGTCCCCAAAGGGCTCACACTCTAAAACAAAACATAAGATAGACACTAGCAACAATCACTGGAAGTACTGTGCTGGGGGTGGATAGGGCCGGTTACTCTCCCCTTGCTAAATAAAGAGAATCACCACAGTAAAAGATGCCTCTTTGCCCAGTTAGCAGGGTTTATGTAGGCCCTGGTTCAAACATAATGGGAAAGCAAAGGTCCCTTCATCTCTGGTTCCCAAACCTGAATGTACGAACCTGGGGAATTACAGTTAAATTAAAAAAATGGACACATGGTTTCCCTCCTCAAACTGCATTTGTCACCTTCAGTTCTCTTAATGTTTCATTGTCCCAGCCTCTGGTTTGCCTGTGCCAGTGTGTAGTGATACGAAGGCTTTGAGGGAGGACAAGGTCTCACTTAGAGCAACTGCTGGGAGGATGGACCTTTCCTAAAAAGGAAAAAGGCCCAGAAACTGCACATATAGCCACCTCCTGAAGAGGAGAAAGCTTTGCTCAGTTGGTCTCCTGAGCCAGGAGAGCCCTGAGGAAGCAACAGGCTGAGAGCTCCTGGGGAAATGGGAAGGCCTGTAAGTAATAAATTAGGCCAAGTCAGTTCGATGCATGAGGGAAGTTATTTTTCTTTACTAATTGCTTGGAATCTGCATCACCAGGTTAATGAAAACTCTCTCTTACAATCTAATCCTGTGTGTGGCAGCTCTCGCAAGAGTTCTCAAGAAGAAGCACCTGATTGGGCAATGGGGATTCCATATGCAGTTAGGGAGGAGGAGCCTATGATGAGTAAGGTCAGTTGGAATGCAACTGTAACTGCCATTGTGTGAATTAGATGAGGAAACAAGATGAGCAAGATCTGTAAACTCAGGAAAGAAGAGAGAGAAAGAGAAAGATAAAAAGAAAGAAAAAATAAAGGAGGGGGAGAAAGACCGGGCAAGAGCAAGTGGAGGAGAGAGAAAAAGAAGAGAGGGGAAGAGAGAAAGAAAAAAGGGTGAGGGACGGCGCCGAGACTGTAGGTGGCTTGAGGGGAATGAGTAATCATGGCAGCGGCAGCAAGGAAGGGCCCATTCAAGCACTGCTGCTGTTGGCGGCTACTGTGGACATTGGTGGAGAGAGGCAGGCAGGCAAGGAACAGGCCCAAGCCTGTCAGCAGCCTGAGGGGAATGAGCGGCCAAGGCAGTGGCGGCAGCAAGGAAGGGCTCGGTCAACCGCTGCTGCTGCTGTTCCTGTGGGGAGGAACAGAAGTGGGGCTCGGGTGAGGGTGGGGAGGTCTCTGGGGATAGGAGGCTGCAGCTTGGCCAATAGGTGTCAGCAACGCTGCAGCCACAACCAAGAGGAGTGAGGGGGATGGAAGCAACCGGATGGAGGAGGAGAAGCAGGAGTGTGGCTCAGGTGAGGGTGGAGAGATATCTGAGGTGAGGTGGGCTGTGGCAGGGGGTGAGGGGAGCAATCAAGTACTAGTGTGCAGGTGCTCTGCGTGGGTTAAGCTAGTTGTTCTTAATGCATACTATTTCTTTTAATCTTAAAAAAACTTTAATCTTTGTCTGCTAACTTGGCAAAGAGGCACCTTTTAATATGGTGATTCTCTTTATTTAGCAGAGGGAGAGTAACTGGCCCTATCCACCCCCAGCACAGTACCTCCAGTGACTGTTGCTGGTGTCTATCTGATGTTTCGTTTTAGATTGTGAGCCCTTTGGGGACAGAGATCCATCTCATTTATTTATTATTTCTCTGTGTAAACTGCCCTGAGCCACTTTTGGAAGGGTGGTATAGAAATCAAATCAAATAAATATATAAATAATAAAATAAAATCCTTGTTGCTGAAGTGTGCTATGCTTCATTTTGGCTCTGCCTTAGTCACATGCCTTTGAAGGCCTAGGACTGCTCAGCCTTTTTTGTCACTTTATCCTTCCCCATGAATCTTATGTAGAAAGAGTGGTTTTCCCCACATTAAAATAAAGTGGATGGTGGCAGCCTACTGTGAATCCCTTCAAAACAAGGATTCAACCCCAGTGAACTCCCCACTCTTCCTCTGGCTCTGGTAGGAATCATGACACAGTGTTACATCTGAAGACTGGCATGCAGTTTCACCACTCTGAATCCGAACTTAGGGGAGGAAGCTCCTTTCTCACTCCAGTTCTTATTGGCTGTGAGAGCTGTCCTCCAGGGAAGAAGGAGGCCTGCACAGCCAGATCCCCCACCTCTCTGCAGACTTGCTGACTGCAGAGAGACTGCTCTCCTGAACTTACGAACATAGACAGGAGAATAGGAGGGAGGGGTGCAGAACCGCGGGCCCATTGGACGTGCAGTTTCACATTAAGTCTGAACCAGGCCTATTTTCTCCTCCTGGCAGGGATGACTCCAAGGGGTAGCAAAGAGTAGCAGGCACTCCACCCAAAATATTTTCCACTCTCCCACCCACTAGACTGGAACTGTATAGCAAAGTGCCAGACAATATAGTCATATTGTATTATAGAATAGTTTGAATTAGTGATTTAAAAGGTTTACGTTGTTTAAAGAACCTTCATTTTCTACCCCAGAATAAGCAGCAGAGGCCAATGCAGCCAAGTAGGTAGGAAACTCTTCTAGCCTCCCACGACCCAAGCCAACCCCTCAACTTCCTACCTAGCCAGGAACTGGGCTGAGTGAGAATAAGTATGCAAGGTTCAGTTCCCCTCAAGATTTCAGCTGGCCTCGTACTGACCTTTCTCCTCACCTCAGTCATGCCTGGTCTTGGACAGGAAGAGAAAACTAGCCTGGAAAGCAGTCTGGGAGGTTTGACTTAATTAAAAAAATCAGTATTTTCTTAGAGGAATTTCCTCCATTTTTGGAGTAAGTTTGAATATGTCAAACAAGCTTCATTAATGTGGTAAATAAACTGACCACCTGAATTATATTACCTCTATACATATTTAACATTTAGAAAAACTCTTGCTCCTCTAATAATGTTCTGTACCATTTCTTTGCTATCCCAAATTAATTGTTCTAGAATTGCCTCTGCTTCCTGTCAGTGCTATCTACAGCTGCCAGGCAGCACACTTCCTGTCAAAGTGAGGCAGTTTCCCCTAGAATTGTTACAGGCCTGAAAGGACAGCAGCAATGAGAGGAGGTCCACCAGACAGCTGGGGAAAGGCTTGAATATTGTGTCCCCTCTACATCTCTCTGAGCAGAGGATCATACCTGCCAACATGTCCCTATTTTCCCGTACAAAAATAGGGACATGTTAGCAGGTATAAAGGATTCGACTAGAATTGTAAACCACCCTGAGCCATTTTGGAAGGGCGGTATAAAAATCAAATAAATAAAAATAATTAATAAATAAATAAGACCTCCAAGGTCTTTTCTACATTAAAATTCTATGATTCTATTATTCTAATTGTAGGAGAGAATTTGTCCAGATTCGGACATAATGGGGAACCTGAGGCAGAGCAGCCAGAGGTCCCCAAACCTGAACGTCCAAATTTTAGAAACCACAGTTTGGACCCTAACTCAACCTGAGGGTTCACTCACCAAATTCCAATTTGAACCCTCCATTTAAAGTGAGGTTCACTGCTTGGGCCTCCAGTTTGTGGCTGCCTCCATTACATCCAAATCCTGTAATGGAGGCAGCCTTCTCTGGGACTGGAGTTGAGGAAAGGAAGCTCCTCCCTCTCTCCATCCTGATTGGCTGTCACAGTTGTCCATCAGTTGAAGGAGGAAGCCTGGCAACTAGTCTCTCCCCCCTTCTCTGCAGTCTAGCAGACTTCAGAGAGGAGGCTAGCGCTTATGTCAGAATTTGGACATATAAGCCCTTGTGTGGGGAAAGGTGGAACCACGGGTCCACTGGACCCTCAGATCTGTGTTATTTCCGAATTCGGCCTTTGAGTCTATCCCTTATTTAACAGAAGAACCCAGTTTGAAGAGAACAGAGCTCATAGTGGAGATCTGGAGTCAAAACCAAACAAAGGCTTATTTTAAGAAGTTACAAACTTAAGTACAGCAATAACAAAAATAATTAATAATTAACTTTATTGGTTAGCTGCCCCATAACAAATTGTTCTCTGGGTGGCACTCTGTGCTCGCTACCTCATAGTGGAAGGAAGAATAAGAACAGAGAGAACACAAACAAAGGGAGCGTTCTAAGGGTATCAGTCTACCAATCATAAGTGACTTAGAGCAGAGATACCAGAAAAATTCCTAATGTCCCTAGTGATCAATAGTAATTATTGGTGTTAAGAGTTGATGCCTATGGAGTTGCATCTTTAACATTAAGAAGGGGGAAATGTTTACTCCATATTCATTAACTGTGGCCAAACTAGGCAACACACAGAAGACACATATACTGTAACAGTCTCCCAACATAAAACAGTCTCCCAAGAAAGTTTTTGGGGTTTTTTTATTTAAGAAAAGCAGCATTTGGATACTGCAGTTGGAAGGAGAAGGGCAGCATAGGAGGGCTGCTTAACCTTTCCTTTAGTGCCATTTCCCCACTCAAATAGACCTCCCTGCTGTCAGCCCAGCTGTTTTACCACTCCCAAAAGGAATGATACAGAGGCTGACATCCAGACTAATGCTGCACTAGTGCAAGGATGTTGCACTAACTAGTTCGGCTAAGTTGGGAATTTGCATTCCAGAGTAGTGTAGCACAAGTAGAACAGGGTGTGCTTGCACAACCTGTGTTGCATCTCCTGCTGTGAAACCTGTTCCTCAGTCCATATATATTGCAAGGAATGATGCAAAACTATCATCTGTCCTTGTTGCACAAGCACAATGCTTCGACAAGCAGACCAAGATCACATGAGACTGTGTGGACTTTGAGCAATCAGCTACGTGACCACCTTGTGTGTATGCATCTGTATTCCTTGCACTAGTGCAGCATTAGTCTGGATGTCAGCCACAATCTGCATATCTTTTCCTAAAGGGAGAAAAAAAAGCTTCAGGAGGGCAATTCTGAGGAAATGGTAGCAGGAACAAGGGTTAGGAATAGAGATGTGCACGAAAATAATTTTCCAATTTGTTTCAAATTTGAATTGAATTCTGAAAGTTTGTTTCAAACTGGAATCAAATTTGAATCTGGTCTGAAAATTCAATTTGAATTCAAATCAAATTTGGATTGCTTTGATCCTGTTTTGGTGCCCTTTTTTTAACCAATCGGGGGGGGGGGCTGAATTATTTTTAAAAGGTGCTAAACAGCTCTCAGATTGAATTTGAATCAAATTTTGAAAATTTTATTTTTATTTGAATCACATCGCCATTTAAGGGGTGATTTGATTCAAATTCAAATCACTTAAATCACCCAGATTCAAGTCAAATCTATTCGAATTAGATTCAGTTTGCACATCCCTTGTTAGGGAGCTGCCTTTTACTGAGTCAGACCCTTGGTCCATCTAGCTCAGTATTATCTATCCTACACTGACTAGTAGGGATGTGCACAAACCCATTCGCAGGCCATGTTAGAGGCCTGCGAACCAGTTCGCTGGTCTGGCGGGCCAGCAGACTGTTGCCAGGGGGTGTTGCTTTAAGGGCAGGGGAGTTGTACTTACCCCTCCCACCACTTTCCCCCCTCTGGCGCTCCATTTTCAAGTAAAATCTTTGTGGGGGCAGCGGTCCTCCCTGCTGCCCCGCCCCCTTGTTGCCTACTAAAAGTGGAAGTAATTTCCATGCATGTGCCCACCGCCACCACCATGCACAGCGGCCTCACGGCGGTGGGCGCATACATGGAAGTTACTTCCGCTTTTAGGAGGCAACAAGGGGGCAGGGGCAGCAGGGAGGACTGCTGCCACCCCGAAGATTTTACTTGAAAATGGAGCGCCGGAGAGGGGAAAGCGGCGGGAGGGGTAAGTACAGCCCCCCTGCCCTTAAAGCAACACACACACACCAGCATCGGACCTCGCCTCTGCGGTCCGTGCACATCCCTACTGACTAGAAGCAGTTCTCCAAGATTTCAGACAAGAGTCTTTCTCAGACTTACCTGGAGATGCCAGGGAATCTCCTTCTGCATGCAAAGCAGATGCTCTACCACAGAGCTACATTCCATCCCCCAAGAGGGATATTTTACAGCAGACAGTGCTCGCAATTTAAGCCAGGGTGAACCCTGCTTAGCACAGGGGACACTTCAGGCTCATTGCAACAAGCTTAGCTCTCCTCCAACTCCTGTTCTTGTTCTTTTCTAGGGATGTGTTAATTGATTCAGGTACTAATTTATTTGTACCCGAATCTAGCTGATTTGGGTGATTTGGAGACAAAACAAATCACCCCTGTGGTCCATTGGCTAGATTTGGGTCCAAATCAAATCGTGCCTGATTTGATTCCGATCGATTCGAGATTTGGATCCTTTCAATTAATTCCCCCAGATTCCCAGCTTTTAGTTTAAAAAAATAGCTAAACTCTAGCTCTTGTAGAAGTGGAGCTATGGAGCAAAATGTGTGGTCACCATTTTTCAAGTGTTTGGATTCTGTGGTGTATAATCACTTCCACTCAATGAATCCATATGGGGATTCTTTACACACCTTCATTTTTTCCTCCAGGAGAGCTGGCCTTGTGGTAGCAAGCATGACCTGTCCCCTTAGCTAAGCAGGGTCCACCCTGGTTGCATATGAAAGGGAGACTTGATGTGTGAGCACTGTAAGATATTCCCCTCAGGGGATGGAGCCACTCTGGGAAGAGCAGAAGGTTTCAAGTTCCCTCCCTGGCTTCTCCAAGATAGGGCTGAGAGAGATTCCTGCCTGCAACCTTGGAGAAGCCACTGCTAGTCTGTGAAGGCAATACTGAGCTAGATAGACCAATGGTCTGACTCAGTATATGGCAGCTTCCTATGTTCCTATGTTCTATTCATTTTGACTGTCTTTTTGACAGTGCCAACTGTCAACTGCCATGTGCCATCTGCACCCCACTCCTACCCACATGGCAGTAGGGTACTACTCAGTTTATGTTCTAGGATTTTTTTCAAGTGTTTAGGCTCTTTGGTGTCTAATAACCTTTCCTCATAATGAATCCCTATGAGGATTCATTACACACCAAAGAATGTGAAGACCTCAAAAATTCCTAAAATATTAACTGAGTACCCAGTGGCTTGTGGGTCGGGGGGTAGTTGAATGAAAGTGAATAATGAATCTTTATAGGGATTCATTATGAGGAAAAGTTATTAGACACCAAAGAATCTAAACATTTCAATATTTCTAAAAAATAAAATGAGTACCCCACTGCCTTGCAGGTGGTGGGGTGTAGTTGGCACTTGGCAGTTGACAGTTGGTACTGTCCAATGACAGTCAAAATGAACAGAAGAAATGAAGGTGTGCAATGAATCCTCATAGGGATTCATTATGAGGAAAAGTCATTATACACCAAAGAATCCAAACTCTTGAAAAATGATGACTGCACATTTTGCTCCATAACTCCAATTCTACCAGGGCTAGAACTTAGCTTTTTTAAAAAGGGGGGGGGGAAGCTGGGGATCCGTGTTAGGGTTGGGATATGACAACTTCAAATCCCCATTGTTTCCTATGGCAGAAATGTTCAAAATAAATAAAAACTAAAAAAAATTCATTAAAAGTCAACCAAGTGTCCCACTGCCTTGAGATTTGGGTGGTAGGTGGCACCCACGGAGACCTACCCATCACCCAAACATGGTGGTACTAGGACCTTGTTAAGTGGTCCAAATCAGTCTGAATCTAAATCAAATTGAAACAAATACAAATTGAATCTGGGGTGATTTGAGGCGGTAGATTTGGACACAAAACAAATCCGGGGTGATTTGTTTTGAGCACAAATTGAATTTAAAAAATCAATTTGTGCACATCCCTATTCATTGCACCCTGAAATTGGCAGCCTCCCACATCTGCTTTTTAGTTAAGAAAGAAAACTCCTTATGAGACAGTTCCCATATCTCCCACACATGGTCTAATTTGACTCACACAGTTATGATCTGGTGTATGTGGCCTAAGACTCCAAAGGGTTATTAGGAAAAGATGAATTCCATATTAGTTTGGTTGCTGAAACATCTCCTGCAAAGGAACTTGCGGTGTTCTTTTGCTGAACATTTTATTAGCCAGAAAAACCAGTGCAAAAGTAACTCATGTTTATGTCTCCCTTGAGTCGAGCTGCAACTCACATCAATAATATATGATTCATGTTTGTGCTAAGCTCTTGCCAGATAAAGTGTAAAGCATTTAATAGCTAAGCTGGACACCATGAGAAATAGGAATGTACCTGAATAAAAGGCCAAACAAATTTGTTCCCCCAAGGTTGTTCAGCATTCTCCTTAGCAAATGCTGATGTTGAATATGCTTTGGGTAAACTCTGAATATCATTTTATATCTTTATTTAGCATCCATTTGGATAACAATGTTCTGTTAAGGTTTCTTATACTAGCAGCTCAAGCATTAATTGCTCGTAATTGAAAAACTCCTGAAAATCTTAACATTAGTAGTAACTGGTATAAAATAATATGGGAACATATGCTTGAAGAACTCATTTTATTTCAATGTAATAATATGTGGCAAAAGCTCAATAGATATGATTTTAAGCAAGTATGGAAACCAGTTATAGAGACAGTGGAGACAAATAGGGTTTATTATAATCAGAGTAAGACCTTGGTTGAAATGGTTAAGAAGATGATGGATTATTTATGTAAGTATGATCGATATACCAGTTTAACAAAATCTATACCAACTGCACATATTGCAAATGTTTCTTTATCCTGTAGTACTATCCTGTTGTAACATTAATGTATATTTCTAATATTCAATACACTTATAAAAGTTTTTTTAAAAAATCTTTATTTAGCATCCAACTACATTCTCTTGTAACCCCCAGCATTACTACCAGTACTATTGGTGGGTTCCCTGAACTGGCAACTAAAGGGTATATGATCTCCCCTCCCACTTCTTAATATATTATGGAGTGTGCTCCGAAGGTCCTTAGAATCTTCTAGAGTTTTCATGCCCAACAGAAGGCTCCTGAGCAGAGAAGGAAAGAGAGATTTGGCAATCTTCTATTCTTTTATGAACCTGCTTATGTACTACAGTTCTTTGGGCAAGATTTGCACACCGGTTTAAGATTCTGGATGGGTCCGCCTGACCTTGCTGCACCAGGTCTTCGTCATTTCAGCTGCTCACCCACAGGACTTTCAGTATGGACTATGCAGGAGTGCTGTTGGGATCATTCCCTTAGAAGAAAGACTGGGGTTGAGTTTGGGTTTTATTTAGTGGCCCTGTGATGATATTGTATGTATGTTTTATGATTTTCTATTAATTTGTAATTGGGTATTTTAAGTTTACCTCTATGCCTGATTGGCAAATTTGATTCTACAAAGAAAAAAAATGTAAATGTTTATAAACCCTTGAGTTTGGCAGAAGAATCAAATTATCAGATCTGATCGGATTCTAATCTGTTTCCAATCTGATGCAAGGGATTATTGTATTGTTCATCTGACATTAATATCAGCCTTGATCAATTCAGCCAAAATAGGGAATAGTGGTAAATCACCAAAATGTTTATAAATATAGTTTTGTAGGACAGAATGAGATGAAACTTACAGTCATGGAAGACCCTTGTTAGGGTTGATGGTGGGCACTTTTTAGGATGATGCCACTCCCATGTCATGCAGAAGTGTCAACATTTTTTAGAAGCAGGCAAACCTTTCCCACTGCTCTACTTGACCTCTGCTTTGAACAGACAGAAACTTAGGAAGCTACCTTAGACTGAGTCAGACCATTGGTCCATCTAGCTCAGTATTGTTGACACTGACTGGCAGCAGCTTTCAGTTTCAGGCAGGAGTCTTTCCAAGTCTTACCTATGTGCTGCCCCCCAAGCACTGTGATAGGAAAGGAACATTTCCTATCACAGCATGCTTTGAGCACCTATATGCCTGAGAAGACACTGAAGCCATGTGCAGCTAGAGATGTCAATCACATAACTGTTCTCAGAGGAGCACCTAGGTAATTTTGGAGCCTGGACCTAAAAGTCTTTGGAGGTCCCCCCTCTACTGCAAAATAAGCATCATCATGCTTGGCCATGTGACCACACCACCTGGGACAGACTAAAGAGTATTTGGGGGGGGCAGGGGCTGTGGAGGCCCTGGACTTCAGCCTGGAAGTCCAGGGGTAAGAGCGCCTCTGACTGTTCTCCTCCCCCCCAGCATTTTCCATATAGAGCACATTACCAGCTTCAAAGAGAAACCATTTATGGCACATACATCTATATATATAATTCTCCTGGGTGTGCCTTGAAATGTGTGTCCCAGCACCCAGATGATTGGCTGGGCGGCGGATGCGCCTGATTGGCTGAGGTGCACCCAGGAGGATTGGTCGCTGTGGCAGTGGCAGGCCTGGCCGCGGAGGCCAGAGGTGGCAGCAGGCTCAGCCCAGACATGGAGGCAAGGCCCAGGAGGGGGGAGAAAGTGGAGGGGGGCAGAAGTGGCGGTGGGGAGGAGAGGCGTCTGGGCCTGGAAGTGGAGACTGGGGCAGAAAGTGGGGGAAAGAGGTAACTACTGGCCCCAAAGAGCGCACAGTTGCTCTGTGCGGGGTCGGCTAGTAACTGAGAAAAGCATGAAAACAGCAGTCTGTTCCCCTGGTGCAGTCCAATATGATATGGAAAATATTGTATCAATTTGTGCCAATACTGGCAATTTTGCATTAAAAAATACAATGCAAAATGCTGGAGATAGTGGCTGAATCAAATGGGGCACAATTATATTCCCAATTCAATACACAGCCCTAGTATTTAGCACCCGACCATATTTGACTTCAATATATGATATCTAACCACTGATATTTCCCAGTGTAAGATGCTAAGCATGAAACAGCCATTTTCATTTCACAGCATAGACAACTGATACACATTAGGTTCTTTATGTATTTGTAAAAGTGCTTATTCTGCCTTCCTATATAAAATGCCCAATGAGGGCACACAAAACTCATGGAAATAACAATGGATATAAATGTAACTAACAATGGTTGATGTAAAGGGCATGGAAGCTCTGGTACAATAAGAGAAACAGACAAACTACACTTCCCAACTAGCTGCACTGGTGCACTGGGGAAGGGAGAATTTTTGATGCCCTCCCCTTCCCGAGGAAGTATTTTGTGAAACCAAAAATATGTCCTGAAAATATGTCCCTGAAGGCTGTGCAGCCAACGGTGTTATCTGAAAATATGTTCCTGAGGGCTGCACAGCCCTCAGGGACATATTTTTCAGGTGGCACAGAGGGCTTCCTGGGAAAGAGGAGAGTGTCAAAAAATTGCCCTTTCCCTTTTGCACTAATGCAGTTAGTTTGGAAATGCTGTTAGACTGATCCTTTCGCCACACCGGTGCTTCCTTGCTCTGTATGTCAGCCAATAAAAGTTAAAACCACAATTAAAAGCTCTTCATAGCAGCCTAATGACGAAAGACAATACAGACGTAAATGATTTATTTTACTTAGACAATTTCTTAGCTGCCCTTCAGCATTCAACTCCCAGGGTGGTGTAGATTTTACAGTGAAACAACAAATACTATAAAATATCAAAACAATAAAACCACAGACGCAGTAGCCAAAATCATTGCAGTCCTGTGTTAAAATCCAGTAAACAGAAGCAGTGACATGATAAATATCAGCTGCAAATGATAGGCAATTCAAAGGCCTCATCACCAAGCCCAATGCTCCCTTTGCTACACTCTACTTTGGTAGTGGAGCAACTCTATTGGTTTGCATGGAGGTGGCAAATGCCAGAGAAGAAAACCAGAAAATGGATGCTAGCTAGGCTTTCATCTACCTCGAAATTAGTCCTATGAAACATCTGGAAACAAGAATATGACATGGACTCAAACAAACTGGAACAGCTACAATAAAACCCACAGGCAAAATACAATTTTGAATACTAACTTGCAGAAGCTGCACACACACAAATCCTATTCACATGTCCTATTCACATGCTATGTCCAATGTGTTAGGTGGTCCAGAAATGGGAGACTGGGCAACCTGACCCCCTCCAAATAGGGAGCACATAGTCCAGGCCTGCCTGCCCATACAGGGTCCAGGAACAACTCAGTCTGCTCTGGGGCTAGAAGCTTCAGAGGGAATCCAACAAAGGAAGAAGACTAGCCATTGCTCCCTATCCTAGGATGACCTAACCTGGGAATCTTGACACCCTGAACCCTCTTTTCTTATGAAGACTCTGAAACTCAGGGCAAGGCATGACCATGGCCACCTTTCACCCATTGTCTTAGCTTCACTCCTGACTAGGGCTGTGTGGAACTGGTCTGGGGGTTTGGGGGTTCAGTGGTTTGGTTCAGTGGTTCAGGGGTTCGGGGTTGAACTGAACCCCCCCATCCCATCCAGACCCAAATCGAACCCCCACACAAGTCTGCGAATTTTTTAAAAAATTATTATTTCTTTAACCTTCAGCCCCTTTGGGGGCTTCCTGTAGGTCATGCGGGGGGTCTGTGAGGGTCCCCCTCCCCCACCGGCCTCTCACATCACCGCCGCAGCCCATCTGGAGCCTCCATTTTTGAGGTTGCCGCACATGCACAAATGGCCTCTGCAAGGCCTGGCATGTCCCGGGGCCCCACAGAGACCATTTGTGCATGCGCGGTGGCCATTTTTAAAAGATGGCCACCAAAACAAATGGCCACCGTACATGCGCAAATGGTCTCTGCAAGGCCCTGGGCCCTGGGCCTGGGCCTCCAAAATGGCCACTGCACCAATCTACGGAGGCCCAAACGGGCCAGAAAAGAGGCTCTGGACGGGCCACGGTGGTAATGTGAGAGGCCAGCAGGGGCAGGGGGAACCTTCATGGACACCCCCACCCCCAGCCTACAGGAAGCCCCTCGAAGGGGCTGAAGGTAAAATACATATTTAATTTTTTAAAATAAAAATTAAAAAATTGCAAACCTCCCCCGAAGACCAAACTGAACTAGGGGGGGTGGGTTCGAAGGGCTGCCGGACCAAACTGGTCCAGTTGGGTTTGAGTCCTGTCCGGACTCGAACCTAACCGGGCCAGCCAATTTTATGCACACCTCTATTCCTGACCTGGGCACCGATGGCACCAAGTCATGTATCTTGGATCATCCAAATCCCCAGATTCAACCAGCCTAAAGACTTATTCGTTTGGCCTGACCTTCCAAGGTTTTGAAATTGTTTTTAAATGGGTTTTTTGGAATTGTTTTAAATTTGGTTTTACATTGTTTTAAGCACTTTGCTTTAAATGGTGTTTGTTTTTGCTTTTTATTTGTTGTGCACCTCCCAGAGCCTTTAGATGGGGCAGTATAGGAATGTAATAAGTCAGTCAGTCAGTATCCCTAGAGGTAACACTTTGAAGCTCTTCTCACGATCCATGAGAAGCGCTTCTGTCAGGCTTACGGGGAGAGCGGGCTTAGCCCACTCTCCCCACAGACGAGCAGTTGCTGATAGCTGGGCAACTGGGTCAGCCACCCCCATGGCTGCCGGCTCTGTCATGGAGCCAGCGGGAGCTGTGGGGATCAGGGGCCACACGGCCCCCGGAAGTTCCAGGATGCCCCACGTGAGTGTACGGGGCATCATGGAGAGACCCCCGACCCCGGGAGTCTGGTCATGTCACCGTGCACCACAGCGACACATGAACAACCAAATGAAATCCTCACTCCGTTAACCTCATTTATGAGGAGGGGGAATTAGGTGGGCTAGCCTCCTTGGGAGCACTGGGCTCGCCTGTGAGTCCAGTGGTTCCCATGATCCCTGGAAAGCAGGGATCATGCTAAGCTCCCTTAGCCCGCTTTCCAGTGATCGTGGGAATAGCCTCATTGTCTCTGTCCTAAGGAAATCTCATGCTATGTAATATCAAATACTATTGCATGCCAATCATCTAAAGTGTCAAATATGAGATACCACTGGTTTTGAAACTATCTTCTAGGATTTGTCAATGAAAAAAAACAAAAATAACAATTGAAAACCAATATGACTGCTGATCTTCCTCTGAAATGTGCAGCCACAGAAGAATGCTGCGGGGTGTCTCTCTGGATCAATAGTTCTTCCTTTTATTGGTTGGATTGAAAGTTTCGTTTCCACATACAGAAGGTGTCTTCCACATACAGAAGGGCTGCTTTCCACTTGGTGCTAGAATGGTGCATGAGAAACTCGAAACAAAATCCAAGGAGGCTATTCCACTTCTGCAAGATCTTGTGCAACCTCTTCCTAAAGGTTTACAATCTAACAATCAATCCTGGTGAGGTGACTAATTATTTTTTAATAGCATAGAACAATGAGCTTGATGCTATAGTCCTAGAACTGACTGGTTTGTGGTAAACAGAGTTTGTCAATTTGTCAAGTGTTTAAGTTTAAATGTATGGTTTAAGTTCTATGCTTTACGCTTTCATTCTTTTTGCTATGTAAACTGCTTCGAGGACTGTTTGTTGAAAAGCAGTATATAGATAACAATATTCCACATTGTTAAATATTTAACGTTTTAAAAAGGCGACACAATTCACTGCCCTTTATCAACTGATTGTGCACCCTAGAATATTGCCACCAAAGTCTTTGCATTTCAAGGTGAGAACATTTTCTTCAGGGGAAAAGGTACACAAGTATAGATGTACGTTTCTCTCCAACAGGTAGCTTCCATGTTTATTTGTGTACATTTCCCCCCAGCAGTGTACCACCGCCATGCCCCCTGGCCCCTCACCCACATCTTATGTCAGACGCAGGGGCTTGGCTAGCCATGCCCCCACATCTGACATCAGATGTGGGGGACATGGTCTCCCTCCCAAATGGGGCCGTGCAGCCCTGTTTGGAAGGGAGATCAGCCTGCAATGCATTGGGCAGCATGGGCTGGAGTGACTCTCTCTGCCTTAAAGGCAGGGAGAGCCATTCCGGCCGTGCTGCCAATGCAGCACGGGCTGATCTCTCTCCTAAACAGGGCTGCGCAGCCTCGTTTGGGAAGGAGATCGATCGGCCCCATTGCGTTGGCAGTGAGCCCAGGAGTGGCTCTCCCTGCCTTTAAGGCAGGGAGAGTCACTCTGGCAGCACTGCCAATGCAGCGTAGGCCAATTTTGGCTCCAAACCCGCAGCTCCGTTTGGGACTGAAACAACACCCTCATGTCTGACGACAGATGCGGGGGGAGTGTCTGGTGCCACACTCACAGCCCCTGATTTGTGGTGGCCTGGGTTCTTTGAACCCATTCGCCCAATGGTGACTCTGCCCCTGTTTTCCCCTGAAGAAGGGATTTTCACGTCTAAATGCGTCAGGGCATTTTCCAGTAATAAATTGTTGCACCATCCCCCTTTCCTTCTCTTTGCCTACTTCAGTGTGGTGCCATCCCTGTTGTCTATTTCCAAAATTATTTCCAACATGCCAGAGTTGGGTGGCAGATACTCAGAGGTTCTTTGGCAGATATTATACTGCATGTCTTTCCCCTGAAAGTAAGAAAGTTGAACACCACTATGGCACACAGTTGTATATCAGCTATGCATATTAGCATGATCATATGGCAGCTATCAAATACTGCAGAAAAGCAAAAGTCAGGGGTAAAATATTAAAACCAAGTATCATTGGTTGCCAAATCGGCATAGCTAAAATAGCCAGAGAATATCTGAACATTTGGGGAATATCTGGAGAATGCTGAAATTGACACTTGCAAAGGAGAGGAGAATTTGCGGGGAGCAAATCCATTTCAGCTCAACTGTGGCTTCTTCTCCTCTGCAGTAGACGCTCACTAGTATTTCTGGCAGATCAAAGATCCTGAAGGCTTCCCAAGCAATGTATCTGTACATTTAGACTTCCATACACAGGAGAGCTTCCCTTTCCTCCAGCTGCAAATGCTTAGGCGTGACAATGAGGTTGAATTTTAAAACAAATAGCTACTAGCTTGCGAGATTCATCATTAGCACGTGACCAGCAGCCTTTATATTTGTTTCTTGTCATGCAGCTGAAGTTTATAGGGGGGAAGGGGGGAGGGGGAAACCAACAACCACAACAGGAAAGGTTAAACAAGGACACACACAAAAAACTCTTAGTCAGTTCCAGTGTGTAATGCATAGTTATTCCAGCTTGCTCAGTTAGTGCCAAGGCTCCCAGAGACCAACATACTGTACTTATAGCGTAATCCTCTATACATAACATGAAACTCTGCCTGGCCGTGATAAAAATCAGGCCTTTTTGCCCCTCCCACTTGCAGAATGCCATGGGACTTTTCTGGGCCTCTAGATAATCTACCAATTACTGGCCCACCTCCTGACTGATGGGATTCCCTTACGCAGGAGGCAGGAGGTCTGACGCACACACCCTAGGATTTACACCTTAAAAAAAAAAAATACTGCAAGTCATACAGGGAAAGCCAGCTGTCAGTCTGCTCTCTGGAGGGTAGGGGGAAATGAGGCACTTGGACTGGTGTCAAAGTGCAGCTACATTCCTGCTGAGTAGTGTAAATATTAAGCATGTATTGAAGATCTGGGCAGACTCATACACATTTAAGCATATCGCTCGTTTACACACCTTATCTCCCCCCCCCCCGCCCCAACAATGTTTCCCACAATGCCAGATGCTAGTTTTGATAACAATCACAGGCGCCAAAGCAAGAGAGGGGTAGGGAGGGGGAGCTTTATAGCAATTCTGCTTCATTCATTAATCTTCTCTTTTCCCCTCCTCTGGTGTACAAGCAACCATTGTCCTTCAGGCCATGCTCAAACCCACAAGGGGGCAGGATCGGCTCGAAAAGGGAGCATCATGGCCATCTGATTTAACCAGATCCTACCCAGCTGAGTGTAACTAGCCACATGGAAGGAGAACTCCTAATCTTGTCCAAACACAGCAGGATGAAGAGTTGATGTATACTTTATGACGAATGAGGCGGCCTGATTCCAGAGAGTCGGAGACTCTTTCACTTCAGAGACATACGTATGGGGGCCATATTTCTGAGCACTATCCTCAAGAACAATAATCCCCTGCATGTACTTAACTTGTTCCTCAGAAAGGTTTAGCAAAGCCCTCTCCTGCATGTACTAGTCTGCTATGTGCAGAAAGCTTTTTTATATGGGGAGGAATTATATGACCCCTTTCAAAATATGACACTTTCCCCCACCATATTCTAGGCCCATTCAAACATTATGTTCAACAATTCAGATGTTATGTTCAATACTTGTACAATGAGTATACAGTATACACAGGTACAATGTACTCAGGTACAGTTATTCACTTGTTATGTTAAACACGGGTGCAGCAGTGTACTTCCTATCTGTACCATGTTACCCAAACTATTTCCACAGATTTTAACTGGGTCTTGACACTGATGGGTAGACGTTGTTGGACTACAACTAGGTTAGCCATATATCCTCTATTGTAGAGGACAGTCTTCTTTCTGAGGACCATATCCTCTTTCCCCCCATGACCTCCTTGGTGGTGATGCAGACTTGGCCATCCTATTGACAATCAAGCCAGGGAATACATCTAATATAGCATAATTTGTCTGAATTGCTGCTTTATCTGGGATAGGGCAAAAGGACTAGATGGGCATTTTAAACTTTGATGCCGGTTTGTTTTTTAATGTTGCCATTGGAAAAGGTTAGGCTCTTATGTTAATGTATATGTACATCTATAAATATACATTAACACATACAGATTTCATGCAAATCAGTGCCCTCTTTTCATCCATTTTTTTAAAAAGTGATGATAAATGCCCCTATATGCCCCTTTTTTGTGATCCATGCCCTCCTTTTTGGCGATGTGGACCTGGCCATCTTAACTACAACGTCCCTCATCCAAGCCCATTGTGGCTGGGAATGATGTGAGTTGTAGTACAATAACATCTGGGGGCAACTGTGCATCACTAATGTATGGAATTCTCTACCATGAGATGTGGTGATGGCCACCAGCTTGAATGGCTTTAAAGGGGGCTTAGACCAATTCACGGATGACGTGTCTATCAATGGCTACTAGTCTTAATGGCTGTTGCCTCCAGGCTCAGAGGCAGGATGCCTCTGAATACCAGTTGCGAGAGAGGAACAGCAGGAATGGGGCCATGCCTTCATCTTCTGTTTGTGAGGAACAGGATGCTGGACTAGATAGGCCTTGGGCAAGATCCAGCATGGCTGTTCTTATGTTCTCACGACACGGTTCTCAAGGCTGAGAACCCCTACTCTAACACATTACAAAATGGGAGATAGGATAGATGAGTTTCAAAAGGAATGAGGATTCCTGTACTGGCTTTAATAGTTGTTTAGAGGGGCCCCCAAATCCATTTTTAATTTTTAATTATTTTTTATAATTTTATTATTGAAAATTAATTATGCTAGCACACATAACATAAATAGACCACCTCAAGCCTCCTTTTAAAAATACCTGCCTTAAAGGCACTTCTTCCCCCCACATCGGAGTTAGGGCTTGAATTTTAAAACCCCCAAGATGTCTGGCAGGGTGCAAGGAAGAGCCAGGAGCAGACTGACTGGCAGGCAGAGGGAGGGGTGGTGACGCTGGTCATGGTGGGTGACAGCAAGAGGGGCCTACTCCCCAAGTCGTCCCCATTTATGTGTGTTGCTGGACAGTTCCTCTCATGCCTGCCAAGCAGTGTTCAGAGTGAGAGGGTGTTCTCCATGGCCAGGGATGTGGTGATACCCCATCGCTCACACTTGGAGGCTGGCTTGGTGGAGTGGCTGATCTTCCTGAAGGCCAACCCCACCCTTGGTGGGCTATCCAGAGCTGGTCATGGAGGGTGAGTGATTCATGGTCACCCTCACCCACTGAAACTCAACTGGCAGCTTGCCCAACCAAGGCCAACCCCCAAACCAGATGTGTCACACTCTGCCCGTTAGTGCTACTGTCACACACAGATACACATGCATGCCACCGCCATGGCCCATGATGAGGTGGACTGGTGCCCTGACCCATGTGTCAGGCTGTCAGCTGGTCTTAGTGGACCACAATGCTCCCCATTGTTCCCTATGGTCAAAGCACTCAAAACATTTCAAGTCTATTTTGTCAAAACTGTCGCTTCAGCCACTGTTTCAATAAAACTTCTCGACCATTTTGCGTTTCATTTCAAGCTCCAAATGGAATGCAAAATCTATTTCATGCAGATGCCTAACAAGTAAGGATCTTCCTCTTGCCCCTCTTATTCTCTCTCTCTGCTCTGATTTCTTATTGGTGGACTGTTATTCTCAGGTCTCCCCCTCCTCTTTGTACCTGCTTCCTTCCTTGTTCTGCTCTCACACTATGAAGACATAAAGCTCAGGGACATAGGCTTTCCACCCAAGTATGTAAGTTTCTTAATAAACCTTTATAAGTATTTAGACCTTAAATTTCTGTCTCAAGAAACTCTTAATGGGCTTGGTTTTTCTCACACATGCTTGCTCTGTTATAATTGGGATCACTGAAATCCCTGCCCTATAACAAGTATTTTGTTCCTGGGCACTAGCAGAGCCAGACCACGGGTGGCCTGTGTCCAGCCACCACGACAGCCCCACTCACCCTACCCCCTACGTCTGACATCAGGCGTGGGGTTAGCCACACCCCCGTGTCTGATGTCAGATGCAGGGGGTGTGGTCTGACTCCCGAACGGGGCTGTGCAGCCCCGTTCGGGAGTTAGGTCCAGTCCAGCACTGTGTTCTCAGCATGGCCAGGAGCGGCTCCTCCCTGCCTTAAAGGCAGGGAGAGCCGCTTCTGGCGGCGCTGTGAACATAGCGCTGGCCATCCAACTCCCGAACAGGGCTGCGCAGCCCTGTTCGAGAGCTAGATCCAGGCCAGTGCTGCATTCGCAGCGTGGCCAGTAGCTTCTCTTCCCTGCCTTAAAGGCAGGGAAGAGCCGCTCCTGGCCGTGCTGAGAACACAGTTCTGGACTGGACCTAACTCCAGAACGGAGCTGCACAGCCCCGTTCGGGAGTCAGACCACACCCCCTGCATCTGACATCAGACACGGGGGTGTGGCTAACCCCTTTAAGGCAGGGAGGAGCTGCTCCTGGCAGCACAGCAAATGCAGCGCCGGCCATTTAATTCCTGAATGGCGCCATGCTGCCCCACTTGGGAGCTAAATCAACACACACACCCATGTCTGACATCAGACACGGGGGGCATGTTGGGGCTACAGGGCATGGCCCCTGAGGGGGCGGCCACCCAGGTTCTTTGAACCTGGTCGCCCAATGGTGGCTATGCCCCTGGTCCTGGTGTCAGAGGCTTTTCACTATGGTGCTAGAAACTAAGCTGTTTGGAAAATTGGTTCTGATATCTTTCTGGGAAATATTCAAAGCAGCATGAATTGCAATGTTTCATTTTGTGGCTCTCAGACTGCCAACAGACAGAAGAAACCAACCTAGCCTGCTCTTGTGCCTCTGACAACAACCTGGCATGCTGGAATCAAGCAGATGATGCTATTGTGTGTATATGCATTTTCACTGCCTAATGACTGCACACCAAGTTGTTGTTAAAGGCACAGTCACAGTGTTCAGTTGAAAGGTTGGCAGCCCTATGGGTATCCAGAGCTGTTGGTTTGCACAAATTGATATGTAGCAAGAAGGAGCTTCTTTCTCTAAAGTTGAAAGAACTCTACATTTTGTTTTGTGCAGATGACTTTTTTCCTATGATATGCAACTCAGGTTGCAACACAGAGAATCCCTCTTCACCTTTTAATCTGCCAGTCAATTGGGAGTTGAGCCATTTGCAGCTCCTCTTATCCCTTCCCCATCTCATCCTGTCTTCTGCCAAACTTCCATCTTATGTAACAGGCAGCATGGACGCTTCATTAATGCTTAGTTTGGATGATTATTTAGTGAATGTTTGCCTATTAAGATTTCTAGATTACAATATTATGAATATTACTTAATAAACACATTACATGTTTGTATATTGCATTCCATTCTATACATAGGCAGCATGGGTACTCATCTCCCAGTTCAGCAGCAGATTTAAAGATAAAAGGGGACATCTCCAGGGTGCAACCTGCCAACACTAACCACTCTTCCCCTGTTCACATGCTCAGGGACAAAATTAGAGCCCTATAAGCCACAATAAGGAGAAAGGGGAGGGGAGGAGAACCAAGTGGAAGAACAGGGCAGAGGTACAGTAGCAATGTCCTGGTCCCTAAGAACTTATTATTATTATTATTATTATCATATATGTGTGTGTGTGTGTGTGTGTGTGTGTGTGTGTGTGTGTGTGTGTGTGTGTGTACACACACACACACACACACACACACACATCCTAAACGTACCCATCGCTAATCTCATGTGTGGCAGCTCTCGCAAGAGTTTGCGAGAAGCTGCCCTGGGGGACAGTGATGGGGATGGGGAGAAAATGGCAGCAGAGGCTGGCTGGCAGGGAGGTAAAGTGCTACCGGTGGGCGGAGAGGGAAAGCTCCTGCAGCTCAGCCCAGCCAGCGGGGAGAGAAAGCGCTGGCCACACCAGCCAGCGAGGGAAACTGCCGCTGGCAGGCAGGGAAGGAAAGGAAAGCCAAGTGCCAAACGGCCTGTGGCTGAAGGGAGGGGGGAAAGGACGGAGAACGGCCTGGGGCTGAAGGGAGGGGGGAAAGGAGAATGGCCTGGTACTGAAGAGAGCAGGGAAAATGACAGGGAGAACTAGGGGCACAGATGATCTGTACTGGATCAGCTAGTTTTTGTTGTTTTTGTTGTTGTTTAAATTGCTTTTATATACCACTCCATATATTATCTCTGGTGATTTTACAAATTAAAAACACAAACAGTGATTAAACCATTAACTAATGTAAAACAATCTATAAAAACTATCAGTAAAACTTTAAAAACCTAATGAACTAAAATGCCTGATAAAATAGGTGTATTTTCAAATGTTGCTTTAAAAGAACCAGATAGAAAGAGGTTCTGATTTCATTTGGGAGCACATTCTAGAGCCCCAGAGCAACCCTAAGGAAGGCCCAGTTTTTGGTCACTACCAAACGAGCCAGTGGTAACCACATCTGGACCTCCCCTGATGATCTTAATAGGTGGTGGGATTCATGAAGAAGAAGGTGCTCTCTTAAATACCCTGGGCCAAAGTCATTCAGGGCTTTATAGGACATAACCAGCACATTGTATTTTGCTTGGAAATTTATTGGCAGACAGTGTAGTTCTTTTAAAATAGGAGGGATATGTTCTCTTTGGGTAGCCCCGGAGTCCAGCTTGTCTGCCACATTCTGCACCAGTTGCAGTTTCCAGATTATGTACAAGGGCAGCCCCATGTAGAGCACATTACAGTAGTCAAGCCTGGATGTTACAAGCATATGACCCAGTGTTTTTAAGGTCATTTATCTCCAGAAATGGATGTAATTCACATATCAACCAAAGCTGACAGAAAGCACTCCTGGCCACTGCCTCAACCTGGGTTATAAGGGAGCATCCATGTACAGGGCTCAGGGAATCCACTAGTCTACTAGTCCATGCTGAGTGAAAAATGATGCCTGACAAATGAAAATAATACTGACAAGTAATGTACCAACATAGCTCAAGGAACTGTCTGCTGAGTAAAACATTTTGTCTGGCTGGTGAACTGAACCAACATTTCTTATTCCTGCCCATGTCTATAGGCTGACCTTCAGGCTCTCCCTTTTAATGTGTGAGGCTGGTTGTTACATGATGTGGGAAAGGGATGTCTTCTCAGAGGTAGTCTCCATCTTGTCTTATTGCTTCACATGTTCCAATGGAAAATAAGTTATTTCAGTGAAAACAGGCTTTCCACTGCAAACAGGTTCTGGGGCTTAGCCTGGTTAAGCTCTGGCTCTGATTAAGCCCTCCCTACATCCTTGTATCCAGTCCTTGCCTTTAATATCCTGTTTGGATTTCTAAAGTTAACATTTTGCATTCCACAAGATTTTTATCTGTGCTCCTGGTCTCTTTGTTTCATCCCTGATGGAGAATCAGCCAGGATGGCTATTTATCATGCTTTGAAAATGTTGGATGAAAAGGGGACATCCAGATTATAGACTATTGTTAGCTCCCACTTGAAATAGTTGTTCTTCAGATACTCCCACCTACAGCAAGATGATTTGACCAGTCCTGATACAGATCTCAAAGTTCCTTCTCATAAATAAGTCTATTAAGATAAGCAACATTTCAGCATCTTTTGTGCAGGTCATATTATTCATCGTCTCTTCTACAAACCATTAAAGCTTTGCTTTTAAAGAGAACGGAATCTCCAACTACCTTTAAGAACAATTCTACATTACTAAAGCTTAGGAGGGTTCGAGAGACCTCTCTCCAGAAACTGCATTGCAGTACATTTTGCACCTTTTATCCCCCACACCCAGTGCAAGACATCCTAAATAGACACACTAACTTTAGTTACAGTATTTCAGTGTATGAGGAAAATAGCACATTGCAGTGTGTTTTGCTTCTTTCCTAGCTCCCTTTGGTTTGGGTTTGAACTTAAACATAGAGGTCATTCTCAAGACCCAGCAGGCAGGGTTGTGAGCAGGCAGGTGGCAGGTGGCGAGGAAAGGTTCAGAAGCCCACCTTCCCTGCAGGCGATCTCCAAGGACTGTCTGGGAGTGTGAATTGTGCACCCAGATGATCCGCTGCTGACTCAGAGAGTGTGGAGATGCAGGAGCTGGGATGCATCATCCTGGCCCCCCAAAATTTCACAATGCGCAATGCAAGTGTGTGGTGCATTGTGGGGATCCATGTCGGTTGGGAGCAGCTGGTGGTCACATACAAACTGTTACCCTGAGTTAAGGGCGCGCTTGTGCCTTTATCCTCAGCTAACCAGAGGGCTCTGTAGGTGGGTTTGCCACCACAGCACCAGGTTCTCGTGGGCAGCCAAGCACAGGCTTGGCTGCCTCAGCCTGGTCTTGGCTGCTCATGAGACCAGCCTCATAAGATGGTGTTCTGGACATGTACACCAGCTTTCATTTTGGTATCTCAGTCTTCAAGAGAGAGCCCATTGTAGTATGTTACTTGTTTCCTGGACTCCATGAAAACAGAGATTCAGGGATCAAGCTGGGGTTCAAACTTGAAACATAGAATGACATCCTATTTATGCACACAATGTGCTTTCATGATGATATCTCAGTCTTCAAGGCTGGTATCACATTACTATGTTGTACCATATGGAGGTTATTCATTCATACAGAACTCAGCCTGGTATCCATCATGGAAGATCTCCTGAGTTCTGGAGCATCAGTCTTCTTGTCTAATTAATCTGTCTTTAGACTGTTAGATGGAATCAACACACACACACACACACATTTTCTTCCCCCACTTTGAGAAAAAGGGTGAGACGGGCGTAGCAAGGTTGGAGTGGGCCCAGAGACAAGATTTTAAAATGCCCCCCCCCGCCCTCATGAAGAAAAGAAATCTTAAATGAGGCTGAATAGTGGAAACAAAAAGCATATATATATATATATATATATATATATATATATATATATATATATAAAAACCTATGTGCCACAATAAAACATCATCCTAAAATATTTTTTTAAAGGTTTTGTAAATTGTGGATGATGCAAGTCATTTAATGATACTAGAGAAAGACGTGCTGTTCTGGTAGCTCCAGGTCTTAACACTCACATCAATTTCGGAGGATGAATACAACTGAAGGAAGCCCGGGCGGCTGCGTGGCTGGGGGCGTCAGTCATGTGACTCGCCTCAGGGGGGACCAAGGCAGTGGGCCCCCAGACAACTGGGGGCCCACTTGCCCTATTATAGTTACGCCCTTGGTGTGAGAATTGTGCATGTATTTAAACTTGAAATGCAGAATTGAGTATCAAACATTAATTCTTTGTTTGAATAAAAAATTTTCATTACATCAATATGCATACTACCAACATATCAATGAATAATGATGACGATGATGGTGATTATAGCATGTATATCTTACTTTTAAACAAGGAAAATTGTTCTCAGATAGGTATATTCTGTAAAATAAATGAAACAGTGATTCCCTGTCCCAAAAGAGACTCATAATCAAAAAGATAAAAAAGATACACCATAAATCCACCATGGAAAATACATTGTGCTGGTACATGGACAATTGAACTACCCCTACTAAATAGAAGGGAACCATCATTAAAAGGCATCTCTTTGACCATTTAGCAGAACTGTAATGAAAGTGTGTCTTTGCTTTCATTAAATACAACTTAATGAAAAAGGTCTACAATCTATGGTCAGAAAGGAAGATCACCTTTAATATTATTCATTCCCTGTTACTGTAACACCCAAGAATCAAAATGGCCACACTCAAAAAGAAACACGTATATGTGGAACTCTCAGCCTCGCCAATTAAAACTGCCCCCTACTGATTTATCAGCAAAGGTTGTAGGGGATGGATCTACTCACTACAGCTTACAACCACTGTTCACTCTAGGGTGCATGATGTGGGCACGCACCAACTTCCAGGCCCCATGTGCCAGCACGTCCAGGTGTGTTGGGGACCACCGGCCATATCCAGCCAATGGGGGCAACAGGGCGGCAGGGAGGTACATTGCCGCCCCGATCAGCTTTCTTAACAAAGGACGGCAGCAGGGGGAAAGCAGCGGGAGGGATAAGTGCACCATTCCCCACTCTTAAAGTGGCACCCCCGCCACCTTCGAACCGGTTTCGTGCACATCCCTAATTTTAACCCCTGTAGCCTATGGGGTAGGTGAGAGATATCCTGTAGGAGGCATCTGGTTCGACAAGGCTTTGCTTTCATCAGGTGTTGCTCAGCTTGTGTAGCATCTCACTCACTGATGGAACCTTCTTTAGGAAAAGATCAGTCTAAGCAGTCCTTGCAGCATTCACTGCCCAAGCCTGCTTTGGGGGCCTCAGGACTGCTGCTGAAAGATTAGGAAATAGTTCTGTCTTGATACCAAATGTCCACTGAACAAGTGTTGGTTAGTCTGAGGGGATGGAATTCCATAACTATGGAGCAATTACTGAGAATAGTTCCCTCTATTCCCCTGCAGTTCTACTAAAGGGCGGGGGGGGAGTAAAAAAATTGTGCACCATGTGACTCACTAGTGTGTGTGTGTGTGTGTGTGTGTGTGTGTGTGTGTGTGTGTGTGTGTGTGTGTGTGTGTGTAGAGAGAGAGGGGGTGTGTGTGTGCGCAAACTGACTTGATTCTGCCACCCAGGACAAAACTCTTTCCACTCACTGATTATAAAAATTAGAGGGAACACTGCTTGCAACTCTGATAAAAGTTCAGTTTTGGTTTTAAATAAAGTGATTCATTGGTTTATTTGTATGCCACCTTGGGCAGAATAGATCATGCCCAAAGTGGCTTACAAATTAAATAGCTAGAAGAAGAAGAAATAACACAAGTATTTTAGGAAACAGAACTTATCAGCAATAGCAATACAGAAACAAAATATCAGTACATGAATAGTAAATAAGAACATTTCTACAAATGTTTCCAAGCTGTTTAATCAAAATGAACATTTTTTAATTTATTTATTCAGTTTCTATACCGCCCTTCCAAAAATGGCTCAGGGTGGTTTACAGAGAGAAATAATAAAGAAAAAAGATGGATCCCTGTCCGCAAAGGGCTCACAATCTAAAAGAAACATGAGATAGACACCAGCAACAGTCACTGAAGGTACTGTGCTGTGTTGGATAGGGCCAGTTACTCTCCCTCTGTTAAATAAAGAGAATCACCACTTTAAAAGGTGCCTCTTTGCCAAGTTAGCAGGGTTATAATAAAACAACAGGTTACATTTAGGATTAACATTTCAAAGCAATATCAACATTAACTTTATTTGGTTAGAGTTATAATAATAATGCATCTCTGTGGCATCCTCTACAAACACCCAATGTTGAAAGTAAATGATCAGAAGATGGATTTTAAAATTTTGTTGATTGATTGATTGATTAAGTGCCGTCAAACCGGTGTCGACTCCTAGCGACCACAGAGATAGATTCTCGCCAGGATGATCTGTCTTCAACTTGGCCTTCAAGGTCTCTCAGCAGTGCATTCATTGCTGTTGTAATCAAGTCCATCCACCTTGCTGCTAGATGTCCTCTTCTTCTCTTTCCTTCAACTTTTCCCTGCATTACGGGCTTCTCAAGGGAGCTGGATCTTTGCATAATGTGTCCCAAGTATGATAGTCTGAGCCTGGTCATTTGTGCTTTGAGTGAAAATTCTGGATTGATTTGTTCTACGATCCATTCGTTTGTTTTCCTGGCTGTCCACTGTATCCTCAAAAGTTTTTTTCCAGCACCAAAGTTCAAAAGCATCAATCTTAGTGGTATATATATATTTTAAAGCTGTATCCTTTTCAAAATGCCATATTCTCCAAAGCTGACAGGCATTGTGGTGTAGAAAATATAGTTGGTGAATGAATTAGCAACTTGGGCACTTTGGGAAACAGACAAGCGTCACATCTTTATGGTGAGTGTAACCCTGCTGCTGCTGTGAATGACTTCATCTTACCATCATGCTGAGATGGCTTCTTTGATTTATATTATGGAGCCTGGAAATGGAGATGACTTTCTTTCTTCTTAAAGTGTTGTCAGGAAATGGGGTAATATGTGGCTTTCGGCAGAATGACAGAGCACAGGGTTGCCATCTCCAAAACTTTTGTCCTTCAGAAACTCAGCCTGGAGACAGATGAGAGTGTTTAGGGAATAACTAATGGAAGAACTAAATATATGCACATCTATAAAGCTGCTTTGCATTGACTCAGAACGACTGGTCCATGTACAGTCTGACAGCAAATCTTCAGGGCCTGAGGCAGAGGTTGCTCCACCACCCAAATGTATCTGATATGCTTTTACTAGATAGAGATGGTAGGGATTAAGCCTGGGATTGTCTGCATCCAAAACATGTATTCTACCTCTGAGCTATGAGTCCTCACTTTGTCTGATATATCCTTGTCTGAGTGCAATATATAAAGGCTATGCACACAACCACGAGGCAGGGAGAGCAGGTTGGGGGGAGGCTGTGCCAAACTTACCTTCCCCCCAGATTATCCTTCAATGGTGGTGGGAAGTGTGGACCGTGCTCTCACATGATCTGTGCTGCTGCATGCAGCGTGGATTTCTGAAGGCTGGAACAATGCTTCCTGGCCTCCACGTACCCACACAATGCACCAGGCAATGAGCGCAGTGAATCGGGGGATACCCCTGTGCAACAAGCACTCTAGGAGCCAGTATATGTCACGGGACCTTGGAACCAGGGTTAAAGGCATGCTTGCACCCTAAACCTTGGTAAGAGGCTGGGGTAAAAAGCTGGGTCAGGTGGGTGGGCAGCCTAACCCAGGCTGGGCTGCCCTAGCCTGGGTTAGGCTGCTTGTGTGAGAACAGCCTTACAGTGTAGTAGTAAGTTTGCTGCTTCAAAGTAGCTGGAGTATAGGCTTGCCATATTCAAGCTTCCCAAATCCAGGTGGCCTAATCTGCACACTATGCAAATTATGTGGCAACTTATTTGCATTTTATTTATTTATTTGACAGATTTGTATGCTTTCCCCTCCTTCTCTGCCCTCCCATGTGATCTGATCCAGATTAAAATCCAGGCAATCCGGGCAGCACGTTTGAAATCTGTGTAAATCCGGGTGGAATTTAGCAGCCAGGTGGAAGAGCCAAAATCCTGGGGCTACCCTAAATTCCAGGGGACATGGCAACCCTACTGAATATTCATCCCCTGAACTGGGAACCTGACCCCCCCACACACAAAAGGAGCCCCTGCTCTCAATTGTAGGGTCATCCTGAGCCTGAGGGTTCATGCCTACCAATAGCCAAGAGTTTGATAGACAAATGCTGATATTCCTTTTAGGGCAATGTCCTTGGGCATTTTGACATTACAAATGGCTGACATCTGGATAATTATCATAGTTTCTGCTACAAAATCTTGAAAATTGCAGTTTAGTGATGGTGCTGAAAATGTTGCTAGTTATCCAAAGGCTGGCATCAGAGGCCAGCTTCCACCGGCTACTGTCAAGGCCCCGGCTTCCCTGGAGGGCCCACTGACAAACCCTGACCTGACATGAAACATCAGCCACTACCACCTGCCTTCTGATGCTCTCTGAGTGGCAGTTGAGTTGAGACCCCCCAAGAAGTTAACCAGGAATAATCTCAAGGGTTGAGCTTAGCATTCCCTCTAACAGGGATACCCAGATGTTGTTGACTACAACTCCCATAATCCCCAAGCAAAAGCCATTGCAGCTGGGGATTCTGGGAGTTGTAGTCAACAACATCTGGTAGAGGAACACTGGTTGAGACCCTGAAGAAGACTGGGCCCCTGTGTCCTTGCATATTGCCTAGCAGGGAGATCCTGCATGGCATTTTGCTGAGGGCCTCCTAAACCTAGAGTCAGCCCAGCCTCAAGTGATCCCTAGCCTTCCTCAGAGAACCAGACTCCTCAGACGTCTCCTGTAAGAGGGTGAAACCAATTTGTCTGTGGTGCCTGGCTGGCTTAAAATAACCAGAAAGTCAGTCAGGAAGAACCCCTTGGTGAGGAAGAGCCACTTTGAAAAGTGGTTTGCTGGTCTTCAGTGACTGAAGACCAGCAAACTAAGTCAGGCGTAATGGCTAGTGAAGCAGCTGCATTCTTCTGTTCTTCTGTATGCACTTAACAAGAAAGCCATGGTCTGTCAGTGGCCAAAGAACTTCACAAAAGGTCCCCAGCCATTAACAGAATTTGCCTGTCAAGGTCTGCTGGTCACATGAAAACATGTGATGGTTTTGCAGAGGCATGGAGTGAGGAATTGTTGGACTTAAAAACCAGACAACTGGAGCCACATTCATTGCCGGTCTCCTGAAAAGACACGGAATGACCACAGTTTCTCACAGATGTAGAATGTTTGGGGGACTGAATTAAGTAACACAGATGGGTGCTCTTGATGATAGCAGTTGGTATTAATCTAACAAATGTCATCTCAGCTTTTGCACCCTTCTGAGAGTCATCCCAGTTAATTTGGCTTTCAACATGGAAGACGACAGGGAAATTAGCAGACTGTCCTGGCTAATATTAATGAACTATGTGCATTAGTCAATGGGTTTGCTAAGATGAGCAAAAAGCCCGAGAATTTATAGTCCTTGCATTTGGCAGATAAACGATACATTTGATGCTTATGAGACAGCTCTGTGGCTGAACATTTGGTCTGCTGGGGTGGGATTTGAATCTACATTATATTTTGATGTAGGTCTTGAGACAGCTTTGAAGTGGCAACAGAACAAACATCACCCCTAGAATTTGTGAGCATGTGTTTTTGGTATTATTCATTATAATATTACAATAGTGCTCTAGAGCCTCTTTGTTATATAAAATTAGGTTGAATGCCTTTGAGCACAAGAACAAATAAGTTGAGAGAGGGAGTCCATGGGAAGACAATAGTTCTGAAAAGAGATGCAGCTAGCATGGAGAAGGCATCATTCTCTATGGTGACATGTATGCACTCATTTCTTTCATCCCACTATCACAGTGGCTGACATGTCCCACAGGGTATCATGGGTGGTTCTGAACCACCAATGCTGCTGCGGGCATCTAAAACACATGCCATATGTTGCTGCACAACACGGATCTTCAGCTACTACTTACTGGCTGCATTCACATGTAATGTGGAACTGTGGGTCCAATGAACCTACGGCTTTGCTCCCCCCTCCCCCTCCTCTTCTGTCCAAATTTTGATGTAATGGAGAGCGTCCTCTCTGCAATCAGCAATACTGCAGAGAGGAGGGGGAACTGGCTGGGCGGGCTTCCTTTTTGACTGAAGGACAGCCCGCACAGCCAGTGTTCAGGGATAGTTTCCTCCCTCAACTCCGGTTGAAGGGGACACAGTGTGCAGTTCCATATTCGAATGTACTGCAGGCCATGTCCAACTTTGGATTGAGGCGATGAAACTCACTACAACTCGAGGGGTCAGACTGAAGTTCCAAATCTGAAACCTCAGATTCATTGCTGCGCCAAACTCCAAACGCTCGCATCCACATGGAACCTCTGGCCCCTTCAACTTCCGTTCCATGTTACATGCGAATGTGGATACTGTTGTGTGATTGCATGTTGCCATGTGACTTGCACTGGAAATAATGCAACTCCAAGTGCAACATATGATCGCACAATGGTAAGTAGTGGCAGGAAAGCCCTGTTGCACAGCAGCACAGGCAGTTCAGACCTTCCCATGTCACACTGTGGAACATGTCAGCCAATGTCTTCCAGAGTTTTGATGAGGTACAGGCATCTCGATCAGCTCACAAAAAACCCAACATGTATCTGCAAGATAGGCAAGTTAATACTGCCTCCCTGTGTCCCAGTCAGTTGGGGCTCAAGGATGAGATTGTGCTTTGATGGTGTGTCTGGAATTTATCTGTCAGCTGCAATGTGGCAATCCCAGTGCACTTGATCACTCCCTTGAGCTACTATCACTGCTATTGCTGTTCATATCATAATTTGATTGCAAATTGCAGTCAATCTTTTAACCACTTGAAAACATACTTTCCTTTCTTTCCGGGTTCTAATTTGCATTGGTATTATTTTACATGTGTGATTTTCTGCCTTCCTACTTTGGGAATTTGGTACAGGGGAAAGAGAAGGCAGAGCATTACCTAGGCAACTATAGAACACTCTCCTGCATTCTGCATATGATTCACAGGAGAATTGGATCAGGAGTGATAAAGGAACCAGCAATCCCTCCCACCACCACTCATGCTTTCCCATGTCATCACTCAAGAGCCAGCCAGTATAAGGCAAGTTCATATGTTCCTAGCATTTTCTCTGCCACAGATTTGCCTATCTGTTGCTGCTTTGGCACCATATTCTTTCTTCTAATTGCTGTGTCTCCTGCATCCTAGAATAGTTACATGGGAGGTCTCAGCCAATCACTTAGTGGACATATTGATGTTAGCGCACTATGCAGCCAATCAGATTTGATGTTAATGATGCTACCGAAGCTGAACAAAGCTGGACTATGGGCTATGATTCCTAAAGAGGTAAACTCAAAATGGGTCCATTTTGAAGCAGTTTACCAGAAAATTACTGAACAGGATGATACATTTTGATGCTGCCAATAATATCCACTTAAAATAAAATTAAAACCCTTTTTATCTCAGCCCTAGATATGTGTGATAGCACTGGGGCTTGTTCATGTACCCTTGGTACATCTTTCCAGTTGTGGTGTTTACGGACCAAAAACGTGTTTCGGTTCGAATTCAAACTGAACCGTGTTGCTCCAAACCAGTTTGGTCAAAACAACCAGCCAGTCTGGTCCATTAGATACGGTGAGTGTTCCCCTTTACAAATACAGGGGTCGGGGACTCTGATAACAGGAAGAGGCATCTGGGTAGGGGTGGTAAGAGAAGTAAAAAGCTGCTTACCTGGCTGGCACGGCTGCCAGCACCACCACTCGCTCTCCTGGCACAGCCCCAAGCGCATTCCTTTCTCCTTTACCAAGCCACAGCCGAGCTGGTGGCTTGTTAATGGAAGGTGGAGCATGCTTGGAGTTGCACCAGGGAGGGTGAGTGGCAGCACTGGCAGTTGTGCCATAAGCTGCTCACCATCCCCACTCGGCCACCTCTTACAGTGCCGAACCAGTTTGCCTGAACTGGGCCTGGTTTGGCTCAATCATGGACCGAACAGCTCTGGTTCAGTCCATGATCAAACCTCCAAACTGGCCCCAGTTTGAGGTGAACTAGTTCAGCATGAACCGTTACGTACACCCCTACTTTCCAGAAGTGACCCTTAACACATATGCCTGCAATAAATATATATTCATGAATGCCTATTTTCCCAAACTTCTCTATAATCCTTTTCCAAATATATTCCAGACTTCTCAGTGTTTCTTCGTGGAGATGCACGTCAACACGATCCGATGTAAACAACTCTCCTCCTTTCACCTACTTTGTGAGCATACAAATATTTTGGATGTTTGTTCAGTGGCCCATTTGGAGACGCATTGCTGCACTTAAATAAAGAACATAATCAGTACATGTTTATAGCATCTCAAACAATCATCCCTAGGTATTTAAAACAAGCATAAAATTAATTAATTAAAACAAGGCAGAGCAGATATACATAACCAAATGTCTGGATAAAAAGATGTCTTTAAAAGCCTCTTAATGCTGATGGAGAAATCAAGTCCCATTTGAAAGGGGGCTGGCTTCCATCATAGTAGTGAGATAGGAGGAAAAGCCCGTGTGCCCAGCTGCTGTTTAACACACAATCACGTCTTCCCCCTCTTACCTTGGTTGTTTTTTTCCCTGGCAGACAATCAAAAATCAGGAGTGTGTACAGCTCCTGAACTTGGGTAGGAAGCATCTCCTGCCCTATTAATGACAGTGAGAACAAGCCTATGGTTGTACTGTCCCTCTGATACAGTTGGAAGCCTGAATTGAATGCGTCCAATGGATCCTATCAGGATGATGCAACATCCCATAGGAAATATGTCAAAAACTCCTGAGGAAACTTAGTGGTCATAGGATAAGGGGACAAGTACATGTGTGGATCGCTAACTGGTTGAAAAACAGGAAACAGAGGGTAGGTATAAATGGAGAGTTTTCACAATGGAGGGAAGTAAGAAGTGGGGTCCCCCAGGGATCTGTTCTGGGACTGGTGCTTTTTAATTTATTCATATATGATCTAGAAGCAGGGGTAAGCAGAGAGGTGGCCACATGTGCAGATGATACCAAACTCTTTTGGTTAGTAAAATCCCAAATGGATTGTGAGGAGCTCCAAAAGGATCTTTCCAAACTGGGTGAGTGGGCTATAAAGTGGCAAATGTGGCTCAATGTTAGCAAGTGTAAAGTGATGCACATTGAAATGAAAAAACCTAACTTCAAGTATACGCTGATGGGATCTGAGCTGTCGGTGACTGACCAGGAGAGGGATCTTGGGGTCATGGTGGACAGCTCGTTGAAAGTGTCGGCTCAATGTGCGGCAGCTGTGAAAAAGGCCAATTCCATGCTAGGGATCATTAGGAAGGGGATTGAAAATAAAACGGCTAATATTATAATGCCCTTATACAAAACTATGGTGCAGCCACATCTGGAGTACTGTGTACAATTCTGGTCACCACATCTAAAAAAAGGACATTGTTGAACTGTAAAAGGTGCAGAAGAGGGCAGCCAAGATGATCAGGGGCCTAGACCACCTTCCTTATGAGGCAAGACTACAACACCTGGGGCTTTTTAGTTTAGAAAAAAGACGACTGTGGGGAAACATGATAGAGGTCTATAAAATCATGCATGGTGTGGAGAAAGTGGATAGAGATAAATTCTTCTCCCTCTCATATAACACTAGAACTAGGGGTCATCCCATGAAATTGATTGCCAGGAAATCTAGGACCAACACACGGAAGTACTTTTTCATACAACTTATAATCCACTTGGGGAATTCTCTGCCACGAGATGTGGTGACAGCCAACTAGGGGTGTGAACGGAACCGCGGAGCTGCGGTCCAGCACTGGGGTAGGGGGTTCCATTAAGGGTGAGGGAGGGTTTACTTACCCCTTTTGCACTTTCCACCTTTGGCGCCGTATTTACTTTAGAAATCAGGCGGCAGGATACCTCCCTGCCACCCCTTTCTCCCCGCTTGGCTGCTCCGCCTCCTGTTAGAAATCGGGGGGGGGCAGGATACCTCCCTGCCGCCCCTTTCTCCCCGCTTGGCTGCTCCTGTCAGAAATTGGGCAGCAGGATACCTTCCTGCTGCCCCTTTCCCTGCTTGGCTGCAAAAGGCAAAGCCTGCTCCTGTTAGAAATCGGGTGGCAGGAAGGAATCCTGCCGCCCGATTTCTAACAGGAGCAGCCAAGCGGGGAGAAAGGGGCGGCAGGGCGGTATCCTGCCACCCAATTTCTAACAGAGGCAGAGCAGCCAAGCGGAGAGAAAGGGGCAGCAGGGAGGTATCCTGCCCCCCAATTTCTAACAGGAGGTGGAGCAGCCAAGTGGGGAGAAAGGGGCGGCAGGGAGGTATCCTGCCGCCCGATTTCTAAAGTAAATACGGCGCCAAAGGTGGAAAGCGTGGGAGGGGTAAGTAAACCCTCCCCCGCCCTTAACGGAACCTCCCACCCCAATCTTTCCGAACCAAACCGCCCCATGTCCGGACCGGTCCGGAGGCTTATAGAATGGGCTTCTGACCGGTCCGGGCACATCACTACAGCCAACAACCTGGATGGCTTTAAGAGGGGTTTGGATAACTTTATGGAGGAGAGGTCTATCATCGGCTGCTAGTCGGAGGGCTGTGGGCCACCTCCAGCCTCAAAGGCAGGATGCCTCTGAGTAACAGTTGCAGGGGAGCAACTGTGAGAGAGAGGGCATGCCCTCAACTCCTGCCTGTAGGCTTCCAGCGGCATCTGGTGAGCCACTGTGTGAAACAGAATGCTGGACTAGATGAGCCTGGGGCCTGATCCAGCAGGGCTATTGTTGTTGTTGTTGTTGTTATTGTTATTAAAATTTCTATACTGCTCTTCCAAAAGGCTCAGGGCGGTTTACATTAAAACACCATTAAAATCAATTAACAATTAAAACAGAAATTATAAAACAGAATAAAACAATAATTAACAATTAAGACATCATAAAACACCAATTAAATAGCCTATTCGTATGTTCTTATGTTTAAATAATTGAAAGTGTGTGTGTGGAGAGAGAGAGAGAGAATGTTAAGGCAGAACTGGATGAAACTTTCAGATAGACCCTTGTTAGGGCTTGAGACCACCTAAATTTCATGTAGAGGTGCCAGGGTTTCTGAGAATTTAGCACAAACACTCTCATCTCATTCCATGCACAGCCCTATTGACTGCATATCTAGAAGCCCAGTTCTTCATTCCAGTCACGAGAGATATCTGGAATGGTGACTCACACAGAAACCCGGGGGGTGGGGTGGGCACCTTGTAGGATGCAGAGTTTTTAGTTTTGAGCTCAGTCCACCTGGGCTGTAAGTGTGACAGGTGCTTTCCTTCCAGTTTTAATTCAGAAAAGTGGGTTCCAGCTATTTGGAGTCTGGAAAAACAGTGTAATCAATTGTTTGTGTGTTGTGCAGCAACATATTGTCTCTCTTGCTTGTTTTCATTGTTCGAATCAGGGCATAACCATTCTTGTTCTGTATCCCATGGCCAACAGCACAGATGAAAGCCATCAGTGTGGGAAATGTCATCAGAACGGGAATAATTCCTTTTGTCAGTAGCTTCCAGCATTTTATTGCCCAACACACATGCACACATGCCATTTACTTCCTCTTTCTGGGCCAGATTCTTTTCTCAACTTACACCCATGTCAGTCCTGAGCCAACTGAGTTTATACAGAGCTAACCGGGAACAGAAGTCTCCCAGTCCTTTGCAAGCACATACTTACAATGTATTTACTGAAACCACATGTGTCTGGGTACAAATTTGCTATTGCACCAGTTAATACCACACACAGCTGACTATAAGTCATCTCTGCATTGCCTTTTGACACTTAAGCATCTGCTTTGAAGTTATGCTTTTCGCCTTGGAAAAATTCAAGATGAAAAGATGAGGCCTCGTCATCTTAATGAAAGTAAGCAAAGCTTGAGTTAAACGCCATGTCTATGTAAGGGAATCCCTGAGGTGGAGCCAATCGCCATGGGTAGAAGTGGCAAGTTTTCATGTCAGGGCTTCCCCCACCCGCATTTTGCGGGGACGGCCCTATTGAGCAGGGGAAGATGTAGACACCAACATGTCCACCTGGATGCATGCACACTGGCCCTAGTCGGGAAATGTTGCCTCACCATCAACAGATGGCGTAGCTTTGCAGGATCGGGAGTGGTTCTCGTGAGATCTCAGGGCGAGATCTCACGAGACTTGCCACAGCTGTCAAGGACTTTATAAGAGAGGACTGGCCAGTGATGAGGGGTGAGTCAGGAAGGAGAGCTTGGTGTGGAAGGAGCGCTGAGCCTTGGAGTGGGGAGCAACACTATGGTGGGGCTGGTGAATGGAACAAGCCCTGCCTGTAAGCCTCAAAAGCTCCCTGACTGAAAACTCTGAGGCCACCTCAACCTCCTTTGGCAGCGGAAGGCGAATAGATATACTGAGAGCCTAGCAGTCCTGTTGATACTGTTGTTGGCAGGGGTGGCCCAAGATACTGCAGGACCTGAGGCAAGGTCGGTGCCCAATGCTGCCTTGCCCCACAACCCTGGTGGGGGCCAGTTCCCTTTCAAAAACAACCCTTGCAGGTGGTGGGGAGGAGGAGAGGATGCCAGCAGCTGCCTCTTCTCCCCTTGTGCTTTTTGCAAGTGTTGCATGGAGTGTGAGGAAAGGTACAAAGCTCACCAGGGTCAGATGGGTCCTGAGGAGCTGCTTCGGTGGCAGCAGTGGGGGGCATCTTGCCACCCTGCTGGCACCCCAATAATCGGCCACCTGAGGCAACTGCTCATCTCTCCTCATGCAAGGACCACTCCTGCCTGTTGGTACTGTTTTTACTTTTTAAACAAAGCAGCCCTGTGTGTGGATAGGTGGTCCAAATTGTGGTATGGAAGAGGGGGTTCATTAACCTTTGCAGAAAGGGATCATTTACTCCTCCTAATAAAGGGGGGGAGCATTTGCAAAATTGTGCTCTTGTGCTAGAGAGCTCTTGTGAAAAGGTTCCCTTCAAAGAAAATGAGGTCTGCTGCGGGTTGCACAACTGATTTGTGAAAGGGCAAGCATGCTTGTGGTAGCTTAGCACTAGTCTGGAACTCAGGTTCGAGCCTTAGACGCAAGTTTTGGGTGGTAGAAATGTTTTAAATAATAAATAAAATAAAATAGTGAGCACAACCACTTTCTGCTAGCACAACGTCCTTCCTCAAGCACTTTGTTAGTCAGGATGCTAGCCATTAATAATAAGCCACTGAAATAACATCCATAAAAATTATATGAATCCTTGGGAAATAAAAAAATCTTATTAATCCTTACTGTTACCCACTATATGGACAATCTTACACATATGTACTCAGCCTTAAGCATATGTCCTCAGAAGTCCATTCCATTAAACACAATTGCTTCCAAGTATATATTTATGTTTTCTACCCCTTTCCATATTCTCGTTTTCATGAGTTGTTGCTGTCAAAATGAATGAAATTGGCCAAAGCAGGATGATATTACCATTTAAGTCAGGACTTCCTGTTTCCTGTGCTGGACCTTTATAATACCTCCAACACTCACTTAGCTCAATCTCCCATCACATTATCAGTCAATGGTCAGACCAAGAGGAATGATTTAAAATGTAACTAAGTTTATTGATATTTGAACAGGTCAATAACCAAACCACAAGGTTAATGACTGCTAGGACAATTTCTTAAAGCAAAGCGGTTGTAAAATGTTAAACCTTAAGCACATAAGAAGATGACTGAGATGAAGCGTTTACCTTAACAACCAAGATAAGAAAATGATTGCCGATTACAAGACAATATGAGCAGTTACTAGGTAAAGTAAAGTATAAGTGTGCCATCGTCGAGTCAGTGTCGACTCATAATAAGAACATGAGAACAGCCCTGCTGGATCAGGCCCAAGGCCCATCTAGTCCAGCATCCTGTTTTGCACAGTGGCCCACCAGATGCTGCTGGAAGCCACAGGCAGGAGATGAGGGCATGCCGTGTCTCCTGCTGTTACTCCCCTGCAACTGGTTCTCAGAGCATCCTGCCTTTGAGACTGGAGGCGACCCACAGCCCTCTGACTAGTAGCCATTGATGGACCTCGCCTCCAAAAAGTTGTCCAAACCCCTCTTAAAGCCATCCATGTTGTTGGCTGTCACCATGTCCTGTGGCAGAGAGTTCCACAAGTGGACAACACGTTCTATGAAACAGTACTTCCGTTTGTTGGTCCTAGACCTCCTGGCAATCAATTTTATGGAGTGACCCCTGGTTCTAGTGTTGTGTGAGAAGGAAAAGAATTTCTCTCTCTCCACTTTCTCCACACCATGCATGATTTTATAGACCTCTATCATGTCTTCCCGCAGTTGTCTTTTTTCTAAACTAAAAAGCCCCTGGTGTAGCCTCATAAGAAAGGTGCTCTAGACCCCTGATCATCTTGGTTGCCCTCTTCTGCACCTTTTCCAGTTCTACAATGTCCTTTTTAAGATGTGGTGACCAGAATTGCATGCAGTACTCCAAGTGTGGTCACACCATAGTTTTGTATGGGCATTTTAAAAGGTCATCTAACATTAATTGATGACATTACTTATGCATGCACCTCTTTACTTTGTTTAGGGAGTCTTGAGTTGAGTCATGAAGTCACTGAATAACCCTTGGACAACCCTCTGTATGCCCTCTAACCTACCTCTCAAAATTGTTGTGAAGATAAAGTAAGGTTGGACCATGCATGCTGCCCTGAGTTCCTGGGAAAGGGGGCAGGATAGGGAGGGGGGTGATGCAACTTCTGTACTGGATCAGCAGCAACTTGATTACTGGATCAGCTCTCAGTCCTGCCTCAGGTTTTACGTGGACTGACCTGGCCCCTTTGTAGTTTTTTTAATCTAGCCATTTGCTTGATGTCAGAGCAAGCAAAGTGTATGGGATATTGTTGATCAGAAATCCAAGTAGATGAGAGAAGGAATTACACAGTGATTTAAACTCAGTATCAGTTTATTATTTGCAGTCTGGACAGGATATGTGTTCTGGTTGGCATCAAACGTAAGTGTAAGAATATAAACTTGTGGATCAGACCAAAGGTGTATCTAAACCAGCATACTGTTTCCAAAAGTGCTAAAGGGCATGAAGGCAAAAATCTTCCCTTGTGGTTTGTTCTTGACATCCATTATTCTGAAGTGTGCTGAGCTAATTCTTCAACTTATAAAATATATACATGAACCTTAAATTGATATTAAAAATATCATGCACACTGTAGAATAGTTGCAAATAGGGATGTGCCTGAAATGGTTTGGCACCTCCTTAGGGAAGCACCAAACCGGTTCAGGTGCCATCATTCAGCAGCGCTGCAGTTGCATGTGACTTTTTGAATCGCAAGAGCTGTGCCTAGAAGAGGAATGGGGCAGTGATGGAGCAGGTAAGGTCCTACTTACCTGCTTTTTAAATGAACCAACCCCCGCTTTGCCCACGGTTACCCAAGCCATTCATGTACATCCCTAGTTGTAAAACTGTTCCAGGTATTGGTGGGGGAGGTATATTGGTGATGGCATGGGCATTAGCCAATAGGCACTCATTACAGACAACTTCTTCTTGTCTCAACATGCTGGAAACCTAGGCATGAAGGCAATGTCAAACTACCTCCGACACACTTAAAATGTAATGGCCATCGTCATTTTAGAGAAAAGGGTGGTTGAAGGTGTGCGTTCCCACCTATCTTTCCATGTAGCATCCCCACCTGCACACGCTCAGGTCATCAATTGTAATCTTGTGTCTCATGACTATAGCAGGATTTTCTTTTAATGTGCTAGCAATGAAGGAAGCAGCCAGCCATGCACTAGGAATGCAGTACAAGCAATGCAAACTAACCCTTACATCAATTTGATCTGTGGTCAATTGCAGTGTGAACAAGCCTCAAAGCTTTCGCTTAGTTATTCTCAAATTCCTGGAAGATTTTGTGTGAGGCTATTCTGTGGACTTCTAGCTAATGTTGGAAGGCCCTGAGTCACAATCCGATTAAACTCAGCACAATAAAGTCTTTAATCTAACATATATCAGCAAATTCCTGTTTCACAATTTTCTAACAAAAATAACAACACTTTTGTTGCCAGCAGATTCATAAGATCCTATTTTGACCCTGCCGACTGAATTAAACCTTTGTTCTAGGCAGTCAAGGATTAAGAAGGTTGCTATTTTGGTAACGCGATGGGGTAGAGGTACTTACATGGCAGCTGAGATCCAAGCTGAATGCTGGGAAAGGGAATAAACATTGTTACCTCAGATGAACTCCAGCTATTGACTTAGTATAGCAACCTCAGTCAGTGTGATGCATGTAATTCACAATAAAACAGGATGACTGTTCGTGAATAATTGCAAATTGATGGCTTTTAAAAGAAATGACAAGAAAAGAAAAGAGCGTTCATTTGCAAAACATGCCGTGAGTACAGAAACAACTCATGAATACAGAATACAAGATGTCAGGAAAGGAAATAACTTCCTAACTTTCTAGGGAGTTTATTTGGTCAGGGAGTGTTTCTGCTTTTTCATTGCATGCCCAGACCTAATGGTTTTGGGATGTCTCACCTCATTTAATGGGGTGTCGTAAAGGCATCATCATGAAACAGCACGAAGCAAAAGGTGTTGGGGGAAAACAGCACTTTGGAGGTGGACATTTAGTAAGAAGCTTGGACGGGATATCAAATGACAGGATTCAAACCCAAGTATTATGGCAATGTCCAAGTCCTGTTCCCATTCCCCCAAAACAACAAAGACAGACAACCCTGTTTTCTGCAGCAGGACTAGTGACCAGTAAAAATGAAAGCTACTTTTTGAAAACATTTCGTCATGTCAGAGACATGTTTATAGTTATCAGAATCATTTTTTTTATTTTTTATTTTTTGGTTCTTGGTTAAGCAAACACATTTGGTACATAACGCTGTGGCTAGGAAGACACGTCCAACTGGGGTAGTTACATGGCTACGGCTGAAGGATTGGCAAGAACTGAAAATTACACAGGGCTAAACATCTTTGCACTTAGAGTTGGAAATATTGAGGTAGACACGACGTACCAATGGAGGTCCAAACCTCTAAGCAAAACATATGAATCTGGAAGCAAAATCTCCTTCTCTAACATGCAAAGTGGAGAAGGCAGAACCATGTCATGTTCTGCCTCTAAACAAACTCCTGTCGTTACTAAGGATTGATGATAAATAATCACCATTTTTGCAGAGCTTCCTCCCTGACTGCCCCTGATCTAATAGTGTGGTATGCATAATCATATGCTTCCAAAGCACATTGTAATGGAAACCGATCCCAAGTGCGGCCAAGACGATAGAGACAGTGCGACCCAGCAAAACATTTCTGATCTCCTGTGGAAAATGTGCTTTATTCCCACTTAAACGTTTTTGGCCTTACAGATTTACAAACTGGCCTACAACACTGAATAACTGCCTCATCACAATCTCTTAGGGCTGGTTCACACAAACATGTGCATCACTCATCAGGAGTAACATTCAAGTCATGACTTGCTGTGAAAATGAACCATCACATATAGAATGTTCATCACATCCATCATCAACATAATACCTTCCAACAGAGGCAGGTTACATATGTGACTGATGGCTGTAACATGTTGGACAATCAAGTGGTGAGAAATAAATACATGCATGAAGCAGGACTAAGGGTCTGTTCTCCAAAGGGTGGCTTCTGAAACACATCAAGTTGTCTATGGCTCTATCGTCTCCCATCCAACAGTGGTCTCTTTTCCTGTCCTGTTGTCTGGATATATCAGTTCTTGAACCTGGTACCTTCTGGATGCAAAACATGCATTCTGTCGCTGAGCTGCTGGTGCTCCAGAGGCAACTCCCTTGTTTTCTTATAATAATGTGTATGACTAGATATACAAAATAACTCTAGTGGAGGCCTTGAAGTCTTTAGAATTCAAACTATAGTTTTGTCCTCAAGGCTAATTCACAACTTAAAAAAAAAATAAAAATCTGGCAATAGTGAACTTCATTCATACATCTTCAAAGTGCCTGCCAACATCAGCTGATGCCGTGGACATGTAAAACTTCCATCACAGATCAAAACCACAGATAGAGCTGTCATTTAACCTCCAGCAATGAGTATCCCACAACGGACTGGATACAAAGAAACCTTTCTATATATGGAATGTGTCTCCTACTCACAGAAAGACTGATCTATGCCTCATGCTAAGATAACGCTAAAATCAGAGTAAGCAGACCACTATTCAATTTAATGGAATCCAATGCAATACTGCAATTAAACCTATACTTTTAAAATTTAATTTACACCATTATTTCAGTGGTGATCTCAATGGTTTTATGCTGATTATGTTTTTATTCTGCTGATAAATGTTTTAGTCCACGCATATCATCTTTTTATTCTAATTTTTGTATTCTTAATTTAATGGCGGGCTATAGGCCACCTCCAGTCTCAAAGGCAGGATGCCTCTGAGTATTAGTTGCAGGGGAGCAACAGCAGGAGAGAGGTCATGCCCTCAACTCCTGCCTGTGGCTTCCAGCAGCATCTGGTGGACCACTGTGAAACAGGATGCTGGACTAGATGGGCCTTTGGCCTGATCCAGCAGGGCTGTTCTTATGTTCTTATATTTCATTTTGCACTGTGTTGTAATATTTTAATAAGATGATATATAAGTATATAATTTTTTAAAAACCCCTATACATTTAAATGATTTAAAGTTACTGTTTGCATCTGCTGAGTTTATTCCAGTTCTGCTCTTGAGTAAGGAGTTAGTATGAAGAAAAAAGATAGGGTTGTATTTAGGAATAAGATTCCATTTGAGCTGGAAATACTCCAGTTTAGGAGTATTTGGGAGGAGAGCTGGTTTTGTGGTAGCAAGCATGAATTGTCCCCTTGTTAAGCAGGGTCCACCCTGGTTTGCATTTGAATGGAAGACTATGAGGTTGATTATAGGGCACCTAGTACTCTGCTGCACTAAGCGCCCATACGATCAGCACGGCAGAGCTTACTTCATTGGGGAGCTGGAGGAGGAAGTCCTCCAGTATCCTACAATGCATTGTGCAGGCAGCAGAGAGGCTGCCCGTGGCAGTGCTGCAGCTCTGCAGTAGTGCTGCAGCAAGGTAGGAGAGTGTCCCGAGAGTCCACATGAACCTAACTACCTAGGTTTTCCCACTCCTACCCTGCTGCAGCTGGTCATGACGAGAACTCTTTAAATCCCACTCTGTGTTTTTAAGCAAGCCGAGCATCCAGAGCTGCTGCACACAGCCCCGATTGCATACACGATCTGGGCTGCCAACGTAAGATGCCCCTTTAACATAGGTAAAAGGATAGGTTTAGGAACAGGGTAGTTCTTCTCTGGAGCAGCAGGGTAGGAGAGGGTCCCTAGGGTCCCCATGAACCTCGCTATCCAGGTTTTCCCTGGATAGGGGAAGGTTTTCTTACCAGGTTTTCCTAGCTGCTGAAGCTGGTCATGAGAATGACCTCAGTATGTAAGCACTGTAAAATATTCCCTTAGGGGATGGGGCCACTCTGGGAAGAGCAGAAGGTCCCACGTTCCCTCCCTGGCATCTCCAGGATAGGGCTGAGAGAGATTCCCACCTGCAGCCTTGGAGAAGCTGCTGCCAGTCTGTGTAGACCAGGGATTCTCAACATTGGGTCTCTAGATGTTATTAGACTTCAACTCCAAAGGCCACTGGGGCTGGGGATTATGGGAGTTGAAGTAGTCCAATAACATCTGGGGATCCAATGCTGAGAATCCCTAATGTAGACAATACTGAGCTAGACAGACCAAGGGTCTGACTTGGTAGAAGGCAGGTTCCTATTTTCCTATGTTCTAGCTCTGTGTAAGAACCTACAAATGGATTGCCAGACTAGCCAACCATCAGACAGTAGAGAATTTCATAAATTGCACAGTGGAGTCCTTTTTGATATAATTTACCATCTTGGAATGTATTTTATGGTGGTCTGGACAGTATACTACTTGATCTGCCCACCTGATGTTGATCCTATCCTGCTTTTTGCACTATTTATTAAGTGTTGGATTGTCTGGATAGTGTCTTGTTAATGGAGAGAGTGGGGAGAGAAAAATTTACCCCTCTCTCACAACATCAGAATCAGGGGTCATCCCATGAAAACGATTGCCAGGAAATGTAAGACTGACAAAAGGAAGTACTTTCTCAGGCAGCACATAATTAATTAGTTGAACTTTTTGCCATAGGATGTGGTGACAGCCACCAGCTTGAATGGATTTAAAAGGCAATTAGATAAATTCATGGAAGACAGATCTATCAGTGGCTACTAGCCTTGATGGCTATACACTACTTCCAGGCTCAGAGGCAGGATGCCTCTGAATAGCAGTTGCAGGGGAGCAACCGCAGAATAGGGGCATATTTTTCTCTTGTGTTTGTGGGTTTCCCAGAGCCAACTGGTGGGCCACTGTAGGAAACAGGATACTGGAACAGATAGACTTTGGGCCTGATCCTGCAAGGTTGTTCTTATGTTATGTTCTTTCTGTTTGACACATGTAGGGGCTGTGCACACGAGCAGCAGCCCTACCCAGGTTAGGGCAACCCTACCTGGGTAGGGCTGCTCGTGTGCAGTGCCAGGATCAAGACCAATCACCTACGCAAGTAGACTGAGTGATTTATCCAGGCTTTTATCAGGGTTAAAGGGACCCTTTACCCCAGGCATGCAGCCTGAGCATACACAGAGCCAGGCATCAAGAGCGCCCGACTGAGGGAGAATCCCTTGATGCACCGCGCTCCTGGTGCAGTGCATTATGGGATACTGGAGGACTTCCTCCTCCAACTCCCTTCTGTGCTGCTCACTGTGGCGTGGCTCAAGTGCCACGCAAGCAGTAGAGCCTGTAAACAAAAATTGATCTGCCAGTATTTTTGTTGTGTGAACGAACTTACTGTGCATCATTGTGATCTCTTCATTGTGATCTCTCAGCTCCACATTTACAGTAGTATATATTTGTTGGTACTTGATTGTTCCCTTTTCATTGTTATTCATCCTGTCATTTTGTGAGACCATCTTTCCTCTTTTTCATCTTTGAATACAACCTAAGATTTAGATTTTGTTTCTCAAAACATCAAAGGTGTCCCACCCCTGTATTTATTCCCTCTAGCTCTTTCACACTGACGTGCAGTCATCCATGAAATGTCTTAATACACCTTAAGAGATTCTTTATACTATGTTTAAAAGTCTGGTTTCTTTAATGTTTCCTTTTCCAAAAGTGGCTATATAAACTCCACTGAGTATGCTCTTAGGAGGCCATTTGGCAAAAGTATTGTGATAGTCCAGAGCCAAACCCCATTTCTGGCATGTAGTAATAAACAGGCTGCGGTTCTGCATAAGGACAGAAACGTTTTGGAAAGAAACTAAAATATTTGTCATAACAAAAAATTGGAAGAAAGGGAGAAGAATTATCTGTGAAATCAGAATGCAGCCCAAATTAGATCTTCTATGGCAAAAGTATTCAAAATCTATACAGCGCTCTTTTCTGAGATCTTTACTGAGTTATTTAAGAGAATCAACTTATTTTCAACAAATTAGCCCACATTAGTTCTCTATCATGCATCTCCGGTCTCACCATCCTGGTAAGCACATAGGTGGTCTGAACTACTGTGTTACCTACTGAAATGACTTGATTCTTGAGAAATATGGGTCACATCTTCAGATATTTGCTAACTGGACAAAGAGGCACTTTTCAAAAATGATGCTGCTGCTGCTGATGATCTTATTGTTGTGAGGGTTCTCTTATAACCCTGCTTACTGAGCAAAGAGGCACCTTTTAAAAGTGGTGATTCTCTTTATTTAGCAGAGGGAGAGCAATTGGCCCTATCCATCCCTAGCACAGCATCCCTCCAGTGACTGTTGCTGGTGTCTATCTTATGTTTCTTTTTTAGATTGTGAGCCCTTTGGGAGCTCATAAAGGGAGCCATTTTATTTATGTCTATGAAAACTGCTTTGGGAACTCTTGTTGAAAAGCAGTATATAAATATTTGTTGGATATTTAGTAGGGGGAAGCAACTATCTGTATTCTGTCCAGCATAGCATCCCTGCAAAGGCTGTTGCTAGTATCTTTCTTGAGGGAGGGGGGTATTAGATTTGGGGACAAGAGACCATCTTCATTATTATTTTCCTATATAAACTACTTTGAGATTTATTTATTTATTTTTGGTGAACAGTGGCATATTAGGATATTAAATACTTAATGCTTATTAACCTTCAACTAAATTATGGGAATCTCAGTACAGTACTGCAAATAAACACCTGTAAACACAAGGATACTACATCCAACCATTTCACACTTAGAAAAACAAGTTTAGAGGCTAAATACAGTATGAATCTAAGGTCATATACATTAACTGGGCACTTTTTTGCTCAAAGAATAGAAAATCAGTGTCCATTCCTAATACCGCCATCCATGGCCATCAGTGATACTTGTGACTGGAAAAAGTGATACCTGTAGCTGCTAAAAGTAATTGCATGATCATAAATGTAGCTACAAGTCATAGCTAGCTCTACCTACAAAGTTCCTTTGTGTTTTGTTTTCAAGACCTCATATGCAGGAAATAAATGTGAGGAAATAAATGGTCCCTTTGCATATGTGGTTAGCCTTTAAAGACCTCACTGATGACCCAGGACAATTCCCAGTGTTTAAGGCACAGCACCCTAATCCACTGTTTTCAAAACTGTGTACCAGGGTCCAACACTGAACTACAGCCCTGCCTAGTCTGGGATATATGAAGCTGCAGACAATGATGAAGGATCCAAGTTGAAAGATGAGTAGGTAAAGATGCAGAATTTTATGGGTTAGAGAGGCATCATCAGCGTAAAAGCAGTCCAAATGGTTTATTTCAGTCCACAGACCAGTGGCCCCGCGGTTCCATGCCCCTCCCCCCCGCTTTCCCGTCTGTGTTCAGACCTACTGGAGAGCGTTCTCTCTGCAGCCAGCAAGACTTCAGAAATGCAGGGGATCTGGCTGTGTGAGTTTCCTTCTTTCGTGAAGAACAGCCCATACAGCCAATAGGAGCCAGAGCGAAGGAGGAGCTACCTCATAAGAACATAAGAACAGCCCTGTAGGATCAGGCCCAAGACCCATCTAGTCCAGCATCCTGTTTCACACAGTGGCCCACCAGATGCTGCTGGAAGCCACAGGCAGGAGATGAGGGTGTGCCCTCTCTCCTGCTGTTACTCCCCTGCAACTGGTACTCAGAGGCATCCTGCCTTTGAGGCTGGAGGTGGCCTGTAGCCCTCCGACTAGTAGCCATTGATAGACCTCTCCTCCATGAAGCCATCCAAACCCCTCTTAAAGACATCCACGTTGTGGGCTGTCACCACATCCTGTGGCAGAGAGTTCCACAAGTGGATCACGCATTGTGTGAAACAGTACTTCCGTTTCTTGGTCCTAGACCTCCTGGCAATCAATTTCATGGAGTGACCTCTGGTTCTAGTGTTGTGTGAGAGGGAAAAGAATTTCTCTCTCTCCACTTTCTCTACACCATGCATGATTTTATAGACCTCTATCATGTTTCCCCGCAGTCGTCTTTTTTCTAAACTAAAAAGCCCCAGGTGTTGTAGTCTTGCCTCATAAGAAAGGTGCTCTAGGCCCCTGATCATCTTGGTTGCCCTCTTCTGCACCTTTTCCAGTTCTACAATGTCCTTTTTAAGATGTGGTGACCAGAATTGTATGCAGTACTCCAAGTGTGGTCGCACCATAGTTTTGTATAAGGGCATTATAATATTAGCCGTTTTATTTTCAATCCCCTTCCTAATGATCCCTAGCATGGAATTTGCCTTTTTCACAGCTGCCGCACATTGAGTCGACACTTTCAACAAGTTGTCCACCATGACCCCAAGATCCCTCTCCTGGTCAGTCACCGACAGCTCAGATCCCATCAGCATATACTTGAAGTTGGGGTTTTTCGTCCCCATGTGCATCACCTTACACTTGCTAACATTGAACGGCATTTGCCATTTTGTCGCCAGTTCCCCCAGTCTGGAGAGATCCTTTTGGAACGCCTCACAATCCGTTTTGGGTTGCACTACTTGGAAGAGTTTGGTGTCATCTGCAGATTTGGCCACCTCTCTGCTTACCCCTGCTTCTAGATAATTTATGCAGAGGCGTATCTAGAGAAAATAGTGCCTAGGGCAAGCACTGAAATGGCGCCCCCTATCCAAACATCTGACACCCATCTTTCAGATAACTTTACCATAATATCAGCTCAAAAATACAAGTCAAGCTCCTTAATCTTTTATTATTTAAAAAAAAAAAAAATTAGCAGTGGACGTAGCCAGACAAAAAAATGCCAGAAAATGACAAATTTCAGTATGCCGGGGTTCATGAAATACCCAAATACTATGTGGAGGTGCACTTGTAAAACTAAACAGAAGTGCCTGTCTAATTCTCTACTATGCATTGTAGCATCACTATTACATAAGTTTTAAAAATAAATGGAGAATTTTACTTTTCCCAGATACTCTGAAAATAATTAATGGATATGCAGAGTAAACTGTGTCACTGCTTGGAATATATTCTAGTCTTTCAGAAAGACAGTTAAAATGAGAGAAAGAGAGCAAGAAACTCCCAGTGGGTCTTAATACTAAGGATTTCACACTGATTCAAAGACAAACTCACCATTAATAGTCATATTATTAAGACATCACATTTAACTCACTTATCACAAGAAGCAAAGTAGAACAAATGAATACAATCCTAGCTCATAAGCTTCAGTTCAGTATTCACAAACCCTGATTCTCTGTACATTGTGCCAAACTAAATATGTGTACAGTGACTTATATTATATTAATTAAAAAATTTTTAATCTGTAGCCCCTTCAGGGGACTTCCTAAAGGTTGGGGGGGGTGTCTGCAAAAGTTACCCCTCCCCCTGCTCGCCTCTAGAGCCTCGCAGGGACCATTTGAGCATGTGCAGTGGCCATTTTCTAAAATAATTTTTTTTAAATGGCAGCTGAAAACAAAATGGCCACTGTGCATGCTCAAATGGCCTCTGTGAGGCCTGGCATGGCCTAGGGCCTCACAGAGGCCATTAGAGCATGCGTGGTGGCCATTTTGTTTTGGTGGCCATCTATATATATAATTCTCCTGGGTGTGCCCAGGAAAAATGCGTCCCAGCAGCCCAGCTGATTGGCTGGGCTGTGGGGGCACCTGATTGGTCCTGGTGCACACCCAGGAGAATTCGCTGGCTGGGCAGCTGCGAAGGCAAGGCGGCGGGCCCAGGGCCGCCGCCGCGGGGCCCAGCGAGGCGGCAGGCCCAGCGAGGTGGCGGGCCATGGCGGCGGGCCCACCACAATGGTGGCGGGCCAGGCCGCGGCAGCGGGGCCCAGCGAGGCAGTGGGCCCAGCGAGCGGCTGGCCCAGCGAGGTGGCGGTGGCGCAAGGCGGCGGGGCCGGGCAAGGCGGTGGGGCCGGGCAAGGCGGCGGGGCTGGGCGAGGCAGCGGGGCTGGGCGATGCGGCAGCGCCGGGTGAGGCGGCAGGGCCGGGCAAGGCGGTGGAGCCCAGCGAGGCGGCGGGCCGCGGCGGCGGGGCCCAGCAAGGTGGCGGTGGCGAGGGGCCCGGTCGCGAGGGCGGGGGCGGGGGCCTGACCCAGGACAACGGTGGCAAAGGTGAGCAGGGCCCAACTAGAGGCACAGATGCTCTGTGCCCAGGCCCACTAGTTTATAATTTTTTTAAAAAATTTTTAAAAATGGCACCCCCCTTCAAGTGGCGACCGGGGCACGTGCCCTGCCTGCCCCATCCTAGATACACCCCTGCATTTATGAATAAATTAAAAAGCACCAGTCCCAGTACAGATCCCGGGGGGACCCCACTTCTTACTTCCTTCCATTGTGAAAACACTCCATTTATACCTACCCTCTGTTTCCTGTTTTTCAACCAGTTAGTGATCCACACATGTCCCCTCATCCCATGACCACTAAGTTTCCTCAGGAATCTTTGATGAGGAACTTTGTTAAAAGCTTTTTAGAAGTCCAGGTATACTATGTCAGCCGGATCACCTTGATCCACACATTCATTGGCACTCTCAAAGAACTCCAAAAGGTTGGTCAGGCAAGATTTACCTTTGTGGAAGCCATGCTGGCTCACTCCCAGCAGGGCCTGTTCTTCTAGGTGCTTTACAATTTTATCCTTGAGGATGTTTTCCATCAATTTGCCTGGAACGGACGTTAAGCTACCTGGCCTTTATTTCCCGGGTCTCCCCTGGATCCCTTTTTGAAAATTGGTGTTACATTTGCTACTCTCCAGTCCTCTGGTACAGAGCCCGGTTGCAGGGATAAGTTATATGTTTTAGCAAGGATGTTGGCAATTTCACATTTGAGTTCTTTGAGGACTCTTGGATGGATGCCATCTCGCCCTGGTGATTTGTTAGCTTTCAGTTTTTCCAGACACTTTAGAACATCATCTCTTGTCACTTCTATCTGACTCAGGTCACTAGCCTCCATCCCTAACTAGCCTGGTTCAGGAACAGAAACTCAGTATCCTCTGCTGTGAAGACAGACACAAAGAACTCATTCAGCTTCTCTACAACCTCCATATCCTCCTTAATAATCACTTTCACTCCATTGTCTAATGGCCCAACTGCATCCCTGGCAGGTTTCCCGCTTCTGATGTATTTAAAGAAGTTTTTGTTATTTCTCTTGATACTTTTGGCTAAATGTTCCCCAAACTCTCTTTTTGCCTCCCTTATTGTCACCTTGCATTTTTTATTTTTTTTGCCAGAGTTTGTGTTCCTTTCTGTTCTCTTCATTTGGACAGGCCTTCCAATTTCGGAAGGAAGTCTTCTTCCCTTTTATGGCTTCCTTGATGGTACCCGTTAGCCATGCTGGCATCCTCCTTGACTTAGTGGTACTTTTCCTCCTTTTGGGTATAGAATCTAACTGGGCTTCTAATATTGTGGTTTTGAGTAAACTCCATGCATTCTAGAGTGAAATGACTTTCCTGATTTTCCTTTTCAGCTTTCTTTTCACCATACTCCTCATTTGGGAGAAGTCTCCTCTTCTGAAATTCAAATGTCCATGTTAGACGTCCATGGTGATTCTCTCCCCGCATGTATGCTGAATTTGATGGCACTATGGTCACTGTTCCCTAAAGGGCCAATGACACTGACATCACGCACCAGGTCCTGGGTGCCACTCAGAATTAGGTCCAAGGTTGCCTTCTCTCTGGTTGGTTCCAAGATCAACTGTTCTAGGGCATAGTTATTTAGCGTATCTAGAAATTTGACCTCTTTGACCTCGCGTATCTAGAAATTTGACCTGACTGTGAATTTAGCCAGTCTATGTGTGGGTAATTGAAGTCACCCATAATTACAGCCCTGCCTCTCCTTGATGCTTCCCTGATTTCCTCCTGCAACTCCCAGTCACTGTCGGCGTTTTGATCTGGAGGGCGATATGACATCCACAGTAGCACGTTCCCTTTCAGGCCTTGTATTGTCACCCACAGGGTTTCTGTGGAGGACTCCAGTCCACCTGGGTTTTCTAGCTTGTTAGATTCTATCCATTATTTAACATACAGTGCTACCCCTCCTCCAAGGCGCCCCTCCCTGTCCTTTCTATAGAGTTTATACCCAGGGATAACAGTGTCCCACTGGTTCTCACCATTTCACCGTGTTTCTGTTATGCCCACTATATCTATTTCTGCATTAGCAACCAAGCACTCCAGCTCACCCATCTTGGTTCGGAGGCTTCTGGCATTGGCATATAAGCACCTATGCACTGAATCTCTCACCTGATGTGTGCTATTCTTTTGAGTTGCCTCCCTCAACTCTGGTTTGAGGTGAAGGCTAACTGCACTCGCGGTGCAGACGTACCTCAGGCGCTGCCAAAATAGTTTGCAGCAGCATAACTCACTACAAACTTAAGGTGACAAATGGAGTTAGGGGAGGGAAACTGCGGGCCCATTTTTTCCTTTTAACTCTAGTTCCCCGGGGTCGGACATTTGGCTAGCAAAACTGGAGCTGAACGGACGTCCGGGTTTGTATTTTGACTGAACCCAGCCTTAGTAAAAACAACAAACCTTGGCTAAAATAGCAAACCTATAAAGGTGGCATTGAAAGCCATGGATAAGATGAGATCATCCAGGGATGGTGTGTAAGAAGGGAACAACAGAGGGCAAAGAACAAATCCCTGAGGATCTCTGTTCCCTAACTTTGAGCTTTTCTCCATGGAAACAATGAAAAAACAATTCAGTCAGCAGAAAGAGGCCCGTCTGAGGACAGAATCAATAAGACTTCAGGCACAGGGCCAGCCTTATAGGTTTTAGCACCCTAGGTGAAGTATGACTTGTGTAACCGTACCCAACATTCAATTAAAATTATATACTGTACCATAGAGAATATAATTTTAACTGAATGTGTGTGGGGGGGGGGTGCCAAAGTCATACTTCGTGGCTGGCACTGCCTCGGGTGTGGGGGGCAGTGAGGAGGCAGATTATACATTTAAAATATGTAAACTGCCCTGCTGCTGCTACTCAGCACCGTGTGGAGTCTGCCCCACCATGTGCCCGGCCAACATCACTCAGCTGACCACTGCACATGCACAGCAGCCATTTGAGAGTTTAGTCTGGCAAAACTTTTTACCATGCAGGCCACAAATGGCCACCATGCATGCACATTGTCCAGCTGAGCAGTGAGGATGGGACGCGTTGCGGGAAGGTGGGCAGTGGTGAAGGGTGGCAGCGGCAGGACATCTTATGAACTGTTAAAGGTATAATCTGCTTCTTCACTGCCCGCTCTGCCCCAGTTGCCACTGCAAGCCACACAGCTATTCATGGGGGGGGGGCAGGCAGCCATGCCCACACTCACTCATACCCCACACCCCAAGATTTGGCACCGGTCCACTTAATGCATGGGTCTGTCTGGGCATCAAGAAAGTAAAGCAAGAGAGAGTGATTCATCTTATTTTTTAATTTTTTCTGTGTAAACCACTTTGAGAACTTTTGTTGAAAAGTGGTATATAAGTAATAGTAGTGGTGGTGATGGTGGTGATCACCTGTATCAAAGGTAGCAGAGAAGGGGGATGAGGACAGCATATAAAGTAGACTTGGCAGTAAGAAGATTGTTGGCTATTTTGGTGGAAGCAGTTTTAACCAGAGTGTAGGGGGAAGAAGCCAGACTGGAAAGAGCCAACAGCATAATAATTAATTGCAATCAGTTGCAGTAATTGCTGAAATGTTTTATCACTGTTGATGCTTTTGTATGTGCATTGTGTATTTTAAATTTGTAAATGGCTTTGGACATTTTCTTCTAAATGGAAAACCAGGGTAAAAGCACTGGTTGAATAAACAATCCGTTTTCTGCAAGGGACCACATTGTCCTTTAAATGCTAATTTCCTCTGTGATGCTTGTAATATGACTTCAATTTTACACTAAACTGCTATCGGGAAGGCATGACTCTTACACTTATTAAGCAATGGACATGCTTCCAGTAAATCTGAAACAGAATAATGATAAACCAAGATAGCAAGCTTAATGCCACACAGGTCTCCATGAGATTATTCCAGAGTTAAATATACTAGTTAGGCAAGTGGAATTTGACATTACTTTTACTTTTTCAATTCAGAATATTAAATTTCCAATTCAATTCTGAGATAAAGTGACAAACAAGATGGAAACAAACAAGCATGGGTATTGTTCCACACTAATCATGTATGACCACATCCCCCTGACATGCCATAGAAATAAATGTGAATCTTTGTAAGAATCAAAGGCAGCGGATTCCTCTGGCCAGTTAGCTGAACTTCCTCAAATGATTTATGAGCTTCAAGTAAAGGATCACAACAATGGAACAGGTAAAAGCACACGCGTGTGCACACACACACACACACACACAGCCAAGGACTACATGGCCCTCAGGGTCATATTTGTGGAGCAGTCAGTGCTTTTGCAGGGAGGGGAGAGAGGCAAAAATGGCTTTCTGATCCCCCTCTCTGTGCACTGTGCTGAAGAGCAATACGGTGACACAACTAGTGTCTTGGCTGCTTGTGAGAGTGGAGCAAGAGCTCCGCCCACATAAAGCTGCAGAGAATTGGGTTAACCATAATAGTAACTATGTTCAAAATTGTGGCCATAGTGTTGATTTGGTAGGGAAATGGAAGAGCAAAAGAGGAATGTAGTTAAGTAAGCCTTAAGGGGCTAAACCAGGAACTTGGATGTTTTAAATTTCTCGTGTGTGAATTACATTATGTTCAATTAAGTTTTACAGAGAACAGCCAATGATGAGACAGAAAACATCTAGTGCATTCCTAGCTAAAATGCAGAGGATTGCAATCTAACAAGAGCCAGGTTCTCATAAGGGATCGTTCATGCCCCTGAATCTGCCCCCAATCCACAAAGCCATTCCTCAGGGCCAAGGGAGAAAGTTGCAGTAGGAATGGAAATCACAAGAAACTAGGTGGAGGCACAGAATATTCCCTGTGCATGTGCCATTCCATTTGCACAAATTGTGATCCAGCCCAAAATATCCCAAAGGGAGGGAAGGGGGGAGAGAGAGAGAGAGAGAGAGAGAGAGAGAGAGAGAGAGAGAGAGAGATCTGTTCCAAGTAGCAGAACCCTTTCCACTCCGTACTAATCCTAAGAAATGGGTCTCATCAAGATCATCTAGAACAATTTGCTTTCTTGGAAATAACTTCCCCCTTTCCCTTCTACTGTACAAACTGGATGAGACATTTGCTGCTAGAAACTTTCTGAACACAGGAGAGAACGTATGAAAAAAAGGATCTCTCCTAACTCTGCACAACTCTTATGCAGCAAAGAAGACTGTTCTAGGTTTCTCCTTTCCCACACCAGAATGTTCCCTAGAATTGCTTCCCCTTGTACAAGAGCTAATGGCACCTTGGTTTGTAATGTAGCTACTATTCCTATAGTGGAAATAAGATGGGGAAAGGAAAAGGGGTAGGAAAGTTCTTGGCACTTACTATCTCTTTCTCTAGCTTATCACAGAGCCTTATATGATGCAATCCCACTCTCAGTTGTGTATGTCTCAAGGATTTCAGTAAGCCATATATATGAGAAGCTTGGTCAAGGACTACAGCTGAGTTCTTCACTGTTTACAAGGAGTTCTGTGCAAACAGTAGGATCCTTCTTCTCTCTGGTGTTGGTGAATGCTTCATTGGACCCTCCTTGAATTGCCTGTAGACTACTTCTTCCATGTTGAATGTAATGGGGAGTCCTTAGTCATGCACGTGTGGACACTGCAGGCTTGGCAAAAGCATACTTTTTTAGCAGCTGGACTGAACAGATAACATTCCTGTTTGTTACAATTTATCTCCACTTTCCTCCAAAGAGTTCAAGCCAGGGTACATGGTATCCTCTTTTTTCTTCTTCTTCCCTCACAACAGCCTTGTGAGGTAGGTTAGCCCCAAGAGGTAGGGACTAACCTAAAAACCCTGAGTGAGTTTCATGGCCAAGCAGGGATTTGAACCCAGTCCAGGAACCTTCCCAGACTGCCAGCTTTACTGCAGGAGGAAGTGGCTTAAGCTAGGACAAGTTAGGACAAGAGTATATAAAGCGCATAGACCCACATATGAGCATACCTTGGAGTAAACAGGACCATTTTTTGCTGTGCTTTCACCTTCCCCACCTCCTTCATTTGCTCCTTTTGTCTCTGCTACTCACCTCGTGTAGCCTCCTGCAGGAGAGCCAATTGTTTTCTCATGCATGACAGCAAGAGAAGAAGCAACTTGTCCACCCACCTGCCGGCAAGAGCCGACTGGGAATTGTAACAGGGGAGGGGGAGGGGGAGGAGCATGCCTCCCATCGCCAGGAGAGCTGGTCTGGTCAGGAGAGCTGGTCTTGTGGTAGCAAGCATGACTTGTCTCCTTAGCTAAGCAGGGTCCACCCTGGTTGCATGTGAAAGGGAGACTTGAAGTGTGAGCCCTGTAAGATATTCCCCTCAGGGGATGGGGCTGCTCTGGGAAGAGCAGAAGGTTCCAAGTTCCCTCCCTGGCAGCATCTCCAAGATAGGGCTGAGAGAGATTCCTGCCTGCAACCTTGGAGAAGCCGCTGCCAGTCTGTGAAGACAATACTGAGCTAGATAGACCAAGGGTCTGACTCAGTATGTGGCAGCTTCCTATGCTCCTATGCCATTCCCTCACAATTGCCATTCCCTCATGGCCTTCTCCGTTGCTGCCCCTGGACATTGGAATGTGTTCCCTGGCGAAATAAGAGCCTCCCCATCTCTGGCAACCTTTTAAAAGGCACTGAAGACACATTTATTCACCTAGGCTTTTAATTAGATCTATGGTTTTACATGTTTAATCTCAGTTTTAAATTATTTTAATGTTTAATGTTTAAATGATTTTAATTTATTTTGTTTTTATTTTAATTGTAAATTGATTTTAATTGTTTTTATTTTGATGTAAACCACCCTGAGCCATTTTTGGAAGGGTGGTATATAAATCAAATAAATAAATAAATAAATAATACGAATACTAATACTAATTCCCAGTCAGCTCTTGCTGGCAAGAGGGTGGATGGGTTGCTTCTTCTCTGCTTGAGTGAGAGAGAAAACAATCAATCTGCCAGAACTTGCTGGCATGAGCCTGTGCAAGGTGGCAGCAGAGGCAAGAGGAGGCGGTGGGGAAGACAGCATGTGACAAGGTGACAAGGCAGGGAGGTGACACTGATGGATTTCACATATCTGGTATATATTTAGCAAATTTCAGAACATTTAGAGAATATCCAGTAAATATTTGACATCAGATTGCATAAGAACATAAGAACAGCCCTGCTGTATCAGATCCAAAGCCTATCTTGTCCAGCACGTGCACTCCATGCCACCGTCTGTCCAGCATCCTGTTTCACACAATGGCCCACAAGATGCCTCTGGGAAGCCCACATGCAAGATATGAAGATGGTATTCAGAGGCACCCTGGATCTGAACTTTATTTATTATTTCTCTGTGTGAACGACCCTGAGCCATTTTTGGAAGGGTGGTATAGAAAAATAATAACAATAACAATAATAAATAGCCTCACACATGTATACTAAAATGTTTAGAAACAACTGGTGTCAGCAAAAACATTTAGATATTTATTTAAAAAGCAATGAGCATGTGGAGTACACAGTCAACAATCAATGGCGAGACACTTGGATAGGTTAGCATTAGAAGAGGTATTTTCCAAGGGGATTCACTATCCCCTCTGTTGTTTGTAATCGCCATGACCCCAGTTTCACAAACACTAAACAAAACAGGCCTCGGATACCAAACATCTAAAACATCAAGTCAAATCAACCATCTGCTGTACATGGACGATCTGAAGTTGTATGGAAAGTCCCAGTCAGAAATCAAATCACTACTAAACACTGTCCGTATATTCAGTAGCGATATAGCAATGGAGTTTGGACTAGACAAGTCTGCTGCATTAATAATGAACAGAGGGGAAATAACAAAAACAGAAGGAATAGAACTGCCCAATGGAAGCAACATCAAGAACCTGGAAGAGAAAGAACATTACAAATACTTGGGCATTCTCCAGGCTGATAACATCACACATACTGAAGTTAAAAGAAACATTGGAAGTGAATACATCAGGAGAGTTAGAAAAATCCTCAAGTCCAAACTCAGTGGCGGGAACACCATACAAGCCATAAACACCTGGGCTATACCTGTTATCAGATACACTGCAGGAATAATAGACTGGACCCAGGCACAGCTAGAGACACTAGATCGTAAGACCAGGAAAATCATGACCATCAATCATGCTCTGCACCCCCGCAGTGATGTCGATAGGCTCTACCTCCCTCGCAGCTCAGGTGGAAGAGGAATGCTGCAAGTCCATCAAACAGTAGAGGAGGAGAAAAGAGGCCTTGAAGGATATATCAAGGACAGTGAAGAAGACGCACTTCAAATGGTCAATAATGAGAAACTATTCAACACCAATGAAAGAAAGCAGGCCTACAAGAAAGAACAAGTCAGGAACCGAGCAGAAAAATGGAAAAATAAGCCCCTGCATGGTCAAAATTTGCACAATATAAGTGGAAAATCAGACATCACCAAGACCTGCAATGGCTGTAGAATGGCAACTTGAAGAAAGAAACAGAGGGTTTAATACTGGCTGCACAAGAACAGGCACTAAGAACAAATGCAATAAGACCAAAAGTCAAAAAGTCAACAACAAACAGCAAGTGCCGCCTTTGTAAAGAAGCAGATGAAACAGTGGACTACCTGATCAGCTGTTGTAAAAAGATCGCACAGACTGACTACAAACAAAGGCATGACAAGGTAGCAGGGACGATACACTGGAACATCTGCAAAAAATACAAGCTACCTGTAGCCAAAAATTGGTGGGACCATAAAATTGAAAAAGTGGTAGAAAATAATGATGCAAAAATATTATGGGACATCCGACTACAAACAGACAAACATCTGCCACACAATACACCAGATATAACTGTAGTCGAGAAGAAGGAAAAACAAGTTAAAATAATTGACATAGCAATACCAGGGGATAGCAGAATCGAAGAAAAAGAAATAGAAAAAATCACCAAATACAAAGATCTACAAATTGAAATTGAAAAGCTGTGGCAGAAAAAGACCAAAGTAATCCCAGTGGTAACTGGCACCCTAGGTGAAATTCCAAAACAACTCGAAGGGCACCTCAACACCATAGGGGCCACAGAAATCACCATCAGCCAATTACAAAAAGCAGCTTTACTGGGAACAGCCTATATTCTGCGACAATATCTATAATAACAGCAACAAAATTGATAACAACATTCAGCCATCCTAGGTCCTTGGGAAGGACTCGATGTATGGATAAAACAAACCAGTCAATAACACCTGCCTGACTGTGTAAACAAGATGATGATGATGATAATAATAATAATAATAATAATAATAATAATAATAATAATAATAATAATAATAATAATAATAATATAGTCCTATTCTCCATGAATTTATCAGAACCCCTTTTAAAGCCATTCTGGTTACCACATCCTGTGATAGAGAGCTCCATAAATTAATTATGCGCTATGTGGAAAGGTGCTTCCTTTTTTCGGTCCTAAATTTCCTGCCAGTCAGTTTCAAGGCATGAAACTCTCTATCTCCATTCTCTCAACACTATGAATAATTTTATAGACCTCTATCATGTCTCCCCTTAGTCACCTTTTTCTAAATTAAAAAGCCCCAGATGTAGCCTTGCCTCATAAGGAAGGTGATCTGAGCCCCCGATCATCTTGGTTGCCCACTTCTACCCTTTTTCAGTGAGTTTTGGAAAGAAATTTGTCATCGTTCTAATAGCCACTATCAAGGCTTTAAACTTACTACAAGCAAAATAAGGATCCCGCTGCATACAATATTGCATTTTTCTCAACCCACATTTGACTAATATTGAATATTTTAAAAGAATGTCTTCTTTTAAATGAACCATAGTGGGGAATTCTTTCTTTTTGTTTTAATTCTGTCACAGGAGGGAAGAGATATTTTCTTTTCTATAAACCTAACTCTACTTTATTAGCAGCGGATTGAAAACACATTCGCAATATCTTTGTCTTCCCTTTCACAAAAATAAATCAGCAGATGTTTGGAGGATGAGGTATGTTATTTGTTGTTTTCCCAGGATGCCCCAAGCAGAAAATTTAACTTCTCAACAAATGATGGAGAGCTAACACACATCAAACAAATGGTCACCCTGCTGCTCTTCAGACATCTGTGGGGGTCTCATTTGCACTTATTTGCATGTACAGGACATCAGCATACAATAGAAACATGGGCCTGAATGGGATGACGACTCTTAAGTTGATGTGGAATTAATTCACGAAGGGTGGCATGCACCATAAATCCCTTTGCGTGGTGATTATAAACACGCAAACCCAAGGATGAAGGTACAGCATTGTCTGCTAATGGGTATGCAGTTAGGAACATTCATTCCTACAACATGTAATTCATTTCTATGTTCAAATTGAGGCTTTCCTTTATTGCTCATTTAATTATGAAGTACTTGACAGGCTGGGTGGGTGTGTTACATTTGCTTGCCCTCATTTAGGATTGGAGCTTTGGTGTCAGGAAAAAAATTAGTTCTCAGAAGGAGGCCCTCCTTTTCCAGCTAACAATGTAAGCAAACGAAGAATGTTCTCACTTCTGCAAAACATTCAACACCACTGGTTTTTTATTTATTATCCACAAAGACAGACACACTTGAGGCTGATAGGAAGGGGGCAGGAAACATGGTGGGGACAGGAAAGAAGTTAATGGACTCTAGCTCCAGTATGATACATGAATGGATTGAGGCTGATGGATTGATTGAGGCTGATGGATTCAGGGGCGTAACTACCATTAGGCAAGGGGAGGCAGTCGTCTTGGGGCCCCACTGCCTCAAGGGGCCCCCCAGAGGCACATCACATGACTCCCCACCTGCCCATGTTGCACCCCCTATGAATTAGGTTGAGTCTCTTGGAGATCGGCAGGAGCATCAAAGACTCATCAAAAGACTCATCAAAGACTCCTGAGGAAACATAATCAAAGACTCCTGAGGAAACTTAGCTGTCATGGGATAAAGGGACAAGTACATGTATGGATTGCTAACTGGTTGAAAGACAGGATGATATTTGCAGATGATACCAAACTCTTCCGGGTAGTGAAATCCAAAACGGATTGTGAGCAGCTCCAAAAGGATCTCTCCAAACTGGGGGAGTGGGCGACAAAATGGCAAATGCGGTTCAATGTTAGCAAGTGTAAAGTGATGCACATTGGGATGAAAAACCCCAACTTCAAGTATATGCTGATGGGATCCGAGCTGTCGGTGACGGACCAGGAGAGGGATCTTGGGGTTGTGGTGGACAGCTCGTTGAAAGTGTCGACTCAATGTGCGGCAGCTGTGAAAAAGGCAAATTCCATGCTAGGAATCATTAGGAAGGGGATTGAAAATAAAACGGCTAACATTATAATGCCCTTATACAAAACTATGGTGCGACCACACTTGGAGTACTGCATACAATTCTGGTCACCACATCTTAAAAAGGACATTGTTGAACTGGAGAAGGTACAGAAGAGGGCAACCAAGATGATCAGGGGCCTAGAGCACCTTTCTTATGAGGCAAGATTACAACACCTGGGGCTTTTTAGTTTAGAAAAAAAGACGACTGCGGGGAGACATGATAGAGGTCTATAAAATCATGCATGGCGTGGAGAAAGTGGAGAGAGAGAGATTCTTTTCCCTCTCACACAACACTAGAACCAGGGGTCACTCCATGAAATTGATTGCCAGGAGGTCTAGGACCAACAAACGGAAGTACTGTTTCACACAATGCGTGATCCACTTGTGGAACTCTCTGCCACATGATATGGTGACAGCCGACAACCTGGATGGCTTTAAGAGGGGTTTGGATGACTTCATGGAGGAGAGGTCTATCAATGGCTACTAGTCGGAGGGCTGTGGGCCACCTCCAGCCTCAGGGGAGGGGTGCCTCTGAGTACCAGTTGTGGGGGAGTAATGGCAGGAGAGAGGGCACGCCCTCAACTCCTGTCTGAGGCTTCCAGCGGCATCTGGTGGGCCACTGTGTGAAACAGGATGCTGGACGAGATGGGCCTTGGGCTTGATCCAGCAGGGCTGTTCTTATGTTCTTATGAGCAGAGAGTAAAATAAACTAGATTGTGAAGTGTGTTTGTGTGTGTATATCAGCGAGGGGCCCATTTTAAAATCTTGTCTCTGGGTCCCCTCCAACCTTGCTACGCCCCTGGATGGATTGATTGGCTGATGGATGGATTGAGGCTGAGACCCAGAGACTCTTATACAAGTACCCCATGTGGCAGAATACTGAACTGCAACAACCGTACCTGAACACAGAACTCTCAGACTCTGTACTGGCCCCATTCAGCTGGGCTATTGAATCTAGGGTTGTGCTCACTTGAGCCCTTAACCCCAGCTAAGAGCTGAGTTTTAAAGCTGGGCTAGGTGGTGCTGCCTGGCAGGATTGGGCCCAATCCTGGTGGTTCTCATGCACAGCCTAACCCAGGCTGGGTTTCCGTAGCCTGGGTTAGAGTGCACATGAGAACAGCCTCATTGTCTTTGTTTTGCCACTGATGTATTTGTATGTATATCTGTGTATAGGGTTGCGGTAGAGTTTAGAATGTTCATTTAAATCATCAGTTCTGTAGACTGGTCTGTTTATATTTCTTACTGGATGTTTGAGACTCTTATTTTTCTGTTAGGATGATCTTTCACTCCGAGTAGGACTACTGTTTATAATTTGGTAATAGTAAAGTAATAAACCTTAGTAACTTTGTTCAATAAACTTAACAAGCCTCAAGTTACACTCTGCTACATGGGGTTACAGGCCCAGAGTGCTGGAATAATAATAATATAATAAAATAGGCAACAAGAAGTTTATAAACAAGAAATGAGCTACTTTTTGGTCTACAAAGATGCATCCGGTTGTAGAGATGCTGAGTGGTGCAAACTGTAGAAGTTGGTCATTTAAAGTAAAGAGGTGGCTAAATACCCTTGGACTGTCTTTTGTACTAGAAGGACAGATACCAATAGAGCGTGGAAGAGGGCAGCAGGCATGGGATGCTGCATACATTAAAAATAATAATAAATAAAATAATAAATAAAAAAATAAAATAAAATAAATAATGCATGCAGGCCATGGAGAGTATCTCCTTAACTGTAAGTGATAAATGGATATATCATACAGAAGATAAGAAGAATGCAAGAGAATGTGGGAGAGATTAAAGAAGGTTACCTTAGACTTCCCAATGTGGACTTCATGTGTGCCAGATTTCATAACTGTATGCCAATCCATTCCAGAAATATAAAGGTGGGGGGAAGAGGCATGCTGCTACCCATTTTCATGAGGGCAAATGGCAGATTCCTCCACATGCTGGTGGAATGATGGGCCAAATAAGGGTCTTAAGTTCCAGAAAGTTTTTGTAAAATTCTGGCTTGAAACAAGCCAGATTTCACCATTTGTAGCCATTTTTAAAAACAAACATTTCAAAAATATCAGGGGATTGGCCAATTCTTTTCAAGTGTACTAAAGGGGGAACCTGACCTCCTTCCCCACACATGTGGCAAGTTTCAAGGCTGTAGGACCAACCAGTGATTTTTGGTGTGTTTTTCTATTTCCCCATTGACCACTATTGGGAAAATCTGGATTAAGTCAGAATTTGTATGTGGATTCCGATTATATATCCAATATCACCATAGAATCCGAATCAGATATTGTCAAATTTGGATCGGGTCAAATCCAGATGTTGTCAAATTTGGATCGGGTCAAATCCAGATTTTCTGAATGTGCACAAGAGCCCCTGAAGAGCCCCTGGTGGCGCAGTGGTAAAACTGCCGCCCTGTAACCAGAAGGTTACAAGTTCGATCCTGACCAGGGGCTCAGGGTTGACTCAGCCTTCCATCCTTCCGAGGTCGGTAAAATGAGTACCCAGAATGTTGGGGGCAATATGCTAAATCATTGTAAACCGCTTAGAGAGCTCCGGCTATAGAGCGGTATATAAATGTAAGTGCTATTGCTATTGCTATTGCTAAACCTACACCCAACCCATATATCAGCTCCAAAACAATCACTCTCCCCTCCTCCTACCTTGATCTTTACAAACACATGACCACCAATCAGGAGTGTGCACAGCTCTCTTATCCTGGCTGGACACTCCTTCTACCCTGTTTAGGGTTGTGAGAACAGCCTCACTGGCTGACATCCTAACAAAGTGCTGCATAATGAGTCCAATTGAGCTAGTGCAGGAGGATTGCCTAGCTGCTCTAAAACTAGGGGGAATCTGCAAAATAGTACTATAGCACTAGAGTGTTGTCTGACTACACATCCCTGTCCCCTTTACCAAGCCTGGCTCGGTTTACCAAGGCCGGCCTAAGAGCAGGGACGGGGAAGGGGTTGAGTATCACCCTGTGCCTCCTCCGTCCCAGGCTGCTTGCTCCTTGTGTCTGCCCCTCTCCGGGGGCCCTTGACACTCGCCACCAGCCAGCCTCTCATCCCCAGCTGGTTCCTTATATGCCTCCTCACAGGCTATGCATCGCCCACCCCCAATTATAACCCCTCTTTATTCCCTGTAATTGTCTACCCTTTACAGCTGCTGCCAATGTTTCTCCCTTTCCTCCCTCCTCCTGCTCAGACCCTTCCCTTTGGAAGGCATGCTGCTGATGTTATCCTTGCGCACTTCCCCTTTGGCTCTTTCAGGGCTCTGCCCCTCCTCCACTGGAGCCGAGTCCCTGCCCAATGGCTGTCTTTCCTCCACTTCCCCCGGCTGCCACCCATCCCTGTCTCCTCAGGCCCCCTCACCACTCCATCCTTGGGGGTAGGGACAGCCGGCCTCACCAGACTAGTCTAGACTACTACAGGTTGTAAAAGTGTTGTACAAGGCAAGCATGCTTACGGTAGTGCAACAGTAGTCTGGAATGCAAGCTTCAGATTTAGCAAAAGTATCTACTGCAACAGCTTTGCACTAGTGCAGCATGCTTCTGCTAGGAATGGTCAGGATGCCAGCCAATAAGCTTAAATGATCTGGCAACTGAAAAAGTCTCAGCTATCTCAATGTATTGGATTTTTAATCCTGAATAAACATCTTGTTGTATTATATCCAGTACCTTTTATGTTTTGTTGTTTACAAATTTGCCCCAGTGGGGATCCTGTAGTGAGTGTGGGGGTGGAGTCAGACAGAAAAGGGAGGGGAAAGAGAAGGAAAAAATGGAGTTCTTTCTGAATAAATTCTTAGTTAAATCTCTATAAGATTAGTTTGAGGCGGGTCTCATGATCAAGGAGACCCACCTCCATAGGGTTTGCGGGGAGAGCGGGCTAAGCCCACTCTCCCCACAGACGAGCAGGGCGGTAGCCCTGGGTGGCTGGATCAGCCGCCCACATGACTGCCGGCTCCGTTATGGAGCTGGTGGGGGCTGGGAGGATCGGGTGCCGTGTGGCCCCCAGAAGCTCCAGTATGCCCTGCGCAAGAGCGCAGGGATACTGGAGAGACCCTTGAGCCAGGAGGCTGCTTTTAAGCCTCCCGGTTGGGAGTCTACACATGAGTTGCTGTGGCACGGAGCCGTGCCGTGGCAACTCACAATTAGAAAAACTGGGTTTGCAGAGCATTTGCTCCGCAAACCCAGTTTAAAGGGAGGGGTAGTTTGGCGGGTTAACCTCCTGGAAGCCACCGGGCTTGCCTGCGAGCCCAGTGGCTCCCACGATCAGGTGAAATCGAGCTAGGCTCCCCTAGCCCGATTTTGCCTAATCATGGGAATGGCCCTTTTTAATTTTTGAGGGAAGCAGCCATAAAAAAATTTAGCAATGAGTTTTTGAACCCACTATGCGTGTGAGCCTGCAAAGCTTATGAAGGTTCCTGTATCTTCATTACATTGCATTACTGGGCCTACATTCCTGAACTTCTGCATTCTGTTTTCACTGCTGCTGATTGTTTCTCCAGCTTCTTGACCTGCACAACCTCTGAAGGTACTTTTTCCTTATCATTCCTGAACTCTGTTGTTCACTGGATACCCACTGCTGCATGACTCAGATCCAGAGGTGAACTTAGGTAATTTTGGATCCTGGACCTAAAGGCCTTTCGACTGCACCGCCTCCCCCGCACTGCAAGCTAAGCATCATTTTTTAACTCGTGGGTTCTTGAGGACACAAACCACAACACCCAGGACAGACTAAAGAGGATTTTGGGGCCCCCAGGGGCAGGGGCGTAGCAAGGTTGGAGTGGGCCCAGAGACAAGATTTTAAAATGGGGCCCCCCCACTCAAAGTCCAGGGCCTCCGCACACCCCAGGCCCCCAAGGATTTAAGTCTGATTTTCCAAAATAAATATGCTGCCTGGAAATACATTTCACTGAATACACACACACACACGTCACAATATATAGTGATATACATTGAGTACTATACATTTGTTTTACTTTTAATGCCTAGAACACACTAGAAAGATGAATGATTAAAATGGCCCCCTCACTGCAGATTAGCCAAGGAGACTTTCAACCATGCAGGGTGAACCTATGTTTGTTTTCTCAGAATTCTGAACAAATTCAGTCAAGTCTGATTGCAGGAGGTTTTTCACAGGAGGCTTTTAAAGCCCTTTAAGACACATCTCCTCTGGAATGGAGGTGCTGCATTCACATGTTGGCCAGATTTACCCTGAAGTCCCTGCAAGTAATTGGGGAGCAGTTCACACACAAGAAAAATAAAATAAAATAAAAGCAGAAGACATGCTTCACAGTTCTCACTCAGACCTTCTGGGTTGCAAAACAACTTGAACATAAGTGCATTTATAAATATATGAATGAATGAATAAAATAAATATAATACTGTTTCTTCCAGAAGTTTTTGTAATTTTCTGCCATGAAACAAGCCACTTATAGGACTTTTTAGATAGTTTTTTTTAAGCCAGCAAATTTTCCAAGCTGTTTAAAAATAAATAGTCAGAGACTTCTCAGTCTCTCCCCCCCATATCAAAGCCCTATGGCAAGCAGATCCCTATATATCCGGGTGGGGGGGTGGGGAAGGTAACCACAAAAAGGAGTTCACACTCTACCTGGCAGCAGGGGGTCTTCTGCTGCAGAGAACAGTGGAGGCCTCTCTGGCTGCCTCCTCCTTCCTGGCTGGCTTGGGCCCTACTCGAGTTCAGGCTTCACAGAGGCCTACAGGAGGCCTCCGTGGAAGCCCCGCCCACCCGCCGATCAGCTGAGAGGCGGCAGAAAAGGAGCTCTTTGTAGCTTGTCTGCTGCTCGATTGCCGGCCAGCAGAACAAGCAGGAGAGACGGCGAACAGGGCAAGTGGCTGAGGGGCCTTGGGGCTGGGCAGGGGGCAATGGGGAGTCACGTGAGGTGCCTCTGGGGGGCCCCTCCAGGCAGTGGGGCCCCCAGACAACTGTCTCCCCTTGCCCGATCGTTGTTACGCGCCTGCCCAGGGGGTGTGAAGGCCCTAGACTTTGACTCCCAGTCCAGGGGTAAGTGCCTCTGTGCTCAGATACCACCACCTTTTTTCTTGTCCACCCCCGGAGAACCTACCCTTCTCTGGAAACAATGGAGGTCCTATTTCTGCAATTACCTCCTCACTATACAGACCCTTGATTTTACTCCAGCAAAGCAAAAGGCTATAAAATGGATTTGTTTCTGAATAAACTCTTAGTTGAATCTATGTAAGACTACTTTGTGTTTGTGAGGGAAGCAGCTATAAAACACGTCTCTCTGTTTAATCTGTTTTTTAAACTGTTTAAAATTGTTTTGCGTTACTGCTTGTGCTTTTAGCTCTTTGCTCTATTTTTAAATTTTATGTAAACCACCGAGAGATTTGTAAGTTAGACAGGATACAGATATGAGAAATAAATACATACTTGCATGGGTACATTGCAGCTGATAATTGTGAAGTACAGTAACACCCTTGGAAAATATTGCAGGTTGCGCCCACACCCCCAAGAAGACACAAGACACAAGTGTATAGTGAAAAGGGCCACAATTTTATTAACAAATTCAAATGCAACTGAACGGAAACCTACAGTGAGGAAGCGAAAGGTGTGCTCAATCAAAGCAGGCCTTACCTATTTGAACGAGCGATAGCATCTTGGCTCCAGGCAGCCCCAATGCTCTAAAGCAGAGGCTGCCCATCTTAGCTGACCTATGGTCAAGTCTCTGCCATAGCAGCACACACACACACACACACACACACACACACACACACACACACGGAAGCCACCAAGCCTTTCTGGGGAATTTAGCTTGACAGAGTAGAGCAGGCCAGACCAGAGTTCCCTGATCCGTCAAGCCCTTAGGGAGGTAATCTTTCGCTCTGTAGCCAAACGCTTACCTGAAGGTGCTCACCAAAAATTAAGATGTTACTCCCCACCGCACTGAACCTGCCAACTGTGACCAGGAATGAAAACTAGCTAGCTAGCTAAAGGGTACCATCAGAGGCAGGCGGAAAAGGGTGTGCACCAAAGTCCAATCAGGTGAGCACCCAAAAAATTCCTGCCTGGCCCCAAAAGGTGATCAGCAAGCCCAGACTGTACCCAAGGGAAGGGAGGGAGGGTGCCTGCTAGGAACGGACTGAAGAAGGGAAGGCTGACATCGGCTGCATGCTCGACGTCCCCCCCACCCGGTACCCATGAGCCAATGGGCTCCAGCCAAGCCTCATGCTTCTTGGCAAGGAGGGATGGGGCAAACGGTCCGTGCTGCCCATTCGGGCAGCGAGCGGCCAGATTCTCCAAAGTGTAGATAGATAGATAGATAGATAGATAGATAGATTCTCCAAAGTGTAAATAGATAATTTGTTTGTTTGTTTGTCACATGTATATACCAGTACCACCCTTTATAAAATCTCAGGGCAGTTTACAGTTTAGATCCTGTGAAATAGAGCAAATGGAAACTAGGAAGGCACAAGTATCCCTCTGTTCAGCCAGGAATGGGTCAGAATATTGGCCCACATTCCAGACGAACGTATGCAAATCCTTGAATCTTTGTGAGTGATGGTTGCACTTGCTTGCAAGGCACTCCAAAGAGGCTGCCTCTCCTCTTCCTTTCCTAAGGCATCCAGAAGCTTGCCTTGCAGCAGGAGGAAAGCAGTGGGTACAGGTTCTTCATGCCTTTCTGCCATTACTGCCTACCTCCCCACTGTGCTAAGGCACTCAGAAATCTACTTTGGGGCAGTGAGAACACAGTGGCGGCAAGGGTCTTCCAGATGCCAGCAGAGGATCCTTTTCCATGATGGGACTACAAATCCCAGCAGCCCTTTTGGGAAAATGTTTTCTGCAAGCCCATCACAGGAAGGGGAAGGCCCTTAGGCCTTTCTTGCCTTGTGATCAATCCCCAGGGGTCTTCCCGTTTCCGGGAAAAGTGTGCAGAGCTCCCCCTGGGCCCAAAAGAACTGGGTGAACAAAATCTTGATTTCTTGTGCTCTCTTGGCTTCCAATTGAAGCTGTGTTTGGATCAGGGGAGTTGGCTGTTTTGAGCTCTCCTGATCGACTGCTTACAACATCTCTACTGCAGATTTAATTCATTTTGGAACGTAGGTTGGTTTGTTAGCATAGTGCGAGCACAACTTGTCATTTGTTTTATCTTGGAAATCTATCTGTTGTGCCATTCTCCTTTAATTAGGGGAATCATGTGAAATGTGTAATTATTAAAAACACATTTTTTCATAAGATATGTGACAAGTCACATGATCTGCAGCTGTGTTGGCATATTTTGGTTTTGAATTTTGCTAGACTTCTTTCATTATGGAGAATTACATTTCTCCCTTTTAAAATTTGAGGATCTTCCCCCACCCTACTCTTAAACCTCAAGGTTAGAGGTTATGGAAAAAAAGTGAAGCAATAAATAGAACAGTGTCCTACCTTCACTTTTCATGGGTTGCATGCCAACAGCCGGATTAGAGAGATAAAGCCGTTTTTCTTCTACAAAATTGCAAACAGGGCCAGACACAGGCACACAAACACTCTCCAAATCTGTCAGTCGTTGGCCGCCCGCTTGCGGTTTGCTGATTATGGGAATCGCAAAGAACACAGGCAAAGCATGCTAAACAGCCTCATTTGTGGACCTTCAGAAGAACCTTCAGAAGACTCCACCACACCTACAGTGCTGAAAAGCTTCCAAGAGCAACCTTCTGAAAGACTGACAGCCTCTTTTAGAAGAAGCAAAGTGGTGGTCTTCACACAGCTGCTCCCACTGGAACAAAACCTCTCTTCTCTTGGTCTGAGCCAGGGATGAGAAGGCCTTTCGAGTTCCTGGAGTCAACCTCTATGTTCTGTGGAAGACCAAGGTCTGGGGTCTCATATCTGATGCCAGAAGAGGCTTTAGAATGCTGTCCAGTGTCCAACTGTGCCCGGCTTTGACACCAGTGAGGCATAAATAGTCACCATGGCTACCAGCCAGGACTCTTGTCCAGTGTTACACTTGCCACTCGTGGTTTCTTACACTTCAAATCCAAAATTAACATCAGTGGGGAAATTCGGCCATACCAAAGAGGAGGACAAAACTCCTGAAATGGACCCGAAATCTATTGCCATAGAAACTCCCACAGTCCATGTGCAATCCACCACCCAGACCCAGAAAAGCACAAGGCCCAATTCACATTTTGGCTTGCTTTTGTTTTGGTATGGCCTAATGGCCTTTATATATTTATGTCATCTTGTCCTCAGGAGAACTTCCAGGGTGACTCAGAGCAAGTTAAATTATTTTGAAAAATAATCAACAACACATTAAGGTCTTTATAAAAAACCAACCAGCATAAATGAGAACTGCAGCTCTCTACAGCCACAGCAGGAGTAGAAGAGTTAACTACCGCTGCTGCTGCTACAACTACTATATTACATTACTACATATATATTACTTTAAACCAAAAATTCCTGAAGTGGTTTATATAGATAAGGACATAATAAATAAATAAGATGGTTCTCTGTCCTCAAAGGGCTCACAGTCTAAAATTAAACTCAAGGTAGACACTAGCTACAGTCACTGGAGGGATGCTGTGCTGTGGGCTGGATAAGGCCAGTTGCTCTTTCCTGGCTAAAGATAAGAGAATTGCCACTTTTAAAAGGGGGGGTCTTTGCTCAATTAGCAGAGCTACCAGCTCCCTCCAATTCCAAAGAGTTCCTCACGGAAGAAATGCCACCTCAAATCTGCCCCTAATTCCAGTGTGGCCAGAACTTGGTGGCAACTAGCAACCCTACCGTTCCTACATTTTGATGCATGTTTATTGCATATCAGATGAATGTGTTCTAGTTTACTTCAGGGTCTCTAGACCTTCTCTTGATTAGAGCAGGGAAAGCATAGTGGCTGATCAGATCAGGATCAGGAAGCCCGTAGTGAAAGCCTCACCAATCCCATGAGTTCACTGGATTACTTTAGGCAAACCACAATCTGTCAGCCTTTCTCCCCGCATCTGGCAACAGAGAAATAATGATATTCACCTATCATAAAGAGTTGTAAGTGGAGATGTGCACAAAACTGGAAAATCCACTCCAGTTTGAGTTGAACCAGGCTCGAAACAAACATTCTGGTCTGGTTTTGTGCACTCCCAAACCAGGCCCGGTTCAGCTCGAATCTGAGCCCGATTCCAGTGGATTCAAGGTCATACTGGTAAAGGGGAATCCAGTAAGGATTCCCTTCACCAGTACAGGGAAAGTGGGGACCAGGGGACCAAAATAAAAAGAGGTGAGGTGGAAGGGAAGTAAAAATTTACCTTCAAATTGCCACTGCCACCAGCTGCAGTGTCTGTGGCAGTGTTGGTGGTGGCAGTGGGGACCCCACCCACGCCAGAGGAGGTAGGCCCGGTTTGGGCTCATTTCAGGCCCTTTGGGCCTCTGCACACGTACGAAGGTGAATTTTTACTTCCCTCCTGCCTCAACTCTTTTTCTTTAGGTCCCCTGGTCCTCTCCTTTACTGGTGAAGAGGAATCCTTACCAGATTCCCCTTTATCAATGATTTTTGAGCTGGCTTGACCAAAACTTTGCTCGAGCCAAACAGCTCGAAGTTGAGCCAACTCGCACACCCTTAGTTGTAAGGATTGCAGAAAGATAATGTATCTGAAGAGCTCTGAAAATCTGGAACTACTATACAAATTCTTCTTATTAGTTAGGCTTCACACATTATCAGATGCGAAGATGTCTTCCCTAACATAGTCATTAGCTTAATTTTTTATCACTTCTACAAATATACATTGTAATAGAATGATATAATGAAAAATGAGAAAAAACAGCAAAAAAAAAAAAAAGAAAAACCCATAGTCTATTAAGTAATGTACCAATTTTAAAAAACCTTCTTCTAAGGATAATTTCTTCAAAGCACAAACAGTTCATTAAAGCTGGACCAAATCTCTGAAAACTCCACTTCTTTACCATTTAACTGAAACAAAACCAGTATGAATACAGACAGGGGGCACATATTTATTGATTTACAAGCTGTAAATCAGGAAAAGATTTCTCCTTCCAGTGTTGCATAATAATCCTTTGGGTGACTCGCCATGCTTGGAGAATCCTAACACACTGTAATTTGCCTTTAACTGACTATGCTTGTACCTGATGAAGTGAATTGTTTCCCACGAAAGCTAATGCTTGTTTGTAACAATAAAGATATTTGCAGTTAGTCTCAAAGTGCCACCCATTTTTCCTGCTAGATGCACATATTTCATATTCATAGTTTTAATATAAAATATTCAGTTTCATATTAAACTACATTCTCCCCATAACTGACTTATTGGTATATATTTCAGTGCTGTCTTCTCCCTGAAATTAGTGTCAGGAAGCAACGTTAAATGAGAAACAATAGTTTGATATTTATTACTACCTAACCATAGGCTAAGAAAACAATAAACAGGCAATGGCCCAATTCATATGTAATGCCAAACTTGAGTTAAACGTGGCAGCAGTTGGAACTCCAGTATGTCCAAACGCATGAAACCGCAGTTTCATGGCAAAAGTGACCTCCAGGTTGCCTCAGCAAACTCCAGTTTGAACCTTCAGTTTGCACAAAGGTTCACCGCGGGGGCCTCTGGTTGGGCCACTGAAGCATAACGTTTGAATCTGGACACCACCATAACAGCAGTTTTGTACCAATTTGCAAACCGGAATCATAGAGGCAGTGGTGCAGACCTATCCAGGGACATGGCTGCTCTATGCCAGCAGTGCTTCTTGCTGGCCACCTTTTGGAGAACCAGCCCCGCCCCTCCTGTCATCCATCAGGCTATGCAGTTGCCTAGCAACAGGGAAGCTGCAATGCTCCATTGCAGCCTTGTCATCCACTCAATGGGCAGTCCCTCTTCCCACTCTGTCCCTTGCTCCCCCCCACCTGGCAAGCAGGCGGAAAAAGGGGATGGGACGACAGCACAGGCACTAAGTGCATTGCTCCCCAAGAAGTAAGCAACAGTGACGAATGTTCACAAGCACAAACAGGTGGCAACATAAGCAGGGCAACCTATCACAGCACCAGGAGGGGAACACTTGGAATGCGAGGGCGTTCCCATGCTTGTGTTTAAAAGGCAGCCACAAGCAGGGATTCTGGATCAGCCAGCCTCGATTTTTTTCACAAAAGGTTGGGGAAGGGGGTCCCAGCCCCTTCCCTTTGGGGGTTATCAGTCCCTATGCTTAATCATAAGAAGAACCACCTGTGAGGAGTAGGGGAGCCCTCAGAGGTGCTCTTGATGCATTCTGCCAGCCACCGGGGCTCGGTAACCAAGCAAAGATGCTCTATGGAGGAAAAATGTGGGGGTGGATACTTCAGAGAGTGCTCTCCCAGTCTTGGTGACTGCCACCAAGTAGCTGTTAAACCATGCCCCCTGCCAGCCCGCCAGCGCATGTGGATATATGTACCCTTGCCTGTGTCCATAACAGGTGACCCTGCTCTCCTGGGGCAGCTGGTAGGGATGTGCGAAACGTTTCGGATACAAAACGTTTTGTACCCAAACCAGCCTGTTTCGGGTGTTTTGTAGACAAAACAAAACACCCATTCTCCAGATCCAAAAGTTTTGTATACAAAACAAAACGTCCCTGTTTCGGCTACAAAACGTTTTGTTGTTTCAGACCTCCATTTTGTGCTTGACATCTCTTTGAATTTCCCACCCTTCCAGCCTTCTGATCAGTGACCTAAATCATGGGCTGACCTGCTGACAATTCCTTCCTTGTTCCCCATTGGCTCTTTTGCTTCTTCCCACTCTTTACTGACCCCACATTGGCCAGGGGAAGGGTTGCTAACCCATGGGGTGCTGGGTTCTGCTGTTTCTGTGGTGTTCTGAGTGTAGATTCTCTGGTAGCATATGAGAGTGGATTCTTGTTTTTCACTGAAAATCTCATATGCTACCAGAGAATCTACAATGAACACCTCAGAAACAACAAAACCCAGTACCCCACAGGCTTGTGGGTGTGGGGGTGGTTGGCACCCTATGTGCACTACACAACCCCTTGCTCTGGGCAACCCCAGTGCCCCCCAAGTGGAATTATGGAGCTGCTGAAACCTCCATTATTCCCCATGGGAGAAATCTTAAAGACACGTAAACTTCAACAAATCAAAAAAGATCAGCCCTTTGCCCAATTCCTTTGAAATAATTCTGGAAGTTTCCTTGCCCCCATTGGGCACTACCACCCACCACACTCTGCTCTGGGTCTTCCCTTTCCCCTTGATTTGAAGCGATACATTTGCTGGAATCCCCATTATTCCATATAGGAAAATTCTTAAAGATGTGTGAACTTAAAAAAAATTCACACACAAAAATCAGCCCTTTGCCTAATTCCTTTAAAATTTGGGTGGTAGCTTCCACCCATTGGACACTACCACCACCACCCACTCTTTTTGCCCTGGGACCCTTTTTAAAAATCCAAATCAATTCGGATTTGGATTCGGAAAATTTGGCTACAAAACAGGGCTGATTCGGATTCAGAAAATTGGGTACAAAACAAAACGGGGATGTTTCAATTCAGATACAAATTGAAACAAGAAAATTCCAAAACGCACACCCCTAGCAGCTGGAAACCAGGGCTGCCCTCTCCCACAAAGCCCCACACTGGCAGATCTGCATAGGGCACAACACCAGACCAGACCTGGGATTCTGAATGGGTTTAAAGGTCCATCCCAGAACCCAGTGTCTCCCTTGTCAGTCCCAATGCTTGGTGGGGTTTGCTCTTGTTGGGAATTAATGCCCCAAGCAAGGAGTCAGAGGCAGCCCAGTTCTGTTTTTCTCACTGAAAGATTGGGGAAGGGGGGCCCTACCCCTTCACCTTTGGGGGTTTGCGCTCCCTAGGCTTACGCATGAGCAAGGTCGATCTCCAGGATTGGTTGTGCTCCAGTCTTAGGGAAGTGCACTACTGCTGCGAAAACAGAGTCACCTGCACTGCTCAGTCATGAGAGTGGAAGGCCATGGGGACACCCACACACAACTCATGGGAAGAACCATCAGAGAGGAGAGGAGAGAAGTGCCAAGAAAATTCAGTCATGATGCCTAACGGCAAAGCATCCCCTTCTCCCATGGATCTCTACCTCATGGGATCTGTTCTATCATTTATCATGGAGAGTTGGGGAACCCACACAAGTGGGTGGGCGGGCTGGGCTGGCTCAACTCTTGAGCTCACAGTCCGTGGGTTGACCAGCACCTTTACAGCTGCATAGCCTTCCCCAGAGGACTGGCTCTCTTGTGAGAGAGCAAGCCCACTTGACAGCAAGCTGCCAGTAAGCAGGGTTTCAATTGGGTCTACATGGACTGCTTTGCCAGGGTTATCCCTAACCCAGGGTTACCCCAGGTTATTCATAGGACAGATATCATCCCAGGTTATTATAAGACAGTCCTCCTCCCACATCTTTTACCCTCCCTCATCTACATATCCCCTCCTAGGAAGTCTCAATGTTTCCCTCACCTCCCTGAGTAACAGTAAAATATCTCCTCCACCCCCCGCTCCGGACCATCACACACACACACACACACACAATTTCTTGCTTCTGCAGGACTATCAGGGTGCAGGGCTCTTTTGGGGCCGCTGGTACTATCACTGCCAGAAGAAGCACAGTCATGGCATGGCAAGGCAGGGCATTTAAAGGGATTTAAATGGCCTTTCCCTGCTGAGGTCAGGTGGTTAGCTCCAAAAATGCATGGGCATGCCCAGCATGCCCCCTCTGGCCATCTGGCCGTGGAGCTTGCTGGGATTGGCCTTGGTGGACAAGCAGCAGAGAGAGGCTACCCTCTCCTGCAACGAGTTTGGCTGGCTGCTGTTTGACAAATGTCTGTGGTGCAATTTACAGTTCCGAATTTACAGTTCACCAACCTCCGGCTCCGTATTACATATGAACCAGGCCTAATAGTCTTTTATGCAGAGAGAGGGAGAACCTCTCAGTTTGAATTAAGGACAGTGAGTGAGGAGGAGACAAACAACCACAGTGACTCCAACCCCCAAGCCAGGACACAGACATATTCAAATATATACAAGCATGCCCCCCACAAAAAACTGAGACAATGCCCATGGCACAATCCCAACAGATGTTAGGAATACTTGATGAGGAACAATGTATTGCATTGTGTATTCATTCTGCGGCTCTCTTGGGATTTTTTGGCAGCAGATATCAATGGGTTCTCAGGGTATATATATTTAAAATAAAGAGTTTTAATCCCCTCCAGAAAATGAGCCCTTTCTCATGTGCAGTGAGAAAGGGCAAGAGGTTTAGCAAGGAGGGAGCCTTAAAAACCTTACCACCCCGCAGGCAAGCAGGTTCCTTTCTTTGGGCAAGCGGATCGCCCACCCAGATGATCACTGGGTGCTGCCGGTAGCTCTGAGGGTTGGGGTGCCAGGACATGTCGCCCCACATCGCCGCCCCAGAGCTCAAATAATGTACCGCGTGAGTCCGCAGTGCATTATAGGGATCCCCCCCCCCCTTCCCTGGAGCTGGCCGGGATCCCTGCCATCACGGCTGGCAGACAATAAGTAAAACAGGAGAGCACTCGTTCTCCTAACCTCATTTAACAGAGTAGTTTCATAGGCGAGCTTGCCACTGTGGTGCCGCCGGGATCGGGCCCGATCCCGGCGGTACACACACGCATGCAAAACTGCACTGGGCTTCTTTAGCCTGGATTTGTACGTGCATTTGATTAGCTTCACTATGTTTTTATATTAGTACGGAGGGTGTCAGCTTTCTGTGCTTCCAGAATCTGTGCCTGTAAGGACCTTGTGATGGATATTCTCAGCATAATACATTTTTGGCTGACCATTGGGGAAATGGTTGATTATCAGGAAATGGTTGATTATCAGATTGTATTAGCTGCTCCATTGGGGACCCCCAAGTATGTAAGTCAGCTGGTCCATAATTAGGTCAGCCAATTTGGGCGGGTGGGGGGGACCACTGTAATACATCTGGAAATGAAGTTACTGAAAATAATTATTATTGGAGGAAACTGAGAAGAGGTGGGAAGGTGAAAAATAGTGGTTCTCCAGAACTCACTGTTGATTGACTAATTATTAACCGATGTATCATTCATTAACTGCACTTTTGTCAAAGGTGATATTCCCCATGAAGTGAAGTGAGGCAATTGCCCCAAGTGGCAAATTTGGGGGGGTGGCACGATGCCAGGGATTACTCTAAGGGGTAGCAAGGGATAGAGGGTGTGCCACCCACAAAATATTCCCCGCTCCTTCTTTTGCTCCTCCATTCGACACACTGGAACTTCAGCAAAGTGACAGACAAAACAGTCATATCATATTATGGTCCTCTCACTTGAATTAATTATTTTGAAAGGTCTTCGTTGTTTAAAGAATCCTCATTTACTCACTCCTCTACCCTGGAACAAGCAGCAGAAGCCAGTGCAGCCAGGTAGGTAAGAGACTCTAACAGCCTCCCAAGAGCCAGGCCAAACCCTTAGCTTCCTTCCTGGCCAGGAACTGGGCCAGGTGAAGCCAGGTGTGCAGTGGGGGTGCAAGGCCCTAGTACTGACCTCTTTCCATACTCCAGTCTTTCCTGACACATGGTCTTGAGTAAATTAGTCTGCAATGTTTTGTCTAATCCAAAAAGGCAGCATTATCTAGAGGAATCTGGCCCATTTTCTGAATAAGTTTGAAAATGTCAAGCAAGCTTCATTAATAAGTTAAATAAACTAAAAATATTAATAACCTTACTGCTATACATATGTAATGGTCTTCATACAATAATTCAAATCTCAGTTTAATGTGAGTTACTAACATTCGTACTTTTTCTCACTGCATGTAATTAATCTATGGCATGGTGATAATTAATCAGAGGCATGGTGCCTCTTGCCTTTGGGCTCCCCAGGCCAAGAGGTCTAGGGCCAACAAATAGAAGTACTTTTTCACACAACGTATGATCCATTTGTGGAACTCTCTGCCACAGGATGTGGTGACAGCCAACAACGTGGATGGCTTTAAGAGGGGTTTGGATAACTTCATGGAGGAGAAGTCTATCAATGGCTACCAGTCGGACAGCTGTGGGCCACCTCCAGCCTCAAAGGCAGGATGCCTTTGAGCACCAGTTGCAGGGGAGTAATGGCAGGAGAGAGGGCACGCCCTCAACTCCTGCCTGTGGCTTCCAGCGGCATCTGGTGGGCCACTGTGCGAAACAGGATGCTGGACGAGATGGGCCTTGGGCCTGATCCAGCAGGGCTGTTCTTATTTTCTTATGTTCATTTTGCACATCCCTACTGTTCTTATGTTCTTCTTATGTTCTGAAGGGGCTCATAGCCACCCAAGAAACTTTCACAAGGCAATCACCATCAACAGCCACTGGAGGGGACTCTGTGCTGAGATGAACAGGGACAGTTGAATTCTCTCTGCTCAGTATAACAGAAACATCACCTGAAAGGTTCTTCCTTGCTCAGTTAACAGGGGAAGACATTTGGGGCAGGTATCGGAATAAACCCTGATATAATAAAATTGCACTTTCCGGATATTGTAGAGCTAGAAAATGTGCAGAAAATAGTAACCAAAATGATCAGGAGGTTGGAGTGACTCCCCTGTGAGGAAAGACTTTGACACATTTTTAATTTGGAATGCCTATTTAGTTTAGAAAGAAGGCATGAGCCTTTGCCATGAGCCTTATCTCCCATTGAGATCATCTGGAGAGGTTCATCTGTGGTTGCCACCAGCTCGTCTGGTGGCTTCTTGGGGACAGGCCTTCTCCGTTGCTACCCCTGGGCTTTAGAATGCGCTCCCTGTTGAAATAAGAGACTCCCCATCTCTTGCAACTTTTAAAAAGGCATTGAAGATTTATTTGTTCACCCAGACTTTTAATTAGATTTATAGTTTTAATACTTTTAATGTTGAGTTTTAAATGATTTTAATGTTAATGATTTTTTAATTGTAAACTGCTCACAGACACAGGTTTTGGGCAGTATAGAAATATGTTAAATAAATAAATAGCCAAAATATATCATGAATATATCAGAATTTATAGGTTTACAGTTTGTATAAACCTTTGCTGAACTGTTTAACTTGTTGTGATGGAAGACAGAATACGTTTGTGTCATTAGTCAGGGTATGAGAATGGAAGAAGATTCATTTTCCTGACAGGTTTAGAGGGAGAGAAAAATCTCCAAATATAATTACTCTTTATTATTCTTTTCAACCAAAGGGAGCAGAACAATATCCATGCAAAATTAAGCAGAGAGACAGAAGAGAGAAGTCTTATAATTAACCCCATTGCATAACAGGCAACAAGACAACCAGGAGGAAGGCCAAACTATTTCATATTATGAAACTGGGCGTCCCATCAGGTAAAGAAACTGCACTCCTCTTTTCATAGCAGCTGAAGTTTATACACTCCACCCCCACACGCACACACACCGCAACTTGTTTTAGCCAAGCGCCTCCTGGGGGCCATCTGGTTTTAATGATATTAAATGAAAAAATGCAGTCTCCTTTTTACAACAGGACCCACATGAAAGCTTCAAACACTAGAATTGTGTTTTTTAAAATTTATTTTGATCATCTTCAAATTCATTGGGTTGTTGTTCTTGTTATACAACCATGTGGTACAAGCACTCCCTCTCTCTCGCTCATATAAATTTATTGTTGATGTACACCACTGGTGTGGAATGAACCTCACATATAAAGAGGGGGACGAATTGCAAGGGGAGAAATCTGAATGCAAACTTCCTGCATTTTGAGAGTTTGCCCCCCCCCCATCTCCTGCTAGCCAGCCCTCTCCTGCCAGTTGCCCCACTTCCCAAGCAGAAAAACAACACCCTGACATTTGGGAAGGGGAAGGGGGTAACCAGCAGCAGGGAGGGATCACACAGCAATGAGGAATTGGGTGTGTATATATTTGCTTAGATGAAGGAAAACTCAGAGCTCTCTTGTCTTCCAAGTTTTCAATTCATGCAGAGCAATTTATTCTTTTTGTTGGTTGGTTGGTTGGTTGGCAAAGTTATAAAAATCCTTCTTACCCCCCCCCCCAGCCCCAAGGGGCAAAGGTTATTTGAGTGTAACTAAAGGGCAGAGGTCCTCTTACCCCTGGACTTCGGGGCCAAAGTCCAGCGCCTCCACAGCCCTTGGGGGCCCCCAAATCCTCTTTAGTCTGTCCTGGGTGGTGTGGTTGCCCAGCCTAGCATGATGAGGCTTAATTTGCTGGGGAGGGAGAGCCTCCAAAGGCCTTTAGGTCCAGGCTCCAAAATTACCTAGGTGCACCTCTGCTAAAGGGCTAAGGTAAGCATGTGCTAACAGAGCAGGTCCCTCCAGAGCTTGTCTCTGCTTAGTGATGCCACGTGTTTAGGTAGAATTAACACATATTAAATCTCATTTTCATAATGACTATGGTAAGAATTCAAAGTGAATCAAAGCCAGAACTTGTTGTGGGCATGGGGATTTCAAACAGCAGCAGTTAGTATGATGAGCTGTCCGGGGATGGATGCCAGTGGCCTCACTAGTTCTGTTCATTAAAGAGGCCTCTGATCTTGTGCTTCTCATGCCTCAGCAAAGCCCCTTTGACATGTTCTTATCAAAAAGGCCTTAGACAAATTCGTGGTGGACAGGTCTATCAATGGCTGCCAGTCTTGATCACTATAGATGACTTCCAGGATACCATTTGCTATAGATGACTTCCTCTGAATACCATTTGCAAGAGAGCAACAACAAGAGAGGGGCATGCCCTCACCTCTTGCCGGTGGGCTTCCCAGAGTCCTCTGGTGGATTACTGTGAGAGACAGGATGCTGGACTACATGGGTCTTGGACCTGATCCTGTATATTAGGTGGTATAGAAATTCAAGCAAGCAAGCAATCAGTCAGTCAATTAAATAGAGCAGTTTTGCTCCCAGCCACTGTGTCCAGCACTAGCCAGGTAGATGCCCTCAGAAAACACTTCAGCTGGATGAGATAAAGATAGTTGTTCCACAGCATACTGCCCCTGAAAATGAATGCTCCATTAATAGCTGTATCCTCCATAAATCTGTGTGATCCTTTTTAATGTCCATTTCCACTAGTGGCCTCACAACATTCTGTTGCAATAAATTCCATTTAACTGGGAATTGCATAAAAAGGTACTTTGTCTTGAAAGTACTGCCAATTAATTTTTGTTACAACTCCAAATTTGGATGTTATGGGAATATTTCTCTCTGTGTTTAGTCTCTGACTGCGCAGTTCATAATCTTACAAAGCCCTGCCATATTCTCCTCATATTTTCCATCACTGTCAACTTCTTCAGCCATTTGCCGTTAAGAAGCTGCTTGAACCCCCTGATCCCTTGATCATTTTTATTGCCCCTTTCTGTATATTTTCCAATATCCTTTTTCAGATGGGGCATCCAAAATTATATACAATGGCTGGCATCCTAACTAAATTACTCACTAGTACTACTCAGGAGTTACTGGCTATATTCGTACATAATGCAGAACGCATGTTGAAGGGGCCAGAGGTTCCGCAAGCATTATGTGTGAATGTGTGCAATTGCAGTTATGCATGGTGACGTACCCGAGGTTTCAGTTTCCTGATTCCAATCTGAACCCTCTGGTTGTAGTGAGTTTCATCTCCGCAACCCAAGGTTGGATGCAGCCTGCATAGTGTCCAAATTCAGAACTGCAGGCTGCATCCCTTGGACCTGGAGTTGAGGGAGGCAGCTCCTCTCTAAACGCTGGCCGTGACTGGCTGTGCGGGTTGTCCTTCATGGAAGAAGGAAGCCCACACAGCCAGTTCCCCTTCCTTTCTGCAGTCTTGCTGACTGCAGAGAGGGAGCTCTCCGTTACATCCAAACATGGGCGAGAGCGCGGGGGGAGGAAGGGAGCGGAATCATGGGTCCACTGGATCTGAGGTTCCACCTTACACGTGAATGCGGCCACTGTAAAGAACTACTAAATTTCTGTAGGCCTTCCTCTAGTAAATTTAGTCAAGATGTCAGCCAGTATTCTAAAGGTGGGTACATGATAGATGTATAGAAACTCAGCATGATATGTAATTTAAATTTAAATCCCTGTACTAATCATTCCGTCAGCCACCTAATGGCGCAATGGAGAAATGACTTGACTAGCAAGCCAGAGGTTGCTGGTTCAAATCCCTACTGGTACGTTTCTCAGACTATGAAAGATACCTATATTGGGAAACAGCAATATAGAAAGATGCTGACAAGCATCATCTCATACTGCGTGGGAGATGGCAATGGTAAATCCCTCCTGTATTCTACCAAAGACAATCACAGGGCTCTATGGTCACTAGGAGTCAACACCGACTTGACGGCACACTTTACTAATCATTCCTAATACTGAATTTGCATTTTTCATTTGTTGTGGCAAATGTTACTACTGAGGGGTGGGACAAGCAGTTCACACTGTGTGACTTCACTTTGTTGTTGCTGTTTTTTATGGGTCATATAATTCAAGCACAGAAGGGGAAAATGGTGTGCAATCTCTCCTGGTATGACTGGCAGTCAGTATGATGCCTCTGGATTGGACAGGCCTGGTATAAATACCAAGAGCCAAGCCTTTTGCTTCTGGCTGGTCATTTGCACTTCAGGCTTAAGAGGAAAGGGAAAGGCAGGGGTCTCAAACAGTCCTCTAGCTGTTGTTGGACTACAACTCCCATCATCCACAGTCATAATGGCCAGTAGTTAAGGATTATGGGAGTTATAGGCCAACCTCTTTAGGAGGGCTACAGTTGTGAGACACCTAGATTAGAGCATTTGGGACTTCTAAGGTATAGAGAAAAGACACTCAAAGAGGACACGATCAAGATTTATAAAATCTTACCTGCTGTGGATAAAATTGAGAGAGAGAAATCATCACCCTACTCTCCGCAGTAGAATATAAGAACAGCCCTGCTGGATCAGGCCCAAGGCCCATCTAGTCCAGCATCCTGTTTCACACAGTAGCCCACCAGATGCCACTAGAAACTACAGGCAGGAGTTGAGGGCATGCCCTCTCTCCTGCTGTTACTCCCCTGCAACTGGTACTCAGAGAAATAGCCCTCCAACTAGTAGCCGATGATAGACCTCTCCTCCATTAAGTTATCCAAACCCCTCTTAAAGCCATCCAGGTTGTTGGCTGTCACCACATCTCGTGGCAGAAATTTCATAGGAACATGGGAAGCTGCCATATATTGAGTCAGACCATTGGTCTATCGAGCTCAGTATTGTCTTCACAGACTGGCAGCGGCTTCTCCAAGGTTGCAGGCAGGAGTCTCTCTCAGGCCTGTCTTGGAGAAGCCAGGGAGGGAACTTGAAACCAGTAGTGCCATCCAATTAAATCTGGCTGGCAGTGCATTCAGGACAGATAAAATAGTGCACTTCTTCACACAACAGCTAGTGAATCTGTTGTGGGGCTGAGGCTGTAGCTCAGTGGTGGAGCCTCTGCTTTGCATGCAGAAGGCCCCAGATTCAACCTCTGGCATCTCCAGGTTGGCCTGGGAAAAGATTCCTGCCTGGAATCTTGGCGAACCCCAGTACAGACAATACTGAGCTAGATGGACAGCGGCCTGACACAGTATAAGGCAGCTTCCTATGTTCCTAATTTGTGGGACTTGCTGGCGTAAGATGTGGTTTAGAGGGCTTCAAAGGGGGATTAGACAAATTGCTGGAGGATTGGTCTGCCCATGGTTACGAATCATGGAATACGGAATGTTCATGTTTAGAGGCCTCATGCAGCTGAAAATTGGGGCAATTGCCAATGTGGAGCAAATGCCAAAGTGGGCTTCCTGTTGTCCTGCTTGTAGACTTCCACGAGGCATCTGTTTCGCCACTACAAGAAGCAGGATGACAGACTAGATGGACCCTTGGTCTAATTGAGCTCTTATGTTCTTTCTTTCTTTCTTTCTTTCTTTCTTTCTTTCTTTCTTTCTTTCTTTCTTTCTTTCTTTATCTATCAATCATATTTCTATACCACCTGACATGTACACCACATCCCTAGGTGGTGTACATAAGTTAAAATACAATATAAAAACAAGATAAAATGATTAAAACAATTATGATATCAAGTTGATTAAAATTAATTAAAAACCTGAGAGAGCAGGTGCATCTTAGGAGTCTTTTTTAAAAACAGCCAGAGACGGGGAAACTCTGATCTGAACAGGGAGCACATTCCAGAGCCCCAGGGCAGCCACAGAGATGGCCCAGTCCAGAGTAGCCACCAAACAAGCTGGTGGTAGCCATAACCGGACCTCCCCAGATGATCTTAATAGGAGGAAGGGTTCATGACAAAGAAGGTGCTCTCTTAAGTACCCTGGACCCAAGCCACTGAGGGCTTTATAGGTAATAACCAGCATTTGGTATTTCACTCAGAAACATATCGGCAGCCAGTGCAGGTCTTCTAAGATCGGTGTTATAGAGTCTCTTTGGGTTATCCTGGAGACCAGTCTGGTTGCTGCATTTTGCTCCAACTGTAATTTCCAGACTATGTACAAAGGCAGTCCCATGTGGAGTGCATTCCTGTAGTCAAGCCTGGAGGCTACCAGCATATGTACCACTGTTTTAAGGTCATTTTCCTCCACAAATGGGCGTAGCTGACGTATCAGCTGAAGCTGATAAAAAGTGCTCCTGGCCACTGCCTCAACCTGAGAACCAGAGATAGTTTGGGATCTACATACTTATTCTTTCTGGGGGAGTGTAACCACATCCAGAACAGGCAGATCTAAACCATCTCTCAAGTTCTGACCACCACCACCCCCGCACACACACACAGTACCTCCATCTTATTTAGATTCAGCTTCAGTTTATTATCCTTTATCCAACTGATTACTGCCTCCAGGCAGGTATTTAGGGAAGTTATATCATTACCTGATGAAGTTGATATGGAGAAATAGATTTGGATGCCATCAGCATATTGCACCAAATCTCCTGATGATCTCTCCAAGCAGTTTCGTGTATTTTTTATTTATTGATTGATTTAATTTGATTTGATTTGTTTTGTTTTGTATACCGCCCTTCCAAAATGGCTCAGTGAGGTTTACAATTAAAAACAAACCACTAAAACAAAAAAGAGCAAAAACAAAAATTAAAAACAATATAACAACAATTAACAATTTAAAAACATTTTAAAACAAGAATTAAACAATTGCAGTAATTAAAACCCCCAAAGCCAGGCTAAAATATTAAAACCGATTTTAAAACCCTGTAGATGTTAAAAGCATTGGAGACAGTATTTATTTATTATTTATTTACTTAACATATTTGTATGCCACCCAAAACACACATCTCTGGGTGGTATGGAGCCTTATGGAACTCCATACATTAACTCCCACTTTGCAGAGCAACAGTCTCCAAGCAATACCATCTTTAATCTGCTAGAGAGGTAGGAATGACCTTAAAACAGTGGTGCATATGCTGATAACATCCAGACTTGACTACTGCAATGCGCTCTACATTAAGAACATAAGAACAGCCCTGCTGGATTGGGCCCAAGGACCATCTAGTCTAGCATCCCATTACACACAGTGGCCCACCAGATGCCACTGGAAGCCTACAGGCAGGAGTTGAGCGCATGCCCTCTCTCCTGCTGTGACTCCCCTGCAACTGGTACTCAGAGGTATCCTGCCTTTGAGGCTGGAGGTGGCTTTGTATGTAGTTCGGAAACTGCAGTTAGTACAGAATGCAGCAGCCAGGTTGGTCTCCAGGGTTGCCAGAAGAGATCATATTACACCCATTTTAAAATGGGTGCCAATAAGTTTCTGAGTGAAAGACAAAGAGCTGGTCATTATCTATAAAGCCCTAAACAGCTTGGGTGCGAGTTATTTAAGAGAGCGCTTTCTTTTTCATCAACCCCTCTGCCTCTTAAGATCATCTGAGGAAGTCTGGGTGCAGTTGACATCGGCTCAATTGGTGGCGACTCGAAACCGGGCCTTTTCTAGAATTGCCCTGGGGCTCTGGAACACACTTCCTAATGAAATTAGAGTTTCCCCATCTCTGAATGTTTTTAAGGAGGACCTAAAACCACACCTGTTTAGTCACGCTTTTGGTTTATAGCTTTAAAGGAGCTTCGATTTTTGAGTTTTATTGTATTTTAAATCTATATATTTAATCCTCCTGGGTGTGCCTTTAGAATGTGCATCCTGGCACCCAGCTGATTGGCGCGCCCAGGAGGATTGGTTGCCGCCGCGGCACTTGGCCTGGCCGTGGAGGCCAGTGGCCGCGGGCCCAGCTGCAGAGGCCGGTGGCTGGCCCGGACGCAGAGGCAAGAGGCAGAGGTGGGTCCAGGAAGGGGGAAAGAAAGGAGAGAAGGCTGGGCCTGGCATGGGCCAGCCGTGGTCAGAAAGCGGAGAATGGGGCAGAAGGTGGTGAGGGAGAGGTAACCGCCAGCCCCAAAGCGTGCACAGATGCTCTGTGCAGGGTCAGCTAGTTGTTTTAATTACGTTAATGTTTTAATTGGTTTTATATTGTGAACCACCCAGGGAAATTTTTATATGGGGCAGTATATAAATGTACTCAATAAATAATAAATAAAAACAGAACCACTATAAAACAACCAAACACAATTCCCTCAGGCAACCCAGAAGGATACCATGGTCGACAGTATCAAAACTTGCCGAGAGATCCAAAACGATCAACAGAGTCACACTCCCTCTGTCAGTACCCAATTGGAGATCATCCATCAGGCTGACCAAGGCAGCAACTTTGTAGCCTGACCGAAAGCCAGTTTGAAATTGGTCTAGATAATCTGTTTCCTCCAAAATTGCCTGGAGCTGAGAGGCCACCACCCTCTCAGTCACCTTGCCTAACCATGGAAGATTGGAGACAGGTCTATAATTGGCTAACTGAGGAACCCAGTGCAAGTTTCTTCAAGTAAGGTCTAATAATAGCCTCCTTAAGGCAAGGAGGCATCCTACCCTCCCTCAGAGAACATTTATAATATATCCCAGACCCTCTTTGATAGTACTATTGGCAAACGAAATGAGCCAAGCTGGGCAAGGATCAAGAGAACAGGTGGTAGGACGTTCAGTTTGAAGCAGCTTGTCCACATCCTCAGGAGTCACAAACTGAAAGTGATCCAATTGGATCCCATAAGAGGAGCTGTTGGACACCTCCCTAGTAGACTCTGCAATAAATGTGGAATACAGTTTGCCCCGAATACAAGTGATTTTATCCACCAAAAAAAGTCATTTAAAATATCATAGTGGGTGATCAAAGGTTCCAAATTCAAGTTCAATGGGGAGGGGGTTTGTACTAGCCTTCTCACAACCCTAGATAACTTCACTGGACATGAACTTGTGGAAGCAATGAGGGCAGAAAAATACCACTGCTTTGCCAGCCGTATTCCCAGAGCATAGATCTTCAAATGTGCTCTGTGTTGTAATCTATCAGATTTGTATTGAGTCTTCCTCCACTTGTGCTCTAGTCACTTCAGCTCCCATAATTCTTCCGAATAGCATGGTGCTAATTTTGAAGCCAGTCAGAGAGGACACTTAAGAGCTATTGTGTAAACTGCTCTAGTGAGTTCATTATTAATTTAATAATTTAATTTAATTTAATTTAATTTAATTTAATTGACATATTATTCCATGTTTGCACCAGAGCATCAATGGAATCATCAGCAAAGACAACTTGAAACCCTTCCAAGGCTTCTTGAAATCCTATTAGATCTAATAGCCTTCTCAGGTGGACCAGCCTAATAAATCCTTCTCCCTTGCAGAGGTGGGAGAAGGATCTTATGAGTGACCACCCAGGTCCACCATGAGTCTAGTACGGCTGCCTGCAGCCCCAACATGACCCTGACAAAGATGCCCCCTTTCTCTTGTGAGTTACCGAAAGTGCCACCATCTGCTTCCTTGTTGTTTTCATTCCCTTCCCACAGTAGTTTTCCATCTTACTTGTACACAAAATATTTAACACATATAGCTCCAAATCCAGCATTCTTCATTCAGTCCTGTTCTTTTTCTTCTTCTTCTTCTTCTTCCCCCTTTTCCAAATAGGGAGTTTTGCCAGAGTAAGAAAGGACTAAGCGAGGACTGCATAAATTGGCCCATGCGGAGCTCCAAGCAAATAGTCACTATTGTTCTCTGAAAGTGCATTTAAGGTTTTGGGAACAAACAATAAAACAAACAGCAGAACAATTTTAAGCATGGCCCTGTTCCTACTTACAATTATTTTTAAGCTATCCCACCATTAGCCTGACTCTGACTTCTCAGTAAGGAACATTACATAAAACTTAAAGCAATACTTTCATAACAAGGAATCATTTTCAAATGCCACATGGCTTCTGTTCTGTGTCCAGCCATCACTTCTCCTTGTAATTTATGAGTAAGGAAATAAATTTTTAATTTTGTCACTCGACCAGTGCCCCAAACGCCACAATTGCTACATACTCCGCATGTTCCTCTAACAATTATATTAGGAATAGGCAAGTTATGAAAGAAATTGCATCCCCTGTCCAGGTCAGAAAGGTGGCTTTGTCTCATATTTACTTGTAAGCATTAGATAAAGGTAGGGTTGCTCTACCTTCCGTTTCAGAATACTTCAGAAGGGTTGGGGGGACTATCATAGTATGAACTCCAAATTCTTCTTCTTAAATTGTTGATGATCCTCAGGTCTGATTTTTAGGTGGGACTTTAAGTAGGAGTTATGTATGCAAAGGTGCACCTAGGTAATTTTGGAGCATGGACCTAAAGGCCTTTGGAGCCCCCCCTCCCCCGACTCCTGCTGCAAGTTAAATATCACCCCCCTACACACACACACACACACACACACACACACACACACACACCATGACACATGCAATATTTTTAACACATGGGTTCTTGAGGGCACAAGCAGCAACCAAACTCAAAAGAATGTAAGAATACAAAACAGGTATATTTATGCAAGAATTAGCAGAAACATTTCAACAAGCAACTTAACATATTCCCATCCCATATATTTCTTTTCCCACTCCCCTCTTTTTTTCTAAAGCAGAGGTCATGCTTGGCCATCCAGCATAGGTCACAGTCACACTCAGCGCCTACCACAGTGTGGGCCAGCAGTGTGGTGCAGCAACCACACCACCCAGGACAGACTAAAGATGATTTGGAGGGCCCCAGGGGGTGTGGAGGCCCTGGACTTCAGCCCGGAAGTCCAGGGGTAAGAGCACTCTGTATGTGTGGCATCTTGGAGGTGCCCCCAAATTGTGAGAAGTCAGCCATTCATAGGCATGGTTCTTTAAACAAAATACTCTTGCCGCCAAAAAACAAAAAAATTCTATCTTCTAAATGGAAGAGATGAGGGAATGGTGTAGTATGAGGGATGAGATTCATGTTGATTCTGAAGGCCCCAAAGGGATTTTAATTAACTTCTAATTAACCTAGAGAATTTATAATTGCTTTAAATTGTTTTAATGTTTTAACTCTGTTGTTAATCTGTTTTATTGTAAACTGCCTGTAAACCGTATTGTAAATGTGAGTATTGTGCAGTATACAAATATGCTAAGTAAATAAATAAATTTAAATCCATGTGGTGGAGGGTTTACATCAGAGTATTAGCTAGATTCTCGATATGAATACATAGGCTACATTCGCAATTCACACAGAACTGCTCCACTCTCCTGTCCACATTCGGATGAAAGGGAGAGCATCATCTCTGCAGTCAGCAAGACTGCAGAGAGGAGGGGGAACTGGCTGTGCAGGCTTCCTTCCTCCATGAAAGAGAACCCACACAGCCAATCATGGAGGAGTTGAGGGAGGAGCTTCAACTCTGATTCCAGGGGATGCAGCCTGTGGTTCAGAATGCTGTCAACACGCAGACTACGTCCAACCTTGGGTTGTGGTGACAAAACTAATTACAACCCGAGGGTTCAGACTGGAGTTCCAAATCTGAATCCTCAGTTTTGTCTCCACATCAAACCGTATTTCCCCGCATTCAGACATAACACCCGGGGAACCTCTGGCCCAATCAACTGTGGTTCTGCATTATGTGCGAATGCAGCCTTACATTATTGGCTAGGGATACACAGTTTATAATTAAGCACCAAATTGATGTTATGTGAGATTAAAAATTGTTTTACTAATTAGCAGACAACTAAAAATGGTCTTGATTATGGCAAGAAGTAAAGGTGGAAAGCAGATAAAAGCAGCACCAGACCAGGGAAATCAATGCCCTGCATCATATATCACTAAAATGCAATGATTTGACTATTCATCAGCTAGATTAAAGCAGGGGACGAGTGTAGTCTATTCTATCTATTGCGAAGGCACTGACAAGAATTTTTTTTTTTAAATGCCCGTTTCCTTTGAAATGTTAAAAGTCCATGAAAAAATCATAGGTTCACTTTTTGTCATTGTTCATAACAACCTTTCCTCAGTGCTCTCAAACTGAAAAGAAAACATGAAAATCCTGCCTCTGTAGCTGTTGAATTTAACGTTCCTTTTAAACTTCATTGACTTTGAATATAAGAGATTGGGGACTAAACTCCAGGCAACAGGACAAACCTATAAACAATTCAGGCAGTTTCTTTATACAGATTTAGGCTGGAATATCAGACAAACTGCCAAATATTATGCAGCCAGCAGTAAAAGTGAGTTGCATATATTAATTCAAGAAACAGTTGGATGGTGTTTTGGAAAAGCAGCAAGCATTGTAGCATGGCAGTCAGTCATTCTCTTGTTTTCCGTGATTATGACAAGGGTCATGAAAGCATTTCAACAAAATGCAAAATCAGAGCCCAAGGACATGTTACGCTATAAATGACAGCCTCCTGATCCCTTCTCCTTTTTTGCATAGCGCCCTCATATGAAGCTGCCTTATACTGAGCTGGGGATGATGGGAGTTCCAAAGGTAGCCTGCCTCTGATCTAGCTCAACATAGACCCATGGCTGTGGGGACTAGTGCAGGCCTGCCCCCCAACTAATTTTTTCTCTCCCCTCCCCAATTTATTTTTGCAAACAAATGATTTTTAAATAACTGAATGGTGCTTGCGCTTAGGACATGGGGGCTAGATAAATGGCTCCCCCTCCTTTTTTGGTGCCTCCCCTTAATTTTTAGGCTGGCTATGAACATGTCTCAATATTGCCTGCTGATGGGCAGCCCCTCTTTAAGATCTAAGGTGGAGATCTTTCTCATCACCTGCTACCTGGTCCTTTTAATTGGAGATTCCCTTGGGAGAAGAGGCAGTGGGGAGAGGTACTGAGGCCTTCCTCTTCCAACCTCCTCCTCCACTAAAGCTCTCCACCCATAAACATTCTGTAGAGGTTTGACCCTTATTAGGACATCGTGAGAATTCTACAAGCAAGACAGGAGGAGAGGAAAATGGTCATCTGCAAGCTGGATATGGAGGCGGGAAACACAGGGAGTGCTTTCACTCCACCCTCACATTGGATACAAGTTCTGGGCTTGCTACTGCTGCCCGCCTCCATATGCATTTTGCAAATGATCATTTCTTTCCCTCTCCTCCACCTTGCTTGTAGAATTATCATGATGGCCAATCAGGAATGTTCATGGCTCCCAAAGGAAGGAAGTAGGCTTCTCCTCCCCTGATGCCAATCATGAGAACAGCCCTACTGAGTCAGAGCACTGGCAGCCACTGTTGCCATGGTATTGTGATGTCATCACCTGGTGCCTGTTACAGGTGCCAGGTGGTGACATCATAATACCATGTTGTGGCCAGCAACAGCTGAGATAATAAAAAGGATCAGGAGTAACTATAATATAGTACTAGAATGATAATATTATATACAAAAAATGTAAATATAAATATAAATGGATATTTTAATATTAAAAGTTAATAGAAATGGTTAAAAGTTAAAAAGTACTTTGTTAAAAGATTGTAGTATATATGTCCTCAGACATATGCAGGTTAATTCGTTTTTTTAAAAAGATCTTCAGACATATGCTGACTGAATCATATAATATTGTAGTTCCTGGAGAGTTAATTGCAGTCAGACGTATTTCAACTTTCAGTCTTCCTCAATGACGTTTTTCATGCAGTATTCTCAAGAGGACAATGTGCCTCCAACCTCCTTACAATCCAAAGACGTTTTCACCATTTTTTCAGGATCATCTTCCTTCTATAGGATATTAAGCCCTACTGTAAAATTTAAAAATGTATAGAGCCACAATTCCATATATCACGAACTTACCAATCAGAAGTTTAAAATTAAAGATTCTTGCAAAAGGTCTGTAAGGCAATGAAGTCAACCACACCTATCTTCTTCTCTCTGTCCCAAAATTATCAGGCTTCTTCCTTGTTTTCCTTTAAGGTGGCCAGCAACAGCATCTTGTAGCAAGGGCCATAGAGGCCAGGTGGCCAGCCGACGACGGCCCAAAAACAGAAGCAACAGAAGCAGCACTATCATGTAAGCCTAGGGCTGTGTGGGTCAAGTTGTGGGGGTGGTACTGCAGCAGTGGGGGGGGCAGGGTCTGCCATAAAGCTTGGACACAGACCGCTGCCAGCCTTGTTAGGCCAGTGGCCTCAGCATCTTTGCAAGGATGTTTCCTGTCCTCATCCTTCGGCAGTTAAACCGGAAGCACCAAGATGAGTCAACATACTCTTGTTCAGTCTTTATTCAAACTGGGTGCAGGCTGAATAAGAACAAGCAGACGAATCCAAAGGAGGATGCACCTCCTGTTCATTTGAGTGGAACCATCCTAATTGCCCTTGTCTGTCTCTATTACTGCCAAAAAGCATGAAAGAGAACACCAGCCTCATGGTTATGGTATTTTCTTTTCTGGATTTAAAAGAATTTGCTGTTTGCATTAAAGACTCCGCAGAGGAACAGACAAAAGCATGGGAACATCTGCTTCTAGAAGCCACTTTTTAAAAAAATTATGCAATAACATGTGAAAAACATTTGCAAAGCATGCTGCTGTCCGTTATTAAGTTGAATGAGGGCACAGGAGGAAACCGCTAGCAAAGCTAGGAGGAGGTTGGGGGAAATAACTGGATTTAAGAGAGCAGACATGTACCAAATGCTATCGAGATTGGCAAAACATGGCTGGTCCTGCTATGAAGGAATGTTAGGAATATAGGAAGCTGCCTTATACCAAGCCAGACTATTGGTCTATCTAGCTCAGTATTGTCTGCACTTACTAGTAGCATCTCTCCAAGGTTTCAAACTGGAGTCTTTCTCAGCCCTACCTCGAGACATCAAGGATTGAACCTAGGGCTCTGCATGCAAAACAGATGCTCCACCACTGATCTACATCCCCATCTTTGGGGCTGTATTGGGCCACAGTAAGTCATATAGAAAGGTCCCATTGTGTCTGCACCCACAGCCATGGGAAGCTGTCTTATATTAAGTCAGATATAGGCCCATCTATAGTCTACACTGACTGGCAGTGGATCTCCAAGGTTTCAGGCAGGAGACTTTCCCAGGCCAACCTGGAGACATCAGGGACAGAACCTGAGACCTTCTGCATACAAAGCAGATGCTCTACCACTGAGCTACAGCCTCATCTCCAGCTATGTTCAGCAATTTGTTTTCTGACACTAGCCGGTGGAATTATGGAGAGAGGGAGATGGAGGCTGACATACAGAGCAAGGATGCACTGGTGCACTGCAAGAGAGCAGCCCTAACAACAATTTCTGTCTAACTGCACAGGTGCAATGGATAAGTGTCAGTTTTTGGCACCCTTCCCTTCCCTAAGAAGCCCTCTGTGCCCGAGGGCTGCACAACCCTCGGGCACATATTTTCCTGGGGAAAGGGAAGGCATCAAAAATTGTCACTATCCTGCTACACTGGTGCAGTTAATTGGGAAGTTATGTTAGGCTGCACTCTTGCTGCACTGGTGCATCCTTGCTCAGTATGTCAGCCTCCGTCTCTCCAGAATTCCAGTCCAGAGTAGGGTGAAGAGAGGTGTAATCGTTAAAGAACAATCTCAGCAGGTTATTCAAACTCAGCATAAACCAGCTTCACAATTTGCATGGCATACACATACCAGATATAGGTGGTGTTGTCTGCCTTGCCTGTTTCTTCATGTTTCAGATGGGCTGTCTAGTTTAACTTTAAAGGCAACACGTGCTTACTTGCTTGCTTATTTAATTATTTACTTAGTTATTTACTTATTTGTGCATTCAGTCCACCCTTTGCCCTTTTTAAACAAGTCAAAAACTTTTGAAACAGCTACAGAATTAGTCCAGCTATTGATGTGAGAGGTGTGTTGGTGCTGTCACAAGTACTAACCAATTGGCACCCTTCACAGCTGGCTTTTCCCCATTCAAAATTATTTGAAAGCTTCAAGAGTTGATTTTTTTTACAGTTTGGCCCAGGAGAGAAAAATCCTCATTTTTATTTATTTTATTTTATTTACATATTTCTATACCGCCCAAAACTTGCACCTCTGGGCAGTTTACAATTAAAATCATTTAAAACATTAAATCAATTAATTAAAATCATTTAAAAGATTAAAAAGTTTTAAAACCCAGTGTTAAAATTATTTAAAACTGTGTTTAACATAGATTATTTAACATATGGAGAGTCCTTCCAAACTGGACACTTGCTCTCAAATGTTATGTCTTTCTTTATCCCTGTCAATTTGCCCATTTGCTTCAGGTGTGCTTGTAGTCTTTAGCAGAAATGCATCAAGCTAGCACTGAGTGGCAAATGTAAGAAACTAGCATTAAATACTGTCTATGTGTTTAATCTGGAGAGAGCTTGTCTGGGGCTGGAGAGCTGATTTTACAGTAGTAAGCATGAGTTGCCTGCTTTCCTATGCAGGATCTGCCCTGGTTTGCATTTAGATGGGTTCCTGTGTTCCCACTATTTTTTTTTTTCCACCTCTGTGCAGAACGACTTCTCTTCTGGGTGGCAGTATCAAGGCAGTGTGTGCATTCAGAATGGGGCTTTCCTGATTCAATCTGAGCTGGATCTAAAATTAACTGAGCAGACATCAAAAAACTTGTGTTAGCACACACATGAGCATGCCGTAGAGGGACTATGTGTGAGCACTGTCTACTGGAAGATATTTCCCTTAGTCCCAGGGGGTGGAGCCTTGGCTTAGTGGTAAAGCATCCACGCGTGCAGAAGGTCCCAGGTTCACTTCCTGGCATATCCAGGCAAGGCTGGGAAAGACTCCTGACTGGAACCCTGGATAGCCACTGCCTAGAGGTGCACTTGGGTAATTATGGAGCATGGACCTAAAGGCTTTTAGAGCCCCACCACCACCACCCCACCAAGTTAAGCATCACCCCCCTACACACACACACACATACCATGACACAGTCTTGCACGTGAGTTCTTGAGGGCACAAACAGCAACTGAACTCACAAGGATGTAATAATATACATCAGGTATATTTATGCAAATATGCATAAGCAGAAACATTTCAACACAACATATTCCCATCCCACATATTGCTTTCTGCACTCCCTGCTCTGTCTCTAAGGCATCCAGAACAGGTTATAATCACATGCGGTGACCACACTACCCAGGACTAAAGAGGATTTGGGGGGCCTCAGAGAGTATGGAGGCCCTGGACTTCGGCCCCAAAGTCCAGGGGTAAGAGCACCACTGCCAGTCAATGCTAGAAGGACTGAGCTAGAAGTCAGAGCTAGATCTTGATATAAGGCAGCTCTGTGTGTGTGTGTGTGTGTGTGTGTGTGTGTGTGTAAACATCATCATCATCATCATCATCAATTTATTATATACTGCTTTCAACAAAAATTGTCCACGAAGCAGTCTACATAGCAACTAGAATAAAAAGATGCTCCCTGTCCCAAAAGGCATTCACACATTCTATAAGAAATACAAAGGAGACACCAGCAAAAGCCACTGGATGCTGCTATGCTGGGCTGATATTTATTTATTCATTCATTCATTCATTTACATTTTGTATCCCGTTCTTCTTCCAAGGAGCCCAGAGCGGTGTACTACATACTTAAGTTTCTCTTCACAACAACCTGTGAAGTAGGTTAGACTGAGAGAAGTGACTGGCCCAGAGTTATCCAGCAAGTATCATGGCTGAATGGGGAGTTGAACTTGGGTCTCCCCAGTCATAGTCCAGCACTCTAACCACTACACCACGCTGGCTCTCTCCTTGCTAAATATTTTATTTATTTATCATATGAGAGCCACTACTTTAAAAAGTGCCTCTTTGTGCAGTTAGCAGAGGAAGGGGTACCAGAAGAACCATCAGCCAAGTGCACCATTCAGCCAAGTGCATCTTGGGAGATTCCCTTTCATTTCCTGAATAGGAGTCGAAGGATTTAATTTATGAACAGAGAGGGTGCTGATAGAACAAGGTACATCATATGATATCCAGATCCTGGGAAGGAACTGGTGCCACCTAGTGGGATAGTATCAGACCCAAAAGGGGGACACCCTTTTGGCCTCAGACAGCTAAAAGAGGTAGCCTCCGTCTAGGGAAGTGCTGCTGCAGATTGCCTTGTCGGAAGAAGTCAACAACTGGACTTCCTCCAACAAAGACACATGGAAGGACCATCCAGATGCACGTGCCAGGAGCTTGAGAACACTTTGGATGGTTGGTCAGGGACACTGGGGGAAGGATATAGGAGTTTTATCTGACTCTTCCAATAAAACCTTTTGCTTGGTCACACATTTCCTGGGTAATGATAACGACAGGCCTAGATCACAAGATTAAAAAGAAGAAAGACAGCCAGCAAAAATATTTTCACCAACCTGAATACAACCAAAAGGAAGAGGTGTGCTGTTGTTTCTTCTCTTACCCCATATTTGTTCTAAGTGTCCCAGGACATTGCCTTTTCAAAACAAGGGTTTATTATAAAATGCCTCCCCAGATTTTTGGCTTCTTTTTTTTACAATGGACGAATTTCATAGGAAACATTTCAGATTTCAACCCTATCCTAGCCTTGGCCTGTTTTGGAACAATCAACAGTGATGAATGCAGATGATTTACTGAATGTTTTCATTTCGTTGTGTATTTTCTTAAAGGATTGTTTAAATGAGCAGAAGAACCTGAGCCTCCTCACAAGGGTTTCATAGGAGCCAGACATTGCTTTCTGAAACTATTTGCAGATGAGAAACAATATCCCAATGTAGGAAGATCGGTTTGGGGTTTAGTGCAAGGGAGAAAGAGAAAACCCAGAATATGTGTTGCTGTCCTTGGGTGCTTCCCAAGAAATCCACAAGCCCTTCTAGGTATTCCAAAACAAGAGCCATAAGCCAAGTCATAACCTTTTATTTCTTGTTTTTGCACAAAGAGATGCCGGATTTGCAGGGTCTAAACCAGGGATCTCAAACCGTGGCCCTCCCGCAGAGGTTGGCCTACAACTCCCATCATCCCGGTCACCAGCCTTTGTGATGGGGCATGTTAGGCGTTGTAGTCCCACAAAAGCTGGAGGGCTGCAGTTTGAGACGCTTGGTCTAGGGAGAAAGGAAGCAAGACTTCAGGTAGGGCAAACTATCTAAAGGGCTCTCCTGCTTTTCCGGACCTATTACATGTTGTAGAAAGATCTACTCCATGGAGAATAGGTCTACAAATAACTATTAATTACAACAGTTAGTTGGAGACCCCATGTTCAGAGGTAGTGTACCAGTGAATACCAGATGCTGAGGAGCAACCATGGATGAGAGCTGTTGCCTTCAAGCCATGCTTGTGGACTTCCTGTAAGCATCTGGTTGGCCACTGTGAGGATTGGGATGTTCAGATGGTCCTTTGTCCTAATCCAGCAGGGCTCTTCTTATGTTTGCTGTATGCTGTGCCTTTTTTTGCTCTGTTCAACAGCCTGCCCTCCACAGGTATAAAAGTCAAGATTCTGTTGATTCTATTGGTTAAAATGGAGGTTCTCAAATATGGGTCCCCAGATGTTGCTGGACTACAACTCCCTCCATCCCCAGGCAGAAAGGCCATTCTGGGATGATGGGAGTTGTAGTCCAGCAATATCTGGGGGTGCACATTTGAAGATCCATAACTGTGGCCTATGAGGACTGTTGGGGCAGCCCCACTCACTCCTACCCAGGAGTATGGAAAGACCAGTGTGCCCTGAGAGGAAGGCAAGAAAGGAGGCACCCAGGCCAGGGAGCTCTTGTCCTCAGCTCCTGAAAAGACCAACAGCCTGAGACATTTTATTAATCTTCTGAAATTTGCTTCTTTTAATAACGTAAACTGCTCTGGGTGCCTTTGTCAAGGCAGAAAGGTGGTATAAAAATGTAGCAAATAAATAATAATTAATAAAGAGATATTTAGAAAGTGTAATTGCTATCAACAGTTCAAAACATACCTCAGGTTCCAATGTTTGAAACATCAGACTGCATACTACAGGGTGTCTGCTTGGCTATACACAATAGATGCGATGCATCCATTGCCCATTTGAGGATGGGGCTCATAGCTTAGTGGTAGAGTATCTGCTTTGCATGCAGAAGGTCCCAGGTTCAGTCCTTGGCATCTCCAGGTAGGGCTGGGAAAGACTCCTGTCTGGAACCTTGGAGAGCTACTGACAGTCAGTATAGCCAGTTCTGGACTAGATGGACCAATAATCAGACTCAGTTTCAGGCAGTTTCCGAGGTTTACCCAGAGGCTCAAAGTAGATATTTGCCCAATTGCATGCTTGAGAGGTGTGTTTCCTACTGAAAGTCATTTCGAGGGGCAATTTCGGGAAGGGAAATGGCACCAGGGTGGGGGTGGGGGAGTTAGCCTTCCTCATGTTGCACATCACAGACTCAGTGAGGAACCAGAGCCCTCCCACAGCTGTTTTTGATTAAAGAAGGGGCATGCGGGTTGGAACCCCAACAGAGAGGAGAGCTGGTCTTGTGGTAGCAAGCATGACTTGTCCCCTTTGCTAAGCAGGGTCCACCCTGGTTGCAAATGAATAGGAGACTAGAAGTGTGAGCACTGTAAGAGATTCCCCTCAGGGGATGGAGCTGCTCTGAGAAGAAGAGAAGGTTCCAAGTTCCCTCCCTGGCAGCATCTCCAAGATAGGGCTGAGAGAGATTCCTGCCTGCAATCTTGGAGAAGCTGCTGCCAGTCTGTGAAGACAATACTGATTAGATAGACCAATGGTCTGACTCAATATATGGCAGCTTCCTATGTTCCTATGAACCACACCTCTTCAGCACGATGCCATTGGGTGCATCCCTAGTCTGACTCTAAGATTTAAATCCTAACCATTCTAGCCACTTACACTGAAACTTTAACAAGGCATTCCCCAAAGAAAAGAAAAAAACAGAGATGGTGATTTACCAGGGTTCAGCAAATGACTGCCTTTTGTAACCAGGGATAGTTGAAGTATACCCTTGATGCCATGCACTGAGGGCTAAAGATATGAACCACGGGGAGGAAGCGGAACAAACATGGCTTCCACTGAAATTTGACAATGTCAGGCCTGGCCTCAGCTTCCTTGGAGCGAGCCCTTGTCTCAGAACCAGCATCCTCATCACCACGAGGTATGATAAAGAGCAGTCTAAAAATATCTGAAGAGCCATTGCACACAAGAACGTGGAGACTTGTTCTCTGTAACTCCTGGGAGCAGGACTAGAACCAGTGGGTTGAAATGACAAGGAAGCTGGTTCTAGCTAGGTATTAGGAGGAATTTCCAAACTGTAAATGTTGTTTGAGAGTGGAACAGTCTGCCTCATCCAGTAGTGACCCCTCCTTTTCTCATAGTTTGCAGACATAGCCTGGGCAGCCATCTGTAAGGGATCCTATAGCAGTTTTCTGCACTGAGTAGAGGTTGAATCAGAAAATCTCAGTCATTCTAAGGAACCTACAAGGTTCCTTCCAGCTCTAAAAGTCTATGTTCCCCAGACAGCTTCTCATCCAGACCTACTTTGCTTCAGGACAATTGCTGCATGACATGCCTTCACATTGTGCCTCAATCGATTATTATGGTTGACCAAAAACAGAGTAATCCATGTGTCTGTTAACCTTGGGTAAAGGATTGCTATGGGGAAACTCTATCATTAGTAGTTCAGGATGTCAATGACCCTGTTACAAATACTAAATGGATGCAGGGATCGTACGGTTTAACTAGCTTGCAACAGCAAGTGCTCCAAGACCATGGCCTTGCTTACCAATATAAGTAATAAATATAGCTGCTTAAGGCACTTGAGTAAGCTGATGAAGGGGCAATGTAAGACATACAAAGTTGTCTTACAGCAGAGCAATGGAGTCTTGAGTAGTGGTATGGCACAGTAAGGCCTGTTTTAAAGTCCCTTTTGACATTTGAACCAATGAATACAGGGCAGGCCCATCCACTAGGCAGATCTAGGCAGTGGCCTAGGGCATCAATCCTTGGGGGGCACTGTAGCTCCCTAGGCGGCAGTCAGTTGGGCAGGGCCTGCCTCTAGCTGGTCTCTGGCTTGCCTTCCTCCTCCTCCTCCCTCTCCAACATGATCTCTTCCTGACCCATCCCTGCCTCACTCCGCTCTGTTACTGTTGCAGCTGCTCAGGCGGGAGCCGCTGTCCTGGTTTCTCAAGTGTCCAGACCCAAGACAAGAAGTAAGTGGTGCTCAGCTGGCTGCAGTTAGGGCTGGTTGGTCACAGAGGGAAGTTCTCCTCAGCACTGTTGCTTATTCCCTGCCTCTCAGGGAAATGTAAAGTTTGTTGGCGCTGGGGATCTCACTGCTGAGGGGAGGGAGGTGGCCGCAAAAGAGGAAAGATGGGCTCCAAGCTCCTCAGCAACTTTCGTTCTCTCACTGTGTCCCCAAACCAGTGCAGGCTAGTCATTTGCTGCTCATTCGCAGGGGGTGGTCATTCGACCTGGCAAATGAGCAGCCTGTGTGGCTGAAGTTAAAGTGCAGCTCTGTAATTCTCAATTGGCAGGGGTGCCAAGGCCAAATTTCACCTAGGGCAGCAAAAACCCTAGCTCCAACCCTGAATGAAGCACTTCATTAAAAACTTGTTCATGTATACATTAATGCAAGTAGGGATATCCTTGAGATTTGCTCACTGGCTTCAAATATGCTTTTATGAAAAGCGGTACATAATTTTAACTACAGAAATAGCAAAGACATGTGAAATATATGGACCAAAGCCAGACAAAATTAGGCACCTTTAAATCCTGTGGAATTCAGCTGCAGAGGGTTAAGTACACACTTAACCCACCACTTAAATCAAGGGGACATTAAGTGCCTAATTTTGGTTGGGATTGATGTTGCATTTCTCCCTCTCTGCCATCTTCCCGAGGAGAGATAACTAAAAGTTCTGATCTGTTCAAGAATGTGATATTTGGCCCAAAGCAGCCAGATCCAAATGCCTTGACTTCCAGGTTTGGAATGAAGTGAAACCACCAGAATGAAGCCCAAAGAAAATGTTTTCCCTAAGTGAGCTACAATTTGCTTTCAGGAACGAGAAAAGGTATGTACAAGTCTATATTATGAAATGGGATTAGAAGATTAGGGCAGGTTTGTCTTTTGGCACCTGGCAAGTTCAGCAACTGGCACTAGTACAGAGTTTCCTCAGTAAACAGAGGACAAATTTCAGCTAGCCAAATTTCAGTGTCAGTTTAGGATAACTCTTCTTGCATTTGGATGCAGAAGCACATGAGTGTAACTGCAATTTTGACACATTTTGATTTTTTCCCCTATTGTTAAGAGAATAAGAGCTGGTTACGGTTGTGCACAAAACCAAAAAAAGTGGATTGGTTCCAATTCGAATCCATTCAAACCAAACCGCATTGCACCAAACTGGTTTGGTCAAACTGACCAGCTGGTCCGGTCCATTCAATCAAAGCAGTTCGGCAGTTCAGGCAGCAATACTTGTAAAGGGAAACCTGGTGAGGATTCCTCTTTACAAACAGAGGGGTTGGGGAGCGACAAGAAGTTGGTGCCTACCCAGCTCCCTGCTTGCCTCTCCCTGCCCCTATCCCCAGCATGAGTAGAAGCCAGAAGTGTGCTGCTGTGCAGGCGGTCTGTGTTTTAAGATCAATCCAGATGATGATTCAGCTGGGGATGGGGGTGAGGAGTGGCAGGGAGTGGGAAGCTGGGTAAGATACTTTAACAACCTTTCTTGCCGCTCCCCCTCAATGTAGAACCAATTCACATCAAACGGGGGTTGGTCCCGTTCAATCGCAGACCAAACCGGCCCCGTTTCAGTTCATGATCAAACTGCCAAGCCAACCCGTTTAGATGAGAACTGGTTCTAAGTTGAACAGTTGGTGGACACCCCTAGATCTGGTCTTGCAGTAGAGAGCATGAATTGTCCCTTTGCTAAGCAGGATCTGCCCTGATATGCTGATTTGCTTTTGGATGGGCAACTACATGTGAATATGGTCTTGTGTAAGATATTCCCTGTAGGCAGTGAGGCAATAGTTCAGCGGCAGAGCATCTGCTTGCATGCAGAAGGTCCCAGGTTCACTCCCTGGCATCTCCAGGTAGGGCTGGAAAAGACTCCTGCCTGAAACCTTGAAGAGCTGCTGCTCGTCGGTATAGACAGTACTGAGCTAGATGGACCAATGGTATGACTCAGCACAACAATAACAAAAAAAATTTATATACCACTTTTCAACAAACATTTCCAAAGTGGTTTACATAAAGAAATAACAAATTAATTAAGGCAGCCTAAATAAGTCAGCCTCCTGTCACATTTCCCTGAATAGAAGATGATCCTGAATTTTAAGATGAACCCCTTTGAAAATATGGGTTAAATATAGGTTATACTATTTGCCCCAAAGGAAGAGGACCCTACATTTAAGATGACCCTCCCAGTTTCTAACAACAAAGAACTTGGGTGGGGGAACCTAGTCTTGGATTCAGTTAATACAGTAAGTTCCTATGTTGGTTTAGCCCTTGCCTGAGCTGTGTGGCAATCCCAAATGGAACAAGTGGCCCCTTTAAGAGAGGACCATTCTCACGGACATCTGGAGAACAAAACTAGCTCAGCAACATCATCAGGCCATGCCTGGCAGCTGCAGTGAAAGTGGCTAATTGAGAAGCAGTGGTGGTGCAATGAATGCTGCCAGTTAGGCAGCCGGTGGTGAAGAAGGCAGGCTATTGCCCCTACCCATCCTTAAATCTTGTCCCAGGGCCACATCCAACCTTCCTATGCCCCGGGGGGTGGGGGTGGGCTAGAATACCGCCAAGATCCCCTCCGCCTCTAAAATTCTATGACTCTTTGAGCATTCTTAGTTGTGTTGTGCGTAAGAACCTACCACTAATATTCGTAAAGGCAGTGGCAATTAAATGGAGCTCAGACGTAATAGCGCTATCCTACTGTTGCTTCCCAGCAGCTAATATTCAGTGCTATGGAACTGTGAGTTCCCTATTTTTGTAAAAGGGGTCCAAAAGGCAGCAGAAGAAAGGGGAGATTGGCAAGAATCACCCCTCTCCCCTTGCACAAGCGGAACATCTTCCATTTGCAGAACTGCTCTTCAGAGTGCTGCCTGAGGTGTAATAATAGGGGGCATGCAGCTCATGAAGCGATAATCGGAAGAGCGACAGAGCTATTACAAGCATGTCCCCATTTCTACTTCTGACGCTTTGATGGGTATGATATTGGCCCGTGTCAGCTGTGTTGAATGGTGGGAGGCTAGCAGGCCTTGCAACACCTTTTACATTTCGACCGTGGGACTGGATATTTTGAAAAAGTGCCTCCGGTCCCTGAAATGAGAGCCATCTGGGTGTTCCTCTGATTTATCCATTTTGTTTTTCTTTGTAGTCTAGCAACTAAGCTAGAGACAAACAAACATCTGGGCTTCTGCATTAAAAGAATTACTACTGTTGTGGCCTCGTTCCATCTTGTAGGCCATGTTACAATCTGCCCTGTGGCATGTAACTAAGTAATTATATAGTTCAGCATATACTGGGCTATATAATTTTTTACATATAAGTATGGGGTTGCTTTACAGTGTGGGAGCTGCCACAAATATTTAGCTAATCCCATGCTTCGGTGCTGTGCAGCTATCATTCAGTGTGCCTGGGGTAGTACTGCTTCATTTCTAAGATCTCCCAGTAATTATTAGCACACTGGAGGAATTCTTTACTTCACCCCAGCCTCATAAAACCACCCGTTATTTCTAGCAATGTACAGAAAAGAATGCATCGAGCTTCATATTATCTTTTAATCCTGCCCTTCCTTCAAAGAGCTCAGAGCAGTGTACAAGGGGTCTCTCCCCGCTCACCACCACCACCACTCCATTTTAGTCCCATTATAATCCTGCGAGACTGGTTAGCTTGAGAGAGAAGTTCTATTCACATGCAGGCTGCATTCACATATAACTCAGAACCTGAGGTTCCACGGACTCTTCCCCCTGCTCTCCCATCCAAATTCGGACAAAATGGAGAGTGTCCTCTCTGCAGTCAGAGAGACTGCAGGGAAATGGAAGGAGCTGGCTGTGCTTGCTTTCTTTTTGACTAAAGGACAGTCTGTACAGCCAATCATGCTGGAGTTGAGGAAGGAGCTTCCTCTCTCTACTCTGGTTCCAGGGGATGTAGCCTGTGGTTCCAAATATGGACATAACAAAGGGTGCATGGAACCTTTTTTTTCCAGCGGTGAAACTCACTACAACCTGAAGTTTCAGACAGGAGTTCCAAATCTGAACCCTCAGTTTTATCAAATTTCATTTGCCCACATTCGGCCATTAATGTCCGCAGAACTGCTAGCCCATTCCACGGTGTCTCCATGTTACGTGCGGATGTGGTCATTATGTTCGACACTCATACAACGATTCACACCAGGAGAGCTGGTCTTGTGGTAGCAAGCATGAATTTTCCCCTTTGCTAAGCAGGGTCCACCCTGGTTGCATTTGACTGGGAGACTACATGTGAGCACTGTAAGATTTTCCCCTCAGGGGATGGGGCTGCACTGGGAAGAGCATCTCCAAATTCCCTCCCTGGCATCTCCAAGATAGGGCTGAGAGAGACTCCTGACTGCAACCTTGCAGAAACTGCTGCCAGTCTGTGTAGATAATACTGAGCTAGAAGGACCAATGGTCTGACTCAGGATATGGCAGCTTCCTATGTCCCAAATGAGGTAGAAGGAAAAGCTCTCCAACCCAGCTGCTGCTCCCGCACAATCATGGAAGGAGCCTCCGACTTTGTTTTCAACTGACAGACAATCAGATAGCAGCAGAGCACACAGCTCCCAAACAAGGGTAGGAGGCATCTCATACTCTAGTAAATATCAAGATCATCCACACAATCAATAAACTGTTCCCACGAGCAGCAGAAACCGGGCTAAGGGAGCCCAGCCCGGATTATGCTGCTCATGTGCATCAACCGGAGCCACGCGGCTCCTGGCAGCAGCTCGGCAGCAAGTCCGCTTATGGAGCCCACCACTTAACCCAGATTTTGGGGGTGAGTGCACCAAAAAAACCCACCCCGGCTTACCAGATCATGTGTCCACCACGGCTGCTTGCAGCTGTGGCAGACCCACTCCAGAAGGGGGGATCCCAGAAAGGCACTGGTGCATTACTGGGGCATTACTGTGTGGTGCATTACTGGGGCTCCGGAGAGCACTCGACCCCCGCAGCTGCCAGGCGAGGCATGGGTGGATGGTCTGAGCCACCGATCTGCTTGCCCAGAGCCCTGGCTGTGATCGTCTGCGGGGAGGTAAGTGCTTTTGGGATTCCTCCCCGCAAGAGGGTGGCCTTCTCACGCAATCATGAGAAGAGCTTCATTGTATATGGAATAACTTACTAGGGTTGTCTCAGTCTGAGAGCCAATGAAAACACTAGCTCCTCCTTTGCCTTTGCCTTTGGCCTTCTCCCTGCTCATCCTACCGGTAGTGGGTGATATGCCCTCCCTGGGAAAGAGAGAAAAAATCCTTTAATCCTCACCTGAACCCAACTTGAAAACAATGGTCTGTTTACCTAACAGATTTAATGTCCAAGCATCATCAGTCTGATTGAACTCACCAACAAACTCGGAGGAAACATCATCTTTGATATGTGAGTTATCCTTTTGGACATTTAAAATAAAAAGCATTTAATCATCTTGGATGTTATCTCGTTTGAGTAATACTGCATGAAATCATCTGATGTTCAGAACACTAAGTAAGCTACAGGTTAGGGCCAAAGATTATGAGGAAGCCTCTGAATACAAGAAAAAGGAACTAAATTTCAAGTTTTACATGATTGGCTGAAAATTGAAGAAACGAGGGGAAGACTAATAATAATGATGAGGAGGAGGAGGAGGAGGCACTACCCAGTGAGGCACTACCTTGGTGTGGTTGAGGAGCTTGCGTGCTCTGAGGAAGGTGAGAGCTATGCCAGAGGTCCAACCATACTGGACAGGTCTCACCAGAGGAGCCAGACAAAGAGTGCCTCTCCAATCAACAATATAGTGAGACGTAACTTTAATAAATCTATACCGGATCAGTCGTCGCCCGGGTCAACAAGGACCGCGCCAGGTGCTGGAGTCCGTGGACATCTGGTGGCAAGTGGGCAACAGGACTCAGGATCTTCAGTTGAGCAACCAGGGCTGAAGACAGCAAAGTTACTGGAAGAAATGTCGCTTAACTGAAAAAAATATACGAAAAATGCCAACAAGGAAATAATGATCTGCTATTACAAGACTAGTCCAACTAGAAGAGGTAATTTAAAAAGAATGTACCAAATTTGGAAAGAGAAGCATCCAGATACAGAAATAACAGAACAAAGGCTAGCAGACCAGAGAAGATTCATAATAAGAAATAAAGTATTCACAGGAGTTGAGCTGGAAGAACTGCAGAGAGCAACACAGGCTCAAGATATGGAAGAAGAATTACTACCAACTGAAGCAATTGCTCAGGCGTAGGTGGAGGAGGTGTTGGAAATTGAGGATGCAACTGTTACTGAACTGTTTCAACATCAAAACCAGGCAACCTCCACTTTGCCTTCACCTCAAAAACCCGAATGCCGTTTAACAGAAAAGCAACAAGAACTAAAGCAAAAAATAACTGAGCACATGAACCAAACAACCACCAGGGTTCGACTTCCAGCTCTAAAAACAGTTGCCAAAAAACAACTTGCTTAAAAGATGTCAATGCTGCACTTGCAGAAATAACAATGAAGAATTTGCAAGAAACAAACCAACAAATCTATAGTGCAGCAACAATAACAACACAAGAGCTCGGATATAAGATCAGTGGACCTGTCAAAAAAGAAAGTAGTACATCACCTAAATGGAAGATTAGATGAGAAAATAAGATCTCCAGGCTTAGATCAGATGCTAGTAAATTGAAAGATATGAAAGAAAAGAAGCTGAAGAATGAAACACCAAACAGTATCTGATCCAAAAACACCACCTAGATTCAAGGAAAATTAGAGAAGTCCTGGAAATAATAAAGCAGCAAATATCAGCAGTGTCATAGAAGATTAGCAGATATGAAGCCAGAACTACACAACACAGGCAGAATCTCCAATTCCAGTCGAATCAGAGACGTTTCTACCAAAGCATAGAAGGAGAAACTGCAAGAAACATAGAAACACCAAATAAAGAAGAAACAGTACAATTCTGGGGGAAATTATGGGATAATCCAATAGATTATAATAAAAAAGCAGGCTGGATGAAAGAGGTCAGAAAATGTAACCAACAAATGCAAGATCTAATAATAACACCAGAATTAATAAGTGAAAGAGCAAAGAAAATTAAAAACTAGACTGCTCCAGGCGACGATGAACTGCATGGCTTTTGGCTTAAACACCTAACAAGCCTTCATAAACAACTATCAAAACAGTTCAACCACATTTTTGAACATATTGAACAATGGCTAACAACTGGGAAAACTCATCTCATCATGAAAGACCCAGCAAAAGGTGCAGTTCCAAGTAATTATAGACCGATAACCTGCCTGCCAACCATGTTCAAATTATTAACTGGAATAATAGCAGATGAAGTAATGCAACACTTATTAACTAATAAGCAGCTTCCAGTTAAACAGAAAGGAAATTGCCCGAACACCAGAGGCACAAAAGACCAGCTGCTGATTGACAAAATGATTTTAGAAAATTGCAAGAGAAGAAAAACCAATCTAAGTGTTGCATGGATTGACTACAAGAAAGCCTTCGACTCATTGCCTCGCACATGGATACTAAAATGTTTAGAAACAACTAGTGTCAGCAAAAACATTCAGATATTTATTTAAAAAGCAATGAGCATGTGGAGTACACAGTTAACAATCAATGGCGAGGCACTTGGACAGGTTAGCATTAGAAGAGGTATTTTCCAAGGGGACTCACTATCCCCTCTGTTGTTTGTAATCGCCATGACCCCACTTTCACAAACACTAAACAAAACAGGACTAGGATACCAAACATCTAAAACATCCAGTAAAATCAACCATCTGCTGTACATGGATGATCTGAAGTTGTATGAAAAGTCCCAGTCAGAAATCGAATCACTGCTAAACACTTTCCGTATATTCAGTAGCGATATAGCAATGGAGTTTGGACTAGACAAGTGTGCTGCATTAATAATGAACAGAGGGAAAATAACAAAAACAGAAGGAATAGAACTGCCCAATGGAAGCAAGATCAAGAACCTGGAAGAGAAAGGACATTACAAATACTTGGGCATTCTCCAGGCTGATAACATCACACATACTGAAGTTAAAAGAAACATTGGAAGTGAATACATCAGGAGAGTTAGAAAAACCCTCAAGTCCAAACTCAATGGTGGGAACACCATACAAGCCATAAACACCTGGGCTATACCTGTTATCAGATACACTGCAGGAATAATAGACTGGACCCAGGCAGAGCTAGAGAAGCTAGATCGTAAGACCAGGAAAATCATGACCATCAATCATGCTCTGCACCCACGCAGTGATGTTGATAGGCTATACCTCCCTCGCAGCTCAGGTGGAAGAGGAATGCTGCAAGTCCATCAAACAGTAGAGGAGGAGAAAAGAGGCCTTGAAGAATATATCAAGGACAGTGAAGAAGATGCACTTCAAATGGTCAATAACGAGAAACTATTCAACACCAATGAAAGAAAGCAGGCCTACAAGAAAGAACAAGTCAAGAACTGAGCAGAAAAATGGAGAAATAAACCACTGCGTGGTCAATATTTGCACAATATAAGTGGAAAATCAGACATCACCAAGACCTGGCAATGGCTTAAGAATGGCAACTTGAAGAAAGAAACAGAGGGTTTAATACTGGCTGCACAAGAACAGGCACTAAGAACAAATGCAATAAGAGCAAATGTCGAAAAATCAACAACAAACAGCAAGTGCCGCCTTTGTAAAGAAGCAGATGAAACCGTGGACGACCTAATCAGCTATTATAAAAAGATCGCACAGACTGACTACAAACAAAGGCATGACAAAGTAGCAGGGATGATACACTGGAACATCTGCAAAAAATACAAGCTACCTGTATCCAAAAATTGGTGGGACCATAAAATTGAAAAACTTGAAGAAAATGAAGATGTAAAAATATTATGGGACTTCCGACCACAAACAGACAAACATCTGCCACACAATACACCAGATATCACTGTAGTCGAGAAGAAAGAAAAACAGGTCAAAATAATCAACATAGCAATACCAGGGGATAGCAGAATAGAAAAAAAAGAAATAGAAAAAATCACCAAATACAAAGATCTACAAATTGAAATTGAAAGGCTGTGGCAGAAAAAGACCCAAATAATCCCAGTGGTAATTGGCGCCCTGGGTGCAGTTCCAAAAGACCTTGAAGAGCACCTCAACACCATAGGGGCCACAGAAATCACCATCAGCCAATCACAAAAATCAGCTTTACTGGGAACAGCCTATATTCTGCGACGATATCTATAACAATTGACAGTAAAATTCTGGCATCCCAGTTCCTTGGGAAGGACTCCATGTCTGGATAAAACAAACCAGTCAATAACATCTGTCTGACTATGTAAAGAAGAAATAATAATACTTACCATCTGGTCACCTAGGGCGTCAATAAAATTACAACATAACTACAGAAGGCCACACTACTTGGGACAGCACAAATACTACAACGATATCTTTAATTCTCCTTTAGTTATCCTAGACCCTTGGAAAGGGCCCGATAATTAAAGTACCAAATCCAGTTAATAATATCTGGTAGATTGTGTGTGAATAGAATAATGATGATGATGATGATGATGATAATAACAACAGCAACAACCCAGTGAGGCACTACCTTGGTGTGGTTGAGGGGCTTGCGTGCTCTGAGGAAGGTGAGAGCTCTGCCAGAGGTCCAACCATACTGGACAGGTCTCACCAAAGGAGCCAGACGAAGAGTACCTCTCCCATCAACAATATGGTGAGACGTAACTTTAATAAATCTATACCGGATCGGTCGTCGCCGGGTCAACAAGGACCGCGCCAGGTGCTGGAGTCCGTGGACATCTGGTGGCAAGTGGGCAACAGGACTCAGGATCTTCAGTTGAGCAACCAGGGTTGGAGACTGCAAGGTTACTGGAAGAAACATCGCTTAACCGACAAAAAAATAAGAAAAATGCCAACAAGGAATAATGATCTGCTATTACAAGTCTAGTCTAATTAGAAGAGGTAATTTAAAAAGAATGTACCAAATTTGGAAAGAGAAGCATCCAGATACAGAAATAACAGAACAAAGGCTAGCAGACCAGAGAAGATTCATAATAAGAAATAAAGTATTCACAGGAGTTGAGCTGGAAGAACTGCAGAGAGCAACACAGGCTCAAGATATGGAAGAAGAATTACCACCAATTGAAGAAGTTGCTCAGGTGCAGATGGAAGAGGTGTTGGAAATCAAGGATGCAACTGTTACTGAACTGTTTCAACATCAAAACCAGGCAACCTCCACTTTGCCTTCACCTCAAAAACCCGAATGCCGTTTAACAGAAAAGCAACAAGAACTAAAGCAAAAAATAACTGAGCACATGAACCAAACAACCATCAGGGTTCGACTTCCAGCTCTAACAACAGTTGCCAAAAAACAACTTGCTCAGGCATTAAAAGATGTCAATGCTGCACTTGCAGAAATAACAATGAAGAATTTGCAAGAAACAAACCAACAAATCTATAGTGCAGCAACAATAACAACACAAGAGCTCGGATATAAGATCAGTGGACCTGTAAAAAAAGAAAGTAGTACATCACCTAAATGGAAGATTCGATTAGAAAATAAAATCTCCAGGCTTAGATCAGATGCTAGTAAATTGAAAGATATGAAAGACAAGAAGCTGAAGAATGAAACACCAAACAGTATCTGATCCAAAAATACCACCTAGATTCAAGGAAAATTAGAGAAGTCCTGGAAATAATAAAGCAGCAAATAACAGCAGTGTCAAAGAAGATTAGCAGGTATGAAGCCAGAATCACACAACACAGGCAGAATATCCAATTCCAGTCGAATTAGAGGCGTTTCTACCAAAGCATAGAAGGAGAAACTGCAAGAAACAAAGAAACACCAAATAAAGAAGAAACAGTGCAATTCTGGGGGAAATTATGGGACAATCCAATAGATTATAATAAAAAAGCTGGCTGGGTAAAAGAGGTCGAAAGCCGAGAAGAAGAAAAAACAAATTAAAATAATGGACATAGCAATACCAGGGGATAGCAGAATAGAAGAAAAAGAAATAGAAAAAATCACCAAATACAAAGATCTACAAATTGAAATTGAAAGGCTGTGGCAGAAAAAGACCCAAATAATCCCAGTGGTAATTGGCACTCTGGGTGCAATTCCAAAACAACTTGAAGAGCACCTCAGCACCATAGGGGACATAGAAATAACCATCAGCCAATTACAAAAAGCAACTTTACTGGGAACAGCCTATATTTTGCGACGATATCTAAAATAACCAACAGTATTGATGATAATATTCAGCCATCCCAGGTCCTTGGGAAAGACTTGATGTCTGGATAAAACTAACCAGTCAATAACACCTGTCTGACTGTGTAAACAAGAAATAATAATAAAGGACTTTATGTTAGCCACCCCATAACAAATTTTTCTCTAGGCAGCTCACAACAGAGGATTAAAACATACAATAAAAACACATCGCACATTAAATCATAAATGACCAAAAAAAGCCAACTCGTAACAATGGATTACTGTGCAGGGGCGGCCCTTTCACAAGGCAAGGTGAGGCAGTCACCACAGGTGGCAGATTATGGGGGCACCAGCACGGTGGCAATGTGCCCCCTGCCATTGCTATCAGAGTAGTTCTTTGGTACTGACCTGATTCTTACAAACTTTACAAGGAGCACCTCTCCTCACACACTTTGCAAAAGTTGCAAAAAGCATAAGGAGAGACAAGGAGGGTGCTAGCAACCTCACCTGCTCCTCGTGTACTTTTAAAGCTTGCAAGGGGCCTGGCCTCCCCCAGGGGCATAGGGTAAGGCAGCCTTGTGCAGCTCACCTCAGGCACTACAATAGCTAGGGCCACCTCTGATTCCAAGTCAGTAATACCGTCCAGAGCCTTTGGATGGGGCAGTTTATAAATGAAATGAATGAATGAATGTCCTACCCGCTATTGTACATTGGAGAAGACTGGATTCCATCAGCTATATCCTGTGCAGTGCATATAGTGCCTTCACATTATATACTTACCTATTTACATGCAGGTACACCCACTTGGAGATTTAATGTCTAGAGACTCTGGGGAGGGAGCTGAATCCTGGGCAGCCCTAGCAACTTACATGAACTAAAATTGAACAAGGCACCCTCAAGAGGAAAAGTTAGAGACTGAATAGAAACTGATTTAACCAGAGACAGACTCCAGAAAATTGGGCTGCCCCGGTACAGAATATAGTGGCTGCCCCTGGAATAGTTAGAGCCTATCATAAATAATAGTAAACATTGGCTGCATTGATGCAGGTATAAACAGTTGATCATGTATCAGAGCAGCCCACAGAGGGTTAATAAAGAAAACATTTTTTAAAAAATTCCCAAAGGTTTTGTGGTGCCTGTTTTTTCTGAAAATGTATCAGCGGCTGATGAGAAAAGGATAGGCCCCAGTGCAAATGTTTTTCATGAAAGATTGATGTCTCAGACATATTTTTGCAAGCTCCTTTCCTAAACCACTGAGAACAGGCTCCGCTTCTCTAAAATGCTACTAGCCACAAGAGTGAAAATGTAATTGGCCAAGGCTACCCACAACACTTTAGAGCAGGCTTATCTAATGTTCTGCTGTTTGCAGAAGAACCCATGTTGACAATGTTTCTGGAATCTTGAAATGGAATGTTAAAAAGCTGGCTCTAGCCTCCCCCTTTCATTTTTTTCCCCTTTCATGCGCACCAGTTTTATTATAGGATTAGCTTGTCTCTCCCTGGGAAAGGAAAAAAGGACCACGATCTCCTCCAAAGTTATTCTAAGCAAAACTCAATGAAAGGCATACGATTGTAAACCACCCTGAGATTTCATATAGGTGTGCACATAGCACAGTGGGGTTCAGCTTCCATTCTGTTCAGTGGGGGTTGTTCAAGCCAACTTCCTAGTCCATTTCTCAAACTTGATACCACAGATGTTGTTGGACTACAACTCTGATTACCCCCAACCACAATGGCCTTTGTGGTATCCTCCTTCTGTTGCATCCTAGTGTAGCCCCCTGCAATAGGGTGTAGTACTTGGTTCAGGCTGCTGGGTGTGGTCAAGTAACTTCTCTGCTGTGAGTAGACCCAGAGGGAGATGATGGATGGATGGATGTCTGACGCATGAGTTGAACCAGCCCTAACCCTTTGCTTGGGTGAGCAGATGTGTATTTAATTATAAGGAGGGGGTTTATTTTGTTTGGCTGTTATTATCAACAGCTTGGGTCCAGGGTGCTTAAGAGAGCACCTTCTTTGTCATGAACCCTGTCACCTATTAAGATCATCTGGAGAGTTCCAGTCATGGTTGCTGCCAGCTCGTTTGGTGGCGACTCGAGACGGGGCCTTCTCTGTGGCTGCCCCAGGGCTTTGGAATATGCTCCGTGTTGAAGTAAGAGCATTTCCTTCTCTGTTTGCTTTTAGGAATACCCTCAAGACTCACCTTTTTCCTCAGGCTCCTAACTGAAATTAATATTAAACTATTTAATTTGTTTTTATCTCATGGGATTGTTTTTATCTAGCTTGTGAAATTGCAACTGTTTTAACCCTGTTTTACATTTGTGGTGTTTTAACCCTGTACCAGTGGCCTCCCCCCAATCCCGGCCACGAGGCCTCCCCTGTAGCGGCGGCAGCAGGTGCAGCAGCTGGTGGGCCTGTCCGTCCGTGCGTGCCTTCCTATTTATCTGGGGCACCAGACAGCCAGAGACAGGTTTCTGTTTCATGTTCCCCTTTAATTAAGGAGGAATGGGTTAAACAAGAGTTCAGAGTATAGATTGTTCTCCTGAGAGAATTCAGAGTTCTCTTTGCTCCTGGCATGGGGCAAAGAAGTACTACACCGTCTATAGATGCGCATATCAAGCGATATAAAACTATGATGGATGGATGAATGGTATGTATTATTTAATTACATGGCTGTAATTCTTGATTTTGTGTTGCGGGCCTTCATGGAAAGCTGCAAGTAAAAAACAGAAGAGCTGAATCAAGCCAGGAGTTCAAGTTGGACAACTGTTTTACTTTCCTTCTTCTCAAAGTGGATTGGATCAGTTGAACACTAGATTTTCTAATGACAAAAGTGAGAGACCACGGTTGGGAAAGACATGTGTGAGAAGTATTAAGTTAAATGTTTCTGTTAATGCATATTTGCAGAAATATACTTCTCACTTGTTTTACCCTTAATGCTCTCTGGCAAATTCCATTGCTGTTTGGGCCCTTCAGAACCCACATGCGACACGAGCAACTGCTACACAAAGTCATACTACCTCTGAACATGGAGGTTCCATCTAATCATTGTGGCTTCTCTACTGCACCTCAGGGCAGGACTGGAACCAATGGGCTAACATTACAAGGAAGCAGATTTTGGCTAGACATTAGGAGGACTGGCAAGAATGAGTCTTGTGGTAGCAAGAATGAATTGTCCTCTTTGCTAAGCAGGAGTCAATTGGGTTTGCAGTTGGATTGGTGACTACAAGTGAGCACTGTCTGCTATAAGAGATTCACTTTAGGAGATGGGGCCGTAGCTCAGTGGTAGAGCATTGCTCTGCATGCAGAAGATCCCAAGTTCAATCCCTGGTGTCTCCAGGTAGCAGGGTGGATAAAAATCAATGACTTTTTTAAAAAAAAAATCACTTTTTTAAACATTTAAATCAGGGGTTTTTAAATTTAAATTGGATTTTGTATTTAAATTGGATTTTTTAAATTTAAATTGGATTTTTAAAATTTAAATCAGATTTTTTAAATAAAATCCTTTTTGAGGGAAAAATCTATCTAAAGATAGTTTTCCATTTAAGATACATTATAGTCCAAAGGTTATTCATCGTGAAATAAGGATTAGTTTTTAATTATGTAGCATGAGGCTATATGTATGCAATGTTTAATTTTTTGGTAAATGAATTCCATTAATCCATTCACAATGTCATGCTCTTCCAGAGGCTATTCTGTAAGATTGTTTTGGGCAATTTTTCTATCTAGAAGAGGACTGAAAATGAAACCTGGTTGTAAATATTAAGATTATACCAGCAAGAAGGAGTCGATTATGTAAAGAACCATGATTTAAATCCAGTCTTACTGACTAGTGATTTAAAACATGATTTAAATCAATTTGATTTAAATCAAATCCACCCTGCCAGGTAGAGCTGGAAAGTCTCCTGCCTGACTGAATACAACAAATATTTATATACCACTTTGCAACAAAAGTCCCCAAAGTGGTTTACATAGATATAAATAAAATGGCTCCCTGTCCCCCAAAGGGTTCACAATCTAAAATGAAGCATAAGATAGGCACCAGCAACAGCCACTAGGGGGATGCTGTGCTGGGGATGGATAGGGCCAGGTGCTCTCCCCCTGCTAAATAAAGAATGTCACCACTTTTTAAAAGTGCCTCTTTGCTCAGTTAGCAGAAAAACAAAACATTTTTGGCATGCCCTTTCTCTCACTCCTATGCAAATAATATCACATGCTCTCCATGCAGCAGGCACCCACTCTTTTAGGGCCCAGTGATATTTGACCCATCCAGTTATAGCTACACCCCTGGCTATTTCTACTTATAGAGTTGTTATTACTTATAACTAGCAAGTATAACGTCCTCTTCTGGCATAACATTGTTCCAATAAGCTATAAATAGACTCCATCTCTCCAGGAATCTGGAGAAGAATCCGGACCAAGCCCTTCTAATGCTTTCTTGTAATGTGTCAATTTTGTCAATAAGGCTGCATTCCAGATTTCTTCTGTAAGAACATTCTGCCTCGTACAGAGCTGGATGCTCCTTCACCAGAGGTTTTCAAAAGGAGGCTGGCCATGCATGCAGAAGACCCCAGGTTCACTCCCTGGCATCTCCAGATAGCGGTGGGAAACACCTGAAACCTTGGAGAACCACTCCCACTCTGTGTGGATATACAGAACTAGAAGGGCCAACGGACTGACTCGGTATAAGGCAGCTTCTTATCTGTCAGGGGTGCTGCAGCATTTTCCTGCTCTGAGCAATGGGTAGGATTAGATCTTGGAGGACTCTTCCAACTAGGGGTGTGCACAAAACCTGTTTGCCCAAACTGGACTCGAACCAAACTGTTTGCCCAGACTGGACTCGGACTGAACTGGGCATTTCAGTTTGGCCCACCAAACAGACCTCCCAGCTTGGCTCAAATTTGAGCCAGTTCAGGGGTTCTACAGTTTAAAAAAAATTAAATAACTCACCACCTCTGGGGGGTGCTGCCACAGCTGTAGGGGCTTCCCCCTCCTCCCCCTGCCAGCCTCCCCCCCCCCAGTCTCAAATGGGCCGTTTTGGGCCTGTTCCAGGCCTCTTTGTGCTGGCAGCAGCTATTTTGGAGGCCACCGCACATGCGTACCTGGTCACATCTGGGTGACCAGGTCGCAGCCCAGCCACGCAAATGGCCAGTGAGCATGTGCGGCAGCCTTCAAAATGGCCACCACCAGTGCAGAGAGCCCTGGAACAGGCCGGAAATGGCCCAGAGACCAGAGGGAGGCTGGCGGGGGGAGAGGGAACAACCAGAGATCCACAGCCACAGCAGCACCCTTTGGAGGTGGTGAGTTGTTAAAAAAATATTTTACTGTAGAGCCCCCAAATCGGCCCTGAGGTGGCCCAGGTTGGGGGGTCTGGCTCAGCCTCAAGCTGGACCAGTTCAATGGCAAACCAGCTCATGGTCAAGCTGGTTCACACATCCCTGCTTTCGACTCTCACATTCTATGATTCTATGCTCAGGTTCAGGTGACTGTCTGAAAGTAAGTACAGAGGCAACCGGAGGTTCCTGGACAGCACACACTTCTCAGTGCAAAGTGAAATTGCACACACTTTGCATCATATGAAGCTGCTTTTGTTTGGGGGAGACTCTCAAGTCCTCTCAGCCTCCTGATGTTCTCAAGCCAACTTCAAATGTTGGTAAAGAATATAGGGTTGATGCAAAGGTAAAGGTAGTGTGCTGTCAAGTTGATTTCGACTCTTGGTGCCCACAGAGCCATGGTTTTCTTTGGTAGAATACAGGAGGGGTTTACCATTGCCTCCTCCCACGCAGTATGAGATGATGCCTTTCAGCATCTTCCTATATCACTGCTGCCCAATATAGTACCAGCGGGGATTTGAACCGGCAGCCTTCTGCTTGTTAGTCAAGCATTTCCCTGCTGCGCCACTTAAGGTGATTGGTAGGGGACCCAAAATTCTCCACCCGACATTGGTGGTTTCACATAACATTAAATGTGCTCTGCTTCCAGCTCACACTGGGAGTGGATGCTTGGTAGGAACAACTAGTTCCCACTGTACCTGCTTTCAGGTGATTGTCTGAACCCATGCAAGCCTTCTCCTCCATGAATCTGTCCAATCACCTTTCAGGATCATCTAAGCAATTAAGCATCACCACGTGTCAGGGAATACATTCTATACATTAATCATGCACTGAGTAAAGAAATGCCTTCCTTTGTCCATTGGGAAGTCATTGCCACCCATTGGATGACCTCAACGTTCTAGTTTTATGAGAGGAGGAGAAAATGTTGCAGAATGGGAGCTGTCCGCATGGTTTTCAGAACAAACACCAGTGCAAGGTCTAAGACAACTATAATTGTGAGACAAACAAAACAGGCACTTAGAGATCAGTACAGAACTTGCTGACTCACACACAGGAACAGGAAGAAGAATAGAAACTCCTAGCTAGCCCAACCAGTCCTGAGAAAGCTACAGTGCCCCCTCTGGCGTCATAGCAGATTACATGCAAACTGTACACAGTAAGTTAGGCTGTAGCTGTTGGATATCCCAACATCATATCCCAACAGAAAATCTTATTTCCATCCACTTTCTGCACACCACGATGCATAACTTCATAAATCCCCATCATGCCCCACTCTGTGTTGTCTCCTCTCCAAGCAAAAAACAAAAAACCCTCCAGTTCTCTCCCACAAAAAACATATTCTCTCCTTACAGCTCCTTAAAGGGAAGCCAGTTGAGAGTGGCATGGACCTGGAGGGAAGAAAAGCATGATGAGAGAGAAAAAGAGGACGCAAATGCTATTAATCTGACTACAATCAATAAAGTAATTTAAAGGCCATTTCAGACTTTTTAATTAGAAGTATGTGAAACAGGAAATCATGGCCATTGCTCTTTAATTTTTTTTTAAATTGGTATTGTTGTCCACCACCTAGAGTCTTTGGAGGAGGCAGTATATAAGAAAATTTAAATAAATAAATAAATTTCACTAGCAGCTGATTGGCTTCGACTGATTGGTATCCATATGCAAAGAAAGTGAAAAAATCTGAGTGTATGAAGCTGCCTCCTACCAAGTCAGACCACTGGTTGTTCTAGCTCAGTATTGTCTATACCGACCAGCAGCAGCTTCTCCAGGTTTTCAGACCAGAGTCACACCCAGATGTCAGGGATTGAACCTGGGATCTTCTGCATGCAAAGCAGATGCTCTACCACTGAGCTTTGGCCTGTCCCTCTTAAGAGATGGAGTACAATTAAAACATACGGAAACGCATAAAATCTTCCATTCAAAAGATGAATAAAAAATCCCATGCCCTGGGCATGATCCTTTGTTCACATAAAAGGGGGTTCTCTGCATTGTAGTCCACATGGATCCCTCCTCCTTTTATGTCCTGCATTTGAAACTCATGTTGCCAGTCTCAAGTTATCATCTGCTGACCTGCCTCTTTCTTCCTATGTTTTCTTCCAAACCAGAAGGAGCTCTTCGGCTCACTGAATCTAACAAATGCCAAGCAAAATGGTCCAATTATTTCTGCCTCAACTCTCAGAAGCTCTTCTCACAATCAGTGAGAAGAGCTTCCTCGAGGTCTGCAGGGAGAGCAGGTTTGCCCAACCCTCCCTGCAGACGATCCCTTACCCTGCACTAGGCAGGCAGATCGCCCGCTCAGATGATCGGCAGCTCTCCTGCGGGCCACCCACGGCTTGCCTCGCCCGGCAGCTCCAGGGGTCGGGCACAGGGAAGCGCTGCCACATGGCATCTCACCTCCCAGACCCCCAGTAGTGCACTGTGCAAGCACACGGTGCATTTTTGGGATCCCCCCCTCCCTGGGTGTGTCCGCCCGCCATGGCTGACACACGATCCAGCAAATGGGATTAACGGTGCGCTCACTCCATTAACCTCATTTAAGGGGTGGCTATTTAGGCAGGGTTGCTACTTTGGAGCCACTGCACTTGCACTCAAACCCAGTGGATCTCAAAAGCGAGCAAAACCGGGCTGAGCTCCCTTCGCCCAGCTTTGCTTGCTCATGAGAACAGCTTCTCAGAATTTCTCATGAGTACACCCCCGGCCGGGAGGCGAAAAGCCGCTTCCCGGCTCGGGGGTCTCCCCAGTATGCTCTGCGCACTTGCGCAGGACATAGTGGGGCTTGCGGGGGCCGCATGGCCCCCGCTCCCTCACCCCCAGCCATTTTCCCTGCGAAATCGCTCCCCTCCTCCAGGAGCAGCTATTTAACTCTGAAAATGTCAAAGTGCTGCAAAGGCACTTTGGGGGTTAAATAACAAACTGCCACTGCAGAATAATGGATTTCAACAGGGAAATAGTGCAAAGGTAAAGGGTTAAATACCCCTACCTCTGACCCAGTGCTGCTGTTTCTTACAGATAAATGTAAGCCTGTATGTACATACTGATGCACTTAACGTCATATGTAGTTTAGATCTAATGCAACCCTAATTGGAACATATAATATTTTAGCAATCACAGACAAGTTAACAGCATTTGCTTTTTTGCTGTTGTTATTGAGGGCGTTCCAAAAACAATTAATTACAGAAGAAGAAGAAACATTTTCAAAATAAACTTGTGGACAAAGTCTGTCTGTACCAACAGCTACTTTCAAAATAAAATAAATATGGAATTGGTTTTGAGCTGGTTCTGGTGTTGATCACATAAAGCATTGCATCATTATTATTTAACAAATGCATAAATAGACACAATTGAGCAATTTGTAATGCTTTTGCCTCAAATGCACCGAGTAATGAAAGGGGAGAAAAGAGATTTCCAAGCCCTCGTGAGGTTATGGGAGGTAAAACCTAGCAGTGTGGAACAAAGGATTCTATGGACATTCACACATGATGCAGAAACGGGATATATTTCATTCAGCCTTAGTTTGTTTACTCATCTGAATGCACACCAGCAACCAGCCAAGGTTTATTTCAGACCATCAAGCCACATTCAGAACCTTTGCACTGAGGTAAGTTTGTGAACCTTGGTTTATACTTACTAGGGCTACACATTTGTGTTGGTCCGACAGATATGTTGGAGTTGATACATGATCTCTGTCAGAGGTTGCTGGAGAGAGTTCTACAATGACAACTGGAGCCTCCAAAAGCTGGAACTCTGACCAAGATCCCTGCTGTCATTGCAGAAGTCACAGATATTCTAACACGGCTCTCAGGCCTCCTGCCCTGCCCTGCCCTCCTCTTTTTCCTTACCTGTAACAGGTGGCAGCATGCAATCAGAGGCTTGTTTTTTAAAATGTTGTTCTTTTTTAGGTATCCATCTAGTGCCTAAGTGGGCATAGCTAGAGGATAGAGCCATAGCTTAGTGGTAGAACACAGTGGAGCAGCAAGGACGCCGGCAGCCGCGTCCAAGCCTGCTGCCGCCGGCCGCCACCGCCACCCCAGCCACACAGCCTGAATCTGATACCAGACACGCCTGTGTCAAAGATTCACGGCTACATTTTTTGAAAGTTTCAGCCAGCGTTGGCCTCCCAGCCTGGCTAGGAATACCTCTCCTTGCTTTTGGAAGCAGGAAGAAGCCATCCTGGCCAGGCTGAAAATGTGGTGGTGGCCGAATTTTATTTCCAAATGGGGTGCACGGCCCTGTTTGCTAATGTGGCCACACCCCCTGCGCCTGAGGTCAGATGCAGGAGTGTGGCTGGGGCACCAGGGGCAGACCCTGACACATAGCAGCCCAGGTTATTTGAACCTGTTCACACAACGGATGCTACGCCCCTGGTAGAGCATCTTCTTAGCATGCAGAAGGTCCTAGGTTCAATCTCTGGCATCTCCAGGCAGGGCTGAGGAAAAGTCCTACCTGAAGCTCTGGAGAGCCACTGCCAGTTAGAGCAGATAATACTGAGCTAGATGGACTAATGATCTGACTCCCTAGATGGCAGCTTCCTATGTTCCTGAGCCAGGTAATCCCAGAAGCAGCTGGACCATCCAGGTACTTAGTAGGAAAGTTTTCCTTCTAGGACACTGAGTGGTTCCGAACTGATGAAGAATCCTGTGGAACTCGAAAGCTTTCACCACCACCTTTTATGTTTTGTACCACTAATTTCAAGTAACTGACACCCCAGTCCACTGATTCCAAGTAATGCATTTAAGAATCATAATGCTGCATTCTGGAACCAGCAAGTTTAAAGTTGCCACCTCTCCTCTATTAGGGATGCCTGTGACTTTAACAGATGCATAGACAGAAAAGGAACAGGTGAAACCGTTTCCCAGTATAATTTGTCCAGATTTTTGAGAGAAATTTTTTGATGTGTATCTGAATCAACTACGGTTTCAAAACTAAGTGTCTGGGGTGGGGGGGGAACCTGGAAGATTTTCACACATGGCTCTATGCCTCGGTGTATCTCAAGAGCGAATCTTCTTTGCAGCAAATTTGAGGCATTTTAATTTGAGGGATTAGATGGACCATTCATATAGCCATCAGCACCTCCATCAACACCTTCGGAGAAAGCAGAAGCCTCAGAGTTTTTTTCAAAAGCTGCTGGAAATAGAGGATTTTTTTACCCCGGACATAACTTGGGCTAAGCCAGAATTTGCAGCCTCTATTCAGGGAGAATCAAAGCCCTGTCTGTCCTGATCCGCAGGGAGGTCGGGTTAAATCCAGTGAATATGTGGACTGGCACACTCCAATCAGAATTGGATTTGGGGGCAAAGCCCTGTCTGTAAAACCTTCAGGAGGCAACAAAGAGCAATAGCAAGAACACTTCCTTTAATGAATGAGACTCATATGTTAAGGGTAAATTGTTTTGTTGGAATATAGAGCAGTATAATTTTGTTAATCATGCTCACTCTGAAAATTGAATTGGCTGTAAAAGGGTACAAAACTACCATGTGGATGACCAATTTTCCAACTCCCCTTTTGTTAATGAAAATAATAAACTAATAGTTAAATGATTCAAACATGACTGTATATACATTTTCATTATTTAAACTGGGAAATTGCTCCTTTTAAAAAGGCTTTTTGTGTCCTACTTGTTTTGCCCTTTGGGGTAAGTCTAAAGTTACATGGCAATATGCACTTCAAAGCTTGAATATGTATCAGATACCTCCAGCATCCCCATTCAAAATCACCAAGTATAGAGTACCAAGTGCATAGTCCATAGCAATCACCGAGTGCATAGTCCAGTGTTTATTGGTCCGGTCCTGGTCCGGGGACCAGCGGTGGCCCCCATCAACCCTAAGTGTGGTGTGGGTTTTTTTAATTAATCCATTCCTTGTTCCAGGTCAGCTTTTGGATTTATTATTTTTATTTATTTATCATATTTTTATACCACCTGATATGTAAATCTCTAGGAGATGTACAGACGCCAACATTAAAATCACAGGTTAAAATACATAAAACACAACAAAAACACTATAAAACAAATTATTAAAAATTTTAATAATTTTGAATGAGGCTTTAGATACTTGTTTTCCAGTCCTGGAGTATTATTATTATTATTATTATTATTATTTTTACATTTATATCCCGCTCTTCCTCCAAGGAGCCCAGAGCGGTGTACTACATACTTGAGTTTCTCTTTCACAACAACCCTGTGAAGTAGGTTAGGCTGAGAGAGAAGTGACTGGCCCAGAGTCACCCAGCTAGTTTTATGGCTGAATGGAGATTTGAACTCAGTCTCCCCGGTCCTAGTCCAGCACTAACAAATAGCCCGCAGCAAGAGCACAAAAAAGAAGTTTGCACTTTCCTCTGTATACAATGAGGTCATAAGAACGTAAGAACAGCCCTGCTGGATCAGGCCCAAAGCCCATCTAATCCAGCATCCTGTTTCACACAGCAGCCCACCAGACCAACCAAAAATTGTGTCCTCTGAGTTTGGGAGCTGTGTGTGCTCCCAATTTTCAGTTCTGGGGAAGCAAGGTAGAAAGAAAAGCTACCCAGGTTTTCCCTCCTACCTTGTTTCCACACAACCAAAAACTGGGAGCACACACAGCTCCCAAACCCAGGTAGAACACAGTTTTTGACTGTGTGAATGACCTCATTATCTACTCCATTAAAGAATTAATATTGCTGATTCTACTCCACTGCCTTGTCCTTGCATGCCACAGCTCTTTCCTCTGGATTCTACATATAGCTCCCTTTACCATTTGTTTATGGGGCCTGGATGAAGCTTTGGCCAAAGCTGAATATTCTGCACAGTCCCATGGCCTGGCACCACATGGAGATGACCTTTCTTACCATGCAGTGCTGCAGTTTAATGGAAAGAGAGCCCTCGTGAGCCCCTGTACCATCTTGGAAGGCATATACCAAGTGCTGAGAAGTGTATCCCTTCCCAGTGCTTTCCTCCTAGAGCTCTTAAGAGAAGCATCCATCTCACTCAAAGGGCCCTCACAGCACTGAGAAAAGTGCTGTGCTGTGCAGAGGTCTGTGCAGTGGGAAATGGCTCTCGCACTGAAGGGTTTTTGCCCAGGTGGTGCTTGCTTGAAAAATAGTGAAGATCACTGGCATAGTCTATAGGAAGAAAATAGGTGCAGCTGGGGCTTTTCCAAATGCTGATTGAACACAGTTGTGCTACACTTAGCTGGGGGTCGGGGAGATTTCTTATGATAGAACAATTTACAGTGACATCAGGATGGCAACAGAAGGTGCTGTTCATACAGCCAATTGCACTATCCAGCGTTGTTTCCTGCGGTTCTCAGTTACTGTGCATTATATGCATCCTAAAATTGACGCTAAAACCCCTGCTAACTGAGCACAGAGGCACCTTTTAAAAGTGGTGATTCTCTTTATTTAGCAGGGGGAGAGCAACTGTCCCCATCCATCCCCAGCTCCAGTGGCTGTTGCTGGTGTCTACCTTAAATTTCTTTTTTAGATTATGAGCCCTTTGGGGACAGGGAGCCATTTTTTTATTCATGTATGTATGTATTTCTATGTACACCTCTTTGGAAACTTCTGTTGAAAGGCGGAATATAAATATCAATCGTATTTGTATTGGTAAAAAGGGAGCACTTTGGTGCAATGCTCAAAATGGCTTAACTGTAGGCACTGTCTGATGCAGTAAACTTGCCCGTCTGGGAAAGCTCCAGAAGAATGCGTTCACCACTCAGTACCACATTTTAACTACTAGTACAAACCTCACTGCCTTACACGACAGTGAAAAACAATGTTTAGCAGTTCAGGGATTCTTTTGAAAGAATATCTAAGAAAACAAGTCAAATTAAACAAATTAAGAATGATGAGGAAAGAGTTTGCTTTATGCTCTGAGCAGATTTGTTTTTGCAGACCGAAGCGGAGTCCTTGTGAAAGAGGTGCTTGGGAATGTGTCAGCATTCCGCCTCCCATCCTTATCTGTGCCCTCCCTGCTGTGGCACCCCAAAGGTTGCAAGCTTTGTTCTTTTTCTATTAGGATTCAGATGGGAGAGGACAATGAAGAAAAACTGGGAGCTGGGCCAAATTAAAAATTACAAATCCATAATGGTGATCTCAGCAGCCCATGTGCTCTCAGGAGGCAGAATTTCAGTCCTTACTTGGATTTGTTCATAAACAAGCTCCCAGGGGTTTTGGATGCCTCAAGATCTGCCCCCCACTGCCCGCGCCCCAGTTTTTCTAGCAGTTCTTCCAAAGGGAGTGAACTGATTCCTCAGAGTGATAGTGTTTTGTGTCTCCAGGGATTTGGTAAACAACCCAAATGCTTTCCTTTGGAAACCTCCAAAACAATGTAGTGAATCCAGATGTAGGGAATTATGCTTTGCTGCATCAACACTTCAGTTCTTTTGTTTGCAGCATGCACAATCAAGCATCCTTGTTTAAAGGAAATCAACAACGGATGTGTCAACATGGCTTGAACACGATCATTTGGATGATTTGCTTATTAAGAGTCTTCCTCCTATGCATGCTAGACTCTGTTGCAGTGAGATGGCTTCCAGAAGGGAAACGGCACGGGCATTCTCCTCAGGCTTACAGTCATCTAATGGACATAGTACGGAAGGGAAAAGGAATGGGGAAGGAAGAGACAACAAAAGGAAAGTTACCAAAGGAAAACCACATAGTGGCCAGTTAAAATAGCTGCCGAAAGGAACAGTTCTGGGAGGGATGGAACAAGGGTGTGCATGAAATGGATTTTGTGTTTCATTTAAAGTTCTAAACAAAATGCAAAATGCTCAATATGTTTTGTCAAGAAAGTGACCAAACTGGCTGTTTTGATGAAAAAAACTCAAAACATTTTGAGAGTTTTGCATGTTTCGAGTGCCATTTGGAGGGCTATCTTTCTGGGAAAAGCTGGTCTACTGATGAGGGTAAGTAGTTAGACCAGCCCTCTGCTCTGGACATAGTGCATCAGCCCGTCTTGGAGGACTGGTCTACCCGCCTCACAGGTAGACCAGTTCTCTGAGGTGGACCAACGTGCCAAGTCTGGAGTTGAGGACTGGTCTACGCATTGACTGCAATTGGTAGACCAGCTCTCCCCAGAAAAACAGCCCTCCAAAATGGCACTTAAAACATGCAAAATATTTTTATTTGAAATGGGGTCATTTTGTTTCATGCTCAAAACAGGCCCTTTATTTTAAGGGTGTCTTGTTTTGAGCTCAGAACACTCAAAACAGCCCATTTTGAGCTTGAAACATTTCACGCTTGACACGTCTTGCACACCCCTAGAAAGAAGCAGCCAAATGGCGGTTGGTCCATCCAGGTCCACGGAGGGGACTTGCCTCTTCTTTCTGCTACAGCCAACCTGATTGTTTTGGGAGTAAAAAGCATGTCTTGCAGTAGTGAGCATCAATTGTGCCCTTTGCTAAGCAGGATTTGCCTTGTTTTACATTTGGATGGGTGCCTTCATGTGAGCGATGTCTGCTGTAAGATATTCCCCTTATAATAGGTAATGGGGCCATTGCTCAGTGGGACAACATTTGCTTTCAGTCAGAAGATCCCAGGTTAAATCCCTGGCATCTCCAGATAGGGCTGGGAAAGACTCCTTCCTGAAAACTTAGAGAGCTGCTGCCAGTCAGGTGTAGCCAATATGGAGCTAGATGGTCCAATGTCTAACTTGGTATAAAGTAGTTTCCTATGTTCCTATGTATAATCACCAGGTGGAATGGAGGAGACAGTTCTGGAAAAAGAGGAACCAAAATGGCAGTTGGTCCCAGCCAAGCTTTAAAAGGGGCTTGGACAAATTCATGGAGGACAGGTCTATCAATGGCTACTATCAATGGCTAGTAGTTGGTGCTTGGACTTTGGTGCTAGTAGTTGGGCTACTAGCTAGTACTTGGTGCTAGAAGTTGCGCTTGGACAAATTCATGGAGGATAGGTCTATCAATGCCTACCTTCCATGGCTAGTAGTTGGTGGCTATAGACCACCTAGAGACAAGATGCCTCTGAATATCAGTTGCAGGAGCAATAGTAGGAAAGAGGGCATGCCCTCACCTCTTGCCTGTGGGCTTCGCAGAGGCATCTGGTGGACCACTGTATGAAACAGGGTACTGAACTAGATAGGCCTTGGGCCTGATCCAGCAGGGCTGTTTTTATAACTATGCTGATTATATAGCTATATAGTCTACACAGGGCTGGTTTGGACAACATACCCAAAGGGCCCAACCCACTATGCAATGATGGACATGAATGCACATATCCTGTGCATCTTCCTGGTATGCTATTCCACTTTGGGTAATTGTGGAAGGGGATCAGTTGATACAAACTGCCTCTCATTGGCCCATTTGGACAATACCTCTCTCCTGCTCCAGAACCAACCCACATGATCCAGAAGGAGCACACACCAATAGCATGCCTGTCTTGATATCTTAGAATTCATGGAGTATTAATGCATTCTAGCCAGTGTGGTGTGTGGTGTCGGCCAGATAGAGAAGTGGGCGATTTGGGGGGACTCATCCAGCTTGGTTCTGGTCATCTGTTCAAAGAGCAGGACCATGAAGCAAAGGGCTGGATTCAGCCTTCACTTCACTTGAAAAGTCCCTAAGAAGATTACTGGTGTTACTGCAGAGACTCCTGAGGTCCAAATTAGATGTGATAGCTCTGTGATGGATTCTGTTTCACAGAGTTTACATAGGAAGCTGCCTTTTACCAAGTCAGGCAATTGGTTCTATATTGTCTATGGCTAAGCTGTCTGGCAGTGACTCTCTAGAGTTTCAGACTCCCTAGATCCCTACCCAGAGATGCCAGGGATTGAAACTGGAACTTTCTGCACAGAAAATAGATGCTCTACCCCTGAGCTACAGCCCTATCCACTTATTCGGGCAATATGGCCACTGTAGTCAGCACTGACAGCATCCATCAGTTGGGTGCAAGCATGAATGGAGTAAATCAAGGACCCTTTCCTTTTTTTCTTATCGGTTCGGACAGTAGGGCTTGGGGTACATGTGGAGCTCTTCGCACACACCATTATACATGCAACCTGCTTATATGCATAAGGAGCAGTGGATTAGGGCCCTAGACTTCAAACATGTGCATCTGGGGAGGAATTGGATCCACAGAAGAACAGATTTCTCCTGTACAAACCTGCCCATGTACTAAGATTATCCACCAAGCAGGGATATAGCTAGGGGAGAGGGGGCCCGTGTTCACCCTCTCTCTGATGGCTCCCCAGAGTGAGGGAGATAATGAAGAAAATAGGGAGGGGTGGAACTGGAGGGCCCTGAGGAACTGGGGGCCCGTGTTCTTTGAACCCTTTCGTTCAATTATAGCTACGCCCCTGCCACCAAGACTCTGCTCTAGATGCTGCTACCTCCAGCTGTAAGGCTACTAGAGACAGAGCCTTCCTGGTTGTGGCATTTTGAGTCTGGAATACCAGAGATATTCACCAGGCACCTACATTATTTTATCTGACACTGACTCTGGAATATCAGACATACAGTATAATATGTGGAATGCTGGAAATATTTCCCAGGCATTTAATTTACATTAATATCTTTTAGGCACCATGTAAAAGTTATTCTATGTAGCTTTTAATGAAATCAAATTAGAAATTCGTTAATGTTTCTGTCATATTTTTCTGTTGCATTTTAGCTTTGTGTTAAGGATAATAGTATTTTATTTTGTAAGCCACCTTAGGGGCTATGTGAGAAGAGGGGTTTTGCTTTTTAAAATAAATACAGAGAATGAGCATTCATGGTCAGAAGATGAAAATTTGGTCTTTTAAAAAAATTGTCTGGGATTTCTAATTTTCTTTCTTAGTTTTCTTCTAATTTGCCTTTGTAATGTTTCTTTTTAGGTCAGAAGCCAGTGGTGGAGACAGGGTGACTGTAAAACAACTGTTTTTGTTATGGAGTATACAGCAATTATGACTTGGATCTCTCCCTCCCTCTGCTAGAGAACTTCCGGGAGTTGGTCTTAAACTGACTCTACTAATATACCACACACTTTATGTTTTAAATATCTCTACTTAAATATAAAAGAGCTATTGTGAGTAGTGTGCACACCACAATTTTGAAAAAGTGAAGTTCAAAGGGGATTTAAGAACACTCTTGTGCAGCTGCATCAAAGGCAGTTTTATGAGCACACAAGAGGTCCCATAGCACTCACAGTGGCTGCAGGAGCCTGTGCAGCATGTTGGCCAATATTAATAATAACGTCACAGTAAAAGATAATACAACTCGGGCGGCGGTGGGCGGGGTGGCAACGAACAGGAATGGCCATCACTGCAGTTTAGAAGTCTGCTAGAACAAAAAGCACTTGGAGTCAACCTACATGTGATGTATGAGTTCCATCATGAGAATTCCCAATTCTATCTTTGTATCAAAGCCAACAACGTAGTTTGTAGTAGTACAAGAAGTAGAGTTGGCACTGGCATTTCTCCAAAATGAAATTTTAAAGAGAATATGAGGGTTCTTCCAAGGAGAAACTAAAATTCAAAAAGAATCCCAGGGCCCCCCACATTCCTTCTAGAAAGGTAGGAAGAGGAAGAGGAGGAGGAGGAGGCAGCAATGGCCAACATCCAGATTACAAAGTACTGGTGCAGCAATGTTGCACTGGTTCTATGAGGGAGGGGCCAGCTTTGTCAATCTCCCCTTCCCTCTGAAGCCATCTGTGACCCCGCAAAATAGGGTCACATAGCTCTCAGAGACATTTTGGGGGAGTCACAATGGGCTTCAAAGGGAAGAGGAGATCAATAAAAATACCCTTCCTCCACAGCAGCAGCACTCTGTTAGTCTGGATGTTGGCCAATAAAAGCAATAATATAATGCCATCTGTAGGTATGGTGCTTTACACAGAATGAGAAAACTCTAGGTGCCATCACAGAAAAGACCCTATTTATGTATAACCTTTTCATCCTGCTCTTCCTTCTAGGAACTCAGGACAGTGACAATGGTGCCCCATCCCCCTTTTTTGTCTTCACAACAACCCACTAATGTAGGTTTGGCTGAGAAAGAGTGGCTGGTCCAAAGTCACCCAGTGAGTTTCATGGCTGAGCAGCGAACTGAATGGTGGGGCTGTAGCTCAGTGCCAGAGCATCTGCTTGGCATGCAGAAGGTCCCAGGTTCAATACCTGGCAGCATCTCCAGATAGGGCTGGGAAAGATTCCTGCCTGAATCCTTGGATAGCTACTGCCAGTCCATGTAGACAATACTGCACTAGATGGATCAATGGTCTGTCTCAGTATAAAGCAGCATCCTGTGTTCCTGTGTACCAGTCTTAAGTCCAACAGTCTATCCATTATACCACTGGTATCTTTCATATTCACCTGACATGATGCAGGTGAGTACTTATTCAGAGAAGACGGTACTTAAAGTATCCTGGTCCTAGGCCACTAAAGACTAAGGGTTAATCCCAGCACCTTGAACTGAGCCTGGAATAGTGGTCAGGGAAGATAGTGCAAGGTAATTGTGACAAATAAAATAAATATGACTTTCCCCCACTGCTGCAGTCAGAATCTGCCATCATGGCAGCCTGTCTCTTAAAGTTGGCTGCTAACACAGACAACAATAAGTGTTGCATTCTCTGTGTCCTGAAGTATCAATGTGTAGGATCAACCAGAGCGCACAGCGACAGATTACGAGGCAGGTGGCTCTAGGCTAAATCTACACTGTATCCTCGCATAGCTCCACAAAGAGGGAAGCAGATAACCCTTAATGAGTCTGAAAGACTGTCTGGCCACTGGGTTCTACGCAAGGTTTTGACAGGTCAAGGGTCTGCCGAGCAGAGCTTTTAATTACAAGTGATGAAATAATCATTTGCTTCAGAAAAGAAAACCAGAAGAAAGACCCACCAGGGTTATTGTGTCTAATTACGCGACAGTTATGTCCACGGGCTCCCACCTGCCATGATAAAACGCTGGGGTAGTGGGGGAGGAAAAAAGGCAGATGAGAAATGGGGTGAATCTGAGGACACCACAGCGAAATCGAGGTCACCGCTCTGTATCAATCCCTCATGTAGAACAAGAGCGGGAAATGCCCTGTCCTTTCAGTCAGCGGGTAGTCAGCACTGGGCTGTGTTTTGTGTTTTAAGTCTAGCTTGACAATTTGGGAGGTAGTTAAAATTATGAAATGAAGAAATAATGAAATAAAGATTGGGGTCCTGCATTCATTACTGGCAGTTGCTACAAACATGTCACCACAAGCAATTACTCATCTCTTAAAAGCTAATAAAAAGAGGGGCAATAACATGACAGAATCAAGCCTGGTATTTTCCTTTTGCTTCAGAAATAACCACACACACACACACACACACACACACACAGAGGCATGCCCCAAAAGTCTCTCAAGTTCCAGCATATTGTGTCCTTGCCCATTGTTGGAGTTTGGTTTGTGAATGCTGTGCCAGCCAAACAATAGCTTCCTGATGCTCCGCTTGTTTCAGTAGGCACGCCATTTTTCAGTGGGTTTGTAAGGAGAGTTCCTCATGGTCATAGAGCTGTGTGTCGGCAAGACCCACGGCAGCAGCGGCCCGACTGTGTGCCCTAGAGATAACAGACTGAGTTGCTGGCTGAAAGGGAGAGGCCACCCATATGCTACATAGAACGAGGGCATTCAAATGGCTTGTAAGGAAAGGTAATGTTTGTTTTGGAAGATGATAGTAACAGAACGCAGGGCTAATTACCAAGTGACATTTAGTTGGCACAACCTTGTGGTCGTAGAAATGGAGGAGACCAGAGGCCATTAGCATGCATCGCCAGAGGATATAAATGTGGTGAGTGAATGCATGCTGGAAGTGTTGCCCAGGGCCTCTCTGTTTCCTGTGCCTGGTGTTTCCTTCATGCTGCCAACTATTACCTCAGAAATAGGGGCGTAGCTATAATTGAACATGGGTGGGATGAATGTTGTGTCCCAATCCGGTGATCAAAAGCATCTGGCTTAAGGCGGGTGATCCAGAACTGGGGGAAGGAGTTGCTTCACTACTTTCCTCTTCCTGGTGGGCAGTTAACAGTTGACCTGGCCTCTCTCCTGGGCGTTTTCCAGATTAGACCCTGCAACGGGGTCACAATGTATCTCTGAAGTGTGCTTCTGCATTTCCTGTGTTGTGACACCGCAGCCCCTATGCTGACAGCAGGGTGCCGTTCATATTTCCAATGCCTTGTTCCGAATTTAATCACTGTGGTATAGTGCTGTGACATATATCCAGCGTAAATAAGTTGCAGGTTTTGGGGGTTGTTAGCTTTCGCGAGACTGCTCTCCCTACTGGGCCCTTTGCTATTTATGTTTTGAATGTGATTTGCCTGAATGGAAGCATTTTGCCGCTGTTGAATGGCTAATCTGGAAAGCGCCTAGGACCCAGGTCTTGCCCCTGCATAGTCTGTCTCATCACTGGCCTGTTATGGCTTAAACAGCCTTGTCCCCTGAAGCTGCTTCAAAAGCTCCCTCTCACCTTTCCAGTTCATTTTCCCATTCTCTCATGCTCCATTATTTCTGGTCCCCTTCAACAACTTCCTGTCCTCTTCTGCCCTTTCCCACAATGCTTTGGACCCACACAGTCACTTTTTCCTTTCCCATCCTTGTCAGACTGCACCATGATGGGGCCTGCCCAGGACATGGGTAATGAGGCACCATCCCACTCCTTCCCCTTGCCTCCCTCCTCCATCACGGGCCCCTCAGCCATGCTGCAGCAGCTCCCTGAAGAACTGCATGCCAGCCCAACATTTCCAGGCAAGTCAGGTGGCTGGGGAAGCATGGGATTGCAACAAGTTCCTGGGCCCCTGAGGGAGGGAAACAGGCTGACTCTTTCCTCCTCACTGCTGATGCTCAGTGGATATATAAAGTGATTATAGTGGGTAAATAGTCACCTAATAGCGCAGCGGGGACATGACTTGATTAGCAAGCCAGAGGTTGCTGGTTCAAATCCCCGCTGGTATGTTTCACAGACTATGGGAAACACCAGCAGCGATATAGGAAGAGGCTGAAAGGCAGCATCTCATACTGCGCAGGAGGAGGCAATGGAGGACCCCTTAGTCACTATGCTATATCAACTCATGGTGAACATAATGTGTGTGTCACAATGAAGATGGAGACAAAGCAGCATAACACATCAGTGCTTGATATTTTGTGGAAATTCGTTGACCATTTTCAGAGACAGGATTATACATTGCAGTTTTATAGGAGTGTTCATTGCAGACCTAAGATATAATGTATTATCTAGGGCTCAATGACAGTCTTGTGTCATCAAGCATGCAAACAGTGTGGTGGTCAGGAAAACATTGTATCCTTGGACTTTCAAAAGCTTTTGACAAAGTCCCTCAACAAAGGCTCTTGAGTAACCCTAACAATCATGAGATAAGAGAACAGGTCCACCTGTGGACTAGTAACTGGATGGAGAACAGAAAGAAGAGAGCAGGACAATAAATGGATGAATCTTACAATGAGTGATGTGGAGAATCTGGCCCGCATACCATGCAGAGATCCATAGATCGAAGGGAACATAGGAAACTGCCTTGTACCAAGTCAGATCACTGGTCCATTGAGGTCAGGATCGTTGATGCTGAATGGTAGCAGCTCTCTAGGTTTCAGGCAGGAGTCCCTCCCAGCCATGCCTGGAGGTGCCAGAGAGTAATCCAGAGACCTTTTTGCATGCAGATCAGAAGCTCTTCCTCTGAACTACTGCCCCAACCCCTAAGGGAATATCTTGCAGTAGTCAGTGCTCATATATAGGCACCCATCCAAGGCAGACACTGTTTAGCAAAGGGGAGAATTCATGCTCACTGCCCCAACACCAGCTCTTCTCCTCTCCAAGGTCTGTGTGCAGCTTATGAATGCAGTGCTGCTCTGTGCTTACTGAAGAATGCATCCTCACAGTTGTAAGGCTACTCAGGTGTAGCACCACAACTGTGATGACACACTCCTTAGTAGGCACAGAGTAGTAGGCAACTTAGAAGTTGCCTTCACAAGCAATGTGGATAGGCTGTAGAGTGCCTCAGAAGTCCTGTGTGGGCCTCTTCCTTGGACTTGAGGAGAGCTAGTCTTGTGGTAGCAAATATGACTTGTCCCCTTACCTAAGCAGGGTCCACCCTGGTTACATATGAATGGGAGACTACGTGTGTGAGCACTGTAAGATATTCCCCTTAAGGGATGGAGCCGCTCTGGGAAGAGCATCTAGGTTCCAAGTTCCCTCCCTGGCTTCTCCAAGAAAGGGCTGAGAGAGATTCCTGCCTGCAACCTTGGAGAAGCTTCTGCCCGTCTGTGAAGACAATCCTGAGCTAGATGGACCTATGGTCTGACTCAGTACATGGCAGCTTCCTATGTCCCTATGACCTATGGATCTCTGTGTGGTATGTGAGCCCATGTTTAGTCTGTTGGGGGGGAGGGGTTGGAGGGTGTATAGGTTTTTTCTTGCTTTGACTGTGATACTATTGTGTGGAGCCGAGCCTAGAAACTTTTGCTATGGGAGTTGCTAGGGGGTGTGGCTTTAACCGAGCTGGATAGAAAGAGAAATGATGGTTGTTACATGATGTGGGATGGTGCAGAGGCTGAGTTTCTTTTAATCCATTACAAAATGGCAAGGAAGGGATAGTTACGAAGTGTTAGAGAGGAAAGGGATAAAGTACTGGAAATTGTGGGAAGTGGGAGCAGATCCAGCCTCAGGGGTGGGTGAGCTGGATAGTTGTCCCTACCTAAAAGGGACACTGATCTGAGCTTTCACAAGCCACACAACTTGGCAACACTGATAAAATAACCATAGAAAGGTAAGCATAGAATGTCATCATTATTCCTAGTGGGAGGCTCATTGTTGCAGTGATGACGCTATTCTTGGTAGCAAGAGAGGCTCTCTGAGCTTGGGAGAAGTGTGGGTGCAGTTTGGACAGGTGCACAACGAGCACACACACCCCACTCTTTTATGGGTGGTGTGATACTCTGTATGTAAGGTGTTACTCAAAGGATTTTTAATAATGTGCACATTGTACATTTTCATTACTACTAACATTTCAAACTTGATATTTTATTGGTTATTATATAACTGTACGTGTACTTTATTATTTCTTTATACAAATTATATCTGTAGATAGCTCTAGATCTAAATCTAGATCTAGGTACTGCAGCTCTAGAATGACTACACCATGCTTATTGGTGACTACAAATAAGTAATATCTCCCTTTCTTTTCCTGACTTACCAGGGACCCAATAACTGAAAACAAATTGCCCTTTAAACAAAACCAAAGACTGACAAACTAGTCCGCTTAATCCTTTCATTGGTGCTCATCATATTTTTAAATTTTTGTCCTTGAAATATTTGTCTCTGGCTCTGAGCACTGCAGTTAAGAAACAGAGGGAGGCGGGAGATATCTTTGAAAACTGATGTAATTGTCTAAACAATTTTTTTTAAAAAAATCCTACAAATCTAGGGCATCTAGCCATCCTCCCACACTGCTCCCCCGCTCCCCGTAAGGAATCACAGTGATGTGCCACAATAATTTCAACAGGAGAGAAGCTAGATGATATGTAAATTGGGATGAGATGATGGAGGAGATAAATAGCCCCAGATGTTGAAGGCACACCACTGCATGAGTTAACCCAGTTCACTCTGAATTAGGGATGTGCTTGAAATGTGATTCAGCATCCAAATCACAGGCACATCCCTTTTAAAACAAGGGCTTACACGGCCCCTTTAAAGCAGAGGAGAGTAGGTCCATACCTGCTCCTCCTCTGATCACCACCATTGCCATAATCCTAGCGCTCAGCCCAGCTGTGCCTGCACACTGGCAGAGCATCTCCCAGCTGTTCCTATGTGACACTAGCACACACATGACTTCCACGCACGCACAGGCATTTGCATTGTCAGCATGGTGGTTGCCAGTTGCATTGTCATGACTTGTCCTGTGTAGACAAGTGAAATCTACAAGCACATCCTGTTCCATTTTTTTAATGGGATTGGTAGAAAACAACACTGAAATCCAGATGCTTCTATCATGATTACGCATATAATTAGCAATGTTAGAACATAGCAAGCTGCCTTATACTGAGTCAGACCATTGGTCCATCTAGCTCAGTATTGTCTACACAGATTGGCAGTGGCTTCTCCAAGGTTGCAGGCTGGAGTTTCCCTCAGCCCTATCTTGGAGATGCCAGGGAGGGAACTTGGAACCTTTTGCAAGCAAGCGTGAAGATGCACTTCCCAGAGTGGCCCCATAATCTGAGGGCAATATCTTACAGTGCTCACACATGTTTCCCATTTAAATGCAAACCAGGGCAGACCCAGCTTAAAGTTAAAAGATCAGGCTACCAGGAAGACCTGAGTTCTAATCCCCGTTCAACTATGGAACTCACTGGGTGACTCTGGGCCAGTCATGTATCTCTCAGCCTAACCTACCTCACAGGGTTGTTGCGAGGATAAAAATAACCATGTACCTCTGAGCTCCTAGGAGGAAAAGCCGGATATAAGTGTAGAAAGAAAGAAAGAAAGAAAGAAAGAAAGAAAGAAAGAAAGAAAGAAAGAAAGAAAGAAAGAAAGAAAGAAAGGTAAAAACTGAGGATTATAAAAACTCAAGAACTGACCAGATATAAGCAGCAGACAAAACATTAAAGAACCTCTTTAAAAAGATGTGTTTTTGTTGAAGCTTCCAAACTGCCTTCAAGGGCAGCCCCACGTAGAGCACATTTCAGTCTAATCTTCTGGATGCAACCAAAGCATGAGTGACTGAGGTCAGGTCCAACTTGTCGAAGTCGAAGTAGGATCGCAGCTGGTGTACCAGCCGTAGCTGGTAAAAAGCACCTCTGCAAACTGCCACCACCTTTGCCTCCAAGGACAGCATCGGGCCCAAGCTGCGGCTTTTTCTTTCAGAGGGAGTGTGACCCCCGACCAAGACCAGATTTAACTCACTACTCAGATGACGAGTTTTACCAACTCAGAGCTCTTCCATTTTATCTGGATTAAGTATCGGCTTGTTTGCCCCCATCCAGTCCAGATAAGCCTCCAAACCCAAGTCCAGAGCATCCACTGCCTCCCTGGTGTCTGCTGACTTGAAAGTTAGACAGAGCTGGGTGTCATCAGCATATTGATGACACCACAGCCCACACCCATGGATGACCTCTCCCAGGGTTTTCATGAAATGTTAAACAGCATAGAGGACAGAATAGATCCCTGCGGCACTACATAGGCCAAAGTCCAAGGGGTGGAGCAGGTGCCCCTCAGGACCACCTTCTGAGTATGACCCTCCAGGTAGGAGTGGAGCCACCATATAACCAGGCCCCCAAGTCCCAACCTGGAGAGATGACCCAGAAGGATACCATGGTCAATGGTATCGAAAGCCACTGAGAGGTCCAGGAGAATCAACAGAGTCACATTGCCTCTATCTACCAGCACAGGTCATCCACCAGTGTGACTAAGGCAGTTTCCGTCCCCCAGAAGCAAGACTGGAAAGGATATAGGTAATCAGATTCATCCAGGGCTACCTGGAGCTGAGACACCATCATGCTCTCCAACACCTTGCCCAAGAAGGTGAGGTTAGGAACTGGCTAAAAGTTATTTAAATTATCTGGGTCCAATGAGGGCTTTTTTTTAGGATGGGCCTAATGAGAGGGCACCACCCTCTGCCTCAGAGAGGCATTCACCACCCCCAGCGCACACCTAGGTAATTTTGGCGCCTGGACCACCCAGCCGCGAGGGCCTCCCCGCACGCGAGGGCCCCCCCCGAAACTTCCGGGGGGGGCTGCCCCGCCAAACCTCTGCTGTGTTTTTAAAATATATATTACCATGTCCGTGGGGTGGCCCTGGGAGGGGGGAGCAGAGCAGTTCTTCTCCCCTCTTCCCCACTCCGCTGGTGGCGGGGACTGGAGTGATGCTCGGCCCGTCTGTTTGGGCCAGCGTCTTTTTCCAACTGTGAGGCACACCTGCGCAGTTTAGAGATCATCGCAAGCCTGTGGGCTTGCAACAATCTCTAAACTGCGCAGGTGTGCCTCACAATTGGTAAAAGACGCTGGCCCAAACAGACGGGCCCAGCATCACTCCAGTCCCCGCCACCACTGGGGGAGAGGGGGAAAGGACTGCTCCGCTCCCCTCCCCCAGCCCCCCCTCGAACATGGTAAGAATTTTTTTAAAAAACAGTGGAGGTTTGGCAGGGCATGGGGTGGCAGCCGGAGGCCCCTGGCCTAAGCCACTTGGAGGACCCCCCAGACCTTGGAGGACTGGACCAGGTCCCCAAGGTCTGGGGGTTAGAGCACCTCTGGCCACCCCACCAATCATGGACTCAGTCCCTCCCTAGCAGTCTTCATCAACCATGAAAGACAAAGGTCAAGCACACATGTGGTAAGCCTCAGCCTTTCAAGCAGCCTGTCAACCTCCCCAGACAACACAGTCTGGAAACCCATCCAATATAACAAGACCAGATGGTGTATTGGCAACATTCCGTTTTGGTGCTGCAAAAACCTTAGCATCCAAGTCAGAACAGATACAAGTGATTTTATCCGCAAAATGTAATGCAAATTGATCACAGCAGGCTGCCAAGGGTTACGGAAGTAAATTGACATGCGGGGGTGAGACATCCACCCCCCTTTAGACATCTGTAAGCATGTTCAGCAGCATTCTTTTGAACACTTGAATAGGGCTAGTGGGATTCAGTCACAAAAAAGCATCAGCCACAATAACATCCAGCTACTAACCCAACTCCCCATCTATTGGGGCCCATGAATGACGAATAATTTAAGGTTAAGTGAAGAATTTCATCATCTGGATTAATGATACCCAAAGAAGTACAAAATGATATGCATCATTTATAATGTGACTATTATTTTTTTTTAATGTGGTACACACTACTACCAAACTCATGACACATCAGTAACTGGGTGAGAAATACTTGGTATTTTTTAAAGACACACTTTGCAATTCTACTTTAAAAGAATATTTCAATTAGCTGGCTTTAAAGTGGGTTCAGGCAGGAATTTCCCCATAATCTGCTGTTTTTATGGCATAGCAACCAGACATTACTGTAGAGTTTGAGGTTCTAATAAAATAAATAATGATCTGCGTGATCTCTGGATTCATGCAAACAACTGGAATAAGTTAACTCTAGAGGACAAGCAGTGAGTAGGAAAGTTCATTCCACCCACACAGGCTACTCAGGAATAGAGTTTATGAACTCCGAGCCCCTTGAAAGCAACACACCTGGTTTAAATGCAAGCAACTTAGCTAGTATGCTAGGCCTGCCAGAAAAAAGGAGGCCTCAGTCAAGCTGTCTATCAAAACATCCATCATCACAACAGAAAATGTTATGTGGAAGGACTTGGTGTTCATTCTGTGCATGTGTGCAGTGCCCTCCCATCCTTACCCATGCTGCATTGTGCAGATTGAGATGCTGATGAGACCTGATTTAAAAGTGATGCTAGGTGTACAAAAAGGGTTTTAAAAACCACTATAGTATTCCAGTGTTCACATTAATGGCATAGTCACCACTGGACAAGGGGAGCCAACTGTTGCTGGGGTGCCGGGGCTAGGGGGGATACCACGGTGCCCCTTTGCCCCTTCCTCCCACACCCAGCCATTGAGCTAGTCTTCTGGCTATAGGCCACCTCCAGCCTCAGAGGCAAGAAGCTTCTAAATACCAGTTGCAGGGGAACAACAGCATAAGAGAGGGCATGCCCTCTGGGCTTCTCAGAGGCATCTGGTGGGCCACTAGATGAAACAGAATGCTGAACTAGATAGGCCTTGGGCCTGATCCAGCATGCCTGTTCTTATCTTCCTATGTTCTTCACTGGGAGTGAGCGAGGAAAAGAAGTCACTCAGCTGATGCTTTGTTCGCTGGCTGGGAAGGAGCAAGAGAGGGGCTGGGTGGCCCCCTTCCAGGTGCTGGCCACACCCCCTGCATCGGTGTGCATATGCAGGCAGTGTGACCAGCATGCGCACACATGCACTGTAGTTGGTTGGTGAGAGGCCAATGGTGGCAAGCAAGATCCCTACCTCCCTGGTCCACATGCTTGGCTTCACATGTTGAGGACCTGTTTTAGTCCTCAACTGCTGCACGTGCAATATTATGGATGGATAGGGCCAAAGTTCAAGGGTAGAGTATCTCCTTAGCATGCAGAACGTCCCAGGTTCAATCCATGGCATCTCCAGGTAGGACTAGGAAAGACTCTTTGTCTGGAACCTTGAAGAGCCTCTGCCAGTCAGTGTAGACCAAGGCTGCTCAACTTAGACTTTCCTGCAGATGTTGGCCTACAATTCCCATAACCCCTGGCTATTGACTGCTGTGGCTGAGGATTATAGGGGTTGTAGTCCAAAAACAGCTGGAGAGCCGAAGCTGAGCAGCCCTGGTGTAGACAATACTGAGCTAGATGGACCAATGGCCTAACTCGGTCTAAGGCAGCTTCCTATGTACCTAACATTCTAATGTCAACATGACGCCTGCCCAGGACACCATTCCATGGGAATGCAGCAGGGGCAGAATAGACAACCTGTTTTAAATAAGATACTGCACGGGGGCAACCCAAGGTATTGCAACACCCAAGATGAGGCATCAAATCTGTCTTGCTTTACAACCAGTGGGGGCGGGGGTTAGCCCCCTTTCAAAACTGACACTTGCAAGCTTTGAAAGTGGTGTGAGAGGCATGGAACAGGAAAGGTTGCCAGAAGCCTCTTCTCTCCTTGTGCTGCCTGCAGGTTTTCCAAGGAGTGTGAGGAGATGTGTTTTTTGGAAAGCTGGCAAGGGTCAGATCAGTCCCAAAAGAGCTGCTTTGGTGGTGGTGGTGGTGGGCAGCAACTTACTGCCCTCCTGGATAGGGATGTGCAAACTGGTTCGAATTTGAACCGGTTCAGTTCGATGGTTCAAATTCGAACTGAACCAGCCATTAGGTTCTAGCTGTCAGTTCAAATTTGAACAAAACTGGGGTGGGGTGTGTGTGTGATTTGAACCAGTTCAAACCGGTTCAAACCTCCCAAAGTGTGTGGGATGATAATTGGCACCCATGGGTGCCTAACACCCAACCCCCCCAAAGCAATCGGACACTCATGCAATTTTTAAATGGTTTTTTTTGGGGGGGGTTCTCACCCCATGCCCCTTTCAAAACCTGCAGGAGTTGGAATGGGGATTCATAGCTCCTGGTTTGATTTTTATGGGCTTTGAAGGGAATGAAGAGCAAACAGAAGAGGCGGTTGCAAAGTGCCTCTTACCACCTAATGCCACTTTCAGAGTTTGTAAGTGTTGGGTAAACCCTCTCCTCCTCTTCTGTCCTGCTCCTTGCATGCTTTTTAAGGAGTGCAAAGCTGATCATCTTCAGTCATCCTGAAAAGCTGCTCTGATGGCAGCAGAAGAGGCCTCCTAGCCACCATGCTGGCACCCCAAGAACCCATCACCTGAGGTGATCACATCATCTCATTTCACCTCATGAAAGGGCCAGAGTTCTTTCCCAGAAAAATGTCTAAGGGATTTCCAGGATGCCAAATAGGATTGTTTAAAACAGGTAAACTTTTTCAGAGAGGTTCTGCTCGTCCCTAGTGGAATGCTGCATGCCTACATTTTCCCTACATGTCCAGCATAATATTTAATGTTATGTGAGCATCAGCTCCCTTCAGACATTAAAACAAATATGTGTAAGTCAGGGTAGAGCCCACAACCACTATGATACTTCCCCTTCCATGTGCTGTCATTATACCCACTTCAAATGGTTTAAAAAGAGCCAGTGAGACATAAAGAAATAGCTAGCCAAACAAGCCTGCTGAGTACACAGCTCTTAAAATGGAAACCTAAAAGCTGATTAATATGAGAGAGCCCTGGCTTAGAGCTGTGCACCCGAAAGTCAAGGGCAGCCTCCAGACATGGGCCAAATTCAGACGTAAATGGAAACCGGAATTAAATGTAGCAGAGTTCAGAACACCATGACGTCCAATTTACCTCACCAACTCCAATCTGAACTTTCGGTTTGCACAAAGTTTTGCTGCCAAGACCTCCAGCTTGGCCGGCGAAGCATTATATCCGATCCCAGATGCTGCTATAACTGCAGTTTCGCACGAATTTTCAAACTGCAGTCATAGAGGTGGCAGTGCAGACCCGCCCAGGAATGCAGCCCTCCATGTCTGCAGGGCTTCTTGCTGGCTGCCTCTCTGAGCAGTAGGCCCGCCCCTCCAGTCACCTATCCAGCTACGGAGTTGCCAGGCAACATGCACAGAGGTCATGAAAATGGCCTCTGCACATGTGTAGAGGCCAGAACCGGGCCGTAGCTGGCCTGAGCTGTCATTTGGGAGGCCTGGGGGAGGTTGGAGGAGTCCCCGCTGCGGACGTCTCTGCTGCCCCCACTTCTGCCGTCCCTGCCATCCCCACCATCTCTAAATTAAAGAGAACGGTAGCCTTTCTCTCTCCCATCCCACATTATTATAGTATACAGACCCCGCCCCCCCCCCCACTCCCGGTCTGTTCACGCAGCCTGACTGACAGGTAGAACATCAAAATCTCCTTTCGGCGCGTACAAGGCTTCACAGTGAAGGGGAGATTACAGCGCTAGTTCTCTCTTTAACCATGGAGAGCTGAGGGTCCCAGACAAGTAGCGACCTCACTGTTGGTTTAGCTCACTTGTGAGCATGCAGACCAATGGGAGACGTAGGGGTTGCAGCTGCAAAGTCCTATCCCTCTCATGAGAGAGATAGCCCACCAGCAGTAAGCTGCCAGAGGAGCAGGAGTGTAGTTTGGCCCGCATGGACTGCTTTGATGGGGTGATCCCTTGCAAAAGCATCCTAGGCCATGGTGAGACAGACCCCCCCCCCGGATGCTTTGCCCTCCCTCATATACATATCCCCTCCTAGAAAGTCTTCATGTTCCCTTCCCTTTCCTGAGTAACAGGGAATTAAAATAAAAATAAAACAAAAAACCCAGTATCCCCCAACCCAAAATTGTGCTTGTGTAGGGCTATTTAAGTGCAGAGCTCTTAGAAGGACATCGGTGCCATCACTGAAGCTCTGGCATGGCATGGCATGGCATAGCATGGCATTTAAAGGGATTTAAATGATTTGACTAGCAAATGAGAGGGTGCCGGTTTGAATTCCCGCTGGTATGTTTCCCAGACAATGGGAAATACCTATATCAGGCAGCAGCGATATACTGTAGGAAGATGATGAAAGGCATCGTCACATGCTGCGTGGGAGGAGGCAATGGTAAACCACTCCTGTATCCTACCAAAGACAACCAAAGGGCTCTGTGGTCACCAAGAGTGGACACCGACTCGATGGCACACTTTACCTTTAAATGCCCTTTCCATGCCAAGGGCCGATGAAAGTGCATGATTGCGCTCAGCATACCCCCTTCAAAATCATGGCCAATCACAGCCACACGTTTGACATGCTGACACTTTGCCCACAGTCTGGCTGTGGAGCTTGCTGGGATCAGCCTCAGTGGCCAAACAGCGGAGAGGCTCCCCCCTCTTAGAATTAGAGGTTTGTGGACAGCGGTTGGCAGACAGTGGATGGACGAATGTCTGTGGTGCGATTTACAATTTAAAACTGAAACTGCGGGCTCTCCAACCTATGGTTTTACAATTGTCTGTTACATCTGCATTTGCCCATGCCCGCAATCATTTTTAACAGCAGCGAAGGGGTGCAGCAGCCTCAAAGCAGGCTTACCACTTGTTCCTTATTTCAAGGACATGTTCCTTATTTAGGATTAAACTGTAGTGCTCATTTTCAAGTTAGAACGAACACAGTAAGGTCGTTCTCATGACCAGCTGGAGGGAGGGGTTGTTGGAGGGAAGGCAGGAATCTACCTGCTCCTTCCCAAATGATCAGAACCTCCGTTGAGCTCTGCCACCCATGCGTCCACATGAGCAGTGTGATGCCAAGCCCGGCAGCAATCGGGAGTGGGGGAAGCAAGGCAGGGTGTCCAGGTATCCCACAATGCACCACGCGAGCAGTGCAGTGCATTGGGAGAAACGCCATGCTGCCTGGTCATTCCTCCCGGGCCCCCAGCTCTATGGTAAAACTGGCTTCCATCAGACTAGGAGCAGATGCCAGCAGCTTGGAGCTCCACAAGACCATTGAGTGAGGTAGAAAGTGTGCACTTGTCATCCTAACTCACTTTAAGCCTGGGTTGCCAATCAGTTCTACCCAGGGGAGGAGCAGCAGGATTGGGAGCGATCTTGGGGCTCCAAATGACCAGCCCTACCTGGGCTTGCCCTGCTCTACCTAGGTAGGGCTGGTTGTGTGAATGACCTCAGTCTGTTCCATTCTTTGGCCTTGAGGCCAGTGTTCCCTCTAACAGGGATTCCCAGATGTTGTTGACTACAGCTCCCATAATCCCCAAGCAAAGTCTATTGCAGCTGTGGACGCTGGAAGTTGTAGTCCACAACACCTAGGAATCCCTGTTAGAGGGAACACTGCTTGGAGCCAATAAAGTATTATTAATGTTTTAAAACGTAATGTGTCATTTTAATCAATACTTACAATGAGGCAGGTCTCACGATCCGTGAGACCCACTTTGGCCAGGTTTGCGGAGAGAGCGGGCTAAGCCCGTTCTCCCCGCAGACGAGCAGGGTGGCAGCCCTGGGCGGCCAGATCAGCTGGCCACATGACTTCCGGCTCCGTGACAGAGCTGGCGGGGGCTGGGGAGTTCGGGGGCCACGCGGCCCCCGGGAGCTCCAGTATGCTCTGTGTGAGCACGCAGGGCATACTGTGGAGACCCGCGAGCTGGGAGGCTGCTTTTCAGCCTCCTGCCAGGGGTCTACTCATGAGTAGCTGCAGCTACTTGCGATTTTTAAAACCGGGTTTGCAGAGCGCTCACTCCACAAACCCGGTTTAAAGGGAGGGTTACTTTGGCGGGTTAACCGCCAGGAGGCAACTGGGGTCACCTGCAAGCCCAGTGGCTCCCACGATCATCTGAAATCGGGCTAGGCTCCCCGAGCCTGATTTCAGCTGATTGTGGGAATAGCCTCAATGTTTCCTTGTTTTAGAGCTCTTCAGTTGGCAAGCCAACTCAAGACGTCTAGGCTCAAGGGCAAACTCGAACATCAAGGACCTGTTCTCCTCAGTAGCCCACAAATGTCCCCCCCTTCCTCAGATTGGGCCTCAATGCCTCTTGGAGGCTTTGAGATCCCTAAGACCAGGGGTGGCCAACTTGAATCCCATCACCAACAGACAAAATTTGTTGGAACTGATGGGAGTTGTAGTGCAACAACACTGGTAGAGTCTCAGGTTGGCCACCCCTGCCTAAGGCAGATTCCCTCTCACTTGATTCTGCAGAGGACACCTCTACTTTGGAGCCACTGTCCAAGTAGTCCAGCAACTGGGACATGACATTAGGTAATTGTGGTGGGTTATTGAGTCAATTGAATTAGATCATTTTTCAGCTTTTGGTGAGATGACATGAAAACTTGGGAGGCAAGCTGGTCTTGTGGTAGCAAACATGAATTGTCACCTTTGCTAAGCAGGGTCTGCCCTGGTTTACACTAGAATGGGAGACCACATGTGTGAGCCCTGTAAAATATCCCCCTTAGAGGATGGGGCCACTCTGGGAAGGGCACCTGTATGCTTGCATGAAGAAGGTTCCAAGTTCCTGCCCTGGCATCTCCAAGACAAGGCTGAGAGAGACTCCTGAATTCAACTTTGGAGAAGCCACTGCTAGTCTGTGTAGACCACGCTGAGCTCAATGGACATGCTGAGTCTGACTCAGCATAAGACAACTTTCTATGTTCCTATGTATTGATTCCCCAGATCTCATCCTTATTTCAATTCTGGTCACAGTCATTTGGGTCTGTAATATAGAACATATAACTGTAAAACATTTTTCCAGGGATGTGAAGATATGTTATTCTTACTGTGTTCTACAGGGCACAACATATGTGTGTGTCTTTGTTCATATGCATGCATGCCTGCAAATGCACAAACTCATGCCTGTTTGTAAATCTCTTCTCTTCCATTTGCTACTTGACAAGCTAAGTTTGGAATCATTGCTTATGGGGGGCGCCTCAGAAAGGGTCTTTTGCCAAATACTGTAAAAGAAGGGGAGATTCTGAAACAGACGTTTATGATTTGTGCTCCCCAGAGGCCTGAGTAAGCAGCAGAGAACAGGCGTCAGAGAGGAAATGTTCACTCGCTGGCATACAGTTTCAGTGTTTCTGTGCTTTATTGAAAACATCTGTCCAAAACAGAAGAGGATTTTGATTTGTGGGCACCTCAAGCCTCTGAAGTGCCAGCTGTTAATTTGTGAAGCGATGGTTTCTCTTGAGAAGAGAAACCCACCTTTTTTCTAGTCTCAGAAAAAATTATAGATATTTTCTTTGGGGTTGGGGGTGGTGATGATTGTTTTGTTCTTTAACTGCAACCGTTCCACACGGTAGCTTAAAATAAGAAGCCACACAGTCATCGTCTCCTCCCCCAGCTATGTTATGGGCACGTATTGGGATGAGAGGCATGCCAAAAGCAACAGCAAAAAAAGGGACACAATTAAGAACACAGCTATGGATACGTATATACCACTTTTCAGCTAGAGTGCTCTAAGCGGTTTAGATAGAAAAATAAATAATGAATAAAGATGGTTCCCTGTCCCCAAGGGGCTCACAATCTAAAAAATAAAAACATAAAAACATAAGACAAACCCTGGCAACAAGCACTGAACATGAGAGCATAAGAACGGCCCTGCTGGGTCAAGCCCACGGCTCATCCAGTCCAGCATCCTGTTTCACAAAGTGGCCCACCAGATACCTCTTAGAAGCCCACAGGTAAGAGGCAAGAGGCAAGGGCATGCCCTTTCTCCTGCTGTTGCTCCCTTGCAACTGCCATTTAGAGACATCTTGCCTCTGAGGCTGGAGGTGGCCTATAGCCACTAGACTAGTTGCCATTGATAGCCCTGTCCTCCATGAATTGGTTTAAGCCCCTTTTAAAGCCATCCAAGCTAGTGGCCATCACCACATCCTGTGGCAGAGAATTCCACAGATTAATTATTTATTTATTTTATTTTATGTATTTATCAAATGTGTACAATGTCCCAAACTTACATCTCTGGGCAATTAACAACAACATAAAACAAGTTAAAAAATACAAAAATATCTTTAAACAGTATAAACAATCTAAAAATCAAAACAGATTAAAACTTAAAAATTTAAAAAGCTAAAAAGCTTGGATGAAGAGGTGGGTTTTCAAGTGCTTTTTAAAAATTTTAATAAAATGTGCTGTGTGAAAAGGCACTTCCTCTTTTTGGTCCTAAATTTCCTGGCCTTCAGTTTCATGGGGTGACCTCTGGTTCTAGTGTTGTGAGAGAGGGAGAAAAATTTCTCTCTGTCCACCCTCATTACTCCATGAATAATTTTATACACCTCGATCATGTGTCCCTGTAGTTGCCTCTTTTCCAAACTAAAAGGCCCCAGATGCTGTAGCCTTGCTTAATAAGGAAGATGCTCCAGGCCCCTGATCATCTTGGTTGCCCTCTTCTGAACCTTTTCCAGTTCTACAATGTACTTCTTAGGATATGGTGAGCAGAACTATATGCAGTTCTCCATATGTGGCTGCACCATACATTTATATAACAGTATTATAATACTAGCATTTTTATTTTCATTCCCCTTCCTAATGATCCTTAGCATGGAATTTGCCTTTTTCACTGCTGCTACGCACTGAGTCAACACTTTCAATGAGCTGTCCAGCACAACCCCAAGATCTCTCTCCTGATCAGTCACTGACAGCTCAGACTTGGTTTGCCCCAATATACATCACTTTACACTTGCTTACAATGAATTGCATTTGCCATTTTGTCACCCACTCACACAGTTTGAAAAGATCCTTTTGGAGCTCCTCACAATCTATTTTGGATTTCACTACTCTAAATAGTTTGGTGTCATCTGCAAATCTGGCCATTTTGCTGCTTACCCCAACTTATGCTTCATTTATTAATAGGTTAAAGAGCACTGGGACCAGTATAGATCTCTGGTGGACCCCACTTCTTACTTCCCTTCCTGTGCATTTATTCCTACCCTCTATTTCCTGTCCTTCAACCCATTACCTATCCACAAATGAACCTGTCCCCTTATCCCATGTCCACTAAGTTTACTCACAAGCCTTTGGTGGGGTACTCTGTCAAAAGCTTTTGGTAGTTCAAGTATGCTATGTAAAATGGATCCCCTTTATCCACATGCCTGTTGACACTCTCAAAGAACTCCAAAAGGTTAGTGAGGCAAGACTTGTCCTTGCAGAAGCCAGGCTGGTTCTCCTTCAGAAAGGCCTGTTCTTCTATATGTTTAACAGTTTTGTCCTTTAGTATGCTTTCCATCAATTTACCTAGCACAAAAGTTACATTAACTGGCCTATAGCTTCCCAGATCCCCCTGGATTAGTTTTTGAAAATCGGAGTTACATTACTGTAGCTACTTTCCAGTCCTCTGGTACAGAGCCTAATTGTAGGGACAAGTGGCATATTTTTGCTAGGAGATCAGCAATTTCACATATGAATTTCTTCAGAGCATTTGGGTAGATGCCATCTGACCTTGGTGATTTGTTAATTTTTAGCTTTTTAATACAGTTTAGAACATCATCACCTCAAACTGGCCAAGTTCATCAGCCTCCAAGTCTGAAAAGCTCAGTTCTGGAGCAGGTATATGGTCAGTATTCTCCGCCATGAAGACAGATGCAAAGAACCTATTCAGCTTCTTTGCAATCTCTTTATCCTCCTTAGTAATCTCGTTCATGCCCTCATCATCTAAGGGTCCAACCGCCTCCCTGGCAGGTTTTCTGCTTCTGATATATTTAAAGAAGTTTTTGTTATTCCCCTTGACACTTCTAGCTGTATGCTCAAACTCTCTTTTTGCATCCCTTTTTGATTCTTTGCATTTCCTTTGCCAGAGTTTATGTTCCTTCCTGTTCTCTTTATTTGGGCAGGATTTCCATTTTGTGAAGGAAGTCTTCTTCCCTTTTATAGCTTCCCTGATTCTACTTGTTAGCCATGCTGGCATCCTCCTGAACTTGGTGGTACCTTTCCTCCTACTTGGTATACATTCCAGCTATTGTTTGGGATGGACAGGGACAGTTGCTCTTCCCCTGCTAAATACAGGAATCTCTCCAATATCACGAGGGTTACATTCTGGGAAAATTCTGGGAACGTTCCAGCAAAACTGGAGTGCTTAACCTAAACCCCCAAATGGGGTTAGGTTCCACACTCAGGCTGCACAAATGGCTGGGACATATTTAAAGTCACCAGTCACTCTCCTCACTTCCCACTTGGCATGCAGGGAGGCTTTAAGAAGCATCATACGTGTCTGGAGGTGTCTTTCCCACCACCTCTTTAAGCATTGCACCACTGAAGTAAAAGCTGAGGATGCCCTAGGGCTGGAACCCCCCAAGGAAGGCCCTTCAAGGTCAGGGGCCCCCAAGGCAGCATCTGTGGGACCCATATCTGCCACAGAACTGGCCTCTCCTCCATCACACCCTCTAATATCAGTATGCCAGCTCTGTCAACAATTTAGGAAAGAACAGCTGGAATGGAGGAGGCATACCAGACTCCAAGCAGGAGCCCATTTATGGCTTGGACAGGCATGGCGGCAGAGCCTAGGAGGAGTAATCTGATGGATCCGTTGACGGATCAGTCTGCCTGCATACTGTGGTGGCTCAACGTGTTCCCTGGCATCTCTCCAAGCTACCATCAGCCACCCTCAGCCTCTTTCAGCTACATGGGTGCCTAGGACAGGACAGGACAATGAAAGAATCACCTCTTTGAAAGGTGCCTATGCTCACTTACAGGGGACATGCTGTGGATCTGTTGAGTCTCAACTTCTGGGGTGTTCTATAGAGCTGAAGCTCGGCTCATCAGTTCTACAGTATGCCAAGAAGTGCTGAGGGTGTTTCAATAAGTGGGGTGGAGGGCTCCCTTCAAACAGGTGTTAGCAATCCAAAATGGAGTCACTTCTAACAGGCTACCTCCCCCCATGTTGTCATGAGTCACAGGATCCCTTCTACATGTAAATAGCTGCCTCAGGTAGAACTCCAGGTTAGTGCATCTTTCTGGGCTGAAAAGGTTTATCCCGCTCGTGGCTGGCTCCACCCACCCAGAATAATCACAGGTCTCTCCCTGAAAGGAAAAGCTATAAAATACTTCTTCTTTGGGTTAGGATGTTGTCTGGACAACTGTTGTCTCCTGGCTCTTGCTCCAACCTATGAGGTCATTCACATGACGGGGTGGGCTGGGCAGCGGGCAGGTGGGCAGGTGTGGGGGGAAGCTGGATTTACTCATCTTGCCCCCAGACGAGTGATGGTATGTCTCTGGGAGCACGAACCACAAGCAGCACTGCATGGGTTAGGGACCAATGAGCAGTGCCGAATAGCTCAGGATGCCTCTCTGGAGGCTGGGACGACACATCCTGGTCTCCAGAGATCCCACAATGCACCTCACGACACACACAATGCATTGGGGGATTCCCCCAAGAGACAGGCATTCTAGGCGCCTGTCTCTGTGTGCGGCTGGGCTGGAAGCATCCCGGTTCACACACTAGCACCAAGCCCAGGTTAAGGGAGTGTTTGGTCCCTTAACCTTGGCAAAAAGCCGAGCTGAAAAGCCAGGCTAGGCAGCGCTGGCCCCCCGGGATTGGCCCAATCCTGACAGTTCTCACACATGGCCTATCCCAGGCTGGACGTCCCTAGCCTGAGTTAGGATGTGTGTGAGAACAGCCTCTGTGTCTGGTTCAGCCCTAACAGATTAGAACCTGCCTATCAATGGTAAACTTCACCTTCTCCTGAGACCCTCTTCCAGCTGCCCACACTTTTGGAGGCGGAGCTAGTAGGAATTAGGACAAGTTTTTAAGTGATGATGGACTCTCAGTAAGCGCACACAAAGTCACCATGGGTATTTTTAATCATTATTATTTTTTAATGTACCTCACCTTTTTTTTTTTTTTTGCACATGTAACCTAAAGTGGCTTACTATAAAAACCAATAATAATAACTAATAGAACAACAACAAATAGAAATGAAGACATCGTATTGGCAATAAAAGAGCATCATTCCAAAGCCAATAAAACCAAATTCAGCACCAAGAACAATGATTCAGTCCCAAAACCCTTTCAAAAAAGCCAAATCTCAACTCAGTAGAAGACGAATGAGTCTCCAAAGAAAACCCCATAACAAGGGAGCCACCACTCAAAGGGATGGGGCCATCACTTGCTTAGTGGTAGAGCACCTGCTTTGCATGCAGAAGGTCCCATGTTCACTCCCCAGCATCCCCAGGTAGGGTTGAGAGAGACTCCTGCCTGAAACGTTGGAGAAGCTACTGCCAGTCAGTGTAGACAATACTGAGCTTGGTGGACCAATGGTCTGACTCAGTATATGGCAGCTTCTTATGTTCCCATGTTCCACTAAAAAGGCCCTGCTCCTAGTGGATGTCCACGTCATCTTCAGTGATGACAACACCTGGACTAAAACCTCAGACACAGACTGAAACATATAGAGAGTCACTTATGGGTGAAGATGATCCTTCAGGCACACAGCTCCCAAGCTGTTCAGAGCTTCCAAGGTAAGAACGAGCACCTTGAATTGGGTCCAGAAATAAATGGGTAGCTAATATTGGTTGAATAAAGTGGGGTAATAGGCAGTGTTCCCTGAAACAGGTATTGCAGGGAACACTGGTAATTGGTCCTCAACAAGCATTCTACACAAATATTAAGATGACCAAACACTCTTCAAGGTCAGCACCACACAGAGCATGTTAACAGCAGTCAAATCTGGAGATGATAACCATGGCTAGTTCAGTACAATTGCAATTAGTGCACCAACCACAGCTGATAAAAGATGCTTCTACTCACTGCTGACACCTGGGCTTCCAAAAGAAACTCCAGTTCAAGGAATAATCCCAGACTGCAAACTTGATCCTTCAGAAGGAGTACAACCCCATCCAGAACAGGCTGAACATCAATTCCCTAACCAAAACTGCTAACCCATATCGCCCCCATCTTGTCTATGAATTGGCTAGGCTGATCTATCTCAATGTTTTCCCCCAATTTTCTTCATTTTATCTTAGGTCTGGCCTTGACAGGTTTTTCTGGATCTAGGAGCCAGGCCAAAAATTTAGGAGTCAGACAATGGACATTTGGCAAAATTACCAAACTTACTGATGGACATTGTAGCAGGAGGGAGAGAGTAAATGGACTTCTCTTTATTCCTATTATAGGTAAAGTGTGCCATCAAGTTTATTTCAACTCCTGGCACCCACAGAGCCCTGTGGTTTTCTTTGGAAGAGTACAGGAGGGGTTTACAATTGCCTCCTCCTGCACAGTATGAGATGATGCCTTTCAGCATCTTCCTATATCGCTGCTACCCGATATAGTAGCAATGGGGATTCGAACCGGCCACCTTCTGCTTGTTAGTCAAGCATTTCCCTGCTGCGCCACTTAAGGTGTTACCAGTGACTTATTTGGAACAGAAATAGGGGTGCCATGACTCCCTGGTGCCTGTGATTTTCAAGCCATGTTTTAGGTTATAAGTTCTAGGGATGGAGGTACATTCTATCAAGGCCAGTAGGGTGACCTTTAAACACAGTTCATTTAGAGTGAAGGTACAAGGATACTTTGGGAAGTTCTGGGTGGTATTCAAGCCCATATGGACTTCTTCAGCCAAGTGACCAGGTAGGAGGCATCCATTTTTCCTCCTGAGCCAAAATAATTCCTCTCAAAGTCAACCCAAGGTGGCCTCTAACAAAGGCAAAGAGTTTACCATTAAAAAGGTTGTTTTAAAACATATCTGTTTATTCCTCCCAGCTATGAAGAAATTTATTAGACTAATAAAAGTGAGTGAAAATAAATTAAAGAAGCTTTAAATTAAAGGAGCTTAAGTTTTACAAGAGTGTTATAAACCAGCCAAGGATGCAGAAACTCAGTGCGTCCAGAGCCCAGGGCATTATTCAACTGTATTTTACAATCCCATTAATGATTTTTAAATTCAAGCAATGTGTTTCCCTTTCAAATCTTATGTTCTTTGCTCCAGTTGGGAAAAACAAAAATCTGCTTTAAACTGTTGTTCTTCCTGACCATAACAAAAAAGAATAAAATTAAGATGGTGGACTGGAATCTTGAAGGTTCCTGTCGATGTGAGTTCTGCACTCAACTAAAATATCACGTCATTTAATTCAGACATGCACAAACCCACTTGCCTGCTCATCTAGGTAATTATCAGTTTTGTCCAGGCTCTTAAGGTATCCATAAGAATATTAAGAATATACTTTTAAAATATGTATATTAATAAAGATATATAACCATCATGCTTGTGGGAAAATCTGGAAGAGCTGACAGCTATAACAAGTTCTTCAAATAAGAACTAATCTGCCTATTTTCCATTCACTATCCCTACAACTGGACTAAATTTGGCCCAGATTGGTTAGGCAGTTCACAAGTTAGCCCACAGGTACCTCAAATGTTTATGCGTCTGCCACCTTGAATTGGGGTGGACAATATCATCACAAACTATGTGTTTGAGGTGTCCCTATGTGTCCCTACAACTATACCTAATTTGGTCCACATCCATTCCCACTTGCACCTCAAACGTTCACATGTCCGCCATCTTGAATCAGGGTGGATGACATCATTACAAACTACCCCCTTAGGCCATCCCTATGTGTCCCTGCACCTGAAGCAAATTTGGTTCAAATTGGTTAGGCAGTTCACATGTTAGCCCAATTGCATCTGAAATGTTCACGCATCCATCCTCTTAAATTGGGGTGGATGACATCATCACAAACCACACCATTAAATTGTCCTATGTGTCCCTCACTACAACTGTACCAAATTTGGTTCAAATCGGTTAGACAGTCCACAAGTTAGCTAACTTGTGCCTCAAACATTTACGTGTCTGCATATTTACACAGTATGTATGTGACCCTGTAGCATATTTAGTTCAAATGTTTACATGTCCGCCAACTTGAATCAGGGTGGATGACATCTTCACAAACTATGCAATTGAGGCATCCCTATGTGTCCCTACAGCTGTAGCAAATTTGGTTGAAATTGGCTGTGCATCATAAACTACACTGCTGAGGTGTCCCTGTGTCCCCTGCAACTGTACCCAATTTGGTTCATATTGGTCCAGGCATTGTGAAGTTGATAAGCGGGGGACACACATACACATACGGATACACAAGTGGAATGCTGGGTGATCTCATAAGCCTACTGGAAAGTAGGCTACAAATGTATATAAATATATATCCGTTCTCTGAAGAAAAGGGCTGTAACACAGTGGGAAAGATTTTTGGGCTGTTCTCATGATTGTGTCCTATCCAAGTTTGGGAGCTGTGAGTGCGCCCATTTTTAGCCTACTTTCCAGTAAGCTTATGAGATAACCTGACATTCCGTGTGTGTGTGTGTGTGTGTGTGTGTGTGCGCGCGCGCGCGCCCTTCCCCACCATCAATTTCGCAATGCCTGGACCAACATGAACCAAATTGGGTACTTTTGTAGGGACATATACACTTATAAGATGTAAGTGGGCTTACTTGTGAACCGGCTAACTGATTTGAACCAAATTTGCTACAGCTATAGAGACACAAAGGGACACCTCAATGGTGCAGTTTGTGATGATGTCATACACCCTGATTCAATATGGTGGATGCGTGAATGTTTGATGCTCAAGTGGGCTAACTTGTGAACCACCTAACTGATTTGAACCAAATTTGATACAATTGTAATGAATGACACACAGGGACACCTCAATGGCATAGTTTGTAATGATGTCATCCACTCTAATCCAGGATGGTGGACGCATGAATGTTTGAGGCACAAGAGGGCTAACTTGTGGACCACCTAACAAAATTTGGTACACTTGTAGTGAGTGACACACAGGGACACCTCAATGACATGGTTTGTGATTATGTCATCTACCCCTATTCAAGATGGCGGAAACGTGAACATTTGTGGCGCAATTGGGCAAACTTGTGAACCAACACAATACAAAAGATCAGGAAAAACTAATATAATCCTAGATTATAATATATAACTCCGAAATTTAATATAAATGGGAATTTTAATGATAAAAATTAAAAATTCTGCATAAAATGACTCAGAACTCAATTAAGATCATGTTTTTTTAAGTCATAAAACATTAAAAATCCTCATACATATGCCAATTAAGTATTTTAAAAGTCCTCATACATATGTGGTAACATTGTACTTCCAAGTTTGCTGAAGCCTTCTTGGATTCTTATCAAGTCAATACTGCATTTCCAAATGAGTTGAAGTCGACTTAAAGTCTTATCAAGTTAGACGCATTTCGACTAAACGTCTTCCTCAGTGACTTTTCATATATTATTTTCATAAGGGTATAACACCTTCAGATTCTAAGCCCCCCTCTCATTTAATGGCACATTTTTCTTCTGTATGTTGTGCACTTATTATAAAAGATTTTTAAAATCCAAATGTGTTGGCTTAAAATGCAAACATCTAATGCAAAGTTTACTGGGCAAGGTGCAAGTAAGGTGCAAGTGGGAACCAATCTGGACCATATTTGGTACAGTTGTAGTGACACAAAGGGATACCTCAAACGCATAGTTTGTGATGATGTCATCCACCCCAGTGCAAGGTGGCAGATGCATGAATGTTTGAGGCACGTGGGCTAACTTGTGAACTGCCTAACCAATTTGGACCAAATTTAGACCAGTTGTAGGGATAGTGAAAGGAAAGTAGGCAGATTAGTTCTTACTAGAACAACTTGTCTGATCATATCTGAGTAAAAAGAAAAGAAGGAATGGGAGGAAGTATCATCTGCCAAACAGCAGCTGCGTCAGAGGGCTCCATCATACTCTGCAGCTGTACCCAGCTCTTTAACAAGGTAAGACAAAAAGCAGAGGTGTAGGAAGCTGGCTATCAGTCAGGAGACAAGCTCCCACCAGTAGCCCCTACCTCAATGTAATGGGTGCATGCTAACCATGCCCCCACATCTCCATCAGATTCAGGGGCATGGCCAACATTGGGAGAGGGTGTACTAATACCCTCTCTCAATCTTCACCATTTGCCATTTCATTCAAGTTCTGGCTGGTGGCTCCTTCTCTGCCTCATGAGGAAACACACACACCCCAGTCCTCAATTTTCTTGAACTCTCTCTGGCATCAGGGACAGCCTCTCCACATAATCTCTCCAAATCCTTCCACCTGGGATTGCTTGTAAAGGTGATTCAAGCAATCCCAGGTGGATTGCTTGGTGCCGCGTATGACAGAGTTATCCCGGGTTGTAAGGAGTATAATCTCAGCTCCTTCTGCCTCAGATCAGCTCCCAGAAATACTCTGCTGTGATGCCTTTAGTGGGTTCTTTGCAGATAAAATCTCCTGTATTTGGGCCGACTTGGACTCCACTATTTCTGCAGGGTCTGTGAGGGAGGTATCCAGCGATCCCTCTTGCAGTGTTAGGTTGGATCATTTTCAATCAGTGCAGGGGCATAGCAAGGTTGGAGTGGGCCCAGAGACAAGATTTTAAAATGGGCCCCCCACCCTCAGTGAAGCTCAGCTCATGAAGTAAAGAAATCTTAAATGAGGCTGATGGTACTAGAGAAAGACATGCTGTTCTGGTAGCTCTGGGTCTTAACACTCACATCAATTTTGGAGGATGAATACAACTGAAGGAAGCCCGGCTGGGTGTGCAGCTGGGGGAGTCAGTCATGTGACTTGCATCTGGGGGGGGCCCAAGGCAGTGGGCCACCAGACAACTGTCTCCCCTTGCCCTATTATAGTTACACCCCTGAATCAGTGACTCCTGATGACATAGACAAGCTGCTTGGAGCAGTACAGCCTACCACTTGTTCTCTGGATCCTCGACTAACCTGGCTGCTTCGATCTAGCAGAGAGATTGTCGGAGATGGCCTAGTTAATATCATAAATGCATTGCTGAGGAAGGTAGGGTGCCTCCTTGTTTGAAGGAGGCAATAGTTAGACCGCCTCTTAAGAAGCCTTCCCTGGATCCCTCAGCGATGGATAGTTATAGGCCAATCTCCAATATCTCCTGGTTGGGCACGGTAATTGAGAGGGTGGTGGCCAACCAGCTCCAGGCGGTTTTGGAGGAAACTGATCATCTAGACCCATTTCAAACTGGCTTTAGAACAGGCTATGGGGTTGAGACAGCCTTGGTCAGCCTGATGGATGACCTTTACCAGGGAATCAACAGAGGGAGTGTGACTCTGTTGGTCCACTTGGATCTCTCGGCAGCGTTCGATACCATCAACCATGGTATCCTTTTGGCTCGCCTGGGAGATTTGGGAATAGGAGGCACTGCTTTGCAGTGGTTCCACTCCTATCTCTCTTGTAGATCCCAGATGGTGGAGCTTGGTGACAGTCACTCCTCAAAGCAGGAGCTGTTATATGGAGTCCCCCAGGGCTCCATTCTGTCACCAGCTTTTCAATATCTACATGAAACCGCTGGGTGAGGTCATCAGGAGATTTGTTGCTGGGTGTTATCAGTATGCTGATGACACCCAAATCTACTTCTCCCTTTTATCTTCAGGAAATGGCACTCATTCTCTAAATTTCTGCCTACAGGCAGTAATGGGCTGAATGAGGGAGAACAAATTGAAGCTGAATCCAAGCAAGACGGAGGTACTCATTGTGGGGGCTCAGAATCTGAGGGGTGAGTTAGATCTTCCTGTGCTGGATGGGGTTACACTCCCCCAGAAGGAGCAGGTGCGCAGCTTGGTACTCCTGGACCCATGCCTCACCCTGGTATCTCAAGTGGAGGCCATGGCCAGGAGTGCTTTCTATCAGCTTCGGCTGATTCGACAGCTGCACCCATTCCTTGAAGAGGATGACCTCAAAACAGTGGTGCACCAGCTGGTAACTTCCCGGCTTGACTATTGCAATGCGCTCTACGTGGGGCTGCATTTGTACATAGTTCAGAAACTTCAATTAGTTCAGAAAGCAGCAGTCAGATTGGTCTCTGGGGTAACCCGGAGAGACAATATTACGCCTGTTTTGAAACAATTGCACTGGCTGCTGATATGTTTCCGGGCAAAATAAAAAGTGCTGGTTATTGCCTATAAAGCCCTGAACGGCTTAGGCCCGAGTTACCTCAGAGAGCGCCTTCTTCTGTGTGATCCCCACCGCACATTAAGGTCATCTGAGGAGGTTCATCTCCAGTTACCACCAGCTCATTTGGTGGTGACTCAGAGGTAGGCCTTCTCTACAGCTGCTCCGGAGTCGTGGAATGCACTCTCTGCGGAAATCCATAATTTGAATTCTCTGTTAGCCTTCAGGAGAGCCTTTAAATCGTGACTGTTTGGCCTGGCTTTCCAGAGTTTTTAAATTGGTTTTAATATTTTAACCCGGTTTCAGGGTTTTTAATTACTGCGACTGTTTAATTGTTGTTTTAAAATGTTTTTAGATTGTTAATTGTTGTTATATTGTTTTTAATTTTTGTTTTAGCTCTTTACTGTTTTAAAGAGCCATTTGGATAGGCATTATAAAAATCAAATAAATAAATAATAATAATAAATAAATAAATAATTCACCGACGCACTGCAGCTTCCTGTGGCAGTATTAATTGTGTTTAGAATTTCTGAAATGTGTGGAACAACAGAGCCATACATGCATATTCAGGAACACAACTGAACCTGATTAAGAGAAATCAAAGAAGGTGTGATCTGAAAGCACAACAGACCACTTCACAACTCCACGATGAAAAGTTGCAATAAGGCAATGTAATGTACCCACAAAGGAATAAATTAACTCCATGCTCATAGGAGACAGCAAGAGGAACAATTTCAAGTGTTGACATGGTATTTCAAAAGGGTGAAATTGGGACACACAAATTAATTTGCCACATTATGAAACAATTAAAATAATGCCAGCATGTTTAATTTGCTTTATATAATAATAGTAATAATATTGATGCTGTTGATGTTCTTCCTCCTTATTGCCCAATTATACTGCTTATGTTAAGATGGCCCACTACTAGGGTAGAGCAGGTTTCTGTCCCAGTGGTTTGCAAAGTTCTGCCTTCAGGGAAGCTTTTCCTTATTAACTTTTTGCTGAGGAGCCCATGCACACCAGCCATAGAACTCTTGAATGTTGCAGAGGATTCTGGGTGTCTTCCAAGGCACAATCCACCCTTTAGGGGACTGATCCACTCCAGCCAGAGTCCCATGCCTTATCATTTCAAAGCATACCAATTGCTCCCAGGAATCCAAAGCACTCACTTCAACAGAATCTCCCTCATATTCAGATATTCTCAAACTCATTAAGCTTCACAAAGGCCCTGTTCAGACGTAATACGGAACGACAGGTCCAATGGACCTGCGGTTCTGCATCCCTCTACCCCCACTCTCCCATCCACATTTGGATGTTTAGGGAGAGGGGCCTCTCTGCAGTCAGCAAGACTGCAGAGGGGCAGGAGAGCTTGCTGTGCAGGCTTCCTTCTTTCCTGAAAGTCAGTCCGCACAGCCAAAAGCAGCCGGAGTGAGGGAGGAGCTTATATCCAACATATAAAACATGTTAAAATAATACACACCTAATATTTTTGGCCTTGCACTATTTCATTCATCTTTAGAATCCTTGAATAACTTGTATTCTGATTTAAAACCAGAAAGCAGAGAAAATAATGCTAATGGTACTTGTCACAGAAGAATTAAACTGCAGGAGGAGATTTTTAAGAATACCTAAAACGGTCAGACTTGTAATGAACTTTAGAACATTGATCCCATTCTGGAATGTACCTTCCCCCCCAGTCTCTTGACAAGCCCATAAATACGTTGTGTGCTCAAAACGTACTTAGAGTCATGCATTGAGTGATAAATCAAAATGGCAGCCTCAAATATTATAATAATATTTTATTATCTGGCAAGCGCAGGTAGAGCAGAATGCCCCCAAAACATTAAGCATGATCCTGAAAGCTGTATTTAGAGCAGAACGCCCCTGAAACAGGTAATAAAAATGTACTTTAAAATTTACTGTCCTTTTTCCCCAAGTGTCTGAACAATTTGTAAAATGCAGTTTTGATGTTTATTATTATTTTTAAGTCTGATTGAATGACAATATTAGAACAAGACAGAAAATGTGCTTCTCATTTCTTGTGTGGTGTGTCTGTTACAAATAATATGATGGCATTCATTCAGAACGCTGCCTCCTTCTCTCCTTGTCAAATATATAAAAATTGCAATCGCCATGAGCCCCACCGCCTGTTGAGATCATCTGGAGAGGTTAGTCTGCGGTTGCCGCCAACTCGCTTGGTGGCTACTCAAGAACGGGCCTTCTCCATTACTGCCCCTGGGCTTTGGAATGCACTCCCTGTTGAAATAAGAGCCTCCCCATCTCTGGCAACTTTTTAAAAGGCATTGAAGACATATTTGTTCACCCAGACTTTTAATTAGATTTATAGTTTTAGTACTTTTAATGTTGGATTTTAAATGATTATAATGTTTTAATTAATCATTTTAATTTGGTTTAATTTGTATTTACTGTACAAATTAAATTACTGTACACTGCCCAGAGATGCAGATTTTGGGTGGTATATAAATATGTTATATAAACAAACAAAGCAAGCAAGCAAGCAAATAAATAAATAAATAAATTCACCACATTAATGGTGTCAGAAACAGGGTATGGTCTTGGATAAATAAGCCAACATTCCCAACATGTCCTATGCAGTGTTCCCTCTAACTTGTGTTCCCTCTAACTTGGCAAAGAGGCACCTTTTAATGTGGCGATTCTCTTTATTTAGCAGGGGGAGAGTAACTGGCCTTCTCCACCCCCAGCACAGTACTTCCAGTGACTGTTGCTGGTGGTGTCTATCTTATGTTTCTTTTAGATTGTGAGCCCTTTGGGGACAGGGATCCATCTTATTTATTTATTATTTCTCTGTGTAAACCACCCTGAGCCATTTTTGGAAGGGCAGTATAGAAATCAAATAAATAATAATAAACAAACAAACAAACAACAACAAGAGGGATTCCCAGATGTTGTTGACTACAACTCCAAGAATCCCCAAGCAAAAGCCATTGCAGCTGGGGATTCTGGGAGTTGTAGTCAGCAACATCTGGGAATCCCTGTTAGAGGGAACACTGGCCCTATGTCCAAGCATTTTGTGAATGGCCTATGGTTAATCAGGTTTACTTTATCCTGTCTTTATCCTGTCTCAAGACCCAGGGGCCAGTGGTGCCCCTCCCCAACCCTAAGTGCAGCTCTCTGGTTAATTGTTTATTGTACCTGTGCGGAGTTTTGCCCAAAGCTGAATACTCTGCACAGGTCCTCTGGCACCATGTGGAGGTGATCATTCCCACCATGCAGTGCTGTGTTTTGCCCAAAGTCAGAGGGCTCCTTTAAGGAAAATAGAGTCCTCTTGAACCCCTGCACTGTCCTGGGAAGCATTAACTGCTGGGAAGTGTCGTTCTTCCCAGTGCTTTTCCCTTAGAGCTCTTACGAGAAGGTCCTTGCAGCACTGAGAAAATTGCCCCATTGAGCAGAGGTCAGCACATTGGAAAATGGCTCTCATATTGAAGGTGGGGTGTTTTTTTGGCCAAAGTAGCCTCTGCGTGAAAAATATTGCAGATCTCTATCCTATTCTATCCTGTGGACCTGGGCAATTGGACCTATTAGAACCTCCTATAGGTCCTTTTCCTTCCCCCACAATGCGGAGACAATCAATTCCGGATAGTAGCACTGGTTGCAGAGTGGAAGGGCCCTTAATTCCTGACTCAGCCCTGGGCAAGTGGAGGCTGGGTAGGTGGAGCGAATGCCAGCAGGGTCTGTGAGGGCAGGAAGACACAAAGGGGAAGCTGGGCAGGAATGCAGGGAGGTCAGGAAGGTACACTGGGATGTCTGGGGACTGTAGTTCCTCTCAGAGTTTTCTCCCCACAGACCTCTCCAGCAGTCTTTCCACCCACCCAGCCTCCTGCATGACTGTGATGAGTCAGGAATTAAAGAGCACACCCTGCCCTGCAACCACATACCGCCTGCGGCAATTGCCCCGGGATCAGCTGCCTCTGCGTGGTGGTGAGAGAAAACGGCACTATCGGAGATGCTGATATTTCTGATATCCCAGACCTACTATCCTGCCCTAGCTTCCGATAGCAGCTGACAGTGGCTGAGAGCCTGACTAACAAAGTGGCGGAGATTCTGACTAACAATTTTGAGTGGTTCTATGGCTAATCAGATTTACTTCATCCTATTCTAGCCTGTCCTATCTTATTCTGCTTTCCAATAACAGACAATGACTGGCATCCTGACTGACAAAGCATTTGTGTAAGGAGCAAAGTTGCACTAGTGCAAAAGTATCGCATCGTTGCACAAAAAATCACATGGATTTATGCAATTGCACAATTGTGCAAAGTTCTATTTAAAAGAAATGAGATGCGCTGCTGTTTTACACTAGCTCAACATCCTTCCGCAAATGCTTTGTCATGATGTCAGCCTCTTCTTTTCAGTAGACAAGAGTGCTCCAGTGGAAGACTCCGAAGATTCAAGCCATTGAGCAGTTTTGTCGTGGTGGTTGAAATAGTCTCAGGTTCTGTCACTTCGCAGAATTGGGTCAGTTTGATTTTAATCAGGGAGGAAATGAGCTGGCTGGGAATTACAGGATCAGTTTTTGACTCTGACAGGAATTTATGTTGGTTCGAAAAATGCAGCAGAGGGAGGCACTGGCTTCTCTTTCCCATCAAGCATGACGGCATGGACCAAGTTTCACAACTGTTTTCCACCTCACCCCCACCCCCCACCATCAATGGGAAGTGGATTAGTTCACTGAGCTCCTGTTTGCAAATACATTTGTACTTTAATCTCTGATTATGCTGCAGTTCATCAGCAGTGTTATTGAGAAGCCTTGACTCCATAGTTAATATTTACCATGAGCCATTCTGGTAAACATAGGGTCTAGTGTAATTTCTGCTTGGGACATCAAAATTACATCAGGTGCGTAATAAGAACACAATAGTAGGTATTGAAAGTTACCAGAGCATGAATAACTGTGGCCAGGCTTTCTCTGCCCAGGCGAGGCGGCAGGTGGCACACAAGCCTCAGCTGGTCAAAGGCACTCCACACGGTGGGTTACTTTTCTTCTAGTGACAAAGCTGGGAGTACTACTACTACTACTGATATTTATATACCGCTCTTCAATCAAAGTTCTCAAAGCGGTTTAGATAGAAAAATACATAAATAGGATGGTCCCCTGTCCCCAAAGGGCTTACAATTTAAAAAGAAACGTAAGGCAGATACCAGCAACAGCCACTGGAGGGATGCTGTGCTGGGGTTGAACAGGGCCAGTTGCTCTCCCCCTGTGAAATATAAGAGCGTCTCCACTTGAAAAGGTGTCTCTTTGCTCAGTTAGCAGGAGTATCCCTAAACTGAGAAAGTGGTCCTATAAAGGATGGTCCAAAACAGGCTGGACACCATTTCCCTTAATAGGCATGCCACCAACCCACAGAACCTATATCTTATTGAGACTGAGCTTCAGGATTTTGGCCCTTATCCAGCCCATTACTGATTCCAGACATTGATTCAGCACTTCTCCTGCCTTCCCTGACTCAGCTGTAAAAGAGAGGTAGAGTTGGGTGTTGCCAGCATATGGATGACACTTCACCCCAAATCTTCTGATGACTTCTCCCATCATCTTCATGCAGATGTTAAAAAGCATTAGGGACCAGATGGAACCTGTAAGGTAAATGTTGTGGGGCTGAGCAGTAGTCCGATAGCACCACTTTCTGGAACTGGCCATCCAAACAGGGAAGCACCAAATCACCAGGCCTCCAACTCCCAGACTGATTTACTCTCAAATCAGCTGTCAAAACAAAACAAAACAGCACATAACTTTGGCTACAGTATGTCAATTGAGTATTACTTATATATCACACTCTTCCTCCACAGAAGTGTATATGTTTCTTCCCCTTCCATACAAGAAACCTTTGAGGCAGGTTAGGCCAAGAGATGATGACTTACCCCAGGGTTATCCAATGAGCTTTGTGGTCAAGCAAGACCTGAACCCAGGTCTCCTTGGTTCAAGTTAAGAAGGCTAGCCACTACATAATTATTTTTGCTCTTGTTGGGCGTGATGTCTGAACCTGCCGAAGTCAAGTTCCCAGATTCCTGAAATTCACCTGACATTCTCCCAAGATTCTCTGCCCAGCGTCACTTATGTGCTAGTATACAAGTGGGCAGAGAATCTCTGGAGAATGTTGGGTGAACCTTGAGAATCCAGTGCAGGAACTGGACATGGGCACATTCCAACACCTGCCACAAGCAAAAATAATGGTGTAGTTGTTAGCATGCTGGATTTGGACCAGGGAGACTTGGGTTCAAATTTTGCTTGACCCTGAAACTCTTTTTATAACCTTAGACCAGTCATTTTCCCTTGGCCTAATCTTGTCTTTGTTGCAATAATAAAATGGGAGGGGAGGAACCATGTACACTTTCTTGGAGGAAATTACTATATAAATAATAATAAACTGACATTGTGTAGCCAACGTTATGTGGTTTTTACTCCAGTTGATTTTAGTGGGAGAGATTTAAGTATATTTCACTGACATCAGTGGCATAAAGGAATAACTGCTTCATGCACACTTTCCCAAAAGTAGGCTTTTCACAATGGACCCCTTTAGATGTAATGCATTCGATCCATGGTTCCACACACCTCTCCCCCCGCTCTCCCATCCACTTTCAGATGTGCAGGAGAGCTGTCTCTCTGCAGTCAGTGAGACTGCCGAGAGGTGGGGGATCTGGCTGTGTGGGCTTCCTTCTTGACAGGACAACCCTCACAGCCAATCCAGCCAGAGTGCGGGAGGAGCTTCTTCCCTCAACTCTGGCTTCATGGGGCTAAAACTGTGGTGCCAGCGTTCAGATGTTGGAGGTGCCCAAACTCCAGAGAAGTTTGAGGAGGGAAACAGCAGGTCCTTCTCGCTAGGGGTGTCATAAAACTGGCTGTCTGGTTTGGTTCGAGTCTGGACCAGTTCAGACCTGACTGGACCAGTTCAGTCCAGCACCCCTCCAAACCACCACTCAGTCCAGTTCGGTCCGGGGGTTTTTCCCTGCAATTTAAAAAGAAAAATTAAAATTCTAGTTTACCTTCAGCCCCTTGGTGGGCTTCCTGTAGGCCGTGGGGAGGTCTGCCAAGGTTCCCCCTCCCCCGCTGGCCTCTCACATCATCGCCGTGGCCCGAATTTAACCAGTTGGAGGCTGCCATGCATGTGCAAATGGCCTCTGCAAGGCCTGGCATGGCCCAGGGCCTCGCAGAGATCATTTGTGAATGTGTGGTGGTCTTTTTAAAAAAAAATTAAAAAGTGGCTGCAGGAAAAAAATGGCTGCCACACATGTGCAAATGGTCTCTGCGAGGCCCTGGGCCATGTCAGGTCTCATAGAGGCCATTTGCGCATGCGCGATGGTCTCCAACTGTTTAAATTTGGGCTGTGGCAGTGATGTGAGAGGCCAGCGGGGGGGGACGAAACTTGGCGGACACCCCCCACACACACAGCCTACAAGAAGCCCCCCAAGGGGCTGAAGATTAAAATTCAATTAATTAAATTAAAATTTTAATTATTAAAAATTAAAAAATTCACAGACTTGTCCGGGGGTTCGGTTCTGGTCTGTATGGAACCGGGCGCATGGGTGTGGGGTTGGTTCAACCCCAGACCTCTGGACCAGTCTGCACATCTCTACTTCTCGCCATCAACTCTGGTTTCCCGAATTCAGACATGTGTCCATGGAAACCGGAGGTGAAGAGATCTCTAGTTTTCTGTTAGGTCTGAATGCGGCGAATGGGACTTAGACATGGTTTTAACTTTAGCTAGGTAACATCCTAAATTTATGGAATCTCTATTTTTTGAAACAAGTGTGTTGTTAAGCATGACATTTTAAATGTAGCACAAAGCCATATTCTATGGAAATAATACAGACCTACTTATTCCTTGTCAGTTTCAATTCTGGTTTTTCTTTTGTTGTTACTGTTAATAGTCAAGATTTATCTAAAGCACTGAAAGAGTATGAAAAAGAAAAGCTGCCAGACAGGAAGCCCATGGAAAACTGCCCCCTGTTCTGCAAAGTTGTCCTCATTTGACTGAACTTTCTGGGTGACATAACAGATTTAAATACTTGCCTCTTCACATGTAAAGAGACTTCCTTTTTAAATCTGGCCTTGGGAAAATGAGTTTGATGGTCTAAATTTAGCCTCAAGTGAAAGTTTATCCACATTAAAAGAAAAAGATCACCACACAATTATGCACGTCTGTCTAACTGGCAGCCTCTGCTCAAGAGAAATCCAAGGGGTGGGTTCAGGTCAGAGAGGGGATGGGCAGAGCAAAACTGGGAAGCCTTCGTGGAGACTGGCTCTCACCATTCTCATCTGTCCCTCACTTTCAAGAACACTAACCCCTGAATGTTCACAGGAGAACATGGCGTCTGAGGACACATCGCTAGCTACACCCCTTGGGAGCTGCTTTGAACATTGCAGGAGCAAGCAAAATCAAACTGTCAGAATGGCACAGTTACTTCTCCCTCCATTCCAAATTAGAATGAAAAACATGGGGAGTTTCTAAGCCATGTCTTGAAAATCCAAATAAATAACCATTTTTTAAAAAATCATAAAAATAATGAGTCTTTAAATGGCCTTCAAGGTTTTGGGAGAAATGTACTAATGATAATTCCTCAGCCTAAGGAAAAGAAAACTGTACCAATTACTCCAAGCTGCAGGCAATAACTATCTTTGATCCTCACGCTCGGGAGACAGTGGCTGAGGACGTTTATTGTTGGAGGGAGAGGCTGTGTAAAACTCAAGTAGGCCTTTATGAGCCACAAACTGCTTAAAGTTTGAATGCTTCCACTTGAACCATTTGACACCCAGCCATGTGATTCATATTCAGAGAGTCTAAGATGATACTTAAGGGTATGCAGCTAGAGCAAGGCTGTACTTGCAGGGGGGGGGGGCGTGGGCGTGCAGGGCTCAGGTCAGTTGGAGGAGGTGTGGGACCCCACAAGAAGCGGCATGAAGATGCCGGGCCCAGCAACACAGAGATTCCTGCCTCGGATCTCCCTGAGAAGAGGCACAGAGAAGCAGGGCCCTGGCGGCATGGAGATTCCTGCCCGGAATCTCCCTTTTCCTACCACCACCAGCCCAGAGCACAGCTCCCACCCATGGCAGCAGCTGCCCTCTGAACCTGCCGGGCCCTCCAGGGCCCTCTGCTCGGCTGCACGCATTGGTGGCTCCAGCTGGCCTGCGCTCCTCTCTGGTTTCCAAGTTGTGCTCACTAAAGGGTCCGGCTAAGTTGGAGGGCAGGTGCTCAGGAAATGGGAGCCGCACTCCCGGATGCTCATAGTGGGGAAAGGGAGATTCCAGGCAGAAATCAAAACAGTGGTACATCTGCTGGTAACCTCTAGGCTGGATTACTGCAATGCGCTCTTTGTGGGGCTGCCTTTGTATGCAGTCTGGAAACTGCAGCTGGTTCAGAATGTGGCAGCCAGGTTGGTCTCTGGGTCATCTAGGGGAGACCATATTATTCCGGTTTTGAAGGAATTGCACTGGCTGCTGATACATTTCTGGGCAAAATACAAGGTGCTGGTCATTACCTATAAAGCCCTAAACAGCTTAGGTCCTGGGTATTTAAGAGAACGTCTTCTTCGCCATGAGCCCCACCACCTGTTAAGATCATCTGGAGAGGTTCGCCTGCCACTGCCGCCAACTCATCTAGCAGCTACTCGGGATATGGACCTTCTCCGTTGCAGCCCCTGGACTTTGGAATGTGCTCCCTGTTGAAATAAGAGCCACCCCATCTCTGGCACCCCAACTCTGGCACATTTATTCACCCAGGCCTGTAATCAGATTTATAGTTTTAAATTGTTTTAATACTGGGTTTTAAATGTTTTGAATGTTTTTAATGATTTTAATTGTAAACCGCCCAGAGACGCAAATTTTGGGCAGTATAGAAATATTTTCAATCAATCAATCAATTAAAATCTGCACCCCACCACTGCTGGCATGGGGCCAGGGGCAGCACAGGTCTCAGAGAGGGACAGCAGTGAGGTAGAATAAGGCAAGAGCTGTGAAGCAGGGACGGAGCGGGGAAAATTAGTGTGTGGTTTTGCAAGGAGAGACAATAACTTGGCAGCATCCACTTTCCTGCCTCTATGTAGGATGAAAGAAGATTTTTAAAATGTTCTAAATGCTGCCAAGAAATGTGCCATCACATTCCTGTCTTTTAAATTTGTCTTAAACAGCAGCCACAGGGAAGCCACCAAGATTGGGACTGCTACATAGGGAAGGAGGGGTTAATCCTTTCCCCTGTGCTGCTGATTTCCTAGTTAGCATCCCCATGTATTTGTTTGCTTGTTTGTTTATTATTTAAAACATGTCTGTCTCACCCCTGCAGCACACGACCACTCAGGGTGGCTTACAAGAAAAGCAACACCAATAATAAAATCAAGTAGGCTGCATTTTGCACAGCCAGGGCCAAATTATGACATGCTGAGGCCCTAAGCTATGTCAGGCTTCAAGGACCCCATCGCATTACAAAATGGGTTGGAAGTCCTGCATACCTGCCAACTGTCCCAGTTTACCCAGGGCAGCCAACGAATTCCCACCACATTTCCCGGCTCACAAACATGCATCTCAGAATCATGATTTCCCAAAGCCCCCCTCCCCCCCTCCAGCTCATCTCCGTCCTGCCTCTTCCAGCAGCCTGCCTTCCTCCCTGCCTGCCAATCAAAAGTATTCCTGCACAGGGCAAGCAGGAGCCGAAGGAGCAGCAGCAGTTAGGGCCACCCTGCTCTCGGCTCTCCTGGTTGGCCCCTTTAGCAGCGCTTACTAGAGCCTGCCAGTGCTGTTCCTCTGTGCAGCATGAGTTCTGTGCTGCAATGCCTCTTCACCTGGCACTGGCAGGCTGTTGTTGTGAGAGCCTCCTCTCACAGGCTCCTTGCATGCCCTCTGCTGCTATGCTGTGGTTGCCATTGGCTCGTGTTTGCTGTGTGCCTGCCTGTCCTCGCTCACAGCCATCCATCAGGAAGCCCTGAAGGTGCGTGTCTGGGACTATGGGATTGTGTGGGTTATATACCACTACCACCCCTTGTATATTTCCGGGATGGCTTGGCATACGGCTTTGATATCGAGCACAGATTAGGGATGTGCAAGGAATGCAATTCGGGTGCTGAATCACAGCACATCCCCTTTAACATGGAGGAAAACTGATCCATACCTGCTGCTCCTCCGCTCACTGCCACTTCCTTAATTGTGGTGCCCCCCAGCTATTATCGTGTGCCAGTGGTCCTCTCCCTCAGATGCCCCTGCACTGGCACACAAATGGCCTCCATGAAGATGCAGCACCCATTTGTGTGGTCAGCATGCAAATGGTCACCGCACATGAGTGGGGGCTGTGTGCATGCCAGCGTCACTCAGGGGCAGCTGGGGGAGCAGGGGCATATCAAGGGTGGGGCAGGCAGGGCACATGCCTGGGTGCCACATGAAGGGGGGCGCCATTTTTAAAAAAATTAAAAAATGGCTGCAGAAAACAAAATGGCCACCATGTATGCTCAAATGGCCTCTGTGAGGCCCTAGGCCATGCCAGGCCTCGCAGAGGCCATTTGAGCATGTGTGGTGGCCATTTTGTTTTCTGCAGCCATTTTTAAAATATATATATTTTAAAAACAGCCACCACACATGCTCAAATGGTCCCTGCAAGGCCCTAGAGGCCAGTGGGGGGAGGGGGAACTTTGCAGACCCCCCCACACATGGCCTTTAGGAAGCCACCCCAAAGGAAATACAGGTAATTTTTAAAAATATGTGTGTGTGTCACTGTACACATATTTAGTTTGGCACCAAGTACAGAGAATCAGGACTTGTGAATATTGAGCTGAGGCTTATGAGCTAGGATTGTATTCATTTGCTCTTACTTTGCTTCTTGTGATAAGTGAGTTAAATGTGATGTCTTCATAATATGGCTATTAATGGTGAGTTTGTCTTTGAATCAGTGTGAAATCCTTAGTATTTAGGCCCACTGGGAGTTTCTTGCTCTCTTTCTCTCATTTTAACTGTCTTTCTGAAATACTAGAATATATTCCAAGCAGTGACACAGTTTACTCTGCATACCCTTTAATTATTTTCAGATATTTAGTTATTATCTGGGAAAAGCCAAATTCTCCATTTATTTTTAAAACTTATGTCATAGTGATGCTACAATGCAGAGTAGAGAATTAGACTGGCACTTTTGTTAAGTTTTCCAAGTACACCTCCACATAGTATTTGGGTATTTCATGAGCCCCAACATACTGAAATTTGTAGTTTCCCAGCATTTTTTGGTCTGGCTACGTCCACTGCTAAATAGTTTTTGAAATATTAAAAGATTAACAAGCTTCACTTGTATTTTCCAGCTGATATTATGGTAAAGTTATCTGAAAGATGGGTGTCAGATGTTTGGGCAGGGGGCGCAATTTCAGTGCTTGTCCTAGGCGCTATTTTCCCTAGATACGCCTCTGTGGGGGAGAGTATCGCTGGAACACAATGACATCTGGCAAGGGGGTGCCACCATTAAGAAAATGGCGGGGACCTGTGGATGAGCAGGGATGGACCTGCTCTCCTCTGTGTTAAAGGGATGTGCTGCGATTCGGCATCTGAATCACATGTCATGCACATCCCTAGCACAGATATGCGACAGGATGGGAAGGCTATATGTATTTGATTTGAAGCAGATTGGCCAATCTATTGATTTTTAATGTTTTCCTCTACTGCACTAAAGCTGCCAGAAAGAGTCACAGAGTACTTCACACAGAGTGAAAGTGAAACTAACTACTACCATTCCAATAAGCAAACAATATTTCTTTTATAAATGCACTATGCACAAGTTTGTTTGTGAACCAGAAAGTTGTTTCATGCATATCTCTAGCAGGAATCAAGCCAATAGCACCTGGTATCCTCAGATGGTTTCCCATCCAAGTGATAATCAAGTCTGACCCTCCTTAGCTTCTGAGATCAGATGGTTTCTTTGGCTTGTTGCCTTCTACTAGCTATGCACAGAATGCCTGCCCGGGGGGAGGGGGGGAGAAGGGGGCACATTGTCCTTATTTCTCATTCTGAAATGTTGGCCGGTATGGTCCAGTCCCAGGGCATCCTTCCCCATTCCCACCCCCACCCCCCGCTGAAGAGGCAAACGCTGTCTGTGACTGATGGCAGCTGCTCTGGGCTGATGCAATTTCCATATAAACTGTAAATTTATTTCTGCACAGATTTGTAAACTCAATATGATAAATAATTGTGTGGCCATATAAGTATATATTTGTCTTATCAGAACAATTATTTCTCTTTTAGAATCTTTCCCCCCAATTTTTCAGCCAATTACATAAAACGTGCTCTTTAGTCCCTCTTTTTTTCTTTTTTCTTTTTGGTATTCAGAAACCCCTCATAATCTGAGGCCCTAAAATGTCACTTACTTAATCTAGGCTTAAATGTGGCCAGACGCGCTCTTACCACTGAACTTTGGGGCCAAAGTCCAGGGCCTCCACACTCCCTGGGGGGCCCCAAATTCTCTTTAGTATGTCCTGGGTGGTATGGTTTGTGATCTCAAGAACCTACATGTTAAAAAATGGTGCTTAACTTGCAGCGGGGGAGGGACCTCCAAAGGCCTTTAGGTCCAGGCTCTCTTTATTTAGCAGGGGGAGAGTAACTGGCCCTATCCACTCCCAGCACAGGACCTCCAGTGACTGTGGCTGGTGTCTATCTTATGTTTTTTTTAGATTGTGAGCCCTTTGGGGATAGGGAGCCATCTTATTTGTTTACTGTTTGTCTGTGTAAACCACCTTGAGCTATTTTTGGAAGGGTGGTATAGAAATTGAATAAATCATCATCATCATCATCATCATCATCGAGAAGAAAGAAAACCAAGTGAAAATAATCGACATAGCAATACCAGGGGATAGCAGAATAGAAGAAAAAGAAATAGAAAAAATCACCAAGCACAAAGATCTACAAATTGAAATTGAAAGGCTGTGGCAGAAAAAGACCAAAGTAATCCCAGTGGTCATTGGCGCCCTGGGTGCAGTTCCAAAAGCCCTTGAAGAGCACCTCAACACCATAGGGGCCACAGAAATCACCATCAGCCAATTACAAAAAGCAGCTTTACTGGGAACAGCCTATATTCTGCGACGATATCTATAACAATTGACAATAAAATTCTGGCATCCCAGGTCCTTGGGAAGGACTCGATGTCTGGATAAAACAAACCAGTCAATAACACCTGTCTGACTGTGTAAAATAATAATAATAATAATAATAATAATAATAATAATAATAATAATAATAATAATAATAATAAAATGACCTAGATGCACCTCAGAATGTGGCATTATGCACAGCCCTCCATCATGGTAAGGGACCCACCAGGGCTGCTGCACAACTTCAAAGGCAGGCCTGATGGTGTAGCGATGAGACTTCTCACAAATGAAAAAAGCCAAATGAATATACAGAGCATCTAAAGCCAGGAGCAGATGCATGGACCATGTAAGTGGAGGCCATGCTGTAAGCATGATCTAAATATACTTAGGTTCATACAGCCAGAAACCACAAACTGAGGCCTCAACCTATAATGAAAAGGGAAGGGGAAATTGTTTTTTCACAGTCAGCTGTGACTAAATAGAACAAGACAGCTAGCTGAGCAGTTCCGTAATCTTATTGCGTATTTTGCAAGGAAACGTAAGAAATCAAAAATAAACAGCTGACTGAGAAAAGGCTTAGTGCCAGGGGTCAGCCCTGGCTTAGCACATATGACATAAGAAGAAAGTGTGGTTGGGTCATATTGCTATCATTCGTTTTCATGAGACCTTGCCAAAATGAAGCTTTATTTTACAATGGTCACCTATTAACATTCCTCTTGCTAAATTCAGACTATTGCAAACAGTGGCCGAAATCAGGCATAACATGAAACCGGAGGTTGGCAAACCCACGGTTTCAATTCTAAACTGTAAATCGCATCGCACACGTTTGTCCAGCTGTGGTCCACCAACCTCCAGTTCCAGGAGAGGGGAGCCCCTCCCTGCTGCTCAGCTGTCAAGGCTGATCCCAGCAAGCTCCACAGCCAGACTGTGGGCAAAGCATCAGCATTTTAGTGGAGCGGCTGCAATTGGCCACAGTGTTGAAGGGGGCGTACCAAGCACGATTTTGCATTTTCGGAGCCGTCCACCTGCTCTCGGCATGGAAAGGGCATTTAAATCCCTTTAAATGCCATGCCATGCCATGCCATGCCATGCCATGCCATGCCAGTGCTTCTTCAGACATTAATGTCACTCCCGACCTCCTAAGAGTTCTGCACCTAAATAGTCCCACACAAGCACAATTTTGCGGGGGGGGGGGTACTGGGGGGCACTATTTCCCTGTTACTCAGGAAGGAGAAAGGAACATGGAAACTTCCTAGGAGAGAATATGTATATGAGGGGGGTCCACATTCCAGTCTGTGCTGCTGTCTCTATGATTGTGGTTTGAAAATTGGCATGAAACTGCAGTTATGGCAGCATCTGGGATCAGATGAAATGCTTTGGCAGCCAACCAAAGGTCTCAGTGGCAAACCCTTGGTTCAAACTGGAGTTTGGCGAGGCAACCTGAAGGTCGCTTTCGGCTCAAAACCACAGTTCACGAATTTGGATGTACTGGGGTTCCAATGTCTGCCCCATTAAACTCTGGTTTTATGTTAAGTCTGAATTCGGCCAATGAATTGTTTTCTTTGGAGGAACAAATGACCAAAAGTTGCTCTTTATATGCTACAAAAATGGTATCAACAAGGGGTCTGGGCATTTCCAAAAGGGGAAGATATTAAGCTTGATAGATATTGGCTGAATAAGTCAGACACCTGTTACTTTGTAGCAACTAGAATACATTTATTTTAGGTTTGATCTTGAAAATTTAGTCCCTTGGTAAAGATTGAAGGCAGCATCCAGATCTTGAGTGGTGCAATGCTTTATCAGAAAAAGCTCCTTCTGCTGCCACAAGGATCCTTTGCCTGAGCTCTTCCTCTCTTTGCAGACTCCATTAAGGATGCTGCTCTGAGAAAATTGTTCTATTAAGTATTGAGTAAATTCTACTAATAACAAATCAGGAATGTTGAAAAATTGATGGAAACATTTTTTAAGTTTCTATGAGATCTAGGATATATAAAAAGAGATATTGAATTGATTGTGTTGATTGGTTCTACACTTATTGGGCTCTATTATTATTGGGCTCTTGTTGTGGAGAGAGCTGGTAGGGAAGAGAGTTGGTCCTGTAGTAGTGAATATGAAGCATTCACTTTGCTAAGCAGGGCCTGCCTTGGTCTTGTGGTAGCAAGCATGAATTGTCCCCAAACCAGGTCTGCTCTGGTTTGCATTTGAATGGGAAACTACATGTCAACACTGTAAGATATTCCCCTTAGGGGATGGGTCCACCATGGAAAAAGCATCTGCATGCTTGCATGCAGAAGGTTCCTAGTTCCCTCCTTGGAGAGCTGCTGCCAATCAGTGTAGACAATACTGAGCTAGATAGACCAATGGTCTGACTCGGTATAAAGCAGCTGCCTGCGTCCCTATGTTCCTATTCACATAAGCCGTACTAGAACTTGATATCCGAAGTGTGGACATCAGAAGGATCAAAGGCCAGTGCAGGTGTCCTAGGGAGATGAACCACATTATTATTATTATTATTATTATTATTATTATTATTATTATTATTATTAATTCGATTTCTATACCGCCCTTCCAAAAATGGCTCAGGGCGGTTTACAAAGAGAAATAACAAACAAATAAGATGGCTCCCTGTCCCCAAAGGGCTCACATTCTAAAAAGAAACATTAGACACACACCAGCAACAGTCACTGGAAGTACTGTGCTGGGGGTGGATAGGGCCAATTACTGTCCCCCTGCTAAATAAAGAGAATCACCACGGTAAAAGGTGCCTCTTTGCCCAGTTAGCAGGGGCAAACTAGGCATAGCACAATCATAGCACAAACAGGGGCATAGCACAATCTCCCACCATGCATAGTCACTATGACATTGGCATAAGGTTACCAGGCATGGAGGGAGGCCGCTGACACGGCCCCCTGGCCCCGCCCCCCACATCTGACATCAGACACAGGGGGATGGCTAGCTATGCCCCTTCATCTGACATCAGATGTGGGGGTGTGGTCTCACTCCCAAATGGGGCCTCATAGCCCTGTTTGGAAGGGAGATCAGCCTGCGTTGCATTGGGCTGTGTGGGCCAAAGCAACTCTCCCTGCCTTTAAAGGGAGAAAAAGGCAGGGAGAGCTGTTTAGAGAGAGCTTTAGAGAGACCTAAAAGAGAGACCTTTAAAGGCAGGGAGAGCTGTTCCGGCCATGCTGCCAATGCAGCGTGGGCCACATTTGGGAGGGAGATCAGCCCCACTGCATTGGCAGCGAGGCCAGGAGCAGCTCTCCCTGCCTTTAAAAGTCACCAACTACATTCAACTACATAAAGTCACCAGCTATTCTTTAAAAGGCAGGGAGAGTCTCTCTGGCTGTGCTGTCCAACACAGCGCGGGCTGATTTCGATCCCAAAAGACCAAATTTTGGCTGATTTGTCTCAAACAATCTGTCTGACATCAGAAGTAGGATATGTGTCTGAGGCCACAAGGCGTGGCCCCTGGAGGCAGTGGCCCGGGTTCTTTGAACCCGTTCACCCAATGGTGGTTCCACCCCTGAAGGTTACTACTGGTCACAACCCATTAGTGATGAATCTGGGAGGTGGATTAATGGGGAGGTTAATTTATTGGTTCCCCACCCACCTAAATATGTTCTTTAAGGTATTCCTGTGGCCAGTAGTAACGAATTTCCCGTCATCTGGGAGAAAAACGCTGATCTGTTATAAGGATTATTGAGATAATATATGTGGAAAGTGTTTTATAAATGTGAAGGATTGCAACTGAAATCTGCCAGAAGAGACAGACAATAGAAAAGGAATATATCTTTTATCACCCATGCCTTGTTAGTGAAAGGTGTTGGCTAATAATGATGTTGGCTAATGATTCTACACCTTCATCTGTTTGAGCAGGCTTGTTCCTAGCTACCAATCTGAACAGAAGAGAACAAGAAGAGAACAGAAGAGAACTTTTGTCATGACAAGCAACAGAGAGGAGAAGATGAGCAATCAGGAAATAGCTGGAAGAGGACTGTGATGAAAACTTGATTGGCCACTCTGTGGAAAACTTGGAAAACCTGTAGAGGCAGCGGATGTCTCTCCCTATCTCTCTCTTTAAAAAAAAACAAAAACCAAGGCATGTACTCGCAGTAGCTTTTGGCACAGACGGCTGAGCTGCTGCTGTTTTCCATGAAGTCAGTGAAGACCGAGTTAGATAATGAGCTGGCAAGAGCTTCTGAAATGTTTACTGTGTTCCATAAAGTAAGGGGACATGCTGGTTCTTAAACTAATTTGGGGTTGTGTTGATTGCTGCCTTTTTCTCTCTCCTCCCTTGTCTTTGGAATAAACAGAAGTTAAGGCGGGGGGGGGACTTCAAAAAGGTTCATCAACAATATAACTGGAACATCAATAATTTGAGCCATGACAATTACCATCTTGGTTTCATATTATCCTTTTTAGTTAATGCCAAAGTGCGGGGGGGACAGGAAGTGGGATCTATTCCTCTAATTATGATGGGTTTTACTTGGTATAGTACTGTGCTCCAAGCCAGGTTTCTGGAAACTGCCACTTGTTACCAAATTTTTAAATATAATGGCTTACATACAGCTCCGCAAGCCGTGCACCCAAGAGTGGTGCAGGCTCGCTGGCTGAGTGATTCGCCACTCCATAGGTGCTTCTAGTGAAGACGGAAGAGAATTTGTGTGAACAATACTGTGCATTATCACTGCTACTCTCAACTCAGTTTGGGAATGTTGGAAGTTGGGCAAAACTACAATGACACATGGTATCATGTGCATGGGCGTTCTTCTGCCTTCACTTGCTGCACTGTATGTAAGCCACTATATTTTAAAATTTGGTACAGTGGCTTACATACAGCACAAGACATGGACAAAAATAATCTCCAGCCAGTGTTTTTACAAATATTCTTCACCTGGAGGGAAGGGGAATGCTTAAGAGAATTCATCTCCAATTCACCAGTTCTTACCTTCTGAGTTGCTTCCCACAGGAATAATTTACATATCCACAGAAGACTCCTTGGGGACATGTCTCAGGGGAAGCAGATCTCCAGAATACCTTAAAGAGAATATGGGGTGGGGTGGGGAGAGAATCTGTTTTTGTTCTTTAAGTCTGCATAAGTGGCTGATAGATTCTATTTAATTTTATAACCAAGGTTATGAACAAAATCACACTCCCCCCCCCCCCCAATATCAGAGAAATGAAGTCCCCCTCATTGTCTTGACAAATCTGTCTTTCTATAGGCTAGAGTCAGAAAATGTTAATGTGAAAATATAAAGGCACCTGAGCAGCTGAAACACGTATTTTGCAAGCCAAAGGGAAGACTCATTAACAGGTATTCAGTACACCTTAGACTCCTCTTGTGTCCCTCCATTCAGTGAGGCTTACATGTCTGCATTTATGTCCACAGTTCCTAAGCATGTGCAGAGTCATAAACTTAAATTTGTTTATGACATTAAATACATTCTACCAGCTGCTTGAGAAATGATTCTCTTGTCGTTTTATACAAAGCAAGCCACAATCCCAGAAGTCTCAGTTCTTTCTGTCACCCATAGTTATGGCTTCTCCCCTTTATTTTCTTCTCCTGAGGATCATGCGGGCGGGCGAGTGGATACGATTTCTAAAAACTCAGCTGCTGTGTTGAAGAAAAAGACCCTCATGAGAATTTTGGAGAATATTCCTCAGTAGAAATTCCTCAGAATGCCACACACACCCCACCTCTTATATTCACCCTGAGAAATTTTTGATAATATTTTTGGGGCCACTGTCTCCCTAAATCACATCAGAATATTCTTTCTAAGGATGTACAGTAACCCTTCTCTGCTCTTTCCCTTGTGGAGAAACCCTCAAAATTAGTTCCTATTCCACTTTGTGTGAAAATTTTGGTGCAAACCTAGAGATGTACAGAAACCACATGAGACACGTCACTTTTCTTACATAAACTTATTTGGCTTTCTCTTGAAAATGTTTAGATATTTCTCCTTAGGAGGAACCTTGGCATTGCTTCAAATTTCACTTTTTTATGTTGTATTGCCAACCCTACTTTTACATGGGCAGACAGCCAGATATATATTCTACAATCAAAAACCTTCAGTTTAAAAAGAAAAATTAAGGCACTTACAAATTCATTCCTACACCAAAAAGTATGAAATTGTAAGCTAAGGTGCCAAGCCTCAGCTTCCATGCCACATAAACACATTCTGCTGTCTCATAAATTGTGCTCAAATAGCTTTGTGAGGCAGAAGGACTAATTCTCTCAAACACTGTGAGGATGATCTGAACAAAACTAAATAGCATGTCAACAGAGTAGTTGAAAGAAATGAGGAGACGATTAGTTAGAAAAAAATCATTTAAGAGGAAGTTGATATACTGTTGTTTAGTGCAGGAATCTGCCACCGTTAACAAGAAATTCTGCTCCAAAATGTGTTTTCTAATTAAAATTGGCATTCCCAAGCTACATATTGCTATATTACCTGATCTAAATGGTGAGTTTGTGATCTGAGTGGTGTGCAGAACCTCCTTGTCCGAAGTGATAAGCCAATTCCTATCCCTATTGCATTGTTCCAAATCCTGTTTTCCTTCTGCAAGGTCTAAAGCCAGCTGTTCTTGAGGCCAAACTAAATATGTAAATGTTCCATGACTGGAACGCCTGATGTTTTTATTTCTTTTTCAAAAAGTAGCCATTTGGAGGGGTTGTAGCCACAAAAGGATCAGGGTCACACACTCCGGGAAATGTCTGTAGTTGCACAGGTTCAAGAACCTACTAGTGGCTAGGGATGTGCATGAATCCATTTTTGCTATTCGATTCAAGTTCAAATTGGATCAGCCTGATTTTATTCGAGCTCAAATCTGTTGCCTTGAATCTGGGGTTGATTCGATTCAAATTTTATTTGTTTGGATTTGGATTTGAATTTATTCAGCCTAATTTTTAAGAACTAGAGGGCACCAAAGTGAGTTGGGTGGTAGGGCCCCATGGGTACCACACACCACGGGAAATCGCCAGCCAATCGTGAGATAGTGCAAAGGAACCAACCAGAGTGGCAAAGAAGCTTGGAGGGCTGGCATTGCAGGGACAAAATGGCAACTGGAATCACTGAAGCATTTCGAGCTTGAATCTAGATTCGATTTGACCTTGAATCTGGAATTGTCCCCAAGGATGGTTCGATTCAAAGTCGAATCACTCGAGTTGAATCTATTTGGCCAGATTTGAGTTGAATAGATTCAGCCATAAATCAATTCACACACCTCTACCAGTGGTGATAAGGTGTGTCATACAGTGGGCTCATTCTCACAATTATGAAGAGGGTAGGGGAAGTCTCCTACCCAGGTTCAGGATCTGTGCACGCTCCCATCTTCTGCATATGTGTGAGTTAAAAACAAAGTTGGAAGCGCTGGCAGTGATGGTGTGCTAAGCAGCAGCTGGGTCAGAGGCTCCCTCCCACCCAGCAGCTGTACCCAGGTTTTTAATGAGATAGGAGGAAAAGCTCTCTGACCCAGCTGCTTCTTAGTACACAATCAGTGTTAGCACCACTGACCTTGTTTTTATCTCACACATGAGTAGAAGGTGGGAGCACACACAGATCCTGAACATGGATAGGAATCTAATCCTACCCTTTTCTTAATGGTGAGAACAAGCCTAGTCTATGGCTGACATACAGAGCAAGGGTGCACTATTGGAGTGAAAGAGCAGCATAACAGAACTTCCCAACTACCTTCACCAGTGCAGTGGGGAAGCAGCCATTTTTGATATCCTCCCCTTCCCCAGGAACCCCTTATGCCACCCAGATAAATGTCCCTGAGCGGCAAATGCGGTTCAGTGTAAAAAAGGGTAAAGAGATACAAATCCCAGCTTCACATATGCACACAGATGGGGTCTGAGCTGCAAATGACTGACCAGGAGAGGGGTCTTCGGGTGGTGAGGGAACAGAAAATATTGGCTCAGAGCATAGCTGTGGAAAGGAAAAATTCCATGTTTAGGGTGTTGGAAATGGCGTTCTGGTGCAACAACCTTTTGCACCAACTATCCGAATGACCACTAGGGGCATTGGGAGTAGAGGTAGTTAGTGAGGGTCTACTCATCTGTCCCTGCTTGCCTCTACACACTATGACCCCTGCTTTGACTCCTCAGGTACTTCCTGTAGTGAGTCAGTCCTCTTCCTTTCCTCCTAGAGAGAAGATGGAGCCATCTCTCTCTCCTGCTAGCTTTTCATTGAGGCACTTCACATGATCAGTGTGAAGCACCGTTCGGGGTAGTGTAGGGAGAGCGGGCTTAGCCTGTTCTCCCTGCATATGGGCAGGGAGTCGTCCCTGAGCGGCTGAGTGGCCACCTACATGACTGCCGGCTCTGTCACAGAGCTGGCAGAGGTGGCAGAGATTGGGGGCCAGCTGGTCCCTGGAAGTCCCAGGATGTCCCGTGTATGTGCACGGGGCATTCTGGAGAGACCCCTGGGGGCCGGGAGGCTTGTTTCACTTTCCTCGTGTGTTGCCGTGGCGCATGGTGCCTTGGCAGCACACGATAAAAAAACTGGGTGTAGCGGAGCACTCGCTGTCCCTTGAAAGTTCCAGGATCAACAAAACGGGGTTAGCGGAGCGCTCGCTCCACTAACATCATTTAAGGTTGTTTTTGAGATTTGCTGCCAGGATCTGCATGGCTCCCGTGGCAGCAGACGACCAGGGGAGATCGGGCTAGGCTCCCTTAGTCCAATTTCCCCTGGTCGTGCTTCATTATGTAGCTGGTAGGATAGGTCTCTCCTATCTCGACTGTACTTCACCAATAAATCAATTTAGTTTCGATCTATAGTGATCTCTACGCATGTTCCTTAAATAGCTGCAAAAACTAAACTCTGCACTCTGTAACTGGAGTGGTAGCTTCCTTGGCACTTTGCTAAATAACCACAGTCCCCAACATAGGGATTATTAGGAAGGAGACTGAAAATAAATCTGCTAATGTTATAGTGCTTTATACAAGTCTATGGTGTGGCCACATTTGGAGTACTGTGTACAGTTGGTCATCATACCTCAAAAGGGGTATTATAGAATGGGGGGAAAGTACAGAAGAGGGCAACCAAGATGAACTGGGGTCTAAAGCACCTTCCTTATTAGGTAAGGTTACAACATCTGTGCATTTGTTTGTTTTTTAATTTTTGAGAAAAGGACAGCTAAGGAGAGTCACGATAAAGGTTTCTTAAATCATGCATGGTGTGAAGAGCAGGGATAGAAATTTCTCTGAATGCCAGGAAAGTTAGAACCAACAAAATGAAGGACTTGTTCACAGCGCACCATCTATTGAATTCTCTGCCTTGGGGTGTGGTGATGGTCATGGAGGACTGGTCCTTCACTGCCTATTAGTCTTGATGGCTATAGGTTACCTCCAGGCCCATAGGCAAGATACCTCTGAATATCAGTTGCAGGGGAGCAATAGCACACCTTCATCTTCTGGTTGTGGGCTTCCCAGAGGCATCTGGTGGACTACTGTTAGTAGCAGCCAGTTACCACCGCTCCAGGAATGGCTGTGAGGGTGGGAAAATATCACGTAAACAGGGGCAAATGCCACTGGTACCCAGAATGCTCTGCACGGCAGAGGTGAGGATGCCCAACCTGGCATCCCGCAGGTAGTCTACCCTGCCTTGCCCTGTCCCACTGCTGAGTTGGCCTCTGTGCATGCACGGAGGCCAACTCAGGCGCAGGCATCGGGCAGCATCCCCACAGGATGCCAGGTCAGGTTTCTCCATTCTGCAGAGCATTCTGGATACCAGGGGTGGGTACAGTTGCTGCCATTTAAAATTATATTTCCCACCCACCCCTGGAGTGGCGCTCACCAGCTGCCACTGTGGGGAAAAGGATGCTAGACTAGATAGGTCATGGACCTAATCCAGCAAGGCTCTCCTTGGCTATAAGCTGCAGGAGTGCACTTCTGTGCAGAAAGGCGGAGCAGGCATTCTTAAATGGCACTAAAAATTAAATTTAGCTATGGCTATATGGAAATTTCAACTTCACCAGAGTCAATATGCTAACGAATTCCAGCTTTTGCCTGGCAGTAACTGAGGACCTGAAGCCATTCCCTTCTGGTCCTCAGGTGGGCTTCTTGGAGGCAACAAGTTGGCCACTGTGGGAACCAGGATACTGGACCCGGTGAACTTTTCGTCTCAGCTGGAAGGGTTCTTCCTAGGCCATGTGAAAGAATTGGGGCAGTAGTTTCAGGTTTGCAGCAGAAGCCTGTGGCATGGGCGGGGGGGGCGCTTGCAAGAGCCCAGATAGACTAGAAACTAGAGACAAGCCATAAATAAATGTTGCTTCCCCACAAAATCCACCATTCTAAGTTTTAGGCCCTGGGTGTTCCCCCCACCCGCCCACTTTGTTAGCTGTCGATAGATTAGTTATTTAGAAGAGTATTGATGCCTGCTGTTCTTCTCACACACCAAATACTGTAGATCAGGGGTCGCTTGGGAACTCCTGGGTTTACCTGAAATTAGTTCTCCAGGTGGTTGGGCATCCTTCTCCCTCCTTTACCTTCCAGCCAATACTGTGAATCTGATTGGCTGGCTGAGTGGACATGCCATTTTTAAACCTGTCCAGTGTTCTCGGTTGCTTTTACTTTCTTTTCCCCTATGCTCTTCCCCCACTAAGCAGACTGTCCTGCTACCCTCCTTTCCCACAAGGAAATTCTCCTCAAATTCAGAGGGGCTGGCGTTAAAATAATCAGCAGGTTATTTTGAAGCGGATCCTTTGGCACTGCAAAGCTGTGGCCCCCATCTCTCCTTCCTCCCCCATCCCCACTCACATTCAAAGCTTGCAAAGGTTGGTTTTAAAGGGGGGCTGACCCCTACCTGGGTCATGGGGCAAGACAGCTTTTTGTGACTTGCCTCAGGCCAGGGGTAGCCCCACAGTAGCTGAGGCTACCCCTATCTAGGCAGCAAGTCAACACACTCTCAAAGTGCTAGGTGTGGAGAAGAGAGTTGCTCTTGTGGTAGCGAGCATGAATTGTCTCCTTTGCTAAGCAGATTCTGCTTTGGTTTGCATTTGGATGGGGGACCATATGCAAGCACAGTAAGATTTTCCCTTTAGGAGATGGGGCCAAAGTGCAGTGAAAGAGCATCTGTATGCTTGCACACAGAAGGTGCCAGTTTCACTCCATGGAATCTCCAAGTAGGGCAGGGAGATATTCCTGCCTGAAACCTTGGAGAGCCATTGCCAGGGGTGGATTAATGCATGGGCAAGATGGTTACTTGCCTACATTGTCAAATTCTGAGAGGCGGCAAATTGGGTGGAGGGGTTGGGGGCAAGTTACATCTTTTATAAAACTGTTTTCAACTACTGTGCATCGTGGGGATGGTAGTGGAGATGGGGGAGTGTATGGTGGGGTGCAGGCACTCATGGAAGGTGAGGGGAGACCGAGGCGAGGGAAGGAGGCAGGAGGTTGCAGCAAGAGCTGCTTCCCTGAGCCTGCCTGCCACCCAAATGAGAGCCAGTGTGGTGTAGTGGTTAGAGTGCTGGACTAGGACCGAGGAGACCCAAGTTCAAATCTCCATTCAGCCATGATACTTGCTGGGTGACTCTGGGCCAGTCACTTCCCTCAGCCTAACCTACTTAACAGGGTTGTTGTGAGGAGAAACTTAAGTATGTAGTACACCGCTCTGGGCTCATTGGAGGAAGAGCGGGATATAAATGTTAATAATAATAATAATAATAATAATAATAACAACAACAACAATAACAACAACAACAAACAACAACAACGTAGTAACGTTAGAAACCTAGAAACACCAAATAAAGAAGAAACAGTGCAATTCTGGGGGAAATTATGGGACAATCCAATAGGTTATAATAAAAAAGCAGGCTGGATGAAAGAGGTATGTATGTAGTATGTATGTATGTAGTACACCGCTCTGGGCTCCTTGGAGGAAGAGCGGGATATAAACGTTAATAATAATAATAATAACAACAACAAAAACAACAACGTAGTAACGTTAGAAATGTAGAAACACCAAATAAAGAAGAAACAGTGCAATTCTGGGGGAAATTATGGGACAATCCAATAGATTATAATAAAAAAGCAGGCCAGATGAAAGAGGTCAAAAAATGTAACCAACAAATGCAAGATCTAATAATAACATCAGAATTAATAAGTGAAAGAGCAAAGAAAATTAAAAATTGGACTGCTCCAGGCGACGATGAACTGCATAGCTATTGGCTTAAACACCTAACAAGCCTTCATAAACAACTATCAAAACAGTTCCATCACATTTTGCAAGACGGTGAGATTGAACAATGGCTAACAACTGGGAAAACTCATTTCATCATGAAAGACCCAGCAAAAGGTGCAGTTCCAAGTAATTATAGACCGATAACCTGCCTGCCAACCATGTTCAAATTATTAACTGAAATAATAGCAGATGAAGTGATGCAACACTTATTAACTAACAAACAGCTTCCAGTTGAACAGAAAGGAAATTGCCCGAACACCAGAGGCACAAAAGACCAGCTGCTGATTGACAAAATGATTTTAGAAAATTGCAAGAGAAGAAAAACAAATCTAAGTGTTGGATGGATTGACTACAAGAAAGCCTTCGATTCATTGCCTCATACATGGATACTAAACTGTTTAGAAACAACTGGTGTCAGCAAAAACATTCAGATATTTATTTAAAAAGCAATGAGCATGTGGAGTACACAGTTAACAATCAATGGCGAGGCACTTGGACAGGTTAGCATTAGAAGAGGCATTTTCCAAGGGGACTCACTATCCCCTCTGTTGTTTGTAATCGCCATGACTCCACTTTCACAAATACTCAACAAAACAGGCCTCGGATACCAAACATCTAAAACATCCAGTAAAATCAACCATCTGCTGTACATGGACGATCTGAAGTTGTATGGAAAGTCCCAGTCAGAAATTGAATCACTGCTAAACACTGTCCGTATATTCAGTAGCGATATAGCAATGGAGTTTGGACTAGACAAGTCTGCTGCATTAATAATGAACAGAGGAAAAATAAGAAAAACAGAAGGAATAGAACTGCCCAATGGAAGCAAGATCAAGAACCTGGAAGAGAAAGAACATTACAAATACTTGGGCATTCTCCAGGCTGATAACATTGCACACGTTGAAGTTAAAAGAAAAATTGGAAGTGAATACATCAGGAAGGTTAGAAAAATCCTCAAGTCCAAACTCAATGGCGGGAACACCATACAAGCCATAAACACCTGGGCTATACCTGTTATCAGATACACTGCAGGAATAATAGACTGGACGCAGGCAGAGCTAGAGACGCTAGATCGTAAGACCAGGAAAATCATGACCATCAATCATGCTCTGCACCCCCGCAGTGATGTCGATAGGCTATACCTCCCTCGCAGCTCAGGTGGAAGAGGAATGCTGCAAGTCCATCAAACAGTAGAGGAGGAGGAAAGAGGCCTTGAAGAATATATAAGGGACAGTGAAGAAGATGCACTTAAAATGGTCAAGAACGAGAAACTATTCAACACCAATGAAACAAAGCAGGCCTACAAGAAAAAACAAGTCAAGAACCAAGCAGAAAAATAGAGAAATAAGCCTCTGCATGGTCAATATTTGCACAATATAAGTGGGAAATCAGAAATCACCAAGACCTGCAATGGCTTAAGACTGGCAACTTAAAGAAAGAAACAGAGGGTTTAAAACTGGCTGCACAAGAACAGGCACTAAGAACAAATGCAATAAGAGCAAAAGTACAGGTGAAACTCGGAAAATTAGAATATTGTGCAAAAGTCCATTAATTTCAGTAATGCAAATTAAAAGGTGAAACTGATATATGAGACAGACGCATTACATGCAAAGCGAGATAAGTCAAGCCTTAATTTGTTATAATTGTGATGATCATGGCGTACAGCTCATGGAAACCCCAAATCCACAATCCCAGAAAATTAGAATATTGCATGGAACCAAGAAGACAAGGATTGTAGAATAGAACAATATCTATAGAACAATAGAACAATATTTCAACAATATTGAAAGGCTGTGGCAGAAAAAGACCAAAATAATCCCAGTGGTAATTGATGCCCTGGGTGCAGTTCCAAAAGACCTTGAAGAGCACCTCAACACCATAGGGGCCACAGAAATCACCATCAGCCAGTCACAAAAAGCTGCTTTACTAGGAACAGCCTATATTCTGCGACGATATCTATAACAACAACAACATTGATAATAAAATTCAGCCATCCTAGGTCCTTAGAAAGAAGAAAAAGAAACAGAAAAAATCACCAAATACAAAGATCTACAAATTGAAATTGAAAGGCTATGGCGGAAAAAGACCAAAATAATCCCAGTGGTAATTGGCGCCCTGGGTGCAGTTCCAAAAGACCTTGAAGAGCACCTCAACACCATAGGGGCCACAGAAATCACCATCAGCCAATTACAAAAAGCAGCTTTACTGGGAACAGCCTATATTCTGCAACGATATCTATAACAATTGACAATAAAATTCTGGCATCCCAGGTCCTTGGGAAGGACTTGATGTCTGGATAAAACAAACCAGTCAATAACACCTGTCCTACTGTGTAAACAAGAAATAATAATAATAAATAAATAACAATAACAATAACAACAACAATAATAATAAATGACAGGTCGGGCCATTTTCGGCCCGTTTCAGGGCTCTCTGCGCATGCATGAGAGATATTCCTCGTCATAATCATCAGTAATGTTTCTTTTATATGAGAATTCAAATTGGAATGGTGCTACAAAATGTGAACACTAGGAAAAAACCTCAAAGAATCAAAAAGAAGATCCAGAGACTCTTAACAAGGGCTTGCATCACCTCCTTGCAAACCAGCTGGAACGCTAGAAATATTTTTCCAATCAGCTTTATAACCACCGAGCAACATTCTCTCCTCCTTTTCAACATTTCTACTGTCTGTATCTAAAACACATGTAACTTTGTTCTAAATGCTTTCTCTCCAGGGCCAAAAATAATTAATCGTTGGGGGTCTCACTCAGTTGTAAGCTTTTCTTTAGGCTGCCGCAAAATATTGCTAATAATGTTTGAGTTAACAGCCTGATTTGAAGGTCACCTAAGGCTATTTCTGGGAGGATTAAAAGATTTTCTCTTCTCCTAGAGTTCCTTTGTTCAAAAGAAACACACAAAAAACCCAAAACACCACCACCCCAAACAAACAGAAAAATTTAAATAAGGAATTATCCAGTCGAACCAGGACAGAATAACATAGGCTTGAAAGAAGAATACAGCGTTGTCCAAAGAAAAGAGGTTTTTAAAGATACATCAGGCCATTGAGCCAAACTTTAAAATGAATAGAAAAGTAACAAGAACTCAGGGGTAAATGCAAGTTTATGCAAGCAACTGTTTATTAGGAAAAACTGATACTGGACCAAGACAGAGACTCAAGAAAGAGATCTTTCTAATTCATGATGAAAGATCTAGGTTACATGCTGGAAACCTGGCATCCACACACTGAAAGTGCTGCCTTCCTTATGGAGTCTCTGGCCTTCTCTGTTGTTCCACTCACCATTCCACATTTTTATTCCTGCTAAGGCGACCGCAGCAAAATTAAGCACTTTTAGGTCCATTCATTTCAATGGGAGATATTTAAGCATATGTTTAACTCTCCCATTGAATTATCAGATCTTGAAACTGCTCATCTTTGGCTCAACCCTGTGTTTTACTGCTGTCATCGTCATCATCATCATCATCATCTGGCATACAAAGCAAGGATGCACCAGTGCAGAAAGAGCATCCCAACAGACTAACTACAATGGTGCAGTGGAGAAACAACAATTTTTGATGCACTCCCCATGGATCTCTGCAGGACTTTTTTTTCCTTTTTAAAAAATTTAATGTTTTTTAACATTTTATATTTTGCAACAACATGCCCAATTCCCCCCACCCCACCCCCACCTCAAAGAAAGAGGAGGGGGGAAACAGAGGGGGGGAAGGGAAGAGAAGGAGAATCACCATTGCGCTAGAAGATGTGGATAGGTGAGGAGGATTCTTATTCTAAGAAAAGATTAAGAAAGTTATCACCGATTTCTGACCATTTATCTGATTTATTTAGTTTTAAGAGGGCCCATTTTTCATGTGCCGCAAACTCAAGCAGGTCCTGTACCCAGTCCTCGCACCAAGGGGGATTGGGAGATTTCCACTGCCTCAATATTAACCTCTTGGCAACCAGCAGGCTCCGCCAAAGCCATTGTTTAGAGCTGTATTTTAGTCCCCAGCTGGATAGAATAAACCCCAACAAGCATTTCGATCCTTCAGTGCAAGAGATGAATCCAGCAGTAAGTGACCTCTCATTCACATAGTGACCTCTCTCCAGAAGCCTTGCACTATGGAACATTCCCAGAACATATGTATTAAATTGGCCTGTGGGGTATCTTAAACATCCCCACTACCAATCCCCTACTATACTAGCAGCCCGACACGCCTGGAAGGAACCGGTAAGGCAACTAGACTTCGATCCCTATGCCCACATGGATATGACACTGTGGGGTAACCCACATATATTAGTCTGGGGAGATGTGTCTTGGAGAGCGAAAAAGTGGGTCTGGAGCGGGGGCAGCAATATCACGGGTAGCGGGCAGAGGGAGGTATGGCGGTGGGAGTTGGGAAGGCCGTTACAGGGGAAAACGGTCCAGGCAATTGAGGCCTGTCCCTTTTTCTGGCCCTTCTCCCAACCCTCTGACCCTAGGGAGCTCTGAGAACACTCCCTCGAGGATTAGGATGCTGCTGCTGAATGCCAGGTCAGTAAACGCAAAAACATCTCTCATCCACGATCTGATTGTGGATGAGCGTGCTGACCTGTATGTGTGACGGAGACCTGGTTGGATGCGCTGGGTGGGGTTGGTCTCTCTCAGCTTTGTCCTCCGGGTTTCCAGATCGTGCAGCAGCCCCGCCTCGAGGGTCAGGGAGGAGGCGTTGCAGTCATCTTTCGAGAAACCCTCCCCGTTTCCAGGTGCCCGGTCAGGCCATCTCAGAATTTCGAGTGTTTGTCCTTGAGGGTGGGCCTCCGAGATAGGCTGGGGATTCTGCTGGTGTACCAACCACCCCGCTGCACCTCAGTCTCCCTACCTGAGCTGGCGGGGGTGGTCTCAGAGGTGGCTTTGGGTTCCCCCAGGCTTATTGTTTTGGGGGATTTCAATGTCCACGCTGAGGCCCCCCTAGTGGGTGCGGCTCAGGATTTCATGGCGTCCATGGCAACCATGGGCCTGTCTCAATTGGTATCGGGCCCTACCCATGTGGCGGGACACACTCTGGATCTGGTTTTTGCCGACCGGGAAATAAATGATCTGGAGGTGGGGGAATTTGAGACGACTCCCTTGTCATGGACAGATCATCACCTGGTGGGGTTTAGTTTGACTGCTCCGTCTGCCCTCTGCAGGGGTGGTGGGCCGATTAAGATGGTCCGCCCCCGGAGGCTTATGGATCCGCTTGGATTTCAGACGGCCCTCGGGGAGTTTCCAGTGTCCAGAGCTGGTGACCCTGTCGAGGCCTTGGTTGATCTCTGGAATGGAGAGATGGCCCGGGCTGTTGACACGGTTGCCCCCAAGCGCCTTCTCCGGCTTGGTGGAGCCCGTTCTGCTCCTTGGTTTTCCTCGGAGCTTAGGGCGATGAAGCAACTCAGACGATGCCTGGAACGACGCTGGAGGAAGAGTCGTCACGAATCCAACCGAACACGGGCTAGAGCCCATTTTAGGGACTATGCCATGGCGGTGGGGGCGGCGAAGAAATGCTTTTTCTCCGCCTCCATTGCGTCTGCTCAGCGCAGGCAAACAGAGCTGTTTCGTGTGGTGAAAACTTTGCTCCACACATCCCCCCGGACAATGGGGGAGGAGTCATCTACGGCTCTTTGTGATCGGTTTGCCTGTCGCTTTGCAGATAAAGTCCAGGCGCGTAACAACGATCGGACAAGGGGAGACAGTTGTCTGGGGGCCCCACTGCCTGGAGGGGCCCCCCAGAGGCACCTCACGTGACTCCCCATTGCCCCCTGCCCAGCCCCAAGGCCCCTCAGCCACTTGCCCTGTTTGCTGTCTCTCCAGCTTGTTCTCCTGGCCGGCAATCGAGCAGCAGACAAGCTGCAAAGAGCTCCTTTTCTCCCGCCTCTCAGCTGATTGGCGGGTGGGCGGGGCTTCCACGGAGGCCTCGTGTAGGCCTCTGTGAAGCCTGAACTCCAGTAGGGCCCAAGCCAGCCAGGAAGGAGGAGGCAGCCAGAGTGGCCACCACTGTTCTCTGCAGCAGACCCCTTGCTGCCCTGCTCAGCCCAGCATTTGTCAGGTAGAGTGTGAACTCCTTTTTTGTGGTTACCTTCCCCCCCCCCGCCCCGGATATATAGGCATCTGCTTGCCATAGGGCTTTGATATGGTGGGGGGGGGAGGGACTGAGAAGTCTCTGAATATTTATTTTTAAACAGCTTGGGAAATTTGCTGGCTTAAAAAAAACTATCTAAAAGGTCCTATAAGTGGCTTGTTTCATGGCAGAAAATTACAAAAACTTCTGGAAGAAACAGTATTATATTTATTTTATTCATTCATTCATTCATTCATTTATAAAAGCACTTATGTTCAAGTTGTTTTGCAACCCAGAAGGTCTGAGTGAGAACTGTGAAGCATGTGTTGTGCTTTTATTTTATTTTATTTTTCTTGTGTGTGAACTGCTTCCCAATAACTTGCAGGGACTTCAGGGTTAATCTCGCCAACATGTGAATGCAGCACCTCTATTCCAGAGGAGATGTGTGTTAAAGGGCTTTAAAAGCCTCCTGTGAAAAACCTCCTGGAATCGAACTTGACTGAATTTGTTCAGAATTCTGAGAAAACAAACATAGGCTCACCCTGCATGGTTGAAAGTCTCCTTTGCTAATCTGCACTGAGGGGGCCATTTTAATCATTCATCTTTCTAGTGTGTTCTAGGTATTAAAAGTAAAACAAATGTATAGTACTCAATGTATATCACTATATATTGTGACGTGTGCGTGTGTGTATTCAGTGAAATGTATTTCCAGGCAGCATACTTATTTTGGAATATCAGACTTAAATCCTTGGGGGCCTGGGATGTGTGGAGGCCCTGGACTTTGGGGGGGGGGCATTTTAAAATCTCGTCTCTGGGCCCACTCCAACCTTGCTACGCCCCTGATAAAGTCGCTTGCATCCGTACTGACCTGGACCCCAGAGTTTTGGCAGTTCCGGCAGACGTGCCTTTGGTACCATCTGGTCCCGTTGTGTTGGATTCTTTTTGGTTGGTGCGGCCTGAGGATGTGGACAAGATCCTGGGCAGTGTCTGGGCGACTTCGTGCGGTCTTGACCCTTGCCCTTCATGGCTAATAAAAGCTGCCAGGGAGGGGACAGGTAGATGGCTGGAGGTGATCGTTAATGCTTCGTTGAGGGAGGGCAGGATGCCATCGTGCCTCAAGGAGGCGGTGGTAAGACCTCTATTAAAAAAGCCCTCCCTTGATCCCTCCAACCTGGACAACTATAGACCTGTATCTAACCTTCCCTTTCTGGGCAAGGTGATGGAGCGTGTGGTGGTGTCCCAGCTGCAGAGGGTCTTGGATGATACGGATTATCTGGACCCTTTTCAATCTGGCTTCCGCCCCGGGTATGGGACTGAGACTGCCTTGGTCGCTCTAGTGGATGACCTACGCCGGGAACTAGACAGGGGGAGTGCGTCCCTGTTGGTTCTGCTGGACCTCTCGGCGGCCTTCGATACCATCGACCATGGTATCCTTCTGGGACGCCTCTCAAGTATGGGGATTGGAGGCACTGCGTTGCAGTGGTTCCGGTCCTTTCTTGAGGGGAGGGTCCAGAAGGTGGTGCTGGGGGACTACTGCTCGGCCCCGTGGCCGTTGGCCTGTGGGGTCCCGCAGGGTTCGGTCTTGTCCCCCATGCTGTTTAACATCTACATGAAGCCGCTGGGAGAGGTCATCCGGGGTTTTGGACTGAGTTGTCAGCAATATGCGGATGACACTCAGCTCTATCTCTCCTTGTCATCTGATCCTAGGGAGGCGGTGGATGTCCTGAATCGGGGGCTGGAGGACATGATGGGTTGGATGTGGGCTAATAAACTGAAATTGAATCCGGATAAGACGGAGGTACTGTTGGTCAGTAGGAGAGCCAATCGGGATGAGGAGATTTTACCAGTTCTGGATGGGGTTGCACTCCCCTTGAAGGAGCAAGTACGCAGCTTGGGGGTACTACTGGACCCGGCTCTGCTTTTGGAGGCTCAGGTAGAGGCGGTGGCCAGGGGTGCCTTTGCACAGCTTCGGCTGGTGCGCCAGCTGCGTCCCTTTCTCGAGAAGGCAGATCTGGCCACGGTTACCCACGCCTTAGTCACATCGCGGCTGGATTACTGTAACGTGCTTTACGTGGGGCTGCCCTTGAAGAATATCCAGAAACTGCAGCTAGTGCAAAATGCGGCAGTGAGGGTTTTATCCGGAGCTGCCCGCTGGGAACATATCACCCCCATTTTGAAAGAGCTGCACTGGCTGCCGGTTTGTTTCCGGGTCCAATTCAAGGTGCTGGTTTTGACCTTTAAAGCCCTAAAAGGTTTGGGCCTGGGGTACTTGAGGGACCGCCTGCTCCCAAGGGTTGCTGCCCACTTGACTTGGACATCTGGGGGGGCCCTGCTCCGGGTGCTGACAATGAGGGAGGCCCGGCTGTTGTGCACTCGGGACAGGGCCTTCTCTGTTGCTGCACCTAGACTCTGGAATGCTCTCCCGGTGGCCATTCGTTCCTCGGACTCCATCACAGCTTTTAGAAAGCTTTTAAAGACTTGGCTTTTTACCCAGGCTTTTACATAATCATTTTTTACTGCTGTTTTTGTGTGTTTTTTATCTGCTGTCTTGTTTTTATGTATGTTTTTAGCTTGATGTTTTTACTGCTTTTATTGTATGTTTTAATTTTTATAAACCGCCTTGGGGTTTTCTTTTAACGAAAGGCGGTATAAAAATGTAAAAATAAATAAATAAATAAATATATTGATAGGTAAACAACCAATTTTGTGGAAACATTACATTGATAAAGGGATTTACTGGTTATCACCGCTGAAAAATGTAGATGATAGCTACAAACCCTTTGCACTCTCGCAAGAGGAGTTCCATTTACCACCAGCGTGTGCCTGGCAATATATGCAACTGAGACATACCATATCTGCTCAATTCGGTCCAGACGCCTTGGCGGCCCCAGCAACTCCAGCTATCTTTGGGCATGCCATTAAGATGCCCTCTCTCCCAAAACTAAATAAGTACCTATATGCCAGTGTGCACAGAGACATGGACGCTGGGTTAGATTTACTTAGGGACAAATGGAACCTGGAACTTTCTGATAAACTGTCACCTGAACAATGGCAAGGTATTTTAAGTAGTGTTCAATGCAGTACATTGGATCTTAAATTGCACCTCATCCAGCAGAAGACTATTTTCAGGGCCTATTGGACTCCTCTGTACCTTAAGCAATTAAAAATGTCCTCAAACAGTAACTGTTGCAGGACCTTTTCTAGGGAGGAGTCAAAAGCTGAAATCATACACCTACTTACCTAGGAGTAAGCCCCATTGAATTCAATGGAACTGGCTTAATGGGGGGGAACTGCCCCTCTTGCCCCCTTCCAGGTGTCCATGACCCTCCCCTTCCCCAAGAAGCCTTCTGTGCCACCTGAAAATAGGGCCCTGAGGGTTGCACGACCCTCAGGGACATATTTTCAGTGGCACAGAGGGCTTCCTGGGTAAAGAGTGTCAAAAATTGCTCTTTCCGTGGTGCAATTAGCTGGGAAGTTCTGTTAGTCTGCTCTCTCACTGCACCGGTGCATCCAAGTGTTGGAGTGAAGGGGCAGTTAGTCCTTTCCTTCAGTGGCACAGGGAGATCAGTGGTGACCCGTGTCAGGCTGCCTTATTGCCCCCCCCCCCAGTGGTGCCTTCCACAGCCCATTGGCCCCGCTTTTTTTCTGCCATGCAGCAGTGGGGGAAGGGCAGCCTAGCCCTGGTGGGTGGGGGGGTGCTTGTGGGGCACTTTGGTGGGGTGTTGGTGGATTGTGGGGCACTGGCAGTGGCAGGGGAGAAGGGGCACCATGTAGCCGCTCCACCAGCAGCTGCACACGGGTTCTTGGAACCTGTGCACACAATTACAGCCCAGCCCCTGCTTTCCCCACCTGTGATTTCCACTTTCCAAATTGCCCCCAAGGTTTTTAAGGACTAATAGTCTGACAATCTTGGGCAGCTTCATTTGTTCATATGTTTAGGACTCGCTTTTCAGAGCCCCATTTAACTTCTGTGTACAGTAAATGCGGGGGGGGGGGGGGGACAGGTTGTGTCCAGAACATTCATTCATTTTAAGATGTCTCTTCTACTTTCTAGAGTGCAATATCGTTCATAAGGCTCAGACGGAAGACTAAAAAACATGCTGAGCATCTCTCGTGAACATATCCTCAAGATGCTGGTTTTCTTAAGCATCATCTCTGGAACAGCTAATAATTGCAGTCCATTCTTGCTGGTGACTAGAATTGATTGATTGATTGATTGATTGAATATTTATATACCAAGTTTTAGCAACAAAAAATATTCTAAAAACAGTATACATAGCAAAGAAATGGGTGGTGTGTGTTAAAAAATGGTTCCTGTCCCCCAAAATGGTTTCCCAATCCATATGATGAATTTAAGACACTGGAATGGGTATGCATACCCTGTCTCAATTTCTCTTCCTGTCCTCTGTTGTATCAGTTGTGTCAATATCTTGACTGTAAACCCCTCAGGGCAAGGACCTATCCTTTCATTCACTGTAAAGCACCGCATGCATGGATGCACTATATAAATAATAATATCTGCAAATGTGAATGCATGTGTATCTGGATGATAGACAACCTGTTGGCTGTGTTTATGCTTTACAGTTTTAGCTGCACACTTAAAACATGTAATGTGTGACATGGACCCAATTCAGTGGCAAGAGAGAGCAGGTATGGTCAGCCATGAGATAGCAGAATAAAGTTTAATGGTGCTGCCAGAACACTATCAAAGCTGAAAGCTTTAACAGTTTCAAAAGCACGGTTAGACTGTGTTCACAGAATGCTGTCAAAGGAGGTGTGGGAAGTGCTTAATTTCTAAAAAGAGAAGGATCAAAGTTCAGGCCGACTCAAGGGGGCAGAAGAGTGAAAGCTTAAGGAGCAGCTCCTCACTTAACTTTTTAGAGGGGAGAAGAAAGACACTTTTGTGGAGAGGAAAATATGTTTTGGGGGGAATTCAGTAAAATGAGGGGGAAGATCCTCGAATGCTTGTGAGGATTTCGTAGATACCTTGTGGGGGGAACTCCTCAAATGCTTAGGGCGGGATCTGCACCCCTTGGGCCTACTTGGAACCACTGCCATTTGCTCTGGATGGAAGACGTGGTCCTAAATTCTAAGTCTGTGAGGAGGCTCTTGGTGTCCACTCATGACGTAAAGGAGTCCTCTGTAGGTTTTTTTAGAGCGGTCAAGATTGTGATTTGAGGACGGGGGACCATTTTCTCATACTTTGCTATGTGAATTGCTTTGAGAATTGTTTTTGCTGAAAAGTGTATATAAAGTTTTCCATTAATTAATCATAGTAGCTGACATGATGCGTAGCACTACAGAAGCACTGTGAACTGCATTGGGGCTGCTGCAGACCCGTAAGGCAGCCTTGATGCTGTAGAGAATGGATGGCTGCCTGAGCAATGCTACCATCATATCTCCCACTGTCATGAATAAGAGAAACAGCAGCAGTGCTCTTTGTGCAACCACCTGTTCTCTGCAGAATTGGGGCTGCCTTATGAGTCCACAGCAGCCTTGATGCTGTGCCCAGCAGCTCTGTACCACTACACATTGAGCCCTTTTTCACATGAGCATTGGGCGGTGGTTTGGAAGGGAAAGATCTTCTTCCCTGTTTCCCACAGAAAAGCAGAACATCCTTTTGATTGTGCAAACTCTGCACCCAGACGATGCATGCAGCCACAGTCTCCATGTTTGAAAACAGCAGAATCCAAAGAGATATCCCAGAATGCATTGTGCTACCAGTAGACCAGGAAACATCATGACATCTTCAGCTGCCCCCTGGTTGGCCATGAAGGGGCAGAAGGTGGGACCAGCCCAACTGAAGGCATTGGAAACAAAGGATCATAGAGTGTACTTTGCAGAGTGGCACATGGACAGATGCGAGCCCCTGTAGCCCCACACTCTGTCACAAAGATGGCTGCTCGCTGCCGGGAACTGCTACAAAATCTAAATGGACCAAAATGATCAAAAACAAGGAAGTGGGGGAGGCTCTTTCCCTCCTGCCTCAGTAAAGAGCAAGGTAGAGAAGCTTGGCTACCCACATTTGAGCGAGCTGAGTTGGAGGGTTAATTGTGTGTGTGTGGGGGGGGGTGTTCTCACAAGCCTCCACACGTGGGCTGCATGCCTCCAACCTTCATTTTGATAATCGTGTGAATAGCCTTACTATGTCAGCCACTTTATTCCTCTGTGAGTGTGGGTCTCGGAGGTGAGCATCCATAGCAGCTCCCATGCCCCTGCTCCTTTGAAGATGTCATCCCTAAGAGAGGGCGGGAGGGAGAGACTCAGGCCATTCTCACGACCAGCCTGACCCTGCCTGGGCTGCCCCAAACAGGGTTAGGGTGGTCATGAGAAGCAGCGGGATCCTCGTGGATCCCTCTGCTGCCCGTCCGCCTAACCCCCTTAACAAACCTGGCTTTTAGCCAAGATTAAGGTTCTCTTGCACCCTTACCCTGACTACCAGGTGTCGTGTGACTCTGCAGGCTGCATGCACATAGAGACGGGCACATAGAGCTCCAGTCTGATGGGGGAATCCCCAATGCAATGCGCATGCCACGCATCCCTCCATGTTGCATGGAGCTGCACAGAGCAGGGCTGACCGTGTGGGTGCACGGGAGGCACGCTGAGGATGGACAGTTTGGTCATCTGAGGGGCAGGTAGGTTAAGTGTAGCCTTCCCCCTGCGCCCTCTCAGCCCACCCGGGATGATCGTGTGAATTGCCTCCCTGTCTATCTTTCGCACAAAACCCAAAGGGATCTCTATCTCTTTACCAAGATATTTGCCTTATGACTCTAGGTACCTCCCAGCTGTGGGCCCCAGCTGTGGATCCTGTGAATTTCCTGATACCCTACTACTACCACTACAAATATTTATATAGCACTTTTCAAGCAAGTTTTCAGAGTGGTTTAGAGAGAAAAATATACAATGTAAGGTGGTTTTCTGTCCCAAAAGGGCTCACGGTCTAAAAAGAAACATAAGGTGGACTGCAGGAACAACCACTGTAGGGATGCTGTGCTGGGGATGGATAGGGTCAGTTGTTCTCCTCCTGCTAAACAGAAGAGAATCACCACTTGAAAAGGTGCCTCTTTGCTCAGTTAGCAGGGGTCACAAATGTTTGCTCAGGTTGGATACAAACCAGGATTGCAGGTGCAGGAAGTGGGTCCATTGTCACACACTGCAGCCCTGGCCTGGTCTGCCACTCCCCACAAGACCTGTGGCTTTGGTGGGATCATGCTTGGATCCTTCCCAGAGCAGCCAGACACTGCAGTAGTTAGGAACATAGGAAGCTGCCATATACTGAGTCAGATCATTGGTCTACCTAACTCAGTATTGTCTCCACAGACTGGCAGCGGCTTCTCCAAGGTTGCAGGCAGGAATCTCTCTCAGCCCTATCTTGGAGACGCCAGGGAGGGAACTTGGAACTTTCTGCTCTTCCCAGAGCAGCTCCATCCCTTAAGGGGCAATATCTTAAAGTGCTCTCGCATGTAGTCTCCTATTCATATGCAACCAGGGCAGACCCTGCTTAGCTAAGGGAACAAGTCATGCTTGCTACCCCAAGACCAGCTCTCCTTCTTATAATGCATGCCAAAAATGGGGTGGTGCTTAATGGGTGTGGCCAAGGAAAGAAGGGTGAGGCCAGACTACCAAGGGGAACCTGGAAGAGATTTCTTCTTTATACACCTCCATGTTTTATACAAATATTATACAAATATATTATTATATTGTATACATGTAGTCCTAGGTAGCGTGTGCCTTAAGTATGAAGGCCTCATCAGTACCGTAAAAAAGGAAACTGCACACAGCTGTTGCAGAAACATTATCAGTTGGTTCACTGTAGAATTTGTTCCTCATAAATCAGCTTTCTGCAGTGTCCTCTTCACTTAGAGCAGCTGCTCTTAACGCTGAGTCTATACTGTAGTTCATATGAGGGTGAGTGAGATCACCAAGGTCTGAGGCGACAGTTTGAGGGAGCATTTCAAGGCCACAGTGATTGACTTAGCCTAAGTTGCCCTCACATGAGAGACTGCGGAAATCTGTTACACATAGGACTTGCCCTGTAGGGTGCTTAAACATGTGCATTGGTGTCCCAAGTACTCTCAGGGGCAGGGAATGGGGGGCATAAGCCAGTGCAATACCAAAACAGCTATGACCAGCCTTTTCCATTATGGAGAAAGGGTTACCTGTTGTAATATTCATTTATTTAAAGAATAAGTGTTATTAAATTATTGCAAGTTTCCTGAAAGTTTCCTGAAAGCATCCTAGAACATGATAAGGACCCTTGTTAGCTAAGGGGACAAGTCATACTTAAGAGTGTGCACAGAACCGGTCCGGGGCCTTGTAAGAGGCCTCTGAACCGGTTCGGAATTGGGCCGCTCCGGCGGTCCGATGGGGGTGGGCGGGTGTCTGACTTTAACGTGTGACGTGTAACGTGTGACGTGTGTGGCACATGCGCACACGGCGGAGACAGGCATGCGCGCGCGTGCACATGCGTGGTGGCAACTTCCCCTTTTTCTGGACAACGATGGGGGCAGGAGCAGCAGGGAGGAACTCTGCCACCCCAAAAACTTTGCAACGAAGTGGAGTGCCAGAGAGGGAAAAGCGGCAGGAGGAGTGCGTACTCCCCCGCCCGCCCTTAAAGCCAGACACCCCCCAGTGCCAGACCGCGCCTCCGTGGTTCCAAGCACATCCCTAGTCATACTTGCTACCACAAGACCAGCTCTCCTTATAATGCCTGCCAAAAATGGGGTAGACTGGTGCTTAATGGGTGTGGCCAAAGAAAGAATGGTTAGGCTAGACTACCAAGGGGAACGTGGAAGAGATGTCTTCTTTATACACCTGCATAACCACCATGTTTTATACAAATATTATACAAATATATTATACATGTAGTCCTAGGTAGTGTGTGCCTTAAGAATAAAGGCCTCATCAGTACCTTAGAAAAGGAAATCGAGAAGAATTAGTCTGGGGGGGGCAAAGGGGTCAGGAATCCCAGAATGCACCATACAAGAAGTGCTTTCTTGCCTCCTCCTCCTTTGCCATTCCTTTCTTGGTGGGACTGATTGGCATCACTGATTGGCAGGAGGCTTAGGACAGTCAAATAGAAATATGTCTTCACACAGCAGCACAACTTTCTTTTATGGAATTGGCTGCCATGGAATGTAGCAATGTGCACGGTCTGAAATGGCTTTAAAAGCCAATTGGACCAGTTCACAGAGGACAACCTTATCTTTTCAACATATTTATTGAACATATGAAGCAGCCCTGTGCTGAATCAAACTATTGGTCCATCTGACTCAATATTGTCCACACTGGGTGGGAGCGGCTCTCCTTTCAGATAGAGAAAGGTCTTTCCCAACCCTACTTGGAGATACCAGGGATAGAGACTGGCGTCTTCTGCATGCCAGGCATGTCTTCCACCACTGGGCTGTGACTAATTTACAACTCTGCAAGTTGAGCAGAAGTCAAGCACTCCCATCATAATGCTAGATATTTTGTTTAGCCTTAATGCCAGCTACCACCAACTGCTGAATGTCCCTCCATTAGGGAATTACGGTGAAGTCAAAAATCCTTCACATTGATGCTTTTGAACTTTGGTGCTGGAGAAGACTTTTGAGGATACCATGGACAGCCAGGAAAACAAACAAAAGGATCCTAGAACAAATCAATCCAGAATTTTCACTTGTGGCACAAATGACCAGGCTCAGACTATCATACTTGGGACACATTATGCAAAGATCCAGCTCCCTTGAGAAATTCATAATGCTGGGGAAAGTTGAAGGAAAGAGAAGAAGAGGACGACCAGCAGCAAGGTGGATGGACTCGATTATGACAGCAATGAATGCACCACTGAGAGACCTTAAAGGCCAAGTTGAAGACAGATCATCCTGGAGAGAATCTATCTATGTGGTCGCTAAGAGTCGACACTGACTTGATGGCACTTAATCAATCAATCAAAAATCCTGCACTTCTTTCCATACAGTTATTACCTGTGGTCCCATTCCAATGCAATCATTTCCTCTCCTGGAATACCTTTGGGAATTATTCCTGTAAATACGGAAGGCATGACTTCAGAACTGATGGGTAACTGGAACGAGCAGGGATCTAACAGAAAAAAATACAGGATACCCACGGTGCTTCAGTGGTACATGTAATAGGACTCCCTGCTATAGCTAGTTCATACTCAGGCTTCTAACATTTTAGGAGGATATTACAAACAGGTCTTCAGTTGCATCCTTGGGACGAGTGCTGGAGTCACGCCAAGCCCATGTGATTCATAAAAATTCCCCTGTCAGATCAATGTGCCCTGGGGCGTTGATGCTTTGACCAGGTTTCATAAGGGCCTTGTTGCTGTTAAAATCTTGACCTGAGCATTAACAAACAAGGACTGGAAAGACATTAATTTGAAATCATCTGGAATGGAACAGAGGGACTTTAGCTGGGACCTTAATAGCATTGAGATTCAAATTTTAAGAGATGTGCTCATGTTTGTTTAGATATTATAACTTAAGTCTTAATAAAAGTCTTAATTAAGTCTTCACAAATGCAGTGACGTCCTAAGTGGAATCTTTTCTTGCCATCTTCTGAGAACACAAATCAATTCTATATATATATATAAAGATAGATAGATAGATAGATAGATAGATAGATAGATAGATAGATAGATAGATAGATAGATAGATAGATATACATATATATATTTAACAAAAAAAAACCCACATGTTTTAAAATGGTATTCATTTGTGTATTAAGATGATGGGAAGAAAAGGGCTCCACTTAATAAAATAAGGCAAATTGCCCTGGTCTTATTTTTATGGTTTGAGGGAATATTACAGAGAAAACTATTGTTGGAAGGTGAAAATACTGCAGACATGTGATGCGTTTGTAATATCATTTGACTGATGCACAAGTGAGCAGTTATTATGGGTGCAGAAAGAAGCATACAGCAGCCAGTAAAGTAAAGTAAAGTTGTGCCATCGAGTCAGTGTTGACTCCTGGTGACCACAGAGCCCTGTGGTTGTCTTTGGTAGAATACAGGAGGGGTTTACCATTGCCATCTCATGCACAGTATGAGATGATGCCTTCCAGCATCTTCCTATATTGCTGCTGCCCGATATAGGTGTTTCCCATAGTCTGGGAAACATACCAGAGGGGCTTCAAACCAGCAACCTCTTGCTCCCTAGGCAAGTTACTTCCCTGTTACGCCATTAACACATTAACTGCACAGCAGCAGCCAGTACCTGTCCCCTAATACAGTCTTCTGGAAACCTAGCATGCTTCTAGACTTCACAACTAGCAGAGAGCCAGCGTGGTGTAGTGGTTAGAGTGCTGGATTAGGAACAGGGAGACCCGAGTTCAAATCCCCATTCAGCCATGATACTTGCTGGGTGACTCTGGGCCAGTCACTTCTCTCTCAGCCTAACCTACTTCACAGGGTTGTTGTGAAAGAGAAACTCAAGTATGTAGTACACCGCTCTGGGCTCCTTGGAGGAAGAGTGGGATATAAATGTAATAATAATATATAATAATAATGATTGATAGTCTGATGCAGAGAGCCAAACACTTCAAATCACACATTTGAGAGGGGAAGAATGTGATGTTCCAATCACTGTTAGTCTACATGGAGAAAGGACTATAATTATGCCGTAACAGAGATGGTGCCTCTCGTATGAAACTGCCTTATACTGAGTCAGGCCATTGATCTATTGATCTCAGCACTTTGAGCTCTGACTTGCGGCAGTTCTCCGGGGACTCTGGCAGAGGTCTTTCTCAGCCCTGTTCCAGAGAGCATTCAACTACAGATGCCAAGGATTGACCCCAGGGCTGTCTGTATGAGAAACATGTGCAGTACCATGGGGTTATGGCTCTCGTCACAACAGGAGGAAAGATTGTTTAATCAAGAAATAAAAATAGAAAATAATGAGGTTTCTTCATTTCATACATTACCGTTAAACAAGTGACAGAGCCACCAAAATAATCCCTAATGTCAGATATTAATTCCTTGCTCACCCAGAACTCACTCGAAACCATTTTAACTTTACTTTTTCCCTAACGGCCAGATTAGGTCAGATTGAGGTTACAGAGGGTGGGGGGAGACATCTGGGAAAGGGCGGGTCAATCAACGTTTATTTACAGTCTTAGACCAGCAAAGCAAAATGCAATAAGTACAGTAAAACACAGTGCTCGTTGACCAACATTCTCAAAAACTAATATAATTTAAAGTTATCTTGTGTCGAATTGTTGGTATGCAGAATTCAAGTTAACTTGCTAACTTGGCAAAGAGGCACCTTTTAATGTGGTGATTCTCTTTATTTAGCAGGGGGAGAGTAATTGGCCCTGTCCACCCCCAGCACAGGACCTCCAGTGACTGTTGCTGGTGTCTATCTTATGTTTCTTTTTAGATGTAAGCCCTTTGGGGACAGGGATCCATCTTATTTATTTATTATCTCTCTGTGTAGAAATGTTTCTACACATTTCTCTGTGTAAATTTCTCACATTTCTCTGTGTACAATTTCTCTTTGTCAATAATTTATTTATTATTTCCCTGAGCTATTTTTGGAAGGGCGGTATAGCGATCGAATGAATGAATGAATGAAGTTGCCATGCAGCAGAATATAGTGACACTATGAGGCTCTACACATGATCCGTGTGCAGAGCCTAATTGGGCTTTGTGGGGAAAGCGGGCTTGGCCCTCTCTCCCGGCAGACGAGCAGGGAACTTGCCCTGGGCAGCCAGATTGTCTGCCCACACAATTACCAGCTCTGTCACGGAGCCAGTAAGGATGGTGGAGATTGGGGCCACCTGGCCCCCGGAAGCCCCAGGATGCCCCATTCGAGTACATGGGGCATTCCAGGGAGACCCCCCAAGGTCACTTACCATCATTGTTTCTGCCAATATTTAAATAGCAGGGACAAACACAGATTCAATCCTGCCACTTAAATTAGCTCAAAGCACAATATGCTTAGGGAAAGTTTAGAACTTTTTTAAAAAGAAGAAATTCTAAATAAGACACTTCCCACTGATCTGCAGACACCACATTTTGAAAGGACAAATTAGCTGAATGTACTAATATATGTACTAGCCGTCGGAATCGGCTAAGAGTCAACACCAACTTGACAGCACTTAATGAATCAATCAATCCCTAAGATATTTACACCATGATATGCTCAAGGAAAGGTTGCAACTTTTTGCAGGGGATATTTTTAGAAAAACAAAACTGAATCAGGCACTTCCCTCTAACCAGAAGATACAAATTGTGTATGGACAGGCCAGCTATTCTCCCCTCCGTTTAGAGCCCCAAAGCAAGTGGGGTAGGGTGGGGTGGGGTGGGGGGAGAGAAGCGCAACAATGAGGCAGGAAGCAACTCTTTAGCAGGCTTGCCTGGGATGGGGGGAAGGAACATGGAGGCAGAGGGAAAAGAAACTGAATCCATACACTCTGGATCAGAGTCCAGAAATAGGGGGTGGGGTGAATGGTGCTACAAAACCAAGCCATCTACCCTCTCCAACCCCACAGACACTAGCAATACTCCACTCTCATCCAACTGTATTCCTCCCCTCGCCCTGCCACCTCAAAAAAATTGCAATGATACATTTGATTGCAAGATATTGTTAGGGGAGACCAGGCATGCTTGGACAAAGCAACAAAAGGTAATACTGGAGAGTGTCAGAGTGGAGAGAATAAAATGGCAGAGTGCAGCAAAAGTTACTCACACTGCATGGAGTTTTCCTTAAGGGATGCATCGGGATCAGAAATTCCCACTCCATTCCAAACTACCTCACTGGTGGTAAAGGTAAAGTGTGCCATCGAGTTGGTGTCGACTCCTGGCGACCACAGAGCCATGTGGTTGTCTTGGTAGAATACAGGAGGGGTTTACCATTGTCTCCTCCTGTGCAGTATGAGATGATGCCTTTCAGCACCTTCCTATATCACTGCTGCTCAATATAGGTGTTTCCCATAATCTGGGAAACATACCAGCGGGGATTCGAACGGGCAACCTCTGGCTTGCTAGTCAAGTCATTTCCCTGTTGCACCATTAGGTGGCTCTACCCCTCCACAATGACTACATCCCGGCATGCCATAGGAGGTGGTCATGGTATGCTGGGAATTGTGGTTTCCATTGGCTGAAAGATCGTGTTAGGCCTTGTGTGTGCAGAAACATGAACAAGTCACATTTGGAAAGCACTCTTGAGGTGCTGAGACTGGCCTCTCTCCTGGCCATCTTCTTGCTGGGGGCTAACTTGAGCTCCAAAGGGGAGAGGCAGGCTTCAGGGGGCTCCAGCAGGTCAGGTGTGTGGCTTCCATCGCTAGTTCTTTAGGGGAGTGGAAACGCCAGGTTGTGTCCCCCTCACGCAGCCACCAGCCCCCCGCCGCAGCAAGAGCAGCACACTTCACCTCTTCTGCCTTCACCTTGTCGCTCCCCCTCCTCCTCCTCCAGCCTGCCTCCCTCTTCTCTCAGAACACTGCCTCACACACGGCATGTGGCAAGTCTCACACCACCAACCTGTTGGGAATTCTCTCTGGTAAGAGATACCCTTCTATTACAGCAGAGTGCACAGAGGCAAAACACAGTGGAGTCCGCCCAGGCATGCATGTTTGCTGAGAACAAAAGAAACTTGGAGCCAATTCATCGTTTCTTATCAATATAAGGAGTCTTTATTGGAGAACTCCATTCTAGATAGGAAAGTGGAGAGATAGAATCTCTAATCTAGCTAGCTAGCTGGATGCAGAGAGGTGCTGTCCGCATCTCTGCACACGTGGTGCAGAGAGTGAGGCGAGCATGTGTGATAGGGAGAAGAAGGAAGGAAGGGTGGAAGGAAAGAAGGAAGTCCCTGAGAGGAGCAATCTACATATCAAAGAGATCGTGTCAGAGCAGTAGAGAGGAGGAATGAGCAATGTCTTGACCCCTCTAAAACTCTGACTCACTAATCTGTCTTTCACTTCCAACACAACCATCGTTATTTGCCTGCCTGCTTACCCACCCTTCTCTCTCTGGCACACTGCATCTGTGCAGGCTGCTTACAGTGAGATCCAGCCAGCCCAGCACTGCACACCTATGAGGAGATCAGGCAGGTCGTGGTTGTTCCCGCGGCCTGCGCTCAGCCCCCAGCTGTGCACAGTGGAAGGCAATCAGGTAGGTCACGGGGGTGGCCGCAAAACTCAGCCACCACTGCCGCGCCTACCTTGCTTACACACAATCACTTCTATTGTGGGTTTTCCACAATGGGTGGGTTTTCCTCTTATCTTGCTTCCACACAACCAAAAATTGGAGGAACACACAGCTCCTAAAGTCACCTTAAGTGGCGCAGCGGGGAAATGCTTGACTAACAAGCAGAAGGTTGCCAGTTTGAATCCCTGCTGGTACTATATTGGGCAGCAGCAATATTGGAAGATGCTGAAAGGCAGCATCTCACACTGTGCAGGAGGAGGCAATGGTAAACTCCTCCTGTATTCTACCAAAGACAACCACAGGGCTCTGTGGGCACCAGGTGTCAAAATCAACTTGATGACAGACTTTATCTTTACTTTACAGCTCCTAAACTCGGGTAGAACACAGTTTTTGATTATGTGAATGACCTCATTATCTAGATGTAAACAGCCTTCTGTGTCAGTGTGTGTAAATGCTGTGTGAGTGTGTGTAATTGTGCTGTTGCTATAGAGCATGCATTTTCCACTAGTGCCTGTTCCTGCAACAATGAACTGGTGGGAAACATGGGGGGAGGGGGGAGGGAGGGGCAAGTGGAACTTTAACTTACATTTGAGGCATCTATTTGCCATGAAATATCATGTTCCTGATTTGGAATTACATTTTCTATCACGCATCCCAGTCCTGACTCCTGAATCTGACAGTGCTGAATCCAATACTTATTAGCTAAACTCCATATATTATGACTCATGTCAGAATAATCACTATTAAATCTGGGTCAAAGACTAAATGAACCATCTTAAAAGTATTTAACTTCAAAATCTCTATGGAAAACAAAATAAGCCAAGATACTTATCATACTTGAGTAGACTTGGGCTTTGTAAAACAAGCTTCTTGCTTTGCCAAACAGATTATTGGCGGGGAGGGGATTTCTAATGCAAGTATTAATCCATTTATTCAAGGGAGGGTGGAAGGAAGCCATTCCTCGGGCCGCCTTAAATCTCACGGCTGCAATCTTAAATACTTTTTTGAAGAGTACATTAACTTCATTGAGACTACTTACAAGTAAATGGCTTTGGGACCACAGCCAGCAGGGATTTCCCTTGCTTAGTCGTTTTCTTCATTTGCTTTCAAAGAAGAAACATTTCTTAAAATGAAACACAGTAGTTAAGAAGTCTCTGTGACTAAACTTAATAAGCCTAATCACACACGCAGCCTATCCCAGGCTAGGCCAGCCCAGCCCACCCAACCCAACTTTTAACCCCAGCCTTTGATGGGATAAGAACTGGTGATGGAGCCGTGTGTATGCCTGGGCTCCATGTAGCCCGAGCATCCACAGAGTCTGCAGCCTAGAGTGCCTAATTCCCAGGGGAAACCCGCCCCCCCCCCCCATGCACTGTGCTCATCACACACGGTGCATTGTGGGATTCCCAGAGGCCAGGACATTGCCCTGGCCTCCTATGATCAACGCTGTCAGGTGCAGCATGGATTGTGTGGGTGTGCTGCAGCACACCAAAGGGAGAAAAACCATAATCAAGGGGAAGGTCACACTTCTAGAGCTCACACTTCTAGTCTCCCATTCATATGCAACTAGGGTGGATCCTGCTTAGCTAAGGGGACAAGTCATGCTTGCTACCACAAGACCAGCTCTCCTGAAATTCTTCCCGGAAATAATAATTTCCCACTCCCATAAATCTGGGGGCAGTAATGAAAGTTAAGGTTTCCATGAGATTCAGTATGGTAGATCATTTACTTTTCCCCATGGAATGCTGAGAACCACTCGGAATTAAGCCTGCTCCAACTTACATAGTCATTTCCTAATTTCTGTTTCTTGGTCACCTTAGTATGACAGCACTGGGGGAGAATTGGCTTGATGTATATTTTCCATCGCAGAGCCCAAGAACTGAAGACGCATCTAGAAGCTAAACTCCAAAACAGGAACATACAAAACTGCCTTACATTTAATCGGACCATTGGACCAATACTAGCTCAGTATTGTCTACATATAGCCTTCCCTGAGGCATCTGGTGGGAAACAGGATGCTGGACTAGATAACCATGGGCCTGATCTAGCAGGGCTGTTCTTATGTTCTTACATTGATAGGGAAATAGCAACATAGGAAGCTGCCATATATGCAGTCAGACCATTAGTCTATCTAGCTCAGTATTGTCTACACAGACTGGCAGTGGCATCTCCAAGGTTGCAGGCAGGAGTCTCAGCTCTAGACTCTCAGCTCTAGCTTGGAGATGCCAGGGAGGGAACTTGGAACCTAGATGCACTTCCCAGAGCAGTTCCATCCCCTGAGGGGAATATCTTACAGTGCTCACATCTGGTCTCCCATTCAGATGCATCCAGGGCAGACCCTGCTTAGCTAAGGGGACAAGTCATGCTTGCTACCACAAGACCAGCTTTCCTGGGTTCCAGATGGGGCCCTTTGCCAACAACCTAAGACCTTTTGCATACAAAGCATATGCTCTACCACTGAGCTAGAGCCTCTGCTGAGCCCCTTGCTCAAATAAAATGCTACATGGCTTCAGGGTCAGGCCTTGTATATTTATCTTGCAGGTGTTTATACAGCATAACATTTGGCTGGTCTACTGACCTTAGTCTGTCAAAGCCACTATATATCCTATTTGTAGTCCCTGAGGCAACCTCCTGTTATTACCCAGTTCCAGGCTGAAGTCAACATTGCTCTATTTGCTGTCTGGCTCTATAGATCTCTGGCACAGATTGCAGGGTTATGGTAGCTTTATTTTAAAAAGCTGGGAAAATTCAGCTGTCTTCATTTGTGCAGTATATTCCCATAACACTGCGCATCATCATGGATACTGCATCTGAAACAATGCAGTTTAGGGGGAAACGATTCCTATTGTCTATCCATATGCTTCTGTTAGGAAACTTGCTTCAGAGGAATCTCAAAAGGAAAGCAGCTTGAGATCTTTAACTGATGTCCCTAGTAATTAAGTAAAAACATAACCATTGCTGCATGCAACAGATAACAGATTGAACAGAAATCTTGCATTCTTGATGCACGACAATAGTCAGGCAATATACTGTATTATAAACGTAAGTTGTGCCGCTGAGTCGGTGTCAACTCCTGGCGACCACAGAGCCCTGTGGTTGTCGTTGGGAGAATACAGGAGGGGTTTACCATTGCCATCTCATGCACAGTATGAGATTATGCCTTTCAGCATCTTCCTATATCACTGCTGCCCAATATAGGAGTTTCAACCTCTTGCTCCCTAGGTAAGTTACTTCCCTGAAGTGCCATCGGGTAGCTATACTGCATTATACTCATCTGAAATTCTTCATATCTCATAATTAGGCCATTCTGCCTAATAATATATGCACGTGTTGAAAAGTGTAAAAAATAAAATGCAAAATAGCCTCATTTGAGCCTAGTCCAAAGAGAATGTACAGAAAACCCTGAGAAACCTTGCTTATCTTACAGATACTTTTTTGACTTCCCTTGAAAATTCTTAGATGTTTCACTTTGGGAGGAATCATGAAATTCGTTTGGGATTTCATTTTGTGTGAAATTTTCATGCCAAGTGCCCAATGTAGACCAAAATTAAGCCAGTCTGCTCCATTTAGGTCAGTAGTGCCTTGGAGACCATTTATGATACCACTTACCCTTTAATGTTGTTTTAGTGGTAAAACTGCCGCCCTGTAACCAGAAGGTTGCAAGTTCAATCCTGACCAGGGGCTCAAGGTTGACTCAGCCTTCCATCCTTCCGAGGTCGGTAAAATGAGTACCCAGAATGTTGGGGGCAATATGCTAAATCATTGTAAACCGCTTAGAGAGCTCCGGCTATAGAGCGGTATATAAATGTAAGTGCTATTGCTATTGCTATTGCTATTTTGACCACTTTGAAGGAATCACTGGAACAATGGAATACTGGTATAACTATGATAATTAACTTCCTGCATATAACCAACAAAGAATTTGCCATAACTCAAAAACTTGCACAGTCTTAATTAGCTAAGACGGGTTGATGCTATCACTTTACCTATTGTGTTTTATCTCCATTAATCAAAATTAGGTTTCTCCAAGTAAGCAGTGTCTGTCTATTGTATTCTAATTTACAGATCACAGAAACAAAATAAATACATATGGAATTTTTTCATGCATAAATATTTCTGATCTTGATCTCACCCTAGTGACATGCTGATTTGAATAGATGTGAATAAATGTCATAGCTGAGCATGGCCCCACTCTGGTGTAATGCAGCCTTGGCAATGGATTCACTTCAGCAATGAAGAAATAAATTCAAATAAATGAGAAGATAAATTGTCCCTTGTTATATTTATTGCAGAACAATGTATAGGAATTGGCAGAGAAGAAAAGCAAGTCATCTGTTCTAGCACCCTGCCTGAGCCAGTAACCAGGTGGAGTACATGCGATCTCAGAGTAGAGCGCGTAAGTTTAGCCTTTCCTCTTTTTGTCTAAAGAGAAAAGTCACATACATTCCGAGAATCCACTAAGCACATTTTAAATTAAAACGTTGACCAGTTCTTTGCAACACACTGGCCCAGATAGATTGTTTTGGCAACCAGTGGGAAGCTTGCTATTAGCAGCTACGTTAGCATGGAAACACAGTTCTAGAGAATGCCCATACACTCACCTTGCCAGACTGATTCGCACAACTATTTTGCTTGGTTGGTTTTTCCAGTGTATTGGCACATGTTGTTGTACTACTGCAAATAGCTATCAGGTCTCATCCAGGTTCAGATATCAGTAATACAGCATAGGTCAGTATCCAGAGTGGCAGATAGGGTTCTGGGCTGGGGTGAGAGCAGGTACAGGTGCAGTTAAGACAGAAACTGAAGTCCAGAACAGCAGCAGAGATGGGAGGACAGAGTGAGGTCAGGCTGAGGGTCAGCCTCCCTAGAGTGGAGTAGAGCAGAGCAAGGCACAGGCAAAGTGGTCTTTGTGGCTACTCATCAAGACAGGTTGCTCAGACTGAGGGACCAGGCTGGAAGCAACAGATATATAGGGTGAGCCAGGTCCTATTGATTCCCCAAATCACCTGGCCTGGCTGGACTGAAGAGCAGTCTCTCCGGCCACGTGGGTGCTGCAGCACAGCAAAAATAAAGCCAACAGCCCTCTGCCTAAGATGTGGCACAGATACCTAGGCCACCACATTTTTGTTCCCAGAGCCAGCCACGCCCCATGTTGGTGTGCTACCACAGGGAAGGGTATTATGGCCAGCACCGAGTCGCATTCCCTGCCTTGGTGGTAGCCTCTGGGGTTTGCCCAATGGCAAACCTACTACCCCCCAGATCATGACATAAGAATTCTGGGTTCAGCCTTTTTCAGGATGCCTGGTTCACAATTTAGAACCATGCTGAACCAAGCATAAGACTGGTTCAAGATTTGTCAGCCCACTGGAAAAGATATCTCATGTGGACTTGGACATGTCATCAATTGTCATTTGAGCAATGGTTGGCCCTCAAGGCTGAAGTAGATGTGATGCCAGAAACCCACAGCTGGATCTGCTCTTTTGTATTCTTTGCAGTGTTGTGTGCTGTTTTCTCATTCCATTGGTGCTTGACTGTTTTTTCAGGTGTCATTTTGAGATTGTTGTAATATTGTTTTGCACGTTACTAGCTTGTGAACTCTCTTGAATGTTCTCAAGAACTGTAAGGCAGGATACAAATTCTTAAATAACATAAACAAATCAATAATGACTGACATTATAAGCAGAGTAATGCGGGCGGTTCTGAACTCACCTGTGCCACTGTGCACATCTAAAACAATGTCCGTTGTGTTGCATAAGAGTGCTCTTGTGCTAATACTTAAAATTGAGCACTTGCATTTGCTTGATGATTTCCAATGGAGGTTTGGTCACACAAATGCAATTGTGCATTTTTATTTTTTTAACGTTCCTAAGACCAGAGCATGGCCAGGGAGTTAACACCCCCTCACCATGATTCGAATCCACATTGAGGGCTGCAATTTAGGGCGGGGGGCTTAAAGTAACATCCAGTTTGACCCTGATCATAGTGAATTGTAGGCTGTATTTCTAAATCTCATCCAAAGGCAAAGCGGTCATTTACTGTACTTAATGTAACTGGCTACATCCAAATGGCTGACGTCAGGAATGCAAGGTATGCTTGTTTAAGATAAGTTAGTCATATAGAACTATACAGTTCAACTAACAAAGTCAAGGATTATGTAGGTCAGGGAGCAACTTGGTGTGACTAGCCCGTCATCCTCTGCACACTTTGAGGAGATGCATTCTATCACAGCAGGCATCACTACCTCTATCATTTTTGCTCCGTTTAGATACTTACGGTTCTTAAACGTTGTTAGTCTTAAGATGGCTAATGAAAAGATCTGGCACTGAAAGACCATAAGAACATCAGAAGAGCCTAGCTAGATCAGACCCAAAGGTCATCTTGTCCAGCAATTGTGTTTCCCAACGTGGCCAACCAGATGTCCAGAAGCAGGACATGTCATCAAATAGCCCTCTTCCTCTCCCTCCCCAGCAATTGGTATCCAAATGGCATATAGCCATTGTGGCCAGTAGCCACTGACAGAATTGTCCTCAGTGTAATACCCTTCTGGTAGTGACATGACATGCTATCCCATCCCTACACCTGTGGTGTGCAAAAACACACACCTATTCCCCCCCTTAAAAAAATCCTGCAGCAATCTTCTCCCCAACTGAACTTCCCCACTCCACCCAATATGTCCCATCCACCCCCACCTGAACTGCACCTCCCCACCCTCTTATTCCCATCATCCACTCCACCAGAACTTAATCCCTAGCCTGATCTTCTCTACCCAGCCCTGCCTAAACTGTACCTCCCAACAGAGCTTGCCTACTGCTCCCTGAACAGAAGCCTTCCACTCAATCCCCCCCACTGCTCCATCCAGATTGCATGCCTCTCCTGAACTTGCCTATTGCCCCCCTTCCCATATCACTAGAAACCAGGACAGGTCCATCAAAAGATTCCCTGGGATCTGATACATATATTTTAAGAATCGGGATCTGGATTACAAAGGCATGTAATATCTTCTCGGAATATGTTGCCTTCTTCAGACTGGTACCTAACAGTTTACCATCAAGCTTGAAAGTATATTACCAGCAGGTAATGGGAGGCACTGATGCGTACGTGTGTTTGTTTGTTTGTTTGTTTGTTTGTTTGTTTGACATATTTATAAAAATGTTTTAAAATATAAATAATATAAATAAAAATAATATAGAAATAATATAAATAAATATAAATATAAATAAATAACCTATTTATTTATTATATTTATATACTGCTCCAAAGCCTATTCTCTGGGGGGTTTACAATAAAAACAATACAAATTAAAACAAAATTAAAACAAAACATAAAGCAATTTAAAATTTAACACAATGTTAAAAGTTGTTAAAACTGTTTAAATACTGTAAATCTAATTAAAAGCCTTGCTGAACAAATAGGGTTGTGCATTTTGGTTATTTTCTGTTTTATATTTGGCCCAAATCCAAAACACCCCCATTTTGTTCTTTGTTTGAAATTGAAAAATCCGAATCCAAAACATGTTGGAATTTAAAAAATGGCCCTGGGGCAAAACTAGTGGGTGGGGTTGGTAGAGCCCAATGGGTGGAAGCTACCACCCAGATTTCAGAGGAATTGGGCAAAGGGCTGATTTCTGGTGAATTTTTGAAGTTTAATATTTTTCCCATAGGGAATAATGGAGGTTTCAGCAAAAGTATAGCTTCACGTCGGGGGGAAAGGGGTTGGGCCAGAGCAGAATAGGGTGGTAGTGTCCAGTGGGGGCAAGGAAGCTGCCATAATTATTTCAAAGGAATTGGGTGGAGGGCTGATTTTTAGAGATTTAATGGAGTTATTATTATTATTTACATTTTATATCCCGCTCTTCCTCCAAGGAGCCCAGAGCGGTGTACTACATACTTAAGTTTCTCCTCACAACAACCTTGTGAAGTAAGTTAGGCTGAGAGAGAAGTGACTGGCCCAGAGTCACCCAGCAAGTATCATGGCTGAATGGGGATTTGAACTTGGGTCTCCCCAGTCCTAGTCCAGCATTCTAAGCACTACACCAGGTTCTTCCCCATAGGGAATGATGTGGGTTTGAGCAACCCCATAACTGCACTTGGGGGCCACCGGGGTGGCCCAGAGGAAGTGGTGGTGTAGAGCGCATAGGATGCCAACCACCCCCATGGGTGCCTAACCCATGGGGTACTGGGTTCTGTTGTTTCTGAAGTGTTTTGAGTGTAGATTCTCTGGTAGCATATGAGAGTGGATTTATGGTTTGTCACTGAAAAATCGCATATGCTCCCAGAGAATCTACACGCAGAACACCTCAGAAACAACAGAACCCAGCAGCCCATGGGTTAGCAACCCATGGGGGTGGTTGGCACCCTATGTGCATTACACCACCACTCGCTTCAGGCCACCCCAGTGCCCCCCAGGTGGAGCTATGGGGCTGCTGAAACCTCCATTATTCCATATGGGGTGGAATCTTAAAGACACGTAAACCTCAAAAATTCCTAAGGAATCAGCCCTTTGCCCTATTTGGAATCTGGGTGCACCACCCCTTGGGGCACTGCCACCCAACCCGTTTTGCACCTGAAGCCCCACATAAACAAGTTGAAAGCGTGAAGAGAATGATGAACAACAACAACACTTAATTTTTTGGCACAGTTATTTGAGAATTTTGCAGTGGGTGGGAGACTGTCCCTGTGGCACTAGCACAGCAGCACAACCCATTTGTGGATTCAAGCAATCTTTCAAGAAAAACACTCCCACCCCATGGAACAGTGACCACAGATCACTTGAGATTGCAAGATAGACCAATGAACTGCCTTGGTACTATGGAGCAGCCTCAAATGTTCATTTAACTGAAGTTGAGTGAGCCGTAGCCCAAACAAATCAGCCTACTGTTCAGAATTGTTGAGATTTATCATCACTGCATTTAAGAAAGTGCAAAGCCATGTATAATGGTTATAAGAAAGAGAGAAGCAACTAAGATTTCTGGGGATGTCAACAGATTGACAGGGATATCCCCCCCTCCTTTTGTCTCCTGCAGTCCCATGTGGATGACCTGTCCCTGCAATGGAAAAAGTTGTGAACCACTGGCTTAGACATCATGTCCCACCAAATTACATTGTGGCCTAAATTACATTAGACTGCTCAACTTGGGCAACAAAACCCAGACACCACTATAACTCATAAAAATCAGAAGAAAAACAAATTAGCTCTTCAAAAGACCCCTGAACAAGTCAAGAGATTCTTTCTAAACCTTTGGAAAGAAAAACCTGTGTAATTTCATAACTTTTCTAACCAGATTCTGGAAAAGCTTCTCCACACAACTTATACCATGGCTTTTAGCAAGAGCTTTGGAATTGCATTGAGCTCCCAAAGATATTTGGGTATTTCTGTCTCAAAATGCTGTCTTCCAAATCCCTTTGCAAGGTCAGTTTGCATTTCAATCACACTGAATACAACACATACTTAACTAAATCATTCATGCTCCACAGGGAAGCTATGCCAGCTTTTTGCATATCTTATCTTCTGCTAATCACTCAGTGCCTCATCTGGAGTGAAGAGAGTCAGAGAAGTCAATTAATGCTTTTCCAAAGAACAAAGCATTCTGTCTGAAACACAGTCATTTAGATTTGGAAACAAAAATCTCTGTTTTTTAATTCTTGATTTCATTTTGGTTACAAAACCTCTGAAATTGCCATTTTGGGGCACAAAACGTTTTGTACCTGAACAAATGTGTCTTAATTGCTTTTTAACGGCTCCCTTATTTCAGCAGGAAGTGTATTCCAAAGCCTTGGGGCAACAATGGAGAAAGTCTGTCTCTGAGTAGCCACCAGACGACCTGGTGGCAACTGAAGATGAACCTCTCCAGATTATCTCAATGGGTGGTGGAGCTCATGACAATGAAGACATTCCTTAAATACCCAGGGCCTAAGCTGTTTAGGGCTTTATAGATTATAACCAGCACCTTGTATTTTGCCTGGAAACTTATTGGCAGCCAGTGTAGCTCCTTCAATACAGAAGTAATATGGTCTCTCCAAAATGACCCAGAGACCAACCTGGCTGCCGCATTCTGGACCAACTGCAGTTTCCAGACTACATACGAAGGCAGCCCCACATAGAGCACTAGAGGTTACCAGCATATGTGCCACTGTTCTGAGATTTTTTATCTCAAGAAATAGATGCAGATGGCATATCTGCCATAGCAAAGCTGATTAGAAAGCATCTCTGACCACTGCTTCAACCTGGGACACCAGGGAGAGGTTGGGATCCAGAAGTATTCCCAGACTGTGTACCTGTTCCTTCTGGAGAAGGGTGACCCCATGGAGAACAGGCAGATCAAAATCATCTCCCGAGTTCCGACCCTGCAAAATAAGTGGATTAAGTCTCAGTTTGTTATCCCTCATCCAGCCTATCATAATCTCCAAGCAGGCATTTAGGGAGGTTATGCCTTCTTGTGATGATGTTATGGAGAAAAAGATTTGGGTGGCATCAGCATAGTGATAATACTCTGCACCAAATCTCCTGTCCTGATTATCTTTCCCAGCAGTTTCATGTAGATGTTATACAACAATGGAGACAAGATGCAGCCCTGGGGAACACAGCTATAACTGAGCTGTGAAGGCTGCTCATTTGCCCCAAAGAGGAGGGAAATCTCTAGCCCTGCTAGTTTGTCTCATTGAGGATTTCCCTCCCCAACCAGGCAAATGAGCAGCCTGCACAGATCAGTTACAGCCGAGGAGGGGCCAGAAGACAGCAAGAGAGCAGGTTGCCAGTACCAAAGCAACTGCATCTCGTTCTCTACCCTTCCATCTTGTTAGGAGAGGTTGCTACTGTTTAGATGACAAACCAATTCCTTTTTGTTCTCTAAGACTTTTATTAGCTATTGCTGGCTTTTAACCATTTTTGTAATAATTAAAAACAACAAGTTTATTTGTTAGCTGCCCAATAGCAAATTGTTCTCTGGGCAGCTCATAATAAAACAATAGAATAAAACACAATTAAAACAAATAAAACAAAGCCAAAAATTACAATAAAGTACAAAATACTATACATCACAAAATTATTTTTAAAACTGTTTAAAAGTCGATAAGTTATTTATTTATTTATTTATTTATTTATTTATTTATTTATTTATTTATTTATTTGATTTTTATACCACCCTTCCAAAATGGCTCAGGGCAGTTTACAATTAAAACAAACCATTAAAACAATAAAGAGCTAAAAAAAAAATTAAAAAACAATATAACAACAATTAACAATTTAAAAACATTTTAAAACAACAAGTAAACAGTTGCAGTAATTAAAAACCCTGAAACTGGGTTAAAATATTAAAACCGTTTTTAAAACCCTGGAAAGCCAAACAGATACATTTTAAAGGCTATCCTGAAGGCTAATAGAGAATTCAGATTATGGATTTCTGCAGGGAGCACATTTCGCAGCTATAGAGAAGGCCCGCCTTTGAGTCACCACCAGATGAGCTGGTGGTAACTGAAGACGAACCTCCTCAGATGACCTTAATGTGCGGTGGGGATCACACAGAAGAAGGCGCTCTCTGAGGTAACTCGGACCTAAGCCGTTCAGGGCTTTAAAGGTAATAACCAGCACTTTGTATTTTGCCCGGAAACATATCAGCAGCCAGTGCAATTGTTTCAAAACAGGCGTAATATGATCTCTCCGGGTTACCCCAGAGACCAATCTGACTGCCGCTTTCTGAACTAATTGAATTTTCCGAACTACGTACAAATGTAGCCCCACGTAGAGCGCATTGCAATAGTCAAGCCGGGAGGTTACCAGCTGGTGCACCACTGTTTTGAGGTCATCCTCTTCAAGGAATGGGCGCAGCTGTCAAATCAGCCGAAGTTGATGGAAAGCATTCCTGGCCATGGCCTCCACCTGAGATACCAGAGTGAGGCCTGGGTCCAAGAATACTCCCAAGCTGTGCACCCGCTCCTTCAGGGGGAGTGTAACCCCATCCAGCACAGGAAGATCTAACTCACCCCTCAGATTCTGAGCCCCCACAATGAGCACCTCCGTCTTGCTTGGATTCAGCTTCAATTTGTTCTCCCTCATCCAGCCCGTACTGCCTATTGGCAGAAATTTAGAGAATGAGTGCCATTTTCTGTAGATGAAAAGGAGAAGTAGATTTGGGTGTCATCAGCATACTGATAACACCCAGCACCAAACCTCCTGATGACCTCACCCAGCGGTTTCATGTAGATGTTAAAAAGCATTGGTGACAGAATGGAGCCCTGGGGGACTCCATATAACAGCTCCTGCTTTGAGGAGCAACTGTCACCAAGCTCCACCATCTGGGATCTACCCAAGAGATAGGAACATGGAACCACTGCAGAGCAGTGCCTCCTATTCCCAACTCCCCCACGCGGTGGTATTGAACGCCGCCGAGAGATCCAAGAGGACCAACAGAGTAACACTCCCTCCGTTGATTCCCTGGTAAAGGTCATCCATCAGGCTGACCAAGGCTGTCTCAACCCCATAGCCCATTCTAAAGCCAGTTTGAAATAGGTCTAGATAATCAGTTTCCTCCAAAACCACCTGGAGCTGGTTGGCCACCACCGTCTTGATTACCTTGCCTAACCAGGGGAGATTGGAGATTGTCCTATAACTATCTATCGCTGAGGGATCCAGGGAAGGCTTCTTAAGAAGAGGTCAAGCTATTGCCTCCTTCAAACAAGGAGACACCCTCCCTTCCCTCAGTGATGTATTTATGATATTAACTAGGCCATCTCCAACAAGCTGGTGATGTTATAAGTTGGTGATGTTATGCACCTATTAACTCTAAACACTTTCCCCACCAATACCTCTTTATTACGCGAAGATAAAATACCATAAACTAGATGTTACAGGATAGAAACCAAACCAGTTTCAATATTAATACATCATCCTCAATTGTTTACACAAATGTCTCAGCAGTTCTTAAATTCCATTCTCTCGAGGTAAGCAGTAGGTGGAAAAGAGAAAAAGACAACATCGCTGCAACAAGGAACAATTATTTCAGTGAAGAAAAAAGGGAGAACAACATAACATCTGCAACAAGAAACAATTAACTCAACTTCTATCATTCAGAGAAATGAACAAGTGGGTGATTTTTGGAAAATTTTGAACCTTCCCCCCAAAGGAAGGATCCTTTGGGGTTTGGGGGGAAAGGTTAAAAAAATTTAAAACTGTCCACTTGCCCATTTCTTTTGTGTGGTGGATGGTAAATAGCACCCATCTCGCCCTACCACCCATCCCACTCTGATGTCCCTAGGACCTACCCATGTGGAACAATAGCGTGATTCAAGTTCCCCATTGTTCCCTGTGGCTGAATCAATCAAATCACTCAAATCAATTCGAGTTGATTCATCAAAACAGCCGGCAGTGGTGACCATTTCAATTAATCAATTTGATTATTTTGTGATTCAATCTGAGCTCAAATCAAATTGCAAAATACGATTTGTGTACATCTCGGTGTTTTTTTCCCCCTGTAAGAAAAATGTTGCTTTCAGTGAAAAAAGGAAAGCAACTGAGAAATATTTTAAATAAAATAAGGAAAAATGGGGGGGGGGGTTGCATTTCATTTCATTTCTGTGTGTAAACTACTGTATTTTTTTTTCCCAGTCCTTGTTTTAAAATAAAAATAAGATACAAATTAAAAATCTTATTTGAAATACTACCCTGATTCAAATATGGAGTTCCTGAATTTTCTTTCTGGTTTATTCTCTCTCCTCCTGCGGGCTTCTGAGACATTTAAGCAACAACACTTTGATTGCTTACTCTTCTCTCAAAGTTGTATCAGAGAAACCATTTAGGAATCTAAAAGAGGCATCTGTGTCTGTTGCTGGAGAGAAGAGGAGAGACCTGGCATGTAACACGTGGAGTTCTCCCTCTTGGGCTGTTGTCAGTGCTGGTCAACATGTGCTAGAAACTGTACTCTAGGGGAACCCATCACAGCTTCAACACAATTATAAAATGTTAGAATATCCAGAGTGGGGAAGAAGAACCTGCCAAATATTTTCCACTGTCAGGAGAGAAACAGCACCTGCAAGAGATATGCATGCAACAACACACTGATAGTATTTTCTGCCTTGTTTTTCTGTTTTGTTTTCCAGTGTGCTGTTTCGCTTTTTCATAGGATCAAAATAAGAGATCTGGAGCCAGTTCAGATGATCACCAGCCTCTCTACACACAAAGAGGATAGGGCAGCGCTGAGAGCATGGCCATCCTGAAATCATTGAAGGACATCCTGACATGTTGTCAGGGCATCTTTTAATCAGAGGAAGCTGCCTTATAGCGAGTCAGGCCATTGCTCCATCTAGCTCAGTAATGTCTACACAAATTGCTAGTCACTTCTTCAAGGTCACAGGCAGGAGTCTCTCTCAACCCTATCTTGGAGATGCCAGTGAAGGAACTTGGAACCTTCTGCATGTAAACACACAGATGCTCTTCCCAGAGTGGCCCCATCCCCGAAGGGGAAGACCTTACTGTGCTCACACATTGTCTCCCATTCAAATACAAACCAGGGCAGACCCAGCTTATCAAAGGAGTCAATTCATGCTTGCTACCACAAGACCAGCTCTCCTCACCACATCACATGAGAGGGGTGTTTGTCCAAATCACCTTCTACAAATGCTACAAAACCCTGTTTAAATGTGATTAAAGGACACCCTAACAGCACATCAGGGCATCCTTTAGCGCCATCAGGATGGGCACGCTCTCAGTGTGAACACATCCTCCTCATGTGTAGAGACTGGTGATCATTTGAAGCAGCTCCTGCAAGTGAGAATAAAACCCTTGCTGATCTAACCCCACCCCACCAAGATTTATTATAGTCTATTGCATATGCCACAATCCAGCTAAAATTAAACATTTGGCCATCGTATTAATTTCATCAGGAGAGAATTAAGCACAAACATTCCCTTTGAAATAAACAAGGTTTCCCTAGCCCCTCAAATTCTCTCAGCACAACATTTCTGGCTGAAGGTCTGGGACTACACTGAATAGTCACCTTTTTAAATTTTCAGGCCAAAAATTATGTCTGAACTAGTTCAGACATAATATGAAATCTTGGTTAAAGTTGGGCTCCCCACAATGTCTCTGGGCCTCAGGAGCATGCTATTCCCCCTCCCATCTCCTTGTGGGTGGTCGCTTCCCATCTAGGTTAAAATAAACCAAGACTGGTCATGACATCCAAACTCACCAATCTCAGTTTATTCTAGCCTACTTACTTCAGATAAGCCAAGATCCATACTCAACATTTGAATTAAGTTTCAGATCACAGCTTATTTGAAGTAAGTAAGTAAGTAATAATAATAATAATAATGAAGAAGAAGAAGAAGAAGAAGAAGAAGAAGAAGAAGAAGAAGAAGAAGAAGAAGAAGAAGAAGAAGAAGAAACTGAGATTGGTGGATTCAGATGTCACAACCAATGTTGGTTTATTTTAACCTAGAGCAGAAGTGGAAGCTCACACAGGATGGGAAGGGGAAATGTGCACTCCCAAGCTTCAGAGATCTCACACAGAGCCCAGCTTTAACCGAGGTTCCATGTGACATCTGAATCAGCCCATTATTTTGAAAGAACCAAAATAATTCATACCAAACCATGCAATGTTTGTTTTGCCCCCCGCCCACCCCGCCTTCCTTTTTCCTTTTCTGCTCTACACATCAAGTTTTCCGTCTTTGCTGCTGCTGCTTCAAGACCTTTCTTTTCTAGTTAGAGCTTCTTTCCTCTTAAAAGATGAAGTGCGCAGTTTGGGAGTGCCTCTGGATCTGGAGTTGACCCTGGATGTTTGTGTGACAGTTGTCCTCATAGAGTGCCTTTGCTCAGCTTCGGTGTGCCAGCTGTGGCCCGACCCGGAGACACAGCATCATGAACCATGCCTTAGTCCAGGGGCTCCTGATCATGGGAGCCCAAATGCGGTATACAACTCCCAGCGCCCCCACTGAACATGGGGGTGCCCAGGGGGTATGTGGCTAGCAGAAGCATCTTCTCTTCTTCCTTTCCACATTCACTGAACATGTGAAAAGGAAGAGCAACCACCAAAGGGGAGGAGAGCTGGTCTTGTGGCAGCAAGCATGAATTGTCCTCTTTGCTAAGCAAAGTCCTCCCTGGCTTGCATTTGAATGGGAGACTACATGTGAGCACTACAAGATATTCCCCTTAGGGGATGGGGCCACTCTGGTAACAGCATCTGTGTTCTTGCATGCAGAAAGTGCCAAGTTCCCTCCCTGGCTTCTCCAAGATAGGGCCGAGAGAGTCTCCTGCCTGCAACCTTGGAGAAGCCGCTGCCAGTCTGTGAAGACAATACTGAGCTATATGCACCAAGGGTCTGACTCAGTATAAGGCAGCTTCCTATGTTCCTAAAGATGGCTTGTTGCTCCTGAGATGAGGGTTAAAGTTCAGACACGCTTTGGCTGATTGCATGGAGAGAAATCAATCTGACAATATAGACCTTGATTCCTCACTAGTAAAGCTGTAAAAGACAGACCACCCTTGTCGCTGCTTATGTTTCTTCACATCTAGAGTAACATCTGCCTTGTGGTGTTTCCTGCCAGATTCTTGATGGATGACCATTTTGAAAATTGTCAGGAAGTATCTTATGAGCATATGAAACCGCCTTATACAGAATCAAGCTGTATCCAGCCGGGGTACGCCCACTAGTATAGATGATGTAAATACAAATGGAATGACAGAAGGGCAACCCCACTCAAAAACCTGGCCACATTTTGTGGCGAGGAGGTCTGAAGGGGAAGGGAACCACTGCCAGAAAATCAGAACACAACTATTAGTAGCCTAACCTAATGTGTTTAAAGTTATTTAATTATATTGATTTTTTTTTTTTATTTAGCAATTGGGCAAAATTCTACCTGAATACTTTTCCATATATCTCCACATGTGAACAAATGGAGAATTATCTTTTTAAGCATCTTCTTATGTTCTTATGTTCTTACCCGCTAGCTATTCCCTTTGGTGCTGAAGTGCTCCTCTGCTTTTGCCATGTTCACCCTTAGGCTAGGCCCTCATAGGAACCGGTGTGGTTATAGCATAATATATTTAACATCTTCCCCCACTGCCTGGGCAAGGAGGCACCTTCTAGAGTGGTAGCTCTTATAGCAGGAGGAGAGCAACTGTCCCTCTTCATCTCCAGCTCAGCATCCCTCCAGTGGCTGCTCCAGGTGTCTTACTTATCTATCTATCTATCTATCTATCTATCTATCTATCTATCTATCTATCTATCTAATTTGTATACCCTCCCCAAACTTTCGTCTCTGTGTGTGTTTTGTGTTTTTGTGTTTCCTTTTGGAGTGTGAGCCCACTGAGGACACTGTTTGAGATGGAAACTGCTTTTATTGAAACATTTAATAATAATGAACATTTTAATGATAATGAGCAAATTTTAATAATAATGAGCACCATCCAGACTGCTGTCACATTAGAATGTTTTCTGCATGCATCAATCTTTCTCAATCCTCCCTTCCTTCTGTTGCCCTTCCTTCTGTTCCTTCTGTATGCCCCCCACACCCGCAATTATTTTCCTGGGGGATCAGAAGAGCAAAGGGAAGGCCTGGAAGAATCATTGCATACATGAAACATTCTAATGTGAGGGTGGCATTAGCCTAGATCCTGCTCAATAGCAAGAGCAATAGTTCACTCCTGGCTAACGGAGCAAAGAGGCACTTTTTGAAGTGGTGACCCTCTTAGAAGAAGAGAGAGAAAGGAGAGAAACTGGTCCTATGCAACCCCAGCACAGAGTATCTCCAGTGGCTGGTGCTGATGTCTACCTTGGGTTTCTTTTTAGACAGACAGCCCTTTTGGGACAGGGAAATATCTTACTATATTTTCTGTGTAAACCCATTTGAGAACTGTAATGGAACCCACTGGAGCCTGGGCTGTCTGACGCAGATACCCATGTTGCAATATGGTTCCAGGTAGACACCACCACCACTCTCTGCCTCCAGAACGAACTTAAACTTGTGTTTGAACCAACCTTTGGTGGATTCCCCGTCTCCACAGGGTGAGATCCTGATTCATTTCACCTTTAAGTAGCCTAACCAAACAGCCACCGGCCAGCTCTTGGGAAGTTGCAGCTTCTGGGCAACACATACAATGAACATGACTGTCCTCTCTAAAAGATAACTTTATTAGTCTACAGGTACCAAGGCGGGTAGGGGAAGCAGGTCGGTATTGAGAAAATAAAGTAAAAGTCATTCTCAGCTCCTAACACAATTTGAAGCCTTAAGTAAATCACTTACCTATCTTGATGGAGAATGGTTCAGATGGAAAGTTAGCTGATACCACAACAAAGGGCAACATACAATTTTCAAAGCCTTTCTTAGTCCTTTTCCTCCATTCAGAGTTGTATCACAAGGGGTCAGGTTGACAGCTCCTCGACGAATGACCAGGTGTGAGGCCCTGCTGGACAAAGGTGACTGTGGGTCCAACACCTGTCCATAGTTCAAAGATTTTACAGTCACAGGTCCCACAGGGTAGGTTATGTGAGAAGTGTCCATTTCTTCTGAGCTAGATAGGATTAAGTGATTGGGGTTGCCATGTCCTATGGATGTTGTGGATGTGATACTCTCACGTCATAATAATGGAGTATACCTCCCATTATGGTTTCTCTACAAGAACTTTTTGCTGAAAAGTATATACAGGTGAAACTCGGAAAATTAGAATATCGTGCAAAAGTCCATTAATTTCAGTAATGCAAATTAAAAGGTGAAACTGATATATGAGACAGACGCATTACATGCAAAGCGAGATAAGTCAAGCCTTAATTTGTTATAATTGTGATGATCATGGCGTACAGCTCATGAAAACCCCAAATCCACACTCTCAGAAAATTAGAATATTACATGGAACCAAGAAGACAAGGATTGAAGAATAGAACAATATCGGACCTCTGAAAAGTATACAGTGTACTGTGCTTGATTGGCCAGCAAACTCGCCTGACCTGACCCCATAGAGAATCTATGGGGCATTGCCAAGAGAAGGATGAGAGACATGAGACCAAACAATGCAGAATTGCCGAAGGCCGCTAATGAAGCATCCTGGTCTTCCATAATACCTTCCATAATACCACAGGCTGATAGCATCCATGCCACGCCGCATTGAGGCAGTAATTGCTGCAAAAGGGGCCCAAACCAAGTACTGAATACATATGCATGCTTATACTTTTCAGAGGTCCGATATTGTTCTATTCTTCAATCCTTGTCTTCTTGGTTCCATGTAATATTCTAATTTTCTGGGATTGTGGATTTGGGGTTTTCATGAGCTGTACGCCATGATCATCACAATTATAACAAATTAAGGCTTGACTTATCTCGCTTTGCATGTAATGCGTCTGTCTCATATATCAGTTTCACCTTTTAATTTGCATTACTGAAATTAATGGACTTTTGCACGATATTCTAATTTTCCGAGTTTCACCTGTATATAAATATTAATAAAATCACCACCACCACCACCATCATCCTCATTGCTGTACCAAAAATGGGCATCAAAATATAAGCATTAATGGATATTAAAGTTACCCCTGCTAACTTTGCAAAGAAGCACCTTTTATCGTGCTGATTCTCTTTATTTAGCAGGAGGAGAGTAACTGGCCCTATCCACCCCCAGCACAGTACCTCCAGTGACTGTTGCTGGTATCTGTCTCATTTTACTTTTAGATTGTGAGCCCTTTGATGACAGGGATCCATCTTATTTGTTTATTACTTCTCTGTGTAAACTGCCCTGAGCCATTTTTGGAAGGGCGGTATAGGAATCGAACAAACAAACAAACAAACAAACAAATAAATAAATGATATTGGGGCAACTGAAAAGGGTGCAGATAATTCAGGGTAATGGCTGCACTGCAGGGCTAGTTTCCATGTGGTTTACTCTTCCCCAGTCATTAACATGTTTGTTTGGTTATCGATCCATTTAGCACAGAACTTTCTATGCAGAGTGGCAACAGCCCTGAGGGTCCATGAGGGTCATCTTCAGTGGAAATGCCAAGGACAGCATCCAGCACCTTCTGCATACAAAGCACGAACTATACCAATAAATTATGAACTTTCTCTAGGAAGAGCCAACATGCTGTTCAAAATCCAGTGTGGTCTGGGGAGTCCTTGGTTGAAGTCCATGTCTGGTCATGAAGCTCTCCAGGTGGTCTTGGGCAAGTCACTTTCTTTCAGACTGATCTACTTCATGGGGTGGCTTCTGTCATCACTGTGAGTTGGAAACCCATGTTTGCTGCACTGAGCTCATCAGAAGAGTGGCCAGCAAATGTGGCAAATGACATCAATCTTGCCACTTTTGTCTAGAATCCATTTCAAATATGCTTTCTTGTTGAACTATAGCTGCAACTGTTTTTCTCCACTTTTAGCAGTACTTGGAGTAGCTTGGCTTGACCACAATTTACACTGTGGTTGTCATTACTCAATACCAATGACATTTAGGTTTCCAAGGTCCTCCTTTAGAGTGGTGATGCTGGGCTCTAGATGACCTACAGAAAGAGCTTTAGGAAACACCAGCTGGTTGTGTATGAATGGCTATACTAATAGCTTTCACCACCACTAGCGGAAAATTGTAGGAGACATTTACTGCTGACCAATGCCAAGAGTAACAGTTACCCACAATCCATTAGGCTAACATGGAAACTCATCAAAGAACCCAGCCCTGTATTCCTACCACACCAAGGGGTTCTAATTTATCGAAACATGGCATTTCTATATTGTATGTAGGCTTACTGGTATATACTGTGCATGACCTTTGCTGGGGACATGAAGTATACTACAAAAAATGCTTTCCAGCCAGAAGATTGGCATCCCAGTTCAGAGAACATTTCTTTACCATTAGCTTCAGTAAAACTCACTTGCAAATCATGTGTTCCAGTGTTGATGATTTGCTGGTGGAAACTCTGGTTCCTAAAAGGAGGGGAAGAAGTTGCTAGAAAAGAGAAGCAGAGGTATAATACTAGGGATCTGTGAATTAATTTGGGTACAAAATGATTTGTACCCAAATCTAGCTGATTTGGGTAATTTGTAGACAGAACAAATAGCCCCTGTGCTCAATTGCCCAGATTTGGACACAAAACAAATTACCCAGATTTGGATCCAAAAAGATCTGGAGATTCAGACCTCCATTTTGTGGCCAAAGTGGCTAGTGCCCAGTGGGTGGAAGCTACCACCCAAATTTCAAAGAAATTAGTCAAATGGGAGATTTTTTTAATGAAGTTTTCCATGGATCCACTATCATTGTTCATCATGAACAAAGATGAACAATGATAGTGGAGCCTTAGTCTTAGCACCAAAGATGATGAATGAACATCTTTGTTCATCTTTGTTCATTCATCATCTTTGGTGCAAAATGATGAATAGCTGGAGAATCTACTATCAACAAAATAGTGGATTTTAACAACAAAGCCCAGTACCCCATGGGCTTGTGGTTTGGGAGTGGTTGGCACTCCATGTGCACTACATCACAACCCTGGTGCCCCCATGTGGAATTATGGGGCTGCTGAAATCCCCATCATTCCCTATGGGAAAAAGTTTAAAGACGTGAAAACTTTTTTTAAAAAAAATCACCCCTTTGCCAATTTCTTTGAAACTGGAGTGCAGCTTCCTTCCACCCATTGGGAACTACCACCCACCACAACCCACTCTGGGCGGCCCTATGCCCCCCACATGGAGATATGGGGCTGCTGAAATCCCCATGATTCCCTATGGGGGAAAGCTTAAAGATGCACAAACTTTTTTTAAAAAAAATTATAAAATCACCCCTTTGCCCATTTTTTTTGAAATTTGGGTGGTAGCTTCCACCCATTGAGCACTACCACAACCCCACACTTTAACCCCCATAACCCTTTTTTGCCCCAAATTGATTCAGATTCAGATTCAGATTGATTTGGATCCAAATTGAATCTGGGGTGATTCGGGGGGGCAGATTTGGACCCAAAACAAATTGGTTACAAATCAAATCTAAAAAATTGATTTGTGCACATCCCTACATAATACCACAATGGTCCTCCTCTCCCAAAGCAATGCCAATTTCTCACCAGCTTCCAGACAAGGAAGTACAATCCTGTGGCAATCCTTATTGGCATTTCAGTATTACATTAAACTGGTTGCCACTCTAATTGCCAGTGTGCAAGACATATACAACATGTGACATAGATGAACAGAGAATCAAACTCAAAAGTGGCTTAATATTGCATTTATTTAGTAGCCGAAGGCCTGGCATAAATAACAAGCAGAATTATGGGGGACAATTTTATTTCCATGTGTTATCTTTCTCCCTCTCTGCTTATGTTAGTCTCCATTCCCTCCCTCCCCGCTCCTTTCTTTCCCTTTCTTTCTTTCCTTCTCCAGATTCTCTCCCTCTTGTTCCCTCCTTCCTTTCCAGTCCTCTTGCTGCCCTGCCCTCTCCTTTTCTCCTGCCCCCTGTTTGCTCCAGAGCTTCATTACAATTCCTTCCTGGAAAGATATGTATTCTCGAACATTCTGTATACACACTATGCTGATAAACCTTAATAGGCTCCCTGGCAGAAATCTTCTACATGCCTTTGCAGGGGCAGCCTGTGAGATTGTGGCACCTGAGCCAGAGTGCCAAATCTTGCCTTGCCTCATGCTCCTGGTGGGGGCCAGCCTTCTTTCACAAGCAACCTTTGCAAGCTTTGAAAATGGCATGGGGACAAGGAGGAGGGAAGGTTGCCAGCAGTGTCCTCTTCTCTCCTAACACTTCATGCCCTCTAGCTCCTTACTGTTGATTTGGCTTGACCTTTGGCTTGGACCTGGCTTTCCCCCCCCCCCTTCTTCCATTTTTTTTTAATACTGCCTAATATGTACATCTCTAGGCAGTGTAGAGAATCCAATTCCAAACACAATATAAAACAGACGGGAATCAATTAAAATGTCGCAAAATACAGTAAAAACAATCTCATAAAATGCAAACAAATTAAAGAGTTTAAAATTTAAAAGCCTGAGAAAACAGGTGCATCTTGAGGGTCTTCCTAAAAGCAAACAGAGAAGGGGATGATCTCAACAAGGAGCATATTCCAAAGGCTCGGGGGCAGTCACAGAGAAGGCCCAGTCCTGAGTTGCCATCAAACGAGCTGGCGGCAACCGTAACCAGATCACTCCAGAAGATCGTAATAGGCTTCTGGCTCCTGTTCTGACCTTCTGACTTGACTGATACTTGGCTTGACCTCCAGTGTGTTCCTGGCTTCTATCTGACCCTCTGCCTCCTGGTGACTACTTGATCTGATCCTCAGTGAGGCACTTCACACGATCAATGTGAAGCGCTGGAGGGGGTTCTCTGGGGAGAGCGGGCTTAGCCCGCTCTCCCCACAAATGATCAACAGGCCGCCCACATGACTGCCGGCTCTGTTACGGAGCCAGTGGGGGCTGCAGGGATCGGGGGCTGCGTGGCCCCCAGAAGTTCCAGGATGCCCTGCACAAGCACGTGGGGCATCCTGGAGTGACCCCCGAGCCCGGGAGGCTGTTTACTCATGCCTGGTCAGGGGTCTACTTATGTGTCGCCGCGCGCCACAGCAACACATGAGCAAAAAGAGGAGGTTAACGGAGCGCTCGCTCCATTAACCTCATCTTAGTGGAGGGGTAATTAGGTGAGCTAGCCTCCTTGGGAGCACCGGGTTCGCCTGCAAGTCCGGTGGTTCCCACGGTCACTGGAGAATGGGCTAAGCTCCCTTAGCCCGCTTTCCAGTGACTGTGAGAATAGCTTCAGTATGTTCCTGATTGCCTGCCTGGCATGAACTCCTGACTCTCGCAGTCCTGACTTTGGACTTGTGCGCACACACATACACACACACACACACACAGAGTGACTGCTGCTTTCGGCCCAACTGCCCGATAGGTGAATCCCAAAGAGCTGCTCCCATGGCAGCAGCAAGGGGCCTCTGGCTGCCTTCCTGGCACCCGAATAATTTACTGCCTAAGGTGACCGTCCCACTTTGCCTCATGACAGGGCCGTCCCCATGCCCCAACTCTCTGAAGCAGCACCTTCACATTCACCCTGTATGTGTGTGCCACCCTAACAAAACAGAAACAGAAACAGAAACTGGTGAATAACACTGCACTGCATGGAAACCAAAGTGGCTCCTGGTCTAGTCACATTGATGATGAGCAATCAGTGCCTTTAAAATGCAGCAGATGCTCACCTCTCACTCTTTGAGAGAAGTGTGAAAACAGTTCCACCACACATCAGATGGACCTATATTGTAAAAATGGGCATTTTATTTCTTCATGGTTGGTATCCCCCTCCTTCACCAGCGTGAGGTCTAATGTCAAAAATCACATCCCACTCTCCTTAGATCAAGAAAGCCTACAAAGAAAATGCCATATTCTCCCGGCCACAGGCTTCGATGATCTTTCAGAAGGGCTACACAAATGTGTGAAAGCCGGGTCTAGCCATAGGTATTAATCATGATAGCTAAATGGAATCTCTGCATACAGTAGCAGTCTATCTGAATTCCAGATGCTGGGAACCACCAGTAGGAGATGACTGTCCTCTTCATGCCCTGTTTCTGTGATCCAGGAAGCATTTATTTCTCCACTGTTGCTAAAAGAACACTGCAATCGATGGAGATTAGTGTGAACCAGCAAGGCAATATTTATGTTTTCGTATTTATTGTATTGTATTTTTATTTAAAACCTTTCTCCCATCACATGGCTCAGCAGAGCCCTCAGGCAGCTTACAGCTGTAAAACCACAGAATGCAATTAAGCATAAAACACAAAAATTTTTAAAAAGCAGTTAAATACAGTGGTAAAATACTTTTCAGGTACAAGATGTCTCAGACACAGGATTAAACAGTTCAGCCATTGCTCCCAATCACTGACGAACCAAAAGGTTGCAGCCCTTTTCTGCTGTCCTTCCAACCCGTGAATATTCACTTTAGGGAAAGCATTTCAGTAACTGAGTTGATAAACTTTTTGGGATGGACAGAAGGAAATCTGAGATACACTGGTAGGTCTCTGGGTGAACAACAGTAGATTGGCCAACATTTCTCATTCTCAATCATTTTAACAATAGCAAGAGAGAGAGAAACTCTGCCATAGTTTGCTTTATGCTATTTCCTGGTCACTCAACATCAGTGATCCTCAACTGTAAAATGGGAGTATTTATTTATATTTATTTTGTTTTGTTTTTTACATTTATATCCCGCTCTTCCTCCAAGGAGCCCAGAGCGGTGTACTACATTCTTAAGTTTCTCCTCACAACAACCCTGTGAAGTAGGTTAGGCTGAGAGAGAAGTGACTGGCCCAGAGTCACCCAGCAAGTATCATGGCTGAATGGGGATTTGAACTCGGGTCTCCCCGGTCGTAGTCCAGCACTCTAACCACTACACCATGCTGGCTGCCTTTGACCCGGTCTTTGTGCAGCTTTACTGGCCACTTTTAGAGTTTTATATTAGTACTAGCTGGGCTGGGCACACAGCATCTGTGCCTCTAGCCACCTGACCCCCACCACCGGTATTTCCCCCTGTGCCGCTGCTGTCCCATTGTTTTCTCTCTCCCTCCCTCCAGCCCACCCACCAGCTGCCAGCATTTTCTCCCTCCCCCACCTGCCCACCCGCTGCCATTACTACCATTTTGCCCACGCAGCCTGCTGCTGGCTTGCCCTTCTGCCCGCTCATCCGTCCTGCCACCGGTTGCCTTCCCGCCCACTCGTCCATCCCGCTGCCGGCTTGCCCTCCCATCCGCTTGTCCATCCTGCCACTGGCCAGCCACCTCCACTTTCTTTCCCCTGCCTGTCCCATGGCTATTCGGCAGTTCTCTGAACTCTCATGAGAGCTGCCACACATGGAATTAGCCACGGGTATGCCTTAGAGAAGTATATATATAAAGACGATTTATGATCTGGATTAACTCAGATATAAATTTGTACTTTTATATTGAGGTCATTCTCTCAAGCAACATGGGGAGGGCTGTGGGGGGGGGGCAGGAACCTACCTGACTTCCCCCACACTACTACTACTACTACTATTACTACTACTATGAATATTTATATACTGCTCTTCAACCAAAGTTCTCAAAGGGGTTTACATAGAAAAATAAATAATACACACAATCTGTGGCTTCCCTCGGCTCTGCCATCTGCATGCCCAGACGAACAGCACAGCAGCAGTCGCTGCGGTGAGCGGGGGGTGGGGGGGAGCCCAGGATGCCAGGAATCCCACAATGCACCATGCAAGCAGTGTGGTGCATTGCGAAGATTCCTGTTGCTGGGTTGCTCCTTCCCCTGGCCTCTATGGTTTTAATGGCTGCTGCAGCCTGCTCACCCACATGACCAGGCAGTGAGGTCATGTCCTCCTCCCTCACTTTTACCCCAGGTTTCAAACTGAGGCTACCCAGCGGAGGAATGCTAGGACGGGGAGCAATCCTGGTGCTTCTCACAACCAGCCCTAACTGGGCTAACACAGAGCGCTGGTCATGAGAATGACCTCATTATGAAGTTTGCCCCACTGGATTGTTCATGGGGTGCTGTAGGTAACTGGTTCCAACTCATGAGCCATCATGTTGTGGTTGGCATCATCCATTCCCTGAACCATGTAAGTATCCCATGTAAGAAGTGAACAGTAGAGTGGACCTGTTCCTTCTCATGATCTGGACATTTGCCATGATCTGGATATTATCCTGCACATGCCTTGAAGTGAAAACAAGAGACACAAGACCATCTCCTTCTTCATTGCAGTGAGGCTTGCACAAGAGATCTTCCCAGAGGATTGTGCCTTAATTGTCTCTGCTGCCACAACTTGTTTAAAATAAATTGGGGCTTCATATTATAATCTGAGGCAACAAATTGATGAAGCCTCTGTCTCCCGTGGGAACCGAACACAAGCTGTTAAAGGGGAAAAAAATAGATTTTTCTGCTGAGATATGACTTTAAGGAGAGACAAGTGTGAGCAAACAAAGCTGTCTCCTCAAACACAGCAATAAGAAAGTGCCAGAATGTCTGATGTTGAGATTAATGTGTTTAATAGCAGTAAAGGGTTGGTTTTTTTAACCCTTTCAACATCTGCATAAGTTGAAGCTACCAGACAGGTTATCTTGCAACAGAACCACCTTATATGAACTTCAAGTGAGCCTCCTCTAACTGTTCATTGTTATCCTTGTCCAGACTGGAAGCCTACAGCAAAAGGGTTGGAACTTGATGCCCTCAGACATGGTTGCCTCCTCCAGACTGACAGGAAAAAAGGAGGGTCATATTAATGGGCTGCAGCATTGTAGGACACAAATGAAATCAAATGCCACCATATCTGGAATAATCAAACTACCTAACCGTGCAGCTGGGAAGTAACTTGCCTAGGGAGCAAGAGGTTGCTGGTTTGAATCCCTGTGGGTATGTTTCCCAGAATATGGGAAACTCCTATATCGGGCAGCAGCGATATAGGAAGATGCTGAAAGGCATCATCTCATACTGCGCGGGAGGAGGCAATGGTAAACCCCTCCTGTATTCTACCAAAGAAAAACCACAGGGCTCTCTGCTGACCAGGAGTCGGCATCAACTCGACAGCACAACTTTACTTTACTGGAATAATCAGTAGCAAGCAAATTAGCCAAATCACCATAGAGATACAGGGCTAGATTGTCTCCCCTACTCCATTCCTTATCCACGTTAGATCATAGAGTTATGGGAGTAGATCAGATACCCCACTCCATCCCTTATCCACATTAGATTAGGCAGATTACCATAGAGAGGAATATGTGAGCTCCTCCACTTCATCCCTCATCCACATCATGCTTCTGCTGCTTAAGTTGCGGTTTTCTTTTTTCTCTTTCTATGTTCTCCCATCCTAGTTGATAATTCCTGGAGGATCCAAATGCAGTGCAAACCACCCACTGCCCTAACCCCTCTTTCTCAACCTCCTTATCACTCTGAGAGAAACAGTGCAAACCTCTCATATTCACAGGGCTTTCATGGAAGAGATAGGGAATGGCCATGCAACATGCAAGAGCACCCACGGCCAACATTGGCTGTGTTCACACAATCACAATGATCCTGGTTAAAAGGTTAGCCTGGTTAAAAAGCTAGCCAGGATAGCTGTGCCCCACAGAGCGTATTGTGAGAACCCACAAATTCAGATCCTGGTTGTCTGTTCTTGTTAATTGTGGGTTAACCTCTGTAGTTTGACCAGGATTGCCCAGAAATTCTGGGTTCTCGCAATCCGCTCTGCAGGGCCCAGCTATTCTAGTTAACTATCCTGGTTAACTCTTTAACCAGGGTCACTGTGATGCTAAGCAGGGTCTGCCCTAGTTTGCATTTGAATGGGAGACCACGGGGCTATTCTCACGATTAGCAAAAATCAGGCTAGGAAGAGCCTAGCCCAATTTTTGCTAATCGTAAGAACCACCGGGCTTGGCTGCGAGCCCGGTGGTTCTAGAGCAGGTAACCTGCTCAAGAACCCCTGCCCTAAAACCAGGTTTGTGGAGCAAGCGCTCCGCAAACCTGGTTTTCTAGATCGTGAGTAGCCACGGTGTGGCTTCGCGCCATGCCTACTCACGAGGAGACCCCCGGAGGGGAGGCGAAAAGCAGTCTCCCGGCTCCAGGGGTCTCACCAGCATGCCCTGCGTACTCATGCAGGGCATGCTGGAGCTTGTGGGTGCCAATCAGCCCCTGCTCCCCACAGCCCCCGCCAGCTCCGTCACGGAGCCAGCAATCATGTGGGAGGCCAATCCGGCCACCCAGGGCTCCCTCCCCACTCACTGCCCCAAACCAGGTCTCACGGATCGTGAGACCTGGCTCTACATGTGAGCACTGTAAGATATTCTCCTAAGGGAAAGTGCCACCCCAGGAAGAGCGTCTGCATGTTTGCATGTAGAAGGTTCCAAGTTCCCTCCCTGGCATCTCCAGATAGGGCTGAGATAAACTCCTGCCTGTAATCTTGGAGAAGCCACTACCAGTCTGGGTAGACAATACTGAGCTAGACGGACCAATGGTCTGACTCAGTAGAAGGCAACTTCTGATGTTCCTAACAGAATTTTACAGATCTTCCTATTAACTAAAGTACAAGGCAGTGAGTCTGTTGATTGTTATGTATTTATTTATTGACTAATTGATTTAAAGCTTCTTCTCTTTTTTTACTCAGCTCTTCAGCTTATTTCACTGAGTCAGTTTGGCAATCAGCTTAAATCAGAATGCTCTGCCTTAACAGATGTTTGGACTGAGGTGCCTGTGAACCCAAGAGTGGTCAGCACATACAGTCCCTCAAGATTAGCACTTTACTCTTGCACTCAGAAGCAATGCCAAAGGTACACATTAAAATCTGGCTGTGTTAGTACTGTTCCTGCAGTCTTTGCACAGGATGCTTCTGCACTGATTTATCACACAATGCATCATTTAGGTTATCTATTTTTAAGTTGCATCAGAGGAGTCTGGGTTGATTATGTAATTCCTTTTTAAGCAATGCTTTCTGTTGCCATGACATAGGCATTGCAAATTGGTAGGTTTAACACACAGGACAAATTCCTTGCTTCATTTTTCAGTGATCTCTGAAAATGGCTATTAGTTTACTGCAGAGATTTTCAAATTTTGATCCCCAGACATGGTTCGACTACAACTCCCATCATCCCCAGCCACAGTGGTCAAGGGGACTTGTAGTCCAACAACATCTAGGGACCAAGTTTGAGAACCCCTGGCTTCCTGAGATCCTTGATATCTTATATTCCACACTATCTTTTTTTTATTTTAGATAGACTACTATTACCACAATTATTTATGTATCACTTCTAAACAAACAGTTCTCTAAGCAGTTTTCATTTTTTTTAAAAAAATGCACCAGATATGTTTAAATCTTCACTATCTTTGTTACAACACCAAGACCTTCTTGAACTTTTTTTGGGGCTGAGCCATAGGCAGCCATCAAATGGGAGCCAGAAGCCCGGGAACCAGGATTCAGGCCAGAGATCAGACTGGAACATCAAGTTAAGCAGAGAGGTCAAACAGGGGGAACAAGGTGACTCTAAATCAGCCAGGGCAGCCTGTAATTGCCCAATCAAAGCCCCAGAGGTCAATCACACAGTCAAAAACTGTGTTCTACCAGACTATGGAAAACACCTATATCGGGCAGCAGCGATATAGGAAGATGCTTGAAAGGCATCTTCTCATACTGCGTGGGAGGAGGCAATGGTAAACCTCTCCTGTATTCTACCAAAGAAAACCACAGGGTTCTGTGGGCCCAGGAGTCGAAATCGACTTGATGGCACACTTTACATTACCTACCCCGGTTTGGGAACTGTGTGTGCTCCCAATTTTTGGTTGTGTGGAAGCAAGGTAAGAGGAAAACCTGGGTAGAAGTGATTGTGTGGAAACAAGGTAGGAGAAGAAGCTACCCAGGTTTTCCTCTTACCTTGCTTCCACACAATGAGGCACTTCACATGATTAGTATGAAGCACCTCGAGGTGGTTTGCGGGGACAGTGGGCTTAGCCCATTCTCCCTGCAGACGATTGCCTGCAGAGCCCTGGGCAGCCGGATTGGCTGTCCTCACGACTACCAGCTCCAACATGGAGCCAGTGGGAGCTGCAGGGATAGGGGGCCGCTTGGCCCCCAGAAGTCCCAGGATGCCCCGTGCAAGCGCGCAGGGCATTCTGGGCGGGAGCGAGCCTGGGAGGCTGCTTGTAGCCTCCTGGTTGTTGGGAATTCTCTCTGGTAAGAGAATCCCTTTTTCATTATAGCAGAGTGCACAGAGGCACAACACAGCAGAATTTGGTTAAGCATGTGTGTATGCTGAGAATAAAGTAACTCGGAGCCAGTTCATAGTTTCAAATCAATATATATGGCATTTATTAAAGAACTCCATTCTAGAAAGGAAAGTGAGGAGTTAGGATCTATCTATCTAGCTGGATGCAGATGGATTCTGCATCTCTGCACACATGGTGCAGGGGAGAGTAGCTTGCATGTTGCAAGGTAGAAGGAACAGGAAGAGAAGGGAGAGAGGAAGTGAGTGGCTGGAAGGAAGGAAGTCCCTAAGATTAGCAATCTACATTCCAAAGGGATAGTGTCAGAGCAGTAGAGAAGGGATGACCAATGTCTCGACCCTCTAGCCCTCTGACTCTAGTGTCAGAGCAGTAGAGAAGGGATGACCAATGTCTTGACCCTCTAGCCCTCTGACTCTATCCCTTTGGAATGTAGTTTGCTAATCTTAGGGACTTACTTCCTTCCAGCCACTCACTTCCTCTCTCCCTTCTCTTCCTGTTCCTTCTACCTTGCAACATGCAAGCTCCTCTCCCCTGCACCATGTGTGCAGAGATGCAGAATCCATCTGCATCCAGCTAGATAGATAGATTAGAGATCCTAACTCCTCACTTCCCTATCTAGAATGGAGTTCTTTAATAAATGCCATATATATTGATTTGAAACTATGAACTGGCTCCGAGTTACTTTATTCTCAGCATACACGCATGCCTAACCAAATTCCGCTGTGTTGTGCCTCTGTGCACTCTGCTATAATGAAAAAGGGATTCTCTTACCAGAGAGAATTCCCAACAGGTTATGGGAGCCCAGTATTTTGAGCTGCATGAACTGCAACTAAAGAGTTAGGTTTGTTCCAGGAGATCCAGTGAGATCTAGCCGTGGACACTTTGAATTGCTAATCTACAGCAGCTGCCTTTTTACGGAGCTCTGTGAGGATGGCTACTTACCTAGAGGGAAAGCTCAGGCTGACTATCCTGAACCCAGACAATTACTTGAAATGGAAAACCCAACTAAGGATTGCATTGAGAGCAGAAGGACTCCAAAAGGTAACTGAGGAAGACACACACACACACACACCCTGCAGATGGAACCACAGCTGCTGAGAAAACAACTAAAGAGACGTGGCTGCTCAAGGATACAAAAACTCAAGCTTTGATCACGGCTTCCATGAGTAAAAATTATCTTTCTACTTTATGTGATCTTGAGACCTCAAAGGAAATGCTAAGCAAGCTAGATTCCTTGCATATGAAAAAGAGGTGGGCATACACCTTTAACCTGAGAAAGAAAATGCAGAATCTCCAGTATAAAGACAGACTGTTTTGCCATTCATGTTGGACTGCTATGGGACTCTTTTGCACAATTTAAAGCTGCAGAGGAGGAATTTACAGAGAGTCAGAAATTGGAAGCTCTGTTCCTAAGCATGCCTCCCAGCTATAGCAATATAATCAGCCATCTGGAAGCCCACACCGCTCTAACCTTTGAGAGAGCTGTGGAAACTATCTCTTCTGAGGTAAGCAGAAGGGAAGTTTTGAATTCTCGACATGAAGGTGAATTGGCAAATAACTTTGCTTTTAAGGCAACAATTGCCCATTCCAGAGGAAACCCAAGGTGGGGAGGGAATGCTGCAAGAGGAAACCTCATGGGCACCCCACATTTGCATAAAAAAAGGTCTGGCTTCGTTGCCAAGGGAACTCAATCCAGAGAGAGATGTCACATGACCGCCAGCAAGGAGACTGCTCCTGGAATGAGGCCAACTGGGACTAATGCCTTTAGATGTTTTCTGTGTAACCAATTTGGCCACAAGGTGGTGAACTGTCCCAGGAATCAGACAAAGAAAGCTGACTTTACAGAAAGAGATTTAAAGGACTAATGCTGATTCAAATATCAATTTCAGTGTTTCCCTGATACAAGAAAATGGAAGATTCATACTAGACAGTGGTTCCACAATTCATATCTCAAATCGTTTGGATTTCTATACTGAACTGTTTGATATTCCTGAAGAGATTGTTCATTTGGGCAATAATACTACAATTAAAGCAAGGAAGAAAGGCGAAGGAATTTTGTATTGCAATTCATAGGATGGATCAATTAATGAGTTTTTTGTGAGAGATGTCTTGTATATCCCTGACTTCTCAAGCTCCTTGCTTTCAATATCCAAGCTAGAGAAACAAGGCTGTGAACTGTATATTAGAAAAGGACAATGTGTTGTTACCCAGAATGGAGAAGTTTGCCTTGTAGGCTCTGAATGCAAAGGCCTGTACAGCATGCAGGAGCAACCTGTATCAAAGACAGACAGAGAAAGACCAGCCTGGTCCAAACCTGAAGCATACCAGCCCAATGAAGTGAACCTTGCTCAGTCATGCTCGCATGAAAACTGCTTGCAACTATGGCATAGACGCATAGGACACAGGAGCTATGAGTCAATCCAGAACATGAAGGAAAAGGAATTAGCTAATGGCATAGATTTTGTACCATGTGACATTGTGACTAACTGTGTTTGTTGTCTTGAGTCCAAAGCAGTTAACAAGCCATTTCCTAAGCAGAGTGAAAGGAAGACCAGAGGACCCCCGGAGCTGATCCACAGCGATATATCTGGACCACTACCAGCAACCATAGGTAATTTCAAATATTTTCCACGTTCATCGATGATTTCTCACGATACAGGATTATCTTTCTACTAAAGGAGAAATCACAGATGCTCGAGAAACTCCACGACTATGTGGCCATGGCAAGCAACAAATTTGGGTGGAAGCCAAAGATCCTGCGCACAGACAATGGAGGAGAGTATATGTCCAGCGCCACATAGCAGTTCCTGAGAGAACATGGAATCGTGCGTCAAACCACGGTAGCTTACAATCCATCCCAAAATGGAGTCTGAGAAAGAAAGAACAGAAGCCTCCTGGATATAGTAAGATGCATGCTTGCTGATGCACACCTCCCACAGAAACTCTGGGGATAAGGCATCATGACTGCTACATACACAAAGCCTATAGGAACAACACCATATGAACTTTGGCATGGTCATAAGCCGTCCATGACACATTTGCATGTCTTTGGAAGCACTGCTTTCTCATACATCCCAAAGGAAAAAGGGACTAAGTTAGGGGCTAGGGCCACAAAACGGATTTTTGTAGGCTACTCAGTGCAATCCAAAGGCTACAGAATTCTGGATCCTGACACCAACAAGATAACCATAAGCAGATCAGTGTATTTTGATGAGAATGAAAGAGCTACATCTTCAGAGGGGGCCTACACCGAACCAAGCAACCAGACCAAACACCCTGATGATTGGATTATGCTTCCTGATCTCAGCGGAATTGAGGAGGAGAGGACAGCAGATCCAGATCCAACCACGCTTGACACAGAGACCCCCAGCGATCCACCAGACGCACCTGAGATAATGGGAGGGACCACAGAGGGTGAGGTGAGGTGATCAACACGCTCCACCAGAGGTGTTCCAGCCCCGAGACTGTCCTACCTCACAAGAACAGCGGAACAACCAGAACCTTCATCATGGGAGGAAATATCCCAGCTACCACAACCAGAAGTCCAGAAGTGGAAACAAGCTGCAATTGAAGAGCTTGAGGCTCTACAGAAAAACAAAACCTGGACTCTTACTAAGTTACCTCAAGGAAGGAAAGTTATAGGCTGCAAATGGGTTTTCAAACTCAAACTTGATGCTGATGGTGAGATTCAGTGCTACAAAGCGAGATTAGTAGCAAAAGGATATTCACAGAAATATGGAGAAGATTATGATGAAACCTTTGCACCAGTGGTTAAACATACCACAGTAAGGAGTCTGTTAAGTATTGCTGCTAGCAAAGGAATGCATGTTGAACACCTAGACGTGAAAACTGCATTCTTGCATGGCGAACTAGAAGAGGACATTTACATGCAACAACCACCAGGTTTCTTAGAGAAAGGCAAAGAGGACCTTGTATGCAAACTGCAAAAGAGCATTTATGGTTTAAAACAGGCTGCCAGAGCATGGAACATAATACTAAATATGCTGCTTCAAGCAAACTTCCAAAGAAGTGAAGCTGATCCCTGCCTGTACACGAAATGCAGAGATGGCAAGTGGACTTACATTTTGGCGTATGTTGATGATTTGATTCTTGCCTATGAACATCCAGATGACAGCAAGGAAATAATGCATCATCTGAACAGAGATGTGGAAGTCAAGCGACTTGGCAACATTGCACACTACTTGGGCATTCAAGTACAAAGAGAAAAAGATGGAAGTTTCCTCATCAAACAGGAACAGAAATTAAAGACTTGATAAACCTGCTCAGACTGGAAGATGCGAATCCTACACCAACTCCAATGGAAGTGAACTACATAAAGCAAGAAGATCAAACTGAGCCACTATCTGACAACCATAGATATCTTGAAGCATTGGGTAAGCTTCTATACATTAGTACACTCACTAGGCCAGATATTAGTACAGCAGTTGGCTTACTTTGCAGAAAGACTACATCACCAACAGTCAAGGACTGGAATGCAATTAAGAGACTTGTTAAGTACCTAAAGGGTTCTGCACACTTTAAGCTCAAGCTGCCAGCTAACAGTGAACCCAAACTAGAAGCATACATAGATACAGACTGGGGTGGAGATCTAACAGAAAGGAAATCCACCAGCAGTCACATAATTTTCTATGGAGATGGAGCCATAAGCTGGTCAAGCACCAAGCAAGACATAACAGCATCATCAACCAATGAAGCAGAATATGTATCCACTGCACAGGGCTGTCACGAGATACAATAGCTGTGTCAACTTCTGAAAGATCTATGTACAGATGTACCACAGCCCATACCAGTGTATGAAGACAACCAAAGCTGCATTCAACTCTCCAAACAAGAAGATGTGAAGAGGCGTACCAAACATATTGATGTGAAGTATCATGTAGTGAGAAATCTGCAAAAGGATGGACTAATCAAGCTGATCTACTTCCCAACACTGGTCAGGGGTCTACTCGTGTCTCGCCGCATGCCGCGATGGCACATGAGCAGAACAGCAAGGTTAATGGAGCACTTGCTCCGTTAACCTCATTTAAGAGGAGAGAGAATTAGGCAGGCTAGCCGCATTGGAAACACCAGGCTTGCTCGCCATGGTTCCGACGATCACCAGGAAGCAGGCTAGGCTCCTTTAACCCACTTTCTTGTGATCGTCAGAATAGCTTCAATCACTTCTACCCAGGTTTTCCTCTTACCTTACTTCCACACAACTGAAAATTGGGAGCACACACAACTCCCAAACCTGGGTAGAACACAGTTTTTGATGGTGTGGGTGACCTCCCAGTCTGCACAGGGAGCCTTTATAACCCAACAAGAAAAGCCAAAGGCCAATCAGGGTGAGCAGAGCCACTTGTTATCCTAGAATCCTTCCCTGTCCACAGAGATGCTCTAACGCAGGAGCTCCCATCCTTCAGACCTCAGACGTTGGTGGACTACAACTTCTATCATCCGCAGCCACAACCAAGTCCAACAACATATGGGGATCCAAGAGGCATGCCTCCTGCTGGGAAACCTCTTCCTGCAAGCTCTCCACTATCCTCATTCCACACACACAACACTTGTGCAAGCGGACCATGAGCACTGAGCAACTTTGAGAATCTGCTTGACTATGCAGCCTTGTGTGAGTGCAACTTTGTTCACTGCGCACTGTTAGTCTGGAAGTCAGCCTCTGACTTCTTGACAGTTCCATGTGCCGCTTTGCAACAAACGGCATAATCTCTCAAGTAAGACAAACTTAAGAAGAGGGCTGTTAGCTTAAGCAGATCCCCTGAACAAGGAAGCCATTGTGGAGGCTTGAGCCTATTTTGTAAGAGTTACCAGGCAAGCATGTGACTTCCTTGGAAGCTGATACACAAAACAAAGCGGGATATGAACCAGATCCAAAGGAGAAACCAAAGCAATACAAAAGATCAGGAAAAACTGCAATATGGTCCTAGGTTAATAATATAGAACTGCAAAAGATAAGACTATAAATGGGTATTTAAATAATAAAGAATAATGCTGCATAAAATTGCTTAAAACTTAATAAGGATTGTTTGAAAAAGTCATAATACATTAAAAGTTCTCATACTTTTGCTGGTTAGGTAATTAGTTCAAATATTGTAAAAGTCCTCAGACTAGTCAAGACTACTTGACTAGATCAAGTAGTCTTATGATTCCAAGTGTCTTTGAGTCCTCATAGATCTTTAGGAAATCAGATGCATTTAGACTCATAGTCTTCCTCAGTGGCTTTCCATGTATTGTTTTCACGAGGGCATAGCCCCTCCAGACTCTATAAATAAAACAGACCAACTCTATAAACATTACTTCCATCCTCTCTTATACCTCTGTACTCATTGTTGGAGATCCAGCTCCAGATGGCATTGATGGCACCAGTAACCCTAATGACCACTAGGGGCATTGGGAGTAGAGATAGATAGTTTGGGTCTTCTTCTCTTTCCTGTTTATCTCTGCCACTATGACCCCCTCTATGGATAGACTGTACTCAGGAACTTCCTGGGAGTGACTTCCTTCTTCTTCTTTTCCCAGAATGCTTCTAGGTCTCTCTGTGAGTGCCATGCTTCTATAGGTCTCTCTCTGACCACCATGTAGCTAGTGGTTAGATGTAGGTCTTTCCTGTCATCATGGACTTCTCAATTAAGTAGATTAGTTTAACCTTACATGAATCTCCATGCGTATCACTGGCAAGCTGTTACCCCTGAGACTCTGTTAACTTCTGCTGTAATGGGAGTGAGTTAGCTCCTGAAATACTCTGCTATATAAGTAATTACCCCTCATCGCCTTGTAAACTAGAAATAAACAGGGAAGCAAGCTTACGCTTTTGATCCAAATAAATTTTCATAATATTTCCAAGGTCCCCTTCTCACTCAGTGGCACATGTTTCTTCTATAGTGTTGTGCCCTTACTGTAAAAGTTAAGGCAGGATTTTCAGAAATCTTCAGCAAGGTCTTTTCAGGATTTGATGAGGATCCTTTCAAAAAGCTGCACATGCTTTGAGCACTAGCCTGTGTGTGGGACAAGGATGCTCATGCCAGAAAGGATTTGTACAGTGCTGCGCTGTGTTGGCCTGGAGGGACGGCAGCGGTACAGAATGTAGTGGGTGCCTCTTCACAAGGGTGGGTTGCCAGAAGATGCATATCATAAAAGGATAAGGACTGTGCTGGATCAGGCCAAGGGCCCATGGACCAGTCTGTTTCCAACAGTGAGACAGATGCCTCCAGGAAACCCACGAGAAAGGCATGAACAGAACAACCTTTCCCATTATTTTGTTCTCCAACCAGAAAGCGTAGAGAAGCTGCCGGTGGCCCCGGTTCAGCTCGTTGCTGCCGGGCCCCCTCCCCCAGCCACACCCACTGCATTTGACGTCAGACGCGGGGGGGGGCATTGTGTGCTCACAAACGGAGCCGTGTTCCCCATTCAATAAGTGGGGGGGATTCTTGGGATTTGCCGTTTCAGTGTATTAGTACATGAGCCGGTTGGAGTGGTCCGTACCATCTGGGAGAACGAATGTTCATTGTGATTTTTGAATCAGTGCAGATGGAAAATAGGTGATAGCACTGCAATACTTTCAGCTTTCAGTGTGTTATCATTCTTTTATTGTCTGGACCTTCAATCCTGCAGTGGCCAAATGTGCAACGGTGTTTTAAAAGCTTTTAGCCATTAAAAAAAATTAAAAACACACTCACAATCTACTATAAAATTTCATCAATGTTATCAGAGGAATTGAAATGAAAATTGGCAGGAATGTCCTCCAAAGATTACTCCATGGAGAGAATATAACAATTTGTTCATTGTTACCCTAATCGTGACCCTAACCCTTTCCTCTGTGCAAAAATGACTACAATTTTACCCTAAAGTAGGAGTGAAAACACAGAGAAAGCTGTAAGTGCAACAGGTAAGCTGTAAGTGCCTATTTTCCATCTCTAGAGCGGTAGTCATTGCCAAAAATCACTATGAGCAAAAATCACTTTGAGTGATGGGAACAGAGGTAGGAGCAGGAGAAGGTGGAAGAGGAGGATTGAGCCGAGCCACGTGGGGGCCCAAAAGCTTGTACATGGGCCACCACCGGCCTCGCTATGCCACTGGGCTTCTCTGACGTAATATTTAAAAACAATCCCTGCACATTTAAAAAAAATTAAGTTAAGAAGAAGCAGATTGGGATAAAAGCCTCCTGTGAGACATGCAGTTTTTTGTGTGGGGAATGTTTTGTGTGAGAGAACATTGTCCCATGAGTCCTTGAGGTGGGTCTCATGATCTATGAGACCCGCTTTCACTGAAACTGCGGGGAGAGCGGGCTAAGCCCGCTCTCCCCGCAGACGACCGGGCAGGGAGCCCTGGGCAGCCGCCCACACGATTGCCAGCTCCATGATGGAGCCGGCGGGGGCTGGGGGGAGCGGGGGCCGCGCGGCCCCCGGAAGCCCCAGTATGCCCTGCGCAAACGCGCAGGGCATACTGGGGAGACCCCCGGAGCCAGGAGGCAGCTTTTCGCCTCCCGGTTGGAGGTCTACTCATGAGTAGCTGTGGCACGGAGCAAACCCGGGCTAAAGGCAGGAGTTCTTGAGCGGGTTACCCGCTCTAGAACCACCGGGCTCGCAGCCGAGCCTGGTGGTTCTGACGATCGACAAAAATCGGGCTAGGCTTGCCTAGCCCAATTTTTGCGATCGTCAGAATAGCCCCCCTCCTACCTGCGATACAGTCTCTGTCTGCTCAGCAGCTAAGCTTGTTCCATTAACAACTGACATGTAAGCTTTTATAGGGATCAAGGAATATTATCTGACCTTATCTGATCTATTGTTGTAAGGAAGCTTCCTTGGCTAATCTCCCTACCATATTCCTCTTTGGTCAGAACTGGGTGATGGTACTACACACACTGAATCCCCATCTCTGGCGTCCCTCCAGTCACCAGTTTACAATCTACTATGATTGGAATCTTAAATATTTTTACTAGGGAGTAAGTAAGTCATGAGACTTACTTTTGAGTAAACATGCCTAGAATTGCACTGAAAATCCAGTCTAACCAACACCATAGCGTCAGACGATGGTATGCATTTTCATCAATCATGCTATGCATTTTCATCAATCATGCTATGTAACCAATTAAAAAGAAATTACTCCGTAAAGGCAGACCAACTCAATAGGCATTACATTCGCCAGGTCAAAAGTTCATGAAGATCTTTACAACTTGTTCCATGCCTAGCCCAGTGCCACAAACAGAAAGAGCAAGCGGGTATCTATCATTTCTCTTTTCATTTTGCCTGCAGTTCACATCTGCAAACCATGTGGAACTCATTTAATAATTACCCCGGAGAGTAAACTTTGATTTCACCAAATGGATATTTCGGACCTGAGACATCTCAGGAACCTATAAGCTATTTTCTAGTTTGTGGGTTACTTCTATCTCTCCATTCAGCAGGTCTCTAGCATAAAATAATGTTTTAGCCTTCCAAGAATATGCAATGTCCTCCCAATTTTTCATCTCTTTCAGAATACATCTCTGTGGATGCACATCACTTAAAGGGGGATGTAAAGAACCAAAATTCTGTTTTTGTTTCTTACAGCAAAGATAAATCAAGCATCAAACAGACTGTATTTGGGAGGAGAAACATGTCTGAACTAGGCCCACAGCCAGCTTAAAAGCTTGTAGGATGCCAACATGGGGGGGGGCAGGTTTTACCTCCTTAGTTGCCCTCCATTACATTACAGTATAGCAGTTTTTAAATTATTTGTAAAAACTTTGGAGGGGGGAGAGAAAAATGTAGGGGGTGGGGGCAGGCACTCACTAGCCCCCTCAGATCCCCCAGCCCGCCCGCCCCCCGCTCAAGCTACTTGGCAACACAGAACCCCAGAGTGAAGGGGGAAGAAGAGGCTTGGGGGGAAACAGCATCGGATATGAGGCCCATTGAGGAATAGCTAAGCATCCAGGGCGGCCCTTACATAAGGCGTGGCGGGGCTATCATCTGAGGTGGTGGATTATTGAGGCACCAGCAGGGGAATAAGAGGCCCCCAGCTATCACCATCAGAGCAGCTTTGGGCTGATCTGACTCTTGCAAGCTTTGCAAACAGCACAAGAAGAGAAGCAGAGGATGCTGGACACCTTCTTTCTCCCCGCCCCTGTGTCACTTTCACAGCTTGCAAGGGTCAGTTTTGAAAGGGGGCTGGGCCCCACCAGGGCATGGGGTAAAGCAGCATTTGGCACCTTGCCTCAGGCACTGCCAGGGGTGGAGCCACCATTGAGTAGTAGGGTTCAAAGGACCCAGGCCGCCAATGAAAAGGCACCAGTGCTCTCCCTGCACACCACAAAAGGGTGTGTGGCCCAGTCGCCGGAGCCAATTACATTTCCAGCCAGTGTTTGCTGGCTGGATGTATTTCTTTCCCTTTCTCTCCAACACTGGAAGGAGGAAAAGGGAAATGAACACAGCCAGCCAGCAAATACTGGCTGGAAAGCAGCTTAGGAGAGCTCACACAGCTCTCCAGAGCCTGGACCACACCCCCTCTGTGTGTGGCCACGCCCCTTGGCATGTGACATCACACACGGGGGCACACGGACGTCATGCAAAGGGGCCACCAGCAGGAGGGACGTGAGCCGCCCTTCTACTTGCTCCAACTTGCCCCTTCCCAACACTCACCAGCAGCTCATCCTATCAAGCCAGGGCGGGGTTCCAGATGAGGCACAGCTGCCTCTGTTCTCCAGAGCCATGCGGCCTGCAGGCGGGCCATTCATCAGGTAGAACTGCCCAGTTTGGCCAATGATTAACCAGTCTGCACAGCTCTACCTGACAAATGGCCAGCCTGCAGGCAGCACAACTCTCATTGACACCAAGATAGGCGAGATGAGAGAGAAAGGAGCCACTGGAGCTGCCAGGAATGAGGAGCTGCTGCTGCCAAAGAACTTTTTTCCTAGAAGAAGTAGTCATTGGGGTTTCCATACATGCATCCATCTGTAGTGCATAGTCTGGCCCTTATCTTGGCATCTCACTGAATGTTCAAAGCGAGTAGTCTTTTTGCCAAAAACAGCAATAAAATAGACCCGTTCCCAGTGCTCCGCACTACAGCCAACAAACTGATCACCCTTCCTGGATAACATCAACGTTGAGGGATTAGGCAACTCAGCGAGGTGATGGTCCTTATTATAAAGTGGTTAGTTCTCGCTCTATGGTTAGCACTGTCAGCATTTTCTCTTGCATGCTGGCTCTTCTGGTCTAACACTTCCCTCCACTCTGGTTGTCAGGGACTGTAATTCAGACATAATAATGAATATCAGACTGGAACCCTGAAGGCCTGGTCTTTCCCCCTGAGTGTCGATCTGGTCTGCACATATTTTAGTCACCCCTTCTAACATTACAGGTTCAGCCCTTGCACAATCGGCCTTTCAATTAAACACCCCAGCCATTTTGAATCTGTGCATAAATCAGTCCCACAGGAGTCTTCTACGGCTGTCAATCCAGACCAAAAAAAAATGCAGGCTTGCTGTTTTATCATTATGTATGATGTGATTCTGTTTTGCAAGGCCAGAGTCTCAGCAGGAGAGGCTGCAGGAGTCTGGCCTCCTCGAAGATATCCCAGGCCTGAAATGTCAACTTTCATTAAAAACCACTAAGGCTTCCATTCTGGGCAGAGGATGGAGGAAGAAGCACATACACAGCTGAATGTATTTTTAAAGTTTGATTTCAATAAGAGAATCATGGGCTGACATCTTCACGCTGACCTTGCACAATACCCAACGTTGCACTCATGTAAGGAGATAATGCAGCTGCACTAGCTGGTGTGGATTTTCATAACTGCACTATTGCACAAAGGTTCCCCTACGAAACACATGAGGCATGCCACAGATGGCACACCTGGCGCAACCCTAGTCTGAATTGCAAGCTCCAGACTTACTTGGCACAACGTTGTCGTGCAAGCACAACGCTAGTCAAGATGTTGGCCGTAGAATTTCAGAGTTGGAGGCGAAGGTCTTCCAGCTGAAGACCATGAAGGTCGTGTAGACCAAGCCCCTGCTCAAAGTAGAAAACGGCTAAAGCAGGGATTCTCAATGTTGGGTCCCCAGATGTTATTGGACTTCAACTCCCATAATCCCCAGTCCCAGTGGCTTTTGGTTGGGGATTATGGGAATTGAAGTCCAATAACATCTGAGGACCCAACGTTAAGAATCCCTGTGCTAAAGTATCCCTGGTAGATGGTTCTGCCCAGCCTCTCTTTCAAAAGTAATCATTTTGGCAAAACAGGCAAGCTACTTTTCCAGTGAAAATTCAATTCAGCCGAGTTGTTGGCTGTTGCAATACATTTCAAAGCAACTCAGTTTGCACATGGACTTCTCCTCAATTAGCATGCATGGCTGTTTGTTGAAACTGCATCCTGCATCTGTAGCCCAGAGCCAGCCCTAAACCAAATAGAGCCCCAGGCAAGGAGCATCTTTGGTGCTTCCCTCCACCATTCAGTTTTGGAAAACCTAATTTTTAGCCTACTTTCCGGCCTGCTTAACTTAGCACCCCCCAGCTGTTTTTGGACTACAACTCCCATAATCTCCAGACACAGTGGCCAATGGCCAGGAATTATGGGAGTTGTTGACCAACATCTGCAGGAGGGCTGAAGTTGAGTAGCCCTGTAAAGGGAAGAAGGCTTGTGATGAGATCACAATGAAGGAGAGTTGGTCATGTGGTAGCAAGCATGAATTCATTGTCCCTTTTGCTAAGCAGGGTCTGCCCTGGTTGCATTTGAATGGGAGAGCACATGTGAGCACTGCAAGATGTTCCCCTTAGGGGATGGGGATGCTCTGAGAAGAGCATCTGCCTGCTTGCATGCAGAAGGTTCCAAGTTCCCTCCCTGGCTTCTCCAAGATAGGGCTGAGAGAGACTCCTGCCTGCAACCTTGGAGAAGCCGCTGCCAGTCTGGGTAGACAATGCTGAGCTAGATGGACCAATGGTCTGACTCAGTATATGGCAGCTTCCTATGCTCCTATGACATCCATTTGTGTGGTCATGTGTGTGTCCCTCTTATAATTTCTGCATTTACAGTCCAGTATTAAATATCAAAGTAGAGGCAAGACCTCTCTGTAACTTTTGAGTTGACAGCTGGATACAAACTAAATGCACACAGTACATAGGAGGGGATCTTAGGGGGTCCTAAGGGAAGTTGTTTTGGTTTTGGTTTTTTTGCCAGTCCACCATGTTGTTTCATGATGGCAGCCACGCAAAGTATAGACAAACCCTCTTTTTGTAACCCATGTGCTGACAGTCAGATGAAAACCACATTGGTGGCACATGGGGGGGGTGTTGTCCCTAGATAAATGTCACCATTTAAAAACAAGTGGGAAGTATTCTATCTATCTATCTATATATCTATATATCTATCTATCTAAGGATTGCACCCTGATTGTCAACTCACTGAGGACAAGGATCTGCCTTTGGAGGGAGGAGGCTAGGAAACATTGGGAATAGCCAGTGCATTGATAACAGGGACTTTCGAGGCAACTTAGAGGTCTGTTGCACAATCCTGTGCATTTATTCAGGAGTAAGCCACCTAATGGCGCAGCAGGGAAGTAACTTGCCTAGGGAGCAAGAGGTTGCTGGTTCGAATCTCCGTTGATATGTTTCCCAGACTATAGGAAACACGTGTATCGGGCAGCAGCAATCTAGGAAGATGCTGAAAGGCATCATCTCATACTACTCCAGAGATGGGAATGGTCAACCCCTCCTGTATTCTACCAAAGACAACTGCAGGGTTCTGTGGTTACCAGGAGTCGACACCGACTCGACTCGATGGCACAACTTTACCTTTAAGTTCCTCTTCATTCAATGGGTCATTGTGCAGAGGTTTGCAATTCTATGACTGAGCAAAGAGACACCTTTTTAACATGGTGATTCTCTTTATTTATCTGGGGGAGAGTAACAGGCCCTATCCAGCACAATGCCTCCAGTGACTGTTGTGGGTGTCCATCATGTTTATTTTTAGACTGTGAGCCCTTTGGGGATAGGGATCCATCTTATTTATTTATTATTTCTCTATGTAAACCGCTCTGGAAACTTTTGTTGAAAAGTGGTATATAAATATTTGTTGTTGTTGCATCCACTTTTGCAGACTTGAACCCTTTTTATGCCTCTTCACATAAGTCAGGGTGCCCAGCTTCTGCCCTTCAGCTCTTGTTAGAATACAACTCCCATCATCCCTGGCTATTGGCCAGTGTGGCTGTGGATAATGGGAGTTGTGGTCCAACACTATCTGACTGGCAGACCAAAGTTGGGCACTCCATGAGCTTTTCAGACAGCAGACTTGACCATGAACTCACTGTGAGGCTTTACTGCAAGTTCGAAGTTGCCCCAAAAACCCGATTCAAAAAGTGGAATTTTTTTAACCCCAGATACAAATCGGGCTACACTCAATCGCAGTACCGCACAATGAAAAACACAAATTGTGTATGAAGTGTTACCCAATAAATCTCAGGGACTTCGGGGTAAATCTGGCTAATATGTGAATGCACACCCTCCATTCTGGAGCAGATGCAAACTAAAAGTCTTGTGTGAAAAAGCTCCTGATGTAATTGAATCTTGAGTTCTTCAGTTTAGATCAGGAGTGGCCAACCTCTCTAGCTGCTGCTGGGACTACAACTCCCATCATCCTGAGCCACAATAAATAAACTGTGGCTGGGAGTAGTGGGTGTTGTAGTCCAACAATAGCTGGAAAGCCTCATTTTGATTAGAAAAATAGTTTCCCTGCTAACTAGGCAAAAAGGCACCTTTCAGTGTGGTGATTCTCAGATATTTAGCAGGTGGAACAGGAAATGGCCCTATCCATCCCCAGCACAGCATCCCTTCAGTGGCGGCGGCTGGTGTTTACCTTAGGTTTCTTTTCAACTGTGAGCCCTTTGGGGACCGCGAAACTTCTTATTATTATTATTATTATTTTAATTTGTTATTATTGTTATTTATTCTGTGCGAAATATTTTGAGAACTTTTTCATTGAAAAGCAATATAGAAATAAAAGTAACAGTCATAGACAGATAGATAGACTTCCAAAACACATAAATATGTGATGACTGAGTTTCCACCAGATTCTGCCATTATGGAAGAAAACAGATGGAGGATTTGTTTGTTTATTTCTTTATTTATTCTGTGTAAACCTCTTTGAGAACTTTTGTTGAAAAGTGCTATATTCACAGGAGTAGATGTAGATGGATAGAAAATGAGGCATGACGACACGATTTCATCCTCCTCCTCATCCCATTCTCGCTCAGATGAAGACCTGGCTATTCCACTGACCCCTTTAAACGCATACATCGGACGAACAGGTGCTCTTGGGCGCCGAGAAGGGCGGGAGGCGCCGGTCTCTCAAGCAGTGGAGCCCAAGGACCGGGGCCAGGCAGGCGGCGAAGGACGGGGCAGCCGGGCTCAGAGTCGCCTGCTTCCTTCGCGGCCGCCTTGTAGTCGTTCGCCTCGCTGATCGGCTAATCAGCGGCCGCTGAAGCGCAACGTGAGTCACCGGCGAAGCCGGCTCCGCCTCCGCCTCGACGGCAGCAGCGGCATCAGTATTCCGGAGCCATTGGCAGCCAGACGCGCTCCGGCTGGGAGCCGCCGCTGTCCTCAGATGAACTCAGCGCCTTGGCTGCCGCAGAGGGAGCCGGGGGCGCGCAAGGCTAAGGCTGGGAGGGTGAGAGAGAGCGAGAGAGAAGCAGAGCGAGGGAAAGAGGTAGATTGCTACAAACCCGCCCCCCCCCCCCCCGAGGCCTGCAGAGGGCGATGCTGCGAGCCATCCTCTCCCCCCCCCATCTGTAGGGAGGGGGGCGCGAAGGGAAGGGAGGCATAAATAACCATCCGCAGACAGAAAGAGGGAGACTGGAGAGGTAAGAGCCGAGCGGGTGAAGAGCAAAGTGAGGGGAAGTAGCCCAAAAATGCGGGCGGGGGGGGGAGGAGATGGACGAAAGGCAGGGGCGTCTCAGGACTAGCCCCCGTGGTGCAGCCCGATCCTAATGTAGGATCATTTACGCGGAAGTAAGGGAACGACCCAGGAAAGAAAGGCCTGGTAGGTAACGGCGTTGGGGCAAGTGGATCATGATGAGATCCCCCTCCCAGAGATTTGCAGGCCTTGCGTATCGGAAGAGGGTGTAGGCCCCAGGGCGAGTGACCCTGAAAGGGGATACAAGCCTAAAGGGCGGGGGGATTGGGCCCTCCCCCCCGACAGCCGCCGCCGGATCTGCACTCTGCAGGTCCTAAAAAGTTGCTGATTCCCCACTGGTCAGTTTCCTCCTCCCCAGGTGAAAGTAAACAGAGGAAGTCCGAGGAAGTCATTCAGTGGGAGCCGGCGGCGCGTGCATCAAGGCCGAGTTGTTGCCGTTTTGTTTGTGACGTCTGCTTTGGGGGAGGGGAGGTCAATAAACTGTGGGGGAGGGGCTGCTACGCCCCCTGAGCTCAACCAAGCCTGCTTCGAAATCCGTACCTTTCCGGGCATTCGTGCGTCAGCCACCCGGAACCTTTTGGGCCAAAGGTGTAATTATTACCTAATGAGGCTTAAGCTTATCTCCGGAAAGCTATCCAAGCATAGGAAAGGGCGCCTTGCAGAGAGGTGGAGAGATCGGGGAAAGGGAAGAGTCTGGATCGATCTGGCAGCAGCTCCCTTCCGAAAATAATAATTATTGTTTTATTTATTTATTTATTTATTTATTTATTTAGTGGTGATATGGCGCTTCCAGAGTAAGGCAAGCAAACAGGTGCCCGCGTCGAGGTGCATACAGCCTAAGTTTAGACAAAGCAGGCCGTAGGGAAAAACAACTGAGACTGGGAAGAAAGGCGAACAAGTCCAGATATACCTGCTGGGACATGAGAGGGGGAAAGCCAGCGTCTGAAAAAACGCTGCTCTCCTCTTTTCACCTTAGATGATGTTTTGACCCAAGCTTCCACAGGAAGCTGCTTCATACCGAGTCAGACCATTGCTCCACCTAGCTTTGTACAGTCTGCACTGACTGGCAGTGGCTCTCCAAGGTCTAAAGCAGGACTTTTTCTCAGCCCTACCTGGAGAGGGCTGGGGCCTTCTGCCTGCAAAGCAGATGCTCTGCTACTGAGCTAGGACCTGATCCCCGTTCTGTGCCTCCAGCATTTCCCCCCGGGGATTTGACTCGCCTAGCCATATGCTTTCTCTTTTTATTTCGTTAAGGTCACTCTTCCTCTGAAATGTAAACACCCAACAACTGCAAGTCACTATGGCCCATTGAAAGTTCCCCCGAGTCTCTTGTGAAATGTACCACCGATGCAAGTGGTTTGCCTGGTAGCGCCCGTGCTGTGCTAGGCTCGGAACGGGTCACTGAAATGACCTGATCACGACCACCGAGACAATGGTGGAAACATGTCAGGAGTAGAAAAGGGGTTCGAATCCTGACAAAGAATCATGGGGATGGCCCGGGAGAGTCACAGTTTATTGCTAAGTTTTTGGTTTGGTGTTTTGTTTTGGGTTTTTTGGTGTGTGTTTTTAAAGCAGCATGCTCAATGCACACAACTCGTCGTTACATAGTTACAGGAGTAAAAAACCTGCCTCGCCCGCCTCCAAGTTTTTCGTTTAAACTGTAGGCAGGCGCAATAAAAGGGGGGGGGAGAAACAAAAGCAACAAAGGTAAGGTAACCTGCAGTTTGATTTACACAAGAGTAAATTTCAAGAGTAAATTTCCATCAGTCTCTTACTCCTAAATAATTGCTCATAGAATTGGAGAATTGAGCCTTGTTTCAGTGGAGGAAGAAGATTAAAGAGTTACTTTCAAATCCGTTTAGGATTGTTGGAATGCTAAGCCGATTCGTCCTGAGTTGTCCCTTCCTAAGAGTTGTTGTTGTTGTTACTACTATTATTTTATTTTAGTATAATGGCGCTTTCCAGAGTAACATAAGCCAAGACTTGCCTGCCGTACATACGTGAGGACAGTTCTGTTGAAATTGGGGGGCTTGATTCGAAGTAAATGTGCTTAGACTGGGGGAGGGGGTGCCTGTTTGTCGGTTTCCCGGTTAACAAAAGGCTTCCCTCCCCCCCCCCACCTTAAAGCCTCTAAATACACGCACCGACTTTAGCAGAAAGGGAAGGATCTGGAAATCACTGGAACTCAAGCTCGAACACCTCCAAATCGAATCAAACTCAGCAGGAGGTGATGAGAAGGAACAAAGTGGTTCGTGTAATTTCTTGCATCCTGCCTTTGAACAAGAAAGATATTCGCCAGCCGACTGCGCAAAATGGAACGAGGGTGCATCAAGGTCGGGCACGATCCTGCCCAAACTGGGCAGCGCCTTCTGAGTCCCATTGATGTCAATGGAAGCGTTGATCCCGTGCTTGCTCCCCGCCCCAGGCATGGCGGTTTAAACAGTGCTTCATTTGGGCTGGATCGTGTCCTTCGTCCTTCACCCCCTGGCTCCCACACACCAAGCAGTTCTCCACCCCTCCCTCACATCACGTACTTAATATATATTAACTAGACTTCGGCCCTAACAGCCAAAAGGATGCTATTGGCAAAATAGTACCGCCGCCGCTCATCTTCAGCATATCAGTTTCCGCGGACCTCAGTTCTCCATCTGTAAAATGGGTGGTAGTGTGAAAGGATGCGGGGCTGGTTGCAGATGGATGCTTACTAAGCATTGCTTAGAGAGCGGGCATAAGATTGCGATGGGAGACCGTCCAGTAGATAGGATCGGGAGGTCAGGTGCAGCCCTAAGCCAGCTACTTGTGAGTATACACCACTGAACTCCGTGAAACTGATTTCCAAGGAACCATCCAGGCAGCAGGCTGCATTTCTATATACATTTGCAAACTCCAGTGAAGCCAGTGGGTCTTCTATTGAGTAGTCCCAGTCAATAGAAATAGGGTTTTTAAAAACACGCCTAGCAGAGAGCTACCAAAATGCCAACTTCTTTAAAGTTAAAATTACACCCCTAGCCTAGGCATCTTTACTCTTAAGTCAACCCCTCCGCTTTCATAGGAACTCTTCCCTATCCTAGTTATTAAAATTCATGCCCTCCTTTCTCCTCTTCCTTCTTCACGACACCTCCCCCCCACACACACACACACGATCCGTGTGCTTGGGGAGCTGACACCTCCTCTCAAGCTCTGGCTGGGCCCTACGAATTTATCCCCCCCCCCTTTTAATGCATTCTTTACAATACCTCAAAAACAAATCTTGAATAATGAAAATAATTAGGACCAAAAACAATACGGGCGGGGTGGGGTGGGGTGGGGTGGAGGGAACGGAGGCTTTGATGAGTCTCTCAGCACCAGGCCTCCCCCCCCCCACCCCCACCCTCGGCGGCCCCGGGAGGAGCGGAAGCTTCCACGGTGTTGCAGCAGCATCCGACCGCCCCTGGATGCAGCCGAGGGAGGGAGCCGGCGCGAGCGCTCAGCCCTGCCTGGGACTGTAAGGACTTTATCCTCAGATGACTCCGCTGCCTACTCCGCCCCCGCTCGCTCGCTCGCTCGCGCTCACTCCCGCCCTCCCGCCTGCCGGCTGCTGCTCTTTACTTCTCTCGCTCGTCTCCCCGCGCTCTTGCTAATATGATTTCAAAACTCAGTTAAATGGTTCTTCTTGATCTATCTTGTTAGAGCGAGGGGGGAGGGGAGGGAGGAGGGGGATGTTTTCCATCGCCATCCGTCTCTTTCTCTCCCACTCCCTCACCTTCTCCCCCCCCACACACACACAAAGCAGAAAAGGTGGGGCGGAGGGGGGGCGCGTGTTGCACACACTGTAGGAGTCCAGTCTTCACGGGCTGTTAACACTCCGGGGAGACGTTGACATTCCGCTGCGCTCATTGTTCTGGATTTTAGATCTCTTTCTTTCTTCCTCGTCCCACACACATTCGCGCACCGTCTTCACCTCGGTTCAGTGCCTGCTAAGTAAGAGAGGGGCCTCCTCCACTCTCATCTGGGGCACGAATCGCGATCCAGCCCAATCCGAGAAGAACTGCCCCAAGCCAAGCCCATGGGGTTAGGTGGGCAAAAAGTCTATAGCTCGAGCTTATGTTGAAACACAGGCTTTGGACATTTTTACGAATCGTGTGCATTTCTTTATTATTTATTTGGGGGTTTTTTAAAATGTTTTTTAATGAGTAGTTGTGGCTTCTTCTTCATCAGCATCATTATTTTCAGTGCCATTCGCATGCAGCCCGATCCTGTTCATGCATATTCGCAGCTGAAATCCCTATGCATACTCGCTGGGAAGTAAACTCTACTGAACTAAAGGGGGTTTACTTCTGAGTAAACATACATAGGACTGCTTGGCACGGCCACCGTCACGCAGTGGGCATGACCTGCAGGCCAATGCTGTGCACCTTTACTGGGAAACCAACCTCCTTGAAGTTAATGCGACTCACTGCCATTATCAGTGTGTGCAGTGCATGCCGTTACAGCCTTGCGCCTTAGTACCTATGCTTGGAAAGGAAAGGTTGTGCCGTCCAGTCCGTGTTGACTCTTGGCGACCACAGAGCCATGCCGTTTTCTTGGTAGAATACAGGAGAGGTTCACCATTGCCTTCTCCCGAGTACCTATGCTTACCATAGGCTTAATTCAATATGTTCCTGCCAAAAGAATCCGTTCTTATGGAGCGGGGTGGATTGAAATTAGGAATGGAGGGAGATGGGTGAAAGAGCATATGTTCTGCCTGCAGAAAGACCCAGATTCAGTCCCGGCATCTCCGGGCAGGGGCATAATTAGGGGAGACGGGGGTGTCTGCCCCTCTCCTGGTGGCCCCTCCCAATGAGGGAGATAATGAAGAAAATAGGGAGGGGTGGAGCTGGGGGCCGGTTCTTCGAACCCCTCCGCTCAATTATAGATACAACCCTGTCTCCAGCACTGGGAGAGACTCCTGCCTCAAATCTCCAAAGTTGCTGCCAGTCAGTGTAGATAATACTGAGCCACATGGACCAATGGCCTGACTCATAAGGCAGCTTCCTAACGTTCCTACAAAATAGCCCGTTTGTGTTGGTGTTGGGGGGTGTTCGGCCCTAACCAGGAGTGTGGCCTCCAAATTAGCTGCGCCAGAAAGGGAAGCCGGTAAGAGGAGCCGATTGTTTAAAACAATCGAGTTCAGTGCGAAGAATCCATTAAAGCAGCCCTTCCGTGTTTTGCTCTCCGACTCTAAAGGGAGTGGTCGTACACCTCAGCCCAGGGCAGATGTTGTGGTTTGTCCATCGCGGCTCTGCTCGGCTTGCCGTTCTGTGCCACAGGGCAGGAGGCGCGGGAGGGGGCTCGTGCTCTCCCCGCCGCACAATTAGCTCGCCCGCTATTCGTTGTTACGTTAAGGGAAGCTACGCTTTTCCCATCGCCGGGGCGGTGAGTTTTTCTT